>NW_027526385.1:33853041-34579722 GCF_048455015.1 Haemaphysalis longicornis | reverse complement strand
CATCGTCATCAGCTGTGTCCTGCGCGAAGCCAACCACAAAGCACAGTAATCTTTCCACTCGTTGAGATACCAAGCGTAAAAAAGGAGGAAGAGGTGTATCTGCCCCCACCGGTTGTTTCAGAGAGGTCACGTCCCTTTGCCCTGCTAAGAAAAGCATGAAGTATCGGAGCGGATCGTATGGACCCCCGTCAGACGCTTCAACAACCCCCAATCTTCAAAGCGCCCTGCTTCTCTTGGCCGTCCTCTGCTGGCCGACTGAACTTGTCTCTTCGGCGGTAGCCACTGTCGGCAGAAGCTCTGGCCGAATGCAAGCTGTGGAGTCTGGCAAAGGCAACGCTCAAAGCGAAGGTAAGCACTGTAGTTTACAATCTGACGTCCCGGCCACAGCGCCGTAGCCCTATTCGGACTGCAAAAATTGTCCTACCACAACGGAATTCCATATGCATTGACTCTTTTCATTACTCCTCTTTCCTGCAACATCTAAGACAGTTTAACATCGACAAAATCAAAGAGGTCGATCTGGTTGTAGCTGCTGTATGCGAAGAAAAAAAGAAATCAATGGCGCAAATACACCTATCCTGAGGGATCATTAGTGTGTTTTAATAAAAAACAAGCCTGGATTCATCACGAATATGTCTTCATTAAAAGTGATTCTGGGCCGTGTCGCTGCTGCGGGTTTTATCCCTCCCGGGGCAACCTTAAAAAGGCGCTTTAGTGTACCTGCGGCATAATCGCATACTAAGGCAGTAAAAACAAGGGGTTATGCATTTTGCCTCAAGTAGTCACCGTTTGTTAGTTTCTTTGCATTTATACACCCAACAGAATTACATATTGCTCTGTTGTTTAGTGTTGACCTTATTTCATGTTTCTTGGATTAAATTGACCAAACTTGGATTATCGACCAAATTTGGTTGCAGTAAACATGCGGTTAGGCAAATGGGTGTTAGGTATTGCGGTTAGGTACTATGCGGTTAGGTACTATGGGTGTCCCTCATTTTTTTATTTACTTTTTGCTAAACAATGCTGGCAAGTTTGAAGCACTGTCCCAGCTTTAATACTTTCCTAATTCTTTTGTTTATATCACTATCGAAAGTTCCAACGTCTCTCCGGGAGGCTGAATCGAGACACAAAGAGACAAACAGCAAAAATTTCGCGTTTAAGTAGCCCAAGAAAGACTGCCGCTTATAAAACTACTATACGAAGGTCTACTGCGCTTGCTGCCTTCGCCATGACGAAGCGTTTGGATATGCTAAGGTTACACAAGAGGGGATTGTAGAGAAGAATCTGCATTCTGCTCTCTTATTTATTCGATGGCTCAAGGGTGAAAAATGAGCAGAAAAATATTCCCCTGGGAACTCGGCGCGGGACAATATAAAACCACGTGGTGAGCTGTTTCTTTCTTTGTTTTCCCATGAAAACACACGTATCAAAAAACACAGTAGCGAATTTTCATTCCCAGAAGCTTGTCTTGTGCTAAAAAGCATGCTGTGTTTTGAGGATCAGTAGATCAATTGGACTACCTGGGGTTATTTACCGTGCTTAAAAATCTGGATACATGGAAATTTTTATTTTTTTTCTATGTCAGAAAAACGGCAGGTAGGTTGGGAGAGCGAAGCCGCATCCTTGGGGTCAGCAGCGAAACGCTCAGCCACCGAGAAGCTCTTGAGGGTTGCACTTGTCAGGAATTTGCACTTTCCAGGTGTGGGACATTTAGGCAAATTACCAAATGTGACAAGCATGCACATTTCGCATATCGGCCTCCGCGGTTGCAAAGTGCACTAATCCTGCAGCCCGATTGTTTCTAAACACTCGCAGAGAGAGAAGGGGAAAGTCGATATTTCATATTGTCTGCACGAAGCCAAGAATGTAACATTTTCTTTCATCACAGCGTGAGCAGGGTGCACGGGTGAGCACTGTATTGCAACATAGCGACCACCTGTGATGATGGAGAGAGCGCGGCAGTGTTATGACTGATATGTAAAGGAAAGTTTGTTTCAAGTTACGGAGTTGAGGGTGCGTGATAGACAAAAGCCATGAATGGCGTTGACGCGCATTATAAACAGCCTATGGTCGAACCGTTTCGTCGCAAACCTGTAATCATTATTTGGTATTTCTGTTCACTTCCGGTTCGGGTTCAGCGTGCTCAAAAAATGACGGTTTGGGTTCGGGTTCAGTTCTGGGGAAAATACAGGTCCGGCTGTTTTTTTTCGCTTCGGTTGCTGTTCGACACCCTGAGTTATGTACACCAGACACACACAAACACACACACACACACACACACATATATATATATATATATATATATATTTATAAATATATATTTCGAATTGGAATGAAAAAATAGGGGCTCGTTCAATGAAGACAAACATGAGTGTAGGCTGTCAAGAAAGCCAAGGAAACCGAAGGGGAGAATGTGGTAGGTCAGACATATTTTTTAAGAGAAAGTAGAGAAGAATGTACGCCAAGTGGGATTAGAACCAACAGCCTCCAGAATACGCGTCTGCTGCGATGATCACCATGGCACCGGTGGGGCTGTTTTCCGCTTTACTTTCTTAGGTATTTATCTCAAGGTATTTTTTTCTTTTTTAGGGTGTGTTAGCCAGCGCCACTCCGACTGCTCTGGGTGAAAGGCACTTTCATTTTAACCCCCGAGCCGAAACTCGAGCGTCTGCGACATGTTGGGAACGCTCGACAAGCGTTCAACCCTCGTAAGCTAACTATGGGGCCCAGACTGCAAGAACAGATTCTCGCTATTCATATAGCGAATTCGAATGGGAAATAAGGGGCTGGTTAAATGATAACCAATAAGGGTAGGCAGTGAAGAAGTCAAGCAAACAAAGGGAGAAAATGTGGTTGGTCAGGTATATTTTTTGAAAGAAAGAAAGTGAACGAAAATGCCTTCCGGTCGGGATCCAAACCTACGACCTCCAGACTACACCCTGTGATTGGGGGCGGTAGCCAGTTGTGGTACCCACATTTCCCCTTTGGTTTCCTTCCACTTCATTTTCTTCCCTTCCCTTCATTTTCCCCTTCGGTCATCGCACCATACGCGTATTTTGGAGATAGTAGGCTCGGATCCCACCCGGCAGGCAGTTTTTCGCCACTTTCTTTCGTTCCAAAAAATATATCTTACCCCATTTTCCTCTTTGGTTTCCTTCGCTTCCTTGACTGCAATACCGTGTATATGGTATTGCAATTAAAGCAATTTGCCTGAACCGCTGTTCTTCGTATGCTGTTTTTCCTGGCGTCGAAATTGCTGCGTTGTTTGCCATCATGACAAGCTCCATAAGCCTGCCCGCTTGTGCTTGCTGGGTTTTCTCTGCCTGATTTGTCACTTTAATTTCAGCTCTACATCTCCTGCCGACTCAACAGTCTCCAATCTATGTTTATCCTTCGTATTCAATCACAAGGTCCTTGAGGTGCCGTAAGTAAACCAGTACTGTTTTTCTTCGTCATTGCAAATAACTTACCAGAAAGCAACCGTTAGTTCAAAGAACAATTTCAAATATCCATGAAATTCCAGATTACACTTTCCTAGCTTTCTTTAGTTGCCTTCTGTGGTTGAGGTTTACAAGAAAATGAGGGAAGGAATTCCTTCCGTGTTCAAATGACTACAATACGTTCAAATGTGATGTCACTTAAACGTTGTAGGGGGTCGCACCCTATGCCCATATAAGCGAATTGAACAACCGTAGGTGCAATTACACCTTGCTGGCACATAAATAGATTTTCACAAATAACAATGTTAATGCAGATATCCTAGAACATTCGCTTTTTAACCTGGTTACACGGGCTAAGAAGCAGTCATATTGAAAAATACACTTACAGGATTGTCAGTTGAAAAAGCTTTCTTCTGCTTATTCACTGTTTCTCTAAAACCATTCAGAAAGCTTGTAATTTTTAGTTCAAGTGCAGTCAAAAAATTGCGCTAGTGCTCTCCTCACACTCGGTATTCATTATTAAGCATTTATTTCCCTTGCTAGCATGTTCTAGGGGCCCAAAAAGTCCTCTCTCGTGAATAACTCTGGCATAACTAGTCCCAATGAGCAATCTTAGCTGACTACTAGCCACACCAGCTGGCGTCGTCGTGAGCCATACGAATCACCGTTCCGCGCAAAGGCGTCGCGTCCACAAGGCAGACGCTTCGGTAGCGGCGTCCGTATGATAGCGCCCGCCAGGCGGAATCCACAATTCCGCGCCGCTAAAACATGAGTATGCATATGCATAATCGATCCTCCGGGCTTGCTGACAATGATACTAAGAGGGGAAAATGAGGTTACAGAATTTTAGCAAAATATGCTGCTGCCACGTAGTCCCTTCTTAAGGGCTCTCACCTGCGCCAAAATTAAGTAATCTATTAAAAATATCTTGCAAAATGTTACCAGTATGGTTTAAAACTGGAGGAAGGGCATTGATTGTGAACAAACATTGTGTCTACAGAATTATAGCCGCTAAGGAGTGTCTAAATACACAAATTTGCATCAGAAATATTTCACCGTCTCATCTCTGCCTGCCAAACCATAAACAGCATCACGTGTTCACGGGCAGGCGCGTCAGAATAATTACAAACGTTGTTGCGTAATAAAAACGCGCTGCTCGGATTCCATAGTTCTAGAAGGCACCCATTTGAATAGGGCAGTGGGAGCCTTGTGGGAATAGTACAAGCGGAATGTTCGAAAAGGGGCGCAATATATATATATATATATAAATTTGGAGTAAGATAAACTCACAAAGTGCGCAGAAATAGTATAACTAAAGAGTCGGATACACGGCAAGAACAATACCATACAAGGTTTACTTACGTAGCGGCAACGGGACTTGCATTCATCAGAGTAATTACATGATTTTGCTGTCGCAAACATTTGGAAAGCATTTCTTATATAGCTTTGCAGAAAACTGTAAGAAGGAGCGGAAAATGTTTCGGAAATGGAGAGTATGCATACAGTCGGGCTACGCCTATGTTTTAAAAACAACAAACAAAACAAAAGAGGGGCGGGGGGAGCGAGAGAGAGAAAGCGGTCGTGTTATCAAAGCAGCGTTCAAGGTTGCACCATGACGGGTCAACGTATGCCGCGTGGGCTGCAAGTTCAGAAAATGCGGGAAACTGAACAACCGCGATTTCAAAAGAAAGGGAAGAGTATACAGTCAGGTATTCAGTGGCTGGGGAGACTGGTTGGGGCGGAAGCGAAGATGGGTGTGCCCCACGCGGATGAAGAGAATAGACACGGGGCACAAAAGAGCATTTCACAGAAGCTAGTAACTGAACAGGAAATAGGTAGGGTCACAAAAGGTTAAACATGAATAGATCACAAAGAGTTAAACATTCATAAGTGGTGGTGGGAACGAGGCCTCCTTCCCCAGGACAAATGACATTGTTGAGCCGCAGTAGGCTAATAAAGCTGCTCTATTAGGAGAGTTTCTGCGAATTCTGATGGGAAACTCGAGGGTAGCAATAATGAACAAAGTTATAAAAATTATGAAGCAGCTAATTTTAATCGAGGGATAAGCACGTTGGTTTTCCGTAACTTTCATTAATTCCAAGTTTGGCTGACCCAAACTTATAAATGAGATAAGAGTCCCGAACCTCCCGGTCGTGGTGCGTTTCGAAGGCGGACTCTAAAATCGTTGCTTTAAGATGTTAAAATCCATGCCCGGGACTGTTCACACGTCTTGACAGGGGCAAATAAGGGCAGCTTTTGGCATGAGAGCGTTCATTATTGAACCGTATTCGGAAAGGCGTTTCAGTTTGGCCGACATATTGTTGCCTACAAACAGTGCACTCTAAAAGATATACGACATTAGCGGAGTCACAGTTAAAGTTACCTTTTATATTTACGTATTAGCCTGAAGCCGTGCTGGTGGCGCGCTGTGTAGTGGTCATGTGTGGGCATACTTTACATCGGGGTTTATTGCGGGGCATGCAGCCAGTAGTTGCTGGTCGGTTGATACGAGAGTTAGTAAGAAAGTAACCTAAATTCTTATTTCGCCGGTAGACAGCGCGTGGTGGTTCGGGGAATATGCTTTTTAAGCGGTCACTTTGCATTAGGATATTGTGATGTTTTTTTAGTACGGTTGACACTCTTGGAGCGGAGGATGAGTGGGTTAAAACTAAGTTAGTTTGCGGGTTCCCGTTCGGGGCTTTTTTCTTACTGATTACGTTACGGTCTAATTGATTGGCTCACACAATAGCGTCGTCGATAACTTTTTCAGGGTATTTTTTTATTCAGGAGGGCGGTCTTGAGTTCTCGACAGTTTGAGCCAAAGTAGGCTTGGTTTGAGCAAATTCTCCTAAATCGGTGGGCTTGGCTGTAAGGTATTGCTGTCTTGCAGGGTCTGACATGGCTACTTCGGAAGTGCAAATACTGCCGCGTGTGGTATGCTAATGAGCCAGAGTGAGAGTGTTGCACACAGCTGTGGGAGAGAAGAACGAAGGAGGGATGCGGACGGAGGGTGCGATGACGACGCCGGAGGGACATGCCTCAGAGCAAGAGACGCGGCGCATCTAATAAAAGCTCACTGACGTTTTAGGAAGAGGGCTTTCCTTATTCAGAGTATACAATGAGTTCATTTTAAGGTTAGATACATAGAGAATGTAGCAAGGGCGCGGTCAGGGAAAGGGAAGCGAGAGTTTGTGCAATAGATCATGGTTCGTGGGCATCTAAAAAATGAGTGATGTGAAAGAAGGACAAAAGGGTTAACCAGGAATCAGTCACGCGGTATGAACATGAGAAAAAAGAAAAAAAGCAACCAAAGTGAAATATATATATATATATATATATATATATATATATATATCAGAAAACTGCGAACTAGGTACAAACCAGGATTGTTGCCAGCGTTTCAGCAAAGCCACTTGCCTTCGCAGGGTAAACCCTCGCCTGGGTGGCACGGTTTATGTAGGGGTACATCCCTAGGTGACACGAGAGAAGTGGAATTCAGAAAGCTGATTGGTTTGGGAGTATGTAGGCGGAGATAGTGAGCGGAAAAGAAGGTTGTATAGTTTGAGCCGCGAAGTCGGTAAGAGAGAGGTCAGCAGCGGGTCGATTTTCTCGGAAATTCTTGGAGAGAAAGGATAAGAGGGGTTTAGTGCCCCACCGCACCGTCTACAAAAAGGTTCTCAGAAACGCCTGAAGCAGAACAGGCGGTGCGAGGAGTCATTATCATAAGCTGTCGGCAAGCCCCAGGTCAAAAGCAAATGTAGAGAAGGTAAAAAATCTAGGTCAAGGAAAAAAGAAAGAGAAAAAAGAAATTCCAAACACACGCCCAAAAAGCAATAACCGCACAAATCAAATGGCACGTGTCTCCAACACCAACATTCCTAGAACAGGCCTTTCCTGAGACTCAAAAACTAAAAGGTAAAGTTAGGAAGAAGTATCGGGCACAAGACAAAGCGGAGAAAAACCGACAAAGAAAAATAAAAATTAAATGGAGTCCCAGAGAAATGTTTTGAGGGACGCCTGCGCGTACTAAACTGGAAGCTGAGGAATGAAAACAAAAGGAATTAGGTGGCCCCATAAGAAGCAGAAGGATGGATGATAATAAGTATCTATATATATATACATACATATATATATATATGTGCATACACACCTCGAAGCTCTAAAAACAATAAAAAAAAGCAAATGTGTCGAAGTTCTCTGCTTGTTTTTTTTAAAGACAATAGTCTTTCCTTTTAAAGACGATAGCCTTTCTTGGGCTACTTAAACCCAGAAATTTTGGTCTGTCTGTCTGTCCATCTGTCTGTTTGTTACTCGATTCAGCCACCCGGCCAAAGCAAAATTGGTACTGCGTAATATTCTTATATACTCACAGCCACATGTAAACGTCTAAGCCCGGTTCATATGTTCTCAAGAGCCCACCTCTCTCCGATGGACACGGATGGGTGGAGGGCGTCCGGCAAGCAAGTGAAGCAACGAATGGCCCGCCTGCCACCGGTGAGTCCAAAACCACGACACAAGCACCTACCGCAACCCACCGGGCCGCGTACGCACGCATGCCACCGACGCTGCCGCGAGAGGAAATCAAGATCGTAATGCGGCCACGCGGCGGTCTGCATGTAGGCCGCACGGAAGCCTCTACCCTCATTTCAGCCGTCATCGCGGCGGCGGGAATGACAAAGAGCACGGCAAGCGAGGACACCATATGCACGAACGCGGCCAAAACATCATCGTCGTGAGGATCCCGGACGAGGATCGAGCCGTATATTATGCACGAGTACGCTCCCTCACCATCGGAGGGCAGAGCTACGATACACACGCATACCGCACGGCTCCCACCGGAACGGTAAAGGGTGTCATATGTGGAATTGTAGTGGAAGACATAAACGACGACCTGTTAGCTAACATCGTGAACCCCTCCAACCCGCTTGCGATGGAGGCACACCGCATCGGAACCTCCACTACAGTGATTGTCCTCTTCGCTGGGCAGAAAGTCCCGAACTAAGTAAAGTATGGCGCCATACTGGTCAAAGCTGCCTATACAGGCAACACTACGAGGTGTGCACGCAATGTGGCAAAGTGGGGCACAGGAGCGACGTTTGCCCAAACCCTAACACTAAAGTGTGCTTCGCTTGCGGTGCAGCCAATCCAGGTCCCAACAACGAAACGGAATGTGTCCCCCACTGCAAGCTATGCGGAGGCAAACACCCCACGGGAACGCCAGGTTGTACGAATCGATACAAGACGCCATACGTGGTGACACGAAGGCGATGGGAACGGAAACACGAGGCGCAGACACCGCCGCCATTAGGCCTAGCCACCTTTCCGCAGCTGCCAACACGCAACGCGCCCGCTGAGGCGCGGAACAGCCGCTCGCGACACCGCAGCAGCAGCAGGTGGCGCTCACAAAGCCGTCGACGTCGCGCCAGTCGAGGCAAGCTGCAGCAGTCACGTTCGAGCGAACGAGTGGATTGGGCAGACGTCGCCCGCACGCCCGAAAGCAAGCAGCCCAAACGTTCACAACCCCATGCCGAGATGTTTGCTGCACTACGACTCGAGAACGAGCAGCTGAGGCAGAAAGTTGCAGAGCAAGACGCTACCATCACGGCCATCAATGCTAAGCTATAGCAGCTCCTGGCCCTACAGCAACAGCCCCAACCAAAACGACAACGCATGCCAACGCCACCACACCAACCCGCACTGCCTACACCCGGCGCAGTCGTACCGCAAAACGACCTGTCTGAAGACGACTACGAGATGACGGAATCCGCAGCCGAGCCAAACCACCGAGACGACAATACCTCCACACCTACTCCCAAAAGAAGAGCGCTAGGACCTGCCAAGCGCACGAAGATATCATACATCCTAGCCCGACTGGAACAGCACGATGAGCGGCCTACAGCAGTCGAGGCCCGGCTTACGACAATAGAGCCAACGTGCCAGGCGATTCAAGGCAACATGCAAGCGATGCAAACTAATCTCCTTCAAATCCAAACGTTCCTCCGCACCCGCACTGACATGCCAGGCAATCACGACCATACCCAAAAGCAGTGACCAACATGGCCTGAACACCGGTAAAGAAGCACAAGGACATCCTGATCTGGCAATGGAATTCCAACGGCTACAACAAAAAGCGAGCGGTACTACAACAGCACATACAGCATCTCAATCGTCCACCAGACGTCATACTCATTCAGGAAACGTACAGGGAGGCCCCGCCAACCCTCCCTGGCTATCGCACGCACGCAAGCCCTCCAAGCGCGCGAGACGCCGCGAAAGGCGTGGGTAGAGGCGTCTGTGCCCTGATCAGGAAAGGCATCACGTTCATCGAGCACGACATCCTTGGCCACAGCGCCATGCAGCACTGCGCCATCGAGCTAGTCACGGGTTCCAAGAAACGCAAAGAGAGCACCTTTATCGTCAACCTGTTGAGAAATCCTGCACATCGCCAACAGAAGTTCCCCGCACTCATACACAAGACCCTACGACAGGCAGAGCACAATACCGTCCCACTATGCGGGGACTTTAACGCTCCACATCAAGACTGGGGCTACCTCAAGACCAAAACCAAAGGCCGAGACCTCATCGACGACGCCACAGAGGCCAGCTTCCATCTTCTCACCGACCCCACCGAACCAACGCGCATCGGTACGTCCATCACAAGGAACACCACACCCGACGTAACGTTTGTCAGGCCAGGACGCAACGGAAAGATGGCACAGTGGCTAAACACGGGCCGAAACCTCGGTAGCGACCACTTCATCATTGAGATCACCCTACCTACAAATGCGACGGCAACTACCCCGGCCACGAGCACGCAGAGGATCACCGACTGGAACACGTTCCGCCAGTCCCTCAAAGCATCCGAGGACATAGACGACATCGAAGCATGGTCTCGAGCGCTCGCTCGAGCAACGTAAGCGGCAACCACAGACCTCGAAACAGACGACTCCATCAAGCAGGTGGACAGCCGGCTAGCCCACCTCATCGAAGCTAAACAATCCATACAGCACAGGTGGCCAAGACAGCGAACTAACCGCAAACTCCGAAAGAAAGTAGAACTACTCAACAAAGCCATTGAGCAACATAGTAAGGTGCTCTGCTGTGAACAATGGCACGCGGTATGCCAAGCGGCCGACGGTCAAATGCACAAGAGCAGATCGTGGCAACTACTACGCTTTCTCCTCGACGAGACCAAGTCCAAAGGAGAGCAGCGGCACTGCCTTTCGCGCACATTGCAGAAGGCCATAGCAGAGCTCGGGGAGCAGGAAGTGTGGAGGCGTCTGAACGACCTTTACCTTCCCACCGCTCCAGTGGGCAACCACTCCGAGTACGCGGGCCTCGAGAATGCAGACCTTGACAAGGACATTGAGGAATTGAAAGTACGGGTGGTCCTGCAAACGCTCAATAGAAGATCGGCAGCAGGCCCCGACAAAGTCACCAACAAAGCTCTCCGCAATCTCAGCGACGCGGCTATCACGGCACTCACGCGTTACTTTAACACGTCCTGAAGAAATAGTCACCTGCCGCGACAGTGGAAGACAGCCAAGACGGTCCTGCTACCCAAACAGGGCAAGCCGCCGCATATCGACAACCTACGACCCATCTCCCTAACATCATGTGTCGGGAAAGTACTGGAACACGTCCTGCCTAACAGGTGGCAACGATACTTAGAGGGCTCGGCACTATAGCCCAACACCATCATAGGGTTCCGAGCCAAGCTCAGTACGCAGGAGGCCATGCTCCTACTTAAGCACGAAATAATTTACGATCCCACCAGTACCCTGGACAACCAGGCTGTGCTGGGGCTGGACCTACAAAGCGGCTTCGATAGGCTACGCCACGCCGCGTTCCTTTAACGGGTCTCCGACCTGAACATGGGTAGCAGGACTTACGCCTACAATAGAGACTTTCTGACAGACCGCACAACTACCATCCACGACGGCGATCTCCAACTCCCACAGAAGTCCATGAGAAGCGTCGGTACTCCGCAGGGCTCGGTGATCTCCCGCTCCTCTTCACCTTGTGATGATCGGAGTGGCCACCGAGATCGCCTGCGTACCCGGCGTCGGCCACACGATTTACGCCGACGATATAACGCTGTTGGTCGCTGGCGGCAGTGACAGCCACATTGAAGACGCGTTACAGAAGGTGGTGACTACTACCGAAACAAGACTGCAAGGGATGGGCCTTGTCTGCTCCCCTTCCAAGTCGGAGCTGCTCATCATCCAACCGAGACACGCCCGCACCAAGGTACCAGCACCAGCAAACATCACTATACGCACGATGAGCGGCAGCACGATCCCCCACGTGAGGACCCCACGTGAGGGATGCTCCTCGACAGCCGGCGCAGCAAATGCGCCACGGTCACCAAACTCACCGCCAAGGTAGCAGCGGCATTGCGCCTAATCCGCAGAGTGGCCACTCGCAGGACAGGCATGAAAGAGGACAACCTCACCAGGATCGTCCACTCTTTTGCGATCAGTCACATCGCATACGTGGTGGCGTACCTTAATTGGACCGCAGCGGAGCATGTAAAGCTGTATGCGACCATTCGTAAAGCTTACAAAGCGGCACTTGGTTTACTGCAGAGCACAAGCACCGACAGTCTCCTTGAGCTCGGCGTCCATAACACCCTCGACGAGATCATCGACGCCCAGAGAACAGCACAATACGAACGCTTGTTCAGACACGTACCGGACGATCAATCCTGCAAACAATTGGCGTGATTCCCCTGGCCACCCAGCCCGAGGATACCGTCCCACTACCAGCGACAACGGCACGGCGACTCACCTTTAGCCCGATCCCCAAGCACATGCATCCGGGGCACAATAGCGAACGGTGGCTTGCACGGGCCCGTGCGCTCACAACTCTATATGCCAACGACAGAGGAGCCAAATACGCCGACGCAGCGGCATACCCGCACCGACCGGGCACCTACGCAGCGGTGGTGGTGGTCGCCGTCACCGGAGACACACTCAGCGCGGGCAGCTTCGCCGCGGAGGACCCACACCAGGCAGAGGAAATGGCCATTGCCTTCGCCATGGTGGACCTGACGTGTACAACAGTACTCAGTGACTCGCGAACTGTAGTGCTTAGATACGCCACAAACACAGTGAGTGCCAGTGCTGTGAGAGTGCTTAGTGCCACGTATACCCCCACCACCCAAGTGACTCTGCGGTGGTTCCCCGCACACGCGGGCCCCCTCCACACCGGAGCGGGTCTCGCCAACCGCAACGAGACGGCCGACGCCGCTGCGCGCGCGCTCACACTCCGCGCGGCGGAGGACGACGCAACGGCCACGTCTGTTGAGCGGGCGGCGACTCCCGAGTGTGCCCCCATCACGAGGTACGGGTACATCCTGGCATGGTACCCCCACAATCGACGGACGAGACCCCCGCCTCATCCAAGACTTTCAAGGAAAGAAGCGGTGCTATACCGGCAACTACAAACCGGGTCTCTCCTGACCCCGGTGGTAGGGGTGCACGTGTGCCCTGGAATCTACGAGACTGATGTGTGCCGTGTGTGTGAGTCAGCTAGAGCAATGATGGCCCACATACTGTGGGACTGTGATCTGCACCTGCATGAGGCTGCCATGCAGACGCAGCTCCCCCCGATCATCACGGAAGGCATGATATCATCCACATATGACTCACAACTCCGGGCCGTCCAGCAAGTGGAGGACGCCCTAGAACGCCAGATGCCTTTGATCGTGCCTGCGGCACGCCCCGGGACCTGCGGTGCGTGGTCTGGCAGCGGCTAGTAGAGCACGCCTACACGACGGGGGAGGGAATTTTAGAAATAGAGGGGAAGTTGAAGGAAGGAACCTCATTTCGCCATATATAGCTCAAACAACTGCATGACTGCAGGTTGCCACATTTGGAAACATAAGTGAATGGAGCTTGCCTAAATTGTTTTTCTTGTTCGTATTTGAGATGCTCTACAGAAATGGGGTGGGGTGCATATGGCAGACATTCTCAGATAATGAATAGCAGCCTACCATTGTCGCTGAAGAAGAAAGTGTATGACAGCTGCATCTTACCGGTACTCACCTACGGGGCAGAAACTTGGAGGCTTACTAAGAGGGTTCAACTTAAATTGAGAACGACTCAGCGGGCAATGGAGCGGAAAATGATAGGTGTAACATTAAGGGACAAGAAGAGAGTGGAGTGGGTCAGAGAGCAAACTGGTGTTCAAGACATATAAGTAGAAATTAAGAAGAACAAATGGACGTGGGCAGGGCATGTAATGCGAAGGCAAGATAACCGCTGGTCATTAAGGGTAACAGAGTGGATCCCTAGAGAAGGCAAGCGTTGCAGGGGGCGGCAGAAAGTTAGATGGGCAGATGAGATCAAGAAGTTTGCGGGGATAAATTGGTCACAGTTGGCACAGGACCGAGGTAATTGGAGAATAATGGGAGATGCCTTTGCCCTGCAGTGGGCGTAGATAGGCTGGTGATGATGATGATGATGATGATGACAGATAATTGTTGTACCATTACGGCCAAACTGTTTGTGATATCAGGATACCAGTGGTACTCGTGAACTGGAACTTGGCAGAACGTAAAAAGGAGAATGAAACAGAAGAAGTATTAGGCGACAGCATTCACACTATTCCGGCACAGTGGTCACGGTTGTAGCAAGCACATCCCAGACCGTGAAATGTTATAGAAGATCGCGTAATCATCCGAAATACGGCGGGGAATGCTTTCTTCAGGCGGCAGTATTTAGCTCCTAGGTCCGCAGTAGCGCAAGCACTAGCTGATCAAAATCCAAGAAGGTTAAAGTTGGTCTTGTTGGTACAAATTCATGAATACCAAAAACAGTGCAGCGGACGCGAATTGGAAGAGAAACCGGGCGAAGCGCTATCAACCAAATGCTTTATTTCCATGAACGGTTTATAAAGACATCAATAAAGATGGGAACTGGGAACACAAAAAAACAAAGGCTTGCAATATTTACCAGGCGAGGGGATCAGACAGTTCTTGACACTTCTTGCATCCGCATTCTGTACCCGCCTACACCCGTTTGCGTCCGCCTCGCAACAGAGGTTTGAAATGATGGTTTGCAGGAGAAACAGAGCAAAGTAATATTGATCGCCTGCGCGAACATGGCAACGCACTAAAAGGCGATCCTAACAGCCGTATTTCCGCTCTCTGTAAAAAACTTTGATGCAAACTTCTGTTCAAGAACTGTCAACTCATTAAAAGATACAGGGACCCATATACTCGCGAAATTTGCAATGCTCAACACATTTCCTAATGCGGTGACCCGTGTGTGAGTGCTCCGTGATTTGCCCTACAATCAAACGAAATAAGATATTTGTCTGATCCCCTCGCGCTGTATAGTTTCGCAAGCTTTTTAGCTGCAGAGCATCCGAGTCACTCGCCTTGTCCCTCCCGTGTCATCGTCGTCGTTGTCGTCGGCGTTGTCTACCCCTCCCCCATTCTCCTCGCCGCGCCAGCTGCGCTCTCCGCCGCTCACCCCCTCTCCTCTCCGATAGCGAACTCTCTCGCTAGGGGCGTTGGATTGGATTCGATTGGATTGGCTTGGATTGGATTAGATTGGATTGGATTGGCTTGGCTTCGCTTCGCTTCGCTTGGCTTGGCTTGGCTTGGCTTGGATTGGATTGGATTAGATTTGGATTGGATTGGATTAAAGTGGATTGTGTTGGATTGTGTTGCGTCATAGCCGCGGCACGTTGCGTCATAGCCGCGGCAGACGCACTGGGGTCGGCGCATGTGCAGTACTTTTTCTTCCGCGGTTTTTTCTCCTTCGGGCGTGCTGCGCATATAACCAGTGTGCCGTTCTCCGGCGACGCAACATCCACGCTTGGCTCAAACACCTAGAGTCCACGCCGCTTTACAAGTACGCCAACGTCGTCATCGACTGGGACCGGCTTACGCAGTCCCCGCAACGTTATGCGCGCTATAAAACGCTGTCCCTTCGCCGCTCCGCCTATGCGTCGCATCTACACAGGGGTTCCCGCGAGGGGAGGTGGGAGTTTTCGTTTGTTTGTGTTCCCACCTTCCCCCTTTTTTCATGTCTTTATAAACCCTCCACGTAAATAACGCATTTGATTGTTATTCAATGTTTCAGCCTGTTGTCACTCCTTGTGCCGGCCTTTGCACTGTTTTGCTATTAGTTAAAATCTTAGTTTGATATTACCAATGCAGTTTTGTCATAATTTTGTTGTTTAATGCAGCTAGGCTACACCTTCGCTATGATGCGCGCCGTAGTGGAGAGCTCCAAATTAACTTGACCACCTGGGGATGCTTGCAGCGCGACGAAATCTCTATGCCCGGTCCTTTTCGCTTTTCTCTTCCGCCTGAAATGCGGCGAGAAGGGGCGCTATTGAACCCGTGTCGTTAGGCTCAGCTACTCAACGCGCTACCCGCTGAGTAACCACGCACGTTTATATAAGCAAACACGGGTTACAAACATCGGCTGTTATCTTCCGTAAAACGCGTGCCCTTTCTTGGGCATGTCAGGTATTTGAGGCCCACCTGATGGCACTCAGCAGGAATTAGAGAAATTCAGCGCGGACAGTGTATGTTGACACTAATCTTATAGTGTTGTCCGCGCGTAGGTTTCTTTGAGACAGCACCCGTACGCACCTACTGCTACGTTGAGGGCACCGGCTCAGATGAAGTCCGGAACGCGGCCATGGTGTGCCATTTGTTCTCGATGACTCTCCTCCACTTCAACAACACGCCCACGGACCGCCTGTGTGCCCTGATGAGAGTCTTCGGAATAAACGAGCAGAGCCTCTCAGTGGCTGAGCCGTAAGTACTGCACCAGATCATCGTATTCCTTCGGACACGTTTGTGTTGCATAAAACTGCCCCTAATGCGACGGAGGTTTTTAGAAGCCATCTTTTAAGAATGGGTCTGAACCGTGCAGTGGGACAAATTTATGCATAATGTTGATGGTGGTAATATGACACACCGTATAACGGTTGTGTCTGCCCTTGTTAACTTCCAACTTTTTTTTTGGTGTACCGAGGCGTGAACGAACTATCCAGTCACTACTTGATGTGTGGTAAGTATACTTCGGTAAAAGTCCTCAACATTTTAGCCAATTGAAAATCACACTAGGTAGGCTACTACGAGCGAAAGCTACACCTGCGCCGTGACCAGCATCAAAGCGGAGGGGTTCGGATAAATTTAACCACCCGAGGGTCCGCAACGTGAATCAAAATCTAGCCACACCAGCGTGTTTGTTCCTCGCCATCGCTAGGAAAAGAGCCACTGGTGCTGAAGTCAAACCAGCGTTCTTGGACGCAGCCGAAGCTAGTTGTTCCCTCTCAGCCATCGCAACAGGTGTTTCAGCATTTTTCGGAGATTCAATGACGTGCACGGTCTACAAACTCTCTTAAACACCGGAAATTGTCCATGAGTGGCTTCTAGAAAATAAGTCCCCCCTCCCCTTAAATACACCTAGACCGTCTCCTGCATCACCGACAACGTTGGATGGAAAGAAACCTATGTTTCATGAAAGCTAATGAGTGGCAGTTGCCGAAGAGAATGGTGCAAAGTTCATGGATAACATCTTGCGAATCGCGGTCTCTCTTATTTCTGGCCAAATACATACTGTCCTATTTGCCTCTCGGGTACAACTTAACGTAGGGTTCGATATCAAAAGACCCGAGTTTGAGCCAAACTCGGGTTAGGAGTAGCCTTGGTGGCAAATATAGGCTCATTCTTATATTTTGAGGCGGAGTTCAAGTGCTTTAAAAATGCGATTAATGCTATTTCCGGAATATTGATGCGACGTAACCGGTTCAGCGCAGCGCAATCCAAAGATGCGCGACTAGGGTGTGGCGCATCTTTCTGTTCGTTCTCTCGTTCCAGTATTGCACCGCCGGCTGCTGGGGACAAGCAAATTCAGCAGCTTTATTTTAGGGCACTTTCACTTTATTCATCTGGTTTTTACTACAACATTTGCTTATTTTTATTCCAGGCGTTCTTATGCTACTTGTTTCACATTTTTCGTCCTAAGGAGCCATTTCTGCTATCGGTGACAAAAAATGCCATCACGTGACTATAGCCTACTGGCAAGAAACTAAACCGAGTGAGGAAGCACGTTAGATTCAAAAGTTACTGCCCGTATTGCGTTATCGAAACCCTCCGGTTTTGTACGCAAAATTTCATGAGGGCACTCAAGTTTGATTACGTACTTTTAACGCGAAACCATTTCGATACCTACTAGCGGCTTTTTTCCTGATACATTGTACTTGGGCCTTATACGTCCATTTTTTTGGCGCTGATTACTTTGGCAGGCTTCCATTCTGTTATAACGTTTATGCGTCAGTTGCTTCTCTTTCATTTGTCCCTTAATTGTGTGTATTACGTACCCAAGTAGCTAAGAACACGCCGCAGCCTCCCTAGAATCTGGGTACTGCAAGAGTGGTGTCAATGCCGCCTGTATAAATATTGCCTAACGCGTGAGCGAAAAATGGCCAAACAGCCACTCTCCTGTTGCTGTCTACTACCCTCCACCGCTCCGTAGCGTTTCAGCTTGCTTTCCTGCCCGCCGACCAGCGCCGCTTCTCGGAAACTATGCAAAATAGTTAACAGTTTGTTTAGAGTTCCCGAGGCTGCGCTCCTACGAATTCTTGTTTTTCACCATAGTCTTGGTCTTGGTCTGTCACTGATAGTCTTGGTCTGTCGCTGATAAAACCACCTTTGCCACGAAGCAAAATCACTTGTGCCGCTGCAGGCTGATGCCGGCTTTGCGCGCTTATCTACTCGAATCACAGGCCGCGAAATGTTCTGAGTCGGGCATCACCCCTCTGTTCCCTCCACATTTCGGTCTTGTTTTGTCTCCGCTGTTCGCACTCCGCATCGGTACGCAATTGTAAAATTGAGTACTGCACTGTGAAAGCGCCCGTACAGCGTTGCAGGACCCTCAGCTGCTTATCCTTTTGTTTTTTATAATTTTATAAAATTTACATGCACGTGATAATTTTGGAAAGTAATGGTAGAAGTTAGCGCCTGAACAAAAAAGGTGCACAGGATTGTTCTTCTCTAAATGCTCCATAGAGACAAATATAGTAAAATAACGACTGCCCCATCAGAAAATATCGTTCTTCTGTTAGCTATATGTCTACCCGACAATCAATATGTTCTTACAGTGTTTCAGTCCGCCTATGCAGTTATCTTTGTTAAAACGCAGCAAGAATAAAGCGAGCGACAAGTTGAACGTGACCTCCAGTGCGCCACAAAACCGGCGCCCCGTCGCGGCTAAGATGTGAGCGAAACAGTCCTTGAAGCTTAACAGGCAAGCTGACAGACACGCGTCGTAAAAGTGGGTGCAGCTTTCGCGACTCGCGAGCAGTGACGTAAGGCAACATGTCCGCCGGCACACGCCACATAGCGGATCAGTACCAGAACTAAGCGTCCCTACCCTTCCTATTGAAAACCGAGGGACGCGTTAGGCAATTTTTATACAGGCGGCGTTGGTGGTGTGCGCCTGCCCTACTCCCGTGACATCACGTTCATGCGTTACACGGCACTCACAATTCTACCACTATTACTTTTCAAATTCAGTGTTGCGAATTTTGAATAACCGCGCACATCACCTTCTGAAAATCCCTATTTGCGGGCCAATCACACAAGTGGCCATGTGTTACGAAGGAAAGTATTGCAATACAACTTTTCATATTTGTTTGCTTTATTTTTTATCTTCACCGTTCTTGTTCGACGAAGCTCTCCATAGTCGTTTTTAGGGTCGAAGCACCTTAAGGCCGAGGCTCGTCCGTCCGGAGTCCGGAATATGGCGTCCGTGCTCACGGCACAGCACTGTGTAAATCGAAACATCTGTGAACAAAAGGTTCAAAAGAACAAAATAAAATGTTCATAGAAGGCTAGAGAGACAGAGAAAGAAAGAGAGAGCGAGAGAGCGAGCGAGAGGGAGAGCAAGAGAGAGTGTGCTCCTGGAGAGCCGTGCTACGCATGCCGAGGAGCATTAAATCGAGTTGGATTAAATTTGGATTTGAATTCAATTGGTTTTGACTGCAGTGAATTTCATTGGATTAAATTGAATTGAATTGCATTGTATTGGACTAGATTGGACTGAAAATCGTTTAAGCAGCAGTAAGCACACTCACTGGTGTGCTACGATAATAACGATCCCAATTGCTTCGCCCACTCGGCATGACTCACTTCGTGGATAAGCGTAATTTTTTTTTTCTTTCCTTGAGCCCGATGCCCTCACACCCTCTCTTCCGTCGCACCCTCCCAACTCCCGCTTACGGTGTGTCAGGCGTCGTACGGTGAATTTATTCCGAAGTCTCGCTTTTACTCGCTTTTCATGCTCTGTTTCTAGCCATAAGACGGTGACGCTGAACAAAACACATTGAAATGTGTAGAAATCGCCTCTGAGAATAGACACGCGCTGTTGAATGTATGCGTATAGCCGTGAGCTAAATTATACGGACCACGGGAGCAGTGGCCAAAACTAATCTTTGCACGGTCTGGTTGCGCGGCGCCTGCTGTAGAGACCACGCAAAGCGATGTCGCGGACTAGCAGTACAGCACACATGCCGCTATCACTCGCTTCTTCCTGATTGCCTGACGCTCCTATGAATGCGCGCCAGAGGAATATCGCTGCCCTTTTGCTGTCTGCTGGTCAAGACATACTGTGGAAACGGTGTGCTCGCGTAATCGGCGGCAACGCTGCTCCGCGGGCAGAGTTGGCACGCTGGTGATTATTTCGTGGTAGACGTTTTTAGATGCGACGCATCTCTTGCTCTGAGGTTTGTCCCTCGTGCGTCGGCGTTGTCGGGCGTCCGCACGTCAGCTGCGCATGCGCGACTCTCCCCCCGTCTTCTCTCCGACAGCTGTGCCCGCAACGCACTCATTCCGCCTCATTATCATAAACAACGGCCGTGTGGGCGCGCTTCCCTCGCTTCGCTCCGCTCCCGTCGCGCAAGCGTGCGCATGCGCGACTCTCCTCCATTGTCTCCTCTCCTTGAGGCGCTGTGAATATAAAGCGGGTATCGCGCTGCACAGTCAGCGCTCGCTCTCGTTCGACTTCGCGTCACTTTGCTTGACGACTGCCTGCTTGTCTTGATTCTTCCGATGAAGACGTGATGGAAGCGACGGTCCCTTCATGAAAAGTAAAATTACGCCCATCTTTCCGCGTATGACAAAAGCCGCATGTGATGGAATGCATCATAGGCGTTCACAACACGTTTCACCCGATTTAGAGAATCAACCCAATGGAAACGCCAATTGAACCCCCCGATGCGTCGCATCACACCAGGGTTCCCTCGCGGGAAGATGGGCGTAATTTTTTTTCGCTCCTTCAACGCGTGATATAATAAAGCAGAAAACAATCACTGTGCAGTAGAATAAAATAAGACAAAACACCATATTTGCCGGGTTTGAGAATAGTCGCCAAATTATACAGCCCTGAGAATGTAAGCGAATTTTAAAAATTATTCGTGCTAACATTCCATCCAGAGGTATTTACAAATACTACTGTGTTTAGGTATGTACTCCATTTCTTTGTGAAACTTTGTTTGCCGTATGTGGCATGTGTGCCATCTCGGCAATTTTGTCAAGTTCAAGGCACCCATACATACATTTATTGTTCAAAACTCATTTGCGATGAGATAATATTGAACCGCGGTTTGAATGCCCAGCGACTATCGAAACGCATGCAATTTACATTCTCCAATCATATTTATTTGTACTTGAAAACAGTACTGACAGTTCTTTTGCTCTTCTGTGACAGGAATTGAAATCGAAATATTTGATCCAAACTGGGGTCGGTCAGTCGATGATTGAAGATAGAAAGATTAAAAGCCTATGGTCAACGGCATGTGGCAAAAAAATGACGGTATACTTCAAAAAAGCCCCGTATACACAGCTAATATATGCGAATCATTGTACTGGGCCATCATTCTCAAATGGAAGCCAGCAGACAAAAGGGATTACTGAAGACAGTTCGGACTCCGAGGGTTCATCCGCGACACTCCCAAGTGATTTCTTTTACCATACCCTGCGGCAACCTAAAAAAGTATTGCTTCTAAACTTGTTCGAGGAGCCTCACAAGGTTCACCGAAATTACTGTGGAAATTGCCTTAACGCATCCAAATTTCTGCCTGATGGATAATTATGTTATAATTCGCGGTGTCATCAATCACAAAAAAGTATGTTAATTGCCGTCTAGAAATGATTGCGTTTAGTTTATTGAGCTAATTTGGCTAATACTTTCGTAAGAATACCCAAATTATCCTCAACCATTTTTGTATATATGCTACAGCTTAACAGTTTATTGAACTAAGAAATAAAGCCATGTGGGATCGTCAGCTTCGCCTAATGCCTTCATGTTATCGGATAATTAGTATACCACCATTCTTTCTTTTGGTTTTGATGATTTAAAAGCAGTTAATAAATACTCCAAAAGCGACATATACTGTGTTACCCCTGAACAATCACCCGTGGGGTATTTCTGTTTCAGCTGTTACATTTATGGGAAATATATCAACTGCACCAAGCACGCACACACACCGATACTTTGATCACGAATAGGCTGCTATAATCGATTCGGTGCGTGGTTGTCGTGATGTGAACAATTGCGGCATTTGGTGACACGGGCGTGAGAGCTTGTAGCAGTTGAATAAGATAGAATTTATTGCAATGTAATGGGAAGCATGTTTCATTATGGAAAAGTTTTACCTGCAGCAGGTGCAAATAAATCAAAACAATCGAAATAGTCCGTTTCACATTCGTGAGCTAAGAGAAAGAACTCACGTTGGTTGACCCTTTTGTTCGGATGTATTTACTGCAATGCTTTCCCGCGGTGACCTTGTGCTAGCGACGAATCAAAAAGGCTAGGTGCCCAACGCAGCCATAATGCCCTATGTGGAAAGGGTAGTACCACTGCCGCCTATCAGGTCAGTCGCACCGTTTTCAATGATAGGGCGGTGGCCGGCAGTGTTCCCCTAACTGTGCGACGTTTGCAGCCTGGCACTGATTTATCGAAGCAAGCAGCAGTCGCGGAGGAGCAAGTGATAGTTGCATACAAGCAATGCTGGTTGGCCGCATCTGCGCTGTGCGCGGTCTCGACAGCAGGCGCCGCGCAACCAGACAGCGCAGCGATTATTTCTCGCCACCGCTCCTGTGGTCCGTATACTTCAGCTCACGGCTGTACATGCGGATAAGCTATCCTGACAGCAACGTTTTCTAGAGAAACGGGCGTCGCGCGACGCCTCAAGGTAAACTGCCTGACTCGCTGACGATAGACGAAACGCACGGTCATGCAACGCCGCGTTCGAAACTTGCTTTCCAATCACACGATTCGCCATTAGATCAAACACTTTTCATTACAAATTTTACCTTTATTTCGACCACAAGGTTGTTCAGAAAGTGCGGAAATGTTCTTGAGTAAGCTAATGAAAACTTCGCTATCGTGGTGAACCGGCGCACCGACCGGCAGATATAGCTTAACCAAACTTGTTCCTAAGTTATTTCATACACGGAGAAAAAGAAAAACGTTGACTTGAAGAGTCATGAGAAATAACATAAGTGCGCTCGCTGGCGTCCATATCTGTCGTATTTGGTCTTCGTCGAAGTACATTTGGTTTCCTTTTTTTTGTCAGCTACAGTTTTCGCTGCGGCATATTACCCGCACACTCATTCGTCCCTTAGACTCCGGCATGACCAACGTCACGTACGATCACCCACGGCCTGCGCTTTCACCATGCGCGCAGCCGCACGACTCACGGATCCCACAGAACAGGGAACATTTCGCTACCCCGTAACTGGTAGACGTGTCTGTAGAAAGTAACGAAAGCAACTCCAAGAAACCGCTGGGGAATCTAAATGTCATGCCAGGCCTAAGCCAAAGCGGGGCTCTAGCCATATTCTCCCACTTCGGTATCGATTCCAGGTGCTGTTTCCTGTCAAGTATACTTACTAAGAAACTCCATGTTCTCGAATAGAACCCCTGATCACTTCGTTTTCCCTTTCCACAGGTACCTCCAATTTCAGTTGCCAACATGGGACCAGTGTCAAGCCAGCAACCAAGACCCAGACGCAACTCAACCGCCTCCAAAGTGTGACACCTGTGACCGGTCGTTCGTCTGCGAAGGTAGGCTGAAGGAGCGCCCCTTTAACAACAGCCACCGGAGACTAGTCCAACTGCGTACAACGTTTTGTGTAAGGAATGAGGTACAGAGATGTCAAAATATTACGGTTCATTTGTGAAGTTTCTGAATTTAAAAAAAAAACACTTGAAGCAGCAAATGATTCGTCTGTCCACTCGACAAGAATCTGCCCTACCAAATACAGCGCGAATCAATCCCTCCTCTGACTTACGTTACACTTTACTCCAGGACAGATCAAAGAAGCAGTTACCCTCTGTATTCGCTATCTAATTTAGTTGATTTTAGTGCTACGTTTGTAGTCTTTTTTCGCTAATTTACAATTCTCTGTTACCTGCGAGATACTTAAGTGTTGTTCTTTCTCGTTTCAGCCGGATACTACCACCCCAATAAAAGCGAATGCAGTAAGTGCTAGAACAAGTCCAAGCAAATCTGACACAGTCATCTCTGTCAGCCCCGCAGCCAATCTTAGAACCACTCGGGTGTTCTAGGCTGCTGTAATGAGTATTACGAAGACCAAATCCAGCAAGCTTTGAAGCAGACGATATGTCATTCTAATAGTCGATACCCTTTGTAGAAAAATTGAGTATAGAAAAAACAAAAAAAAAAATCCCATTTACAAGCTTTCTACCTGGCAGCCCACCCCCAGGCTAGAAGGATTAACAGGCAGCACCTTCTGCATGAACATGATTCCTTCATATGAGCTTTCAAGTTGTGCTCCCCACTAGTTCTCTGATTCTAAGAAAGTTCGCAAGTAGCAATTCTTTTCTGTTCTAGTGGTAATGTTTTCTAAAAAAAATTGGCAAACTGATTAACCAAGGCCGTTTATGGGCTTTCGCTAGGCAATTCGTTTGCGGTAAGAGCTGCGTCCTGACGTAATTTGCATAAGTAGTGTGCACGAGGCGAGCGCTTCGCTGCACACCCACTCTTATTCTAAAAGGTTTGTGTTTTCGTTCTGGTGAAGTAGATTTTAAATGGTCCAGGCAATTAAGGTTTCTCAAATTGTTTTAAACATATTTCTGTCCAGTAGTACGAAGGGTAGAATTTAGGTTAAGACAACTCTGAAACGTAAACTATCATGTTCTAATGAAGGAAAGGCACACTTGATTTTACTGTGCACGTTGTTTTCTGCCTGATAACTGGAAAGTATGCAGTACCTTGCTTTTCTCTGATATTTTCTTTTTACAGCCTTTGTCTGCACCGAAAAGCCCAGAGTGCCCCACGCCATAGGCCACCGCTTGCCTGGCAATCCATTCAAAACATTGCTACCAATCGAGGGTACAATGCCCACTAGCACTGAATAATGCACCCACTTTTACTCTAAAAAATACCCACGGTCGAAGGATTTTAAATTTAAAGACGTCAGCTCGTAGCAGTGTAATCACGGTTACAACCCTAATCCCTGAAGACAACGTACTCTACACAATTCTGCAAACTTGTAAAATTAATTTACTTAATCATTCGTTAAACAACACCAGGTGCTTGTAGTCTTCTGCTCCTTAAATTTTTGATCTGCTCCTTAAATATTTGATCTTGCGAGAGCCTCGACGGGCGAAAAATCACAGGAGTACGCGAAATAAATAAAGAATACCAGTTTACATATTGGATAGAATTTCTCATCTTCTATAGCTTGCCTTGTGTATCTCAGACTGCGGGAAAAGCGTTATCCCAAGTTAGGCAATGTCATTACTGTTTCTTTCAAGCAGTCTATGAGGAATTACGCTGTGAGACGGGCATACCGAAATAGCGTCTGCAAAGACGATAACAGCCAAATGTACGTGTACAGAAACGAGGAAAAGTAACTTTTTCTAGTTGCAAGCTTAAGTGCTTTAAGCCTCGGTGTGGGCTAATAATATTTGCTGGAAACTTGTCAAGGTGGAGGAGATATCGAATTCGGTGATACCGAATTAGAGAAACTACACGGAGATATAGAAGTTATAAAAGACCCTCTTAAGACTGCCCAGAAAACTGGACTGGTGTACTTGCTCCCTTAAGTAAAGCTAAAGGGTGTCCGCATTTTGGCGGACACCCTTTAACACGAGTGAGGCGATATGTCCGTCCTAGTTTTTATACACGCGCCATGGAGGACGTCGTTGCTGATTCACGCGACATTTTTTGTTTTTGTCTTTTATAGACGACTAGTAATAAACTTGTCGAGGCTAATAAGAACTCAACGTCGTGCGAGTCTTAGAGCAATACGTGTTAACGCGGGAGCTAGCTTTTGTTCTTGACACCGCGTGCATTCCAGCGAGGGGTTTTGAGACCGCCCGATTGTGGACGGAGCTGGGCGCATGATTTCGCCAACACAGTCAAATTTTGAAGGTAGGTTTGACCACGCTGACTCTAGAGAGGCGATAAGGCGCGCCGTAGTGGAGGGCTCCGGAATAACTTTGACCACCTGGAGATCTTTAACGTGCGCCCAAATCTCGGACACAGTGGCATATCTTTTTTGCTTTTCGCCTCTATGAGAAAAGTGTCCTCCACGACAACTCAGCCAAGAATAGCATTCGCCTTACTGGTCCTACGGTCGAATTTTCATCCAAATGCAATTGTTTGTCATTATTGTACTCTATTTTATAGGTCATCTGTGTAACTACTCTAGGCACTCCAGTAATTCTCGGAAAACTCACGTGTTTCAACCACTGCTTTTAGGCTTTATTACTACCAACAAGATTTCATTTAATTCTGTAAATCAAACGTATACACATATTCTGATATTAGGAACATATTCTTAGATTTCAACTGCAATATTCAATACTCATTTCCCCAAAAGTTTTGTTTTGCAGAATCAAGATAGGCATACGCAAGGCAGCTGTGGTTATACAGTAAAAGCTCGTAATTCAAGATCGGTTAATTCCAACTCACACCTTGGTCCCAGCGAACCCAGTATATTTCAATGCGGGAAAACTCCTGATTATTCGAAGGAGTCGGTATTCAGAACGCTTAATTCGAACTATGACCCCAGGTTTACATTGATCCAGGCAGAAGTCGGTCCAAAGTGGTTACAATGTGTTGCTAAGACAAACTGAACCAAATTTACTACGAATGTCATCCAACGAAACAGAAAACCAACAGCGTGGTGGGCGCGATTCACTCCTGCAACAGCTTATTTCGCATCTACGGAGACCGCCACACCAGCGCCACAAGTGCTCCGCAGCATGGCATTATTATTTACGAAACATTATTGATACAATTGCCTGCCACAAACTTGTAGTAGCGCCCAATTCGCAATAAAAAGTCTATAGGTGGCTTTTTTGTGTTGAGCCCGCCTAGTGTCACCTGATTTCCATTCATTCTAGGGGCCGCCCACTAATTCGAACTCCGTTTAATTCGAACAATTCCAGGGTCCCCTTCGAGTTCGAAATAATGAGCTTTTGCTGTCTTACGCCGAGTGGCGAATTAGCTAATCAATGGTAATCCTGCCTGAAATGACTAACATTTATGCATCCTGTGGCTCCAGGCTTTTTCACTATCATCTCGCCAGCGAATATATTTCTTTTTGAATAATGGCATCAAATCGCTAGGTTGTTACGCTGATGACGACGCATTGAAATCACTAAATCTGAGGCGGTAGGAAGTTCACCTGTGTTCACAATACGAACGGCTCCCGAATGGATAAGAAAGAATAAGCGGATTAAGCCTCCAGCTGCAAAAAGGAGCCACGCAGTAAGCGTCCGATGAGAGCAAGTACTGAAAATTCAATGCTCAACTGACAACTACGAACATCGGCTGACTTCGATCAAAGCATTCCGTGCTTCTCTATCCGTCACAGCATAATAATTGTTAGATGATTTGCCTCTTCCCCGTAGGTGAGTACCGGTAAGAGAGACAAATCATCTAATACGTCGCAGGTACTACGGACAAGGAATATGGAGGCTCATAAGAGGGTTCAACTTAAATTGAGGACGACTCAGCGAGCAATGAAACCGAAGATGATAAATGTAACATTAAACTACAAGAAGAAGGCGAAGTGGGTAAAGAAAAAACACGTGTTAGGGATATATTATTAAAAGTTAAAAAGAAATGGACGTGGGCAGGGTACGTAATGCGAAGACAAGAAAACCGTTGGTCATTAAGAGTAACAGTGGATTCCTAGAGAAGGCAAGCGTGGCAGGGGGTGGCAAGAAGTTGGATGGGCATATAAGATCAAGAAGTGTGCGTTGATAAATCAGTCTCAGTTAGCAGAGGACCGGCATATTTGGAGAATAATGGAAGATGCTTTTTCCCTGCAGTGGGCGTATATAGGGTAGTGATGGATGGTGATGGCTGAATTTATCTCTGATTTCCGGATATTCTTGTGATAAACTGATTGGTATTAAAATGGGCATTACTACTGCGGTTACCACCGACTGAAACCGCTGTCCTGTTATGTTTTTTTATTCTTTCAGTTACAGTAGACCAAGGCCCTGTCAAAGTCGAGTACTGCTACCAGGATCAATTTGTCACGGCAGCGGAAAGCAGCGCCCTGTGCCAGAGCCGATCGTCACACCTAGTCGACTTTGGCGACCTATCCCCACTTCCGTTGTCGGAGATTTACCCAATAACGTCCCTTGCACACCGAGATCTCGAGTTTTGGGTTTACGGGGAGAAAAATGATCTCGGGTGTGTTTTGCTTATGTCACATCAAACGTGACGCTTTGTAACATACGTCAACTGTTTTCGTATAATAGAGTGTACCACGTAATATCAAAATGCTACTTCATGGTTTTCTGCCAATGATTTTTATGAGCATAATAATTTTCACTATCGCCGCTATGCACTATTGTTTACCTGCTCGCTTCTGTAAAATGCAAAGCACCCTAATTTACTTTATTTTTATTTCATATTTTTATCCTCACACATATTTTTTTCGATCGTGTCAATTCGACTGCGTCAGTAGTAACGCCTATATGATGAGGTGAGAATATTTTGTTGGTATGATTTACATACGTCGTTTGCGCAAGTGGCTGTTCTCTGTACAGGCTGCCACATTTATTCCTGCAGCCGATTGGTACGAGAAACATCAGTAAATTGATTAGTGATCACGCGTGCACGGTTAAAGCGTAATATTCAAAATCCGGTTAACGCTGCGCTGCCGAAGATTGTCAGCATAATAATTTTCGCTGTCGCTATTCAACACTATTCTTTACCCGCTCGTTTTTGTTAAAGGAAGAGTACCTCGCTTTCTTTTATTTTTATTTCAAATTTTTGTGGGCAGAAAAAGTTTTTCGAGTGCGTTAATTTGTCTGCACCAGTAGTAACGACAATATGACGAGGTGACATTATTTTATTGCTATTATTTACATATCTGTATGCCTGCATGTTGGCTGTTCTCTGTGCTGTGTGCAATGTTTATTCCTTCAGGTAATTATTACAAGTATCGTGAGTTAATTGATTAGTCTTCTAGCGTTGTCAAGGGTGAAAAACTACTTATGCATAATGCCTCAGTGTGAGCCTGTTAGTGTAGTTTCTCACTTAAGATAAAGCTGCGTGCATTTTCGGGAAGGCTGTGTGCCTGCGTCTGAATTATAGGTTTGTGGTGGTATGCGATGTGTAGTTAAGGATTGTCTGACAGAGTATCACCGGATTTTTTTTGCTTCCCCAGTCAACTGCCGGGAGTGATCACGTTCGACATAGACGAGGTAGACTGGAGCACGACTTGCGTCACAGCGTGGTATGGACATGCTCTGCCATGGTACTTCAAGCGGAACTGCAGCGACCAGATACATGTCACCTGCGAGAAAGGGGAATCAGAGGAAAGTAAGCGTTAATATCGCCACGTAAACAATTTCCAGTGTCATGGATAGAAGGCGATAGATTGTCAATTCCGTGTCTTAACGCGAGATTGTAGAGGTTTTTCCCCTGTTTACTGCCTAGCTAAGAGGAATGGGCGAGAGGACACAACCTTTCGGAATAGGTGTTCTTGAATCTCTCAGATCTCGTGAAAAGAACGGTTTTTTGTGAGGGTGTGACACGTAGGAGTCCTTATTTCGAATTAAAAATAGGCGTTTCCTTCCACCCACCCCAGCGCATATGAACAGGCCTACGGACCTGCTATTCCTTGTAAAATCAGTCGCTGAAAGCTGGGTGTTTCTTGTGGAAAGCGTCAACCTTCCCTAATACGAATTTAAACCAACTGAACTAAGTGCCACGACATTAGTCCTCTTCCGTTGTGACACTTTGTTTCTCTCAAAAGTACTTAATCATCACGGCAGATCAGGCCTGCTTCGGAGGTTGTAGTCACACTGCTGGTGTTTCGGCTGTTACGAAGCGTGGAAAATTGGGTAACTTCATGTACCATTTTTTGCTTCTTGGATTTTATCACAATAGTCATCAACAGTTACACAGGTGATCCGTGGTAAATTGGGAAAAAAGTTCACCGTAGTTTGAAAGACGGCAAGTGAAAACGTCAACGAAAAATTTGTGCGTCCTTGGCAATCATGTTGTGCGGCCTTATTCGAAGTTCGACTTAAATAACGAATGTTGGTGGCTACTAGCAGAACGACGGCATGTAGGAAATCCCATGCTGTGCTAATGACCTTCTCCGAAGTACATTGCATTTGCAAAGTACATTTCGGAAGCTAGTAAGCAAACGTACGCAATATGCTTTTTGCCAGTCGCATAAGAAAGTTCTTAAACCGAAATCTTGTAAGTCATCAAGAATTTTATGAGGTAGAAACACCTTAATGCACATCTGTTAAGACACGCCAAAATCAGGAATGTGAAAAAATAACTGAATATTAAGCGCACATTTAGAAATTTAGGTATGTTGAGGTATAAATATTTCTGCAGATTATTTCAAGTTTGGCAAAAACACGAAATTATGCAAACTAATCTAGTTCTTCGACTCCTGTTGGTCATCATCAAATTGGCGTGCTCATTCAGTTTTCCGAATGTCACAGGTGGAATTACGCTTGGTGGACGGAGCGTTTGCGACGCATTGAATTTAATCAAGCTCATTGTTGAGTCACTCACTGTACTTCAAGGTTGACCTTGTCGAGAAGCGATTCTCTATTGCTCATAGCTCAAGGAGTCTTCTTTTTACACCTGCAATGTGATTTAAGCCTCATATCAGTAATTTGTGGGCCTTTAAAAATCAAGCATTTGATGAAACCTTCGAAAGGCTACAGGAGCTTGTTTCAAGCATAACCTTCCTCCTCAGCCCAATGTTATGCTTCCCTTTCCTGCCCTTCCGTTTTTCTTTTTCCTTCAAGATCAACATGGGCAACGTTCCCCCTGAAGGCACGGCTAACAAGATGGCAAGTTGCGAAGTTGGTAATTGTAAAGGCAATCGCATACTTTGTGGTTTGGCGTGTGCACATGGACGAAGGGACTGGTAGAGCGTCGATTTTATGAGTATGGTTTTTCTGCAACGAAACTGCGACGTGTTTGGATTAACAGAACTTTCTTCCTCCCTAACATTTAACCGCAGCCGTTTTCCAGGTTTCGTAAAATGGTTGGAGTGTAACAACACATTCATTGCTTGAGTTGTTTATAATGGGTAGTGAAATGTAAGCCTGGTTTACCGTTTTTTTCTTCAGAGAAGGTTGTTGATGAGGCCTCTCGTGCGCTATCAGACAGAAACTTTCCGTGCGTCTTAATATTTTTAAAAATAAAAGAAACCCGTCTCGCATGTGTAGGGTATTTCTGGTAAAACGATAGAAATTATGATATATTCCTTCAAACATATCTGCATTATCCGGAAGGGTAGGTTTACCGTATAAGCGTCAAAATCGCGTTCCGTATAAAAACGGTGCTCAAGGATCATTCAGAATGTGAAAGAATTAGTTTCACCCAGCGAAACAATGTGAGAACGCCGCCAATGTGGTTGATTCTAATAACTTCTACAATGTCCACACCTTTCGCAAAAAATTGCGCCGGAATGATTGGGCCCACCAATCCTGAATGTTCCAAATTAAGAATTTCTACAATGTCTTCGCCTTTCAAAAAAATCACGTGGTAATGCTTGGCCGCACCATTCATAAATATTGCCAATGAGGAACTTCTAGAATGTGCAGACCTATCGCAAAAAATCGCGTGGTTATGTTTGGCCAACCATTCCTAAATATTCCCAAATAAGAACTTCTATAACGCCCACACGTTTTACAATAAAATCGAGTGGTAATTCTTGGACCCACAATTTCTAAATATTCCTAATTTCGTTGATTTTTCATCATAGGAATGTTCTACAAGAAAATATCAATTCAGATTGTAAAGTCAGTTTAAAGAATACTCATTGCTTTTCCAGTCTGTGAGGAGAAATGACTAGTGGAGCTGGGTGCAGTCCAAAAACTACATGAAACCAAACACGTTTACTTGTAATATGCGATTTAACATACTTCCCAACTAATTAGCTAAAAATACTTGGAAGGACCACAGCTTTACTCAAGGGGACAAAAATGAGGCTGTTTGTTTCTCTCCAACGTCTTAGGCACATTCCTGTATGTGTAACACACCAAACAAAACGCTCGACAATCGAGGACCGCAGTCACGTCACATCGGGCCACGAGGCGTTCACGTTTATCTCCCATGAGAGCAAAAGGGAGATAAACGTCCCTCATCCCGACGACCCGACCCAGCCCTGACGAGACTCCAGAACACGACGACAGCTACACGGAGCGACGCGTACCCGACCTGACCGAGACGTCCGTTGAGAAGACGACGACAACGACGATGCACAGTGCCCGACCGTCAACACGTACAAGCAGAGATACGACGCCCCCACGAACCCGGAACTCGAGGAAGACTGCATCTGACATCAAGGTGTCCATCGACGGCTTTGACGTAGTCGCCCTCGTAGACACGGGAGCTGACTATTCGGTAATGAGCGGACCATTTGCGTCTAAACTGAAGAAAGTTATGACCAGATGGGACGGTCCGCATATACGCACAGCAGGAGGCCACCTCGTGACACCAAGTGGAACGTGCACATCGCGCGTCACCATAGACGGCACGACGTACCCTGCCGCGTTCGTCATTTTGCCTAACTGCTCCCGCGACGTAATTCTCGGAATGGACTTTTTGACGGACAACGGCGCAATAATTCATCTGCAGACCAAGTCGATAACTTTTTCCTCCGATCACTCCATGACGCCGGAACCGAACCCCGAACACCGTGCAGCTGTAAGGATAGCCGATGATCATGTCACCCTGCCACCCCGCGCAAGTTTGATGATCACCGTCTACTGTGAAGGTGCTGCTCCTGACGTTGACGCTATCGTGGAGAGTGACCAAAGGTTGCTTCTCGACCGCGGTGTGTCTGTCGCAAGAGGCATTGCGCGCTTCAAGGAACACCAATCCCACATTTTGTTTACTAATTTCACCGAGGAGTACCAGCATTTAAACAAGGGCGCGGCAATTGCATTCCTCGAAGAAACGCAAGAAGCAAGTGACGTGATCGCAGTCGCCGACTTTGAACGCACCCCCGTAGAAACCTTCAAGCTCCCGCAGCCCTTCGACGTGAATCCGGCGCTACCGCAAGAACAACGGAACAAATTATTGGCTTTGCTGCGTCACTATAGCGAATGTTTTTCGTCGAGCGCAAAACTACGTCAGACCCCTCTAGCGAAGCACCGAATAATAACCGAAGATGGAGCCCGACCTACCCGACAGTCACCGTACTGCGTCTCTTCACACAAACGGGAAGCCATCCGGACTCAAGTCGACGACATGCTCAGCGACGACATTATACAGCCATCGAAAAGCCCCTGGGCTGCACCCGTCGTACTCGTAAAGAAAAAAGACGGCACATTAAGGTTTTGTGTTGACTACCGACGACTGAACAAAATCACCAAAAAGGACGTGTACCCCCTCCCCCCCATCGACGACGCCCTCGACCACCTCTGCCACGCGAAGCACTTCTCATCGATGGACCTGAAGACCGGCTACTGGCAAATTGAAGTGGACGAGAGAGACCGAGAGAAGGCTGCATTTATAACCCCAGACGGCCTATACGAGTTCAAGGTGATGCCGTTTGGGCTGTACCCAGCACCTCCACCAGATGTCACGAAGACAAGGACGAAGCAGTTGTCTTGAATGAGAAATACGTTTATTGGAGCGAACTTGTGCTCCCCTAACAACTGAAAAGAATACAGAGGCGGCGAAGCAGCGGTCAACAAAGTGACTTGCACAGGCGAGTGTCGTCGAATCGAATGCCCCGGCGTCCGCACTGCAGGCTTTTTATCTTTCGGCGCGCGTGGTTCTCGAAACGTCGATTCGCATCGAGAACATAGTAGATCCAAGAAGATTATTCTGGGCTGTTCACGTTAGATCGGAATGCTCTCCCTATCACAACAGATAACACATGCGGCACAGAAAGAAAGAATGGAACACGCGCTTCCCTGGGCGCAGAGATAACGCAGACCGGCGCAGCCGAGCGGTAAAAGCAAAACACAAATAAACAAACCCAATGTATGGTTCGCGGCATTATCATCGAGCAGCGCGTAAGGCCTGGCAGCGCGTGCAGGCATACTTGAAACGTGTGGTTAATAATGTGCTACTAAAGATTGTGTTGCACACTTTTAAGTTACGCATTACGGTTGGTTCGGCGTACAAAACCCTCTTCACACACTTAAAATACTACCATAACAGGATCAGGGCGTTTGTGCATCCATAACAGGTATTCGCTCCTGATAAAAAAGAACTACAACGAAAGCTACTTTAGAAGGCCTCTTAGCAATTCGTTGTGTATCTTCTTCCACATTACTTCCAGGTGCCGATTATCATTACGATGAATGCTGTAAGTAGAACGTTCGTCGGATGATAATAGTCTTGTCTTGTACACCCGCCAAATTTTTTACCGATATTTAGGGAGCGTCAACCGTTCGGTCGGTTAGTGCCGCATGATGGAGTTATACGGCAATGTGGGCGAGCGTAGCCGCATGCGCACTATTCTAAGGCCGCTGCCGTCATCTACTAGGCTGTTGCACGAGCAGATGGCAACACCCGATTTTAGTTATTCGCTTACCACACTGTCTGCCATACTCGAAATTTCCTTTCAAGACCTTGCAGGTGGCGCAAACTGAAAACAAAGTAATTAGCGTTGCCGAATGCAAGGTTCGTAAGCGCAAGGCTCGTTCGGCAACGCTGATTATTCTTTTCAGTTAGCGCCCCGTGCCTGGTCTTGATAAAATTTCGTGTAAGGCAGGCCGTGTGGTAAGCAAATAACAAAAATCGGGGGCGGCCGTCTGCTCTTGAAACAGCCTAGCGGACGACGGCAGCAGCGGCCTTTGCTTAGTGCGCACACGGCTACCCTCGTCGCGTTTGCCTTGTCACTCCATCACGTGGTGCTGACAGACCGAACGGTCGACGCTCCAGTGATATTGGTAAAAAATAGGGCTGGTAAACTGCAGCCCTAGTGGTTATTTTGTGCCACACAGCGTGGCTTTCTGGGTTTCCGTAAGAGTAGTTCTGCCTGGAAAAGAACGCAGCGCATAGGAATAAAATAAACCTCTGGAGATGATGTCGAAATGTGCGTGACAACGAAAGGGGAAACAAATGGTTCAGGTGTATTTCATCCAAGCATAACTGTTACGAGAAAACGCAAAGACAAAACCTAATGTGTTCGTGATAGTTACCCATTGCTTGATATTTCACAGCCTGCGTCCGTCTAGCAATATCTACTGGCGATTGGTTTCGGCATTTTACCTGCGATTAAGAGCACAAACAGATAGCTGAGCCGGTGTGCCATTAATACTGAGTCGAGGGTGCATGCGCATGCGGATCAGGCGGAAAATGCTGGCCTAGTCGCGTGCTTTGCTTTCCCTTAAGCACTCAGTCAAGGCTGCCCAGCGGGCGCTTCGATCGCGCGGGAAAGCAGCCGTTTCAACTTCATCTCCTCAGGGAGTATCGCAGCGGTGAGGCCGGGAGCGAGCACAGCGAAAAAAGGGGAAGGAGGGCTTTGACCTTGAGCGACTGAAGGTCTCCTTCGACCTGATTACAGAGCTTGAAAGACGTAGCGTATTAGCGGTTTCGCTTCAAACAAGGCTAGAGATGTTGGGACAGCGCTCATTATTTTCAGCGGAACTATCTACGCCCTTTTCACTTTTCTCATTTTATACTAGATTACCCTCACCGCTGCTTGCATCTAAAGTCAGTCGCCACAATATAAAAATATCTACTTGCTGCACAATCTCGGAACCCAGCTGCGGGCGCGCGCGCAGGCAATGAGATCAGGATAGCCTGAAGGAGCGGCTTGCCTCAAAAGAAAAGAATCTTTGTTTGTACTTCTGTTCTAAAGTTAATAATAAATTTTTAAATCGGCTTGAAAAAGCGACTACTACGTGTATCGTGTAAAAAGTGTTCAGTAGTTTCTTGTCGCGTGCTGCACTGAGACGTCGGGTTCGCCGTGAATATTTAAGAACCTACCAGGCACACAAGGCCCAAAAATATGCCCACTTGAAAAAACTTGCGTTTTGAAGCAAAAGATAAACTATGTGATGTTAAGAACATAAAATTCATGTTTTAGGGCTGTACAGTTGCCCAAAACACTCCATAAAATTCTTCACACGTTGTTACTCTGTATTGTCCCGATGATTTGCAATGAGTAATAAGGAGACAGGTGGTGACTGTTCTTTTTAGCCAATATCATTCTTGGTGATAACTGGGGCTCGGCCCAGACGGCTCTATTTTTTTCGTGCATTACGCTGAAGCATCCTTTTCAAAACAAGATTTCATACTTCGAAGGCAGAAATTATGAAGCCTATTCAAGCTGTGTGCAAACAATTAGTAGCTGTGTTTGCGGCTGCAATAAGAGCCTATGTTACTGCTTCAATCAGTAGTTACTTCTACTTTTTTTCAAACACGACATCTGTTTCTGATAAACTAGGCCGTATATCCCAACTCACTCAGAATGCGCTTTTGCTTAGCTAATTTTTATACGGGATACAAAAACTGTCGTGATTTCTTTTATTGCGACTCCAAACATACATTTTGCTGTTTCTGTCGCTTTCCGACACATGTGGCTTGCTTACAATTGTACGCTATATTGGGTACGTAAGCATTAGTAGTGGTTCAAAAATTTTGTTTGCAGATTACATTCAGTCTCGGGAAACTTGGAGATACTTTTGTATCCCCGGCTCAAGGAAGTACAACCATTCAGCTGGGAAAGACTACTGCAACCAACTAAACATGACAACGTTAAGTCTCAGCAACATTCCACTGTCTTTCACTGACATACCAAACACCCTATTGGACAGTTATGACAGCTTTATTGTCTGGGACGCCAGCTTCAACGAATACCGGTAAGCATTCGCATTTTTTTGCGCACCAAGAAGTCGCAAAAGCTCGCTTTGGCAACAATTGAGAACTACTTTTTGAGTTCGATCATTTTTCAGGACGCGACAGCATAACAGTTAGCTTCTTGGTGGAAGCAACGACTTCTTACCTTGTCTACTGCGTGCGATCAAGCCTTTCAAACGGGACATCTGTTGCTTACCTCACCCGCTATACTGCGCTACTTCGATACTCGTGCCCCCACCGAGATCCATACTGCGCCAGTGGCGCAGGTCTGGGAGCCGTACTTGCCCAAAGGAAGCCAGGTTTTGACCAGTACGTAGTTCTATATGCAAGCCGTGCGATTACAAACGCCGAATCTACTTACTCCGTCCCGAAGGAAGAGCGTCTGGCTATGGCGTGGCCAATTGTCAAGTTCCGTCGCTACCTATACGGAGTGCATTCGTTGTCGTTACACACCACCACGCCCTTTGCTGGTTGACATCAACGAAGAGTCCTTCTGGTCGTCTTGCCTGCTGGGCTCCAAGGATATGACATCCCCGCCATGAATCGGTGTGGTTGAAAACACAACGATGCGGATGCACTGTCCCGTTCGCTACCACTGCGCTACCAGCTTTTGTGATGACCGAAGTTGCTTCTTTTCTTCCACATTGCGTCATTCTCCGTCACGGGAAACCAGGTGAACTTCAAGTGACAGAGTGTCTGTCTTTTTTCCGATATGATATAATCCCTCCTGAACAAATTAAACGTGACAAAGCGCACCACTGCAGTTAAACGTGGATGTAACGAACCTCTATGTATCGAATTCCTGGATTCAACAAAGTTTTTCAATTAACCCTCACCACAGCCATAGAAGCCCATCTATTTGCGACCTCAATGTAACCAAGGCATTGCGGCGGTAAACGTGGTTGTAAAGAACGCACTAAGTGAATCAGTCATTGTTTTTTTTTGCACTTTTACTGAAAAGTTGGTCGAATAACTTCACTAATTTACCGAATACTAGTTCCAAAAGCCAGCAGCTATGATTATGCCTAGAATCCCCCAAAACAAAATTCATGATGATGACGGTGAAAAAAATACTGCTAGCAGCATCTCATGGCTAACGTAGCGCCAACATTGGGTTTTGCTTGTGTAGCGTGCCACCAGGGGGCAAGAAGAATTATATTTCAATTGGTTTCACTTCAATGTTCTAGAGTCAAGCTTTGAGCGGCTAGCCTTGCTTCTCGGCGGTAGTCGCCCGCCATCACTGCTATTTGTGGCGTCGATTCACTGGCGATGCGTTCTGCTGCGAGAAAACGAAAGTTTTTTTTGTTTTCAAGACAGCCTACTATTTTAGATGCCGTTGCCGCCCGGTACAGTGTGCAAGCAAGTTCCCTGTCAATAATTTTGATTGGGGAAAAGAGCACCATGGTTACGAAAATGCGCCCTTCTAGCATAAGTTGTGTTTTTGAAACGTGTTTCAAACAAAAAAGTGTGGCAAACGTAATAGTGTAATTATGTTTGTGCACAACGGGGTAAGTGACCTCGCTTCTTTCGAGCGCCGTGTAGCACCTAAGCTCGTGCGAAGACGCGAATGACGCAATTTTTTCCTGTAAAGTCAGTTCTGTAAAGGTGAATTTTTTTAACTGATGTGTGCTATTCTGACTTACTTTCTCCTTCATTCAAGCAAGCTATAACTTGAAACCTGCATGTAACAAAAACCTAGATTCTACATTGTTATATCCAAGTTTAATGACGCTGCTACTAACTCGAGACTAATGGGCTGACGAAGAGGGTTAACCGCACCCTTGGAGATATACTCGCCAAGTACATCTCTTCCGACCACCGCTGCGCGGTCCAATTCGGGACTGTCACCCTTTTTTCTCCTCTACGGTCGTGAACCATTCCGCCCGCTGGACAGAATTCCCCCATAACAAACCGACGTTTCTGAGTACACGACTGTTTCTCAGCTCTGCACTCACGCGGAAGGATGCCACCAGCTTTCCGGCAGTTTTAATTCTAAAGACCAGTCCTACCAAAAGTATCGTCTTGATAGTGACCACCAAGAAGTGACTTTTTCTCTAGGCTCGCTGGAATGGCTTTAGATGCTGTCAACCACTGCTGGCATCTTCATCAAGCTCCTATCCAAGTACAAGGGCCAACCGCGTATTAGAACGCGTTTCGCCTATCAATAACCTTGTCAGGCCACTAACCCCGTCCTGAGACCTGCGTCGTCGGAGCCGCGAGACTGTCCCCATGCAACGTCTCAGGTGTTATCATAAACCTGTTGTTACGGCGGGTCCCTAGGTCGCACAAGCGGCTCTCTTTGCGGCGGGGGTGATCCTGGTGGGGAAGAGAAACGAGTACACTGAAGCAGACATAACAGCCAGAGGTCGATATTTGCCCTTATTATAAACGCTGTCCTACCCACTCAAGGATACTGGCCCTGGTACACTAAATACAAAGTACAGCGCAGAAGCTGTGGACTCCGCAGTTATCATCATCAGCGTGGATCGCGAAAAAAGCGCGTGAGATTATCTTCAATAAAGGTTGGCGTTGGGCTTGTTGGTATCTAGAAATAATGGAAAAAATAGCGTTGAACTTAACACGACGACCACAGCATATCAGCAGAGAGACTAAGCATCTTGAGCACTGTTGCATGAAGTGATATGACGTGCACGTGCCCTTAGAAGTGATGCGAGGTGAGAGCGGTTTTTATTTCTTGTCTTGTTCAATAAACGTTTCACAGTAGCTAGTAGCGCATATCCCGTTTCGTGTGTGCTTTTATCTATTTGTGCTGTGGTTGTCGTGTTAGGTTCAGCGCTCCTTGTTTCATTATGAGCGCGTAAGAGCTAGCCATGCGGGTTACCCTTGCTTGCAAAGCCTCCGTAAAGTAGCCTGCTGCACCTTCCTGGGCAATTAACCCAGCGACAAATATCTATATATATATATATATATATATATATATATATATATATATATATATAATGTCACGGGACACCTAGGCGGCCAATGCCCCATCATGGCTAATCACGTGAAGACGACGAGGACGACGAAGAAGTAGCTGGGACCCAGCGGGCGCTGTTATGGCCGCATTGTAAATTATGTAAATAGATCGTTCCCCATCCTCTAGTCATCGTTCGAGTCATTGGCTCTGCCGCCACGTTACATTTGGTGGAGAGTGCGGGTCGTCATCCCCGTCCTAAGCCCAGCTTCGCACCTCATCGGCATTGGTGGAATCATCGAGGGTGCGTGAACCACGTCGGGCAGCCCCAGCCCCACCGCTACAAGAACTCGACGACGTTCCCCCGCCCCGTGTCCCGAGCCCGTGACGAGCCGATCCGACAACGACGTTTGACCTGACGACGACGACGACGTGTCCCCAGCCCTGTGGTCCGACGTGCTAGCAAGCCCTCACCGGTTCGTCATTCCTTTGTGGGCGCGTCGCTGCTGTGCGCCGGAGCTCACCAAACCCATCTCTTACATCCGTGGTGGCAAGAGCTTCACTGTACATTCTCATCACATCGTTCACCTTCACCGAGCTCATCATGCTACTGCGGCCTCGACCGGGACGGTCGCCTTCGAGGAAAGGGGCATGTTACGCCATCAAAGATGATGAAGATAGCAGCCGCATGTGGCGTCACAAACAAGCATCTGCGACGACGACGAAGCTGTGTGGGGCATGCTACCTTGCATGCGTGTTCCCACATTACTCATCTGCGTCCCCATCGTCACCGCGTTGCAGCTTCGACCGGGACGGTCGCCCTCGACCGGGGGGGTAATGTCACGGGACACCTAGGCGGCCAATGCCCCATCATGGCTAATCACGTGAAGACGACGAGGACGACGAAGAAGTAGCTGGGTCCCAGCGGGCGCTGTTATGGCCGCATTGTAAATTATGTAAATAGATCGTTCCCCATCCTCTAGTCATCGTTCGAGTCATTGGCTCTGCCGCCACGTTACAATATATATATATATATATATATATATATATATATATATATATATATATATATATATATATATATATAAATCTAGAGAAAGATAAACTCACAAAGTGCGCTGAAATAGTATAAGTAAAGAGTCGGATACACAGCAAGAACAATAACAAACAAAGTTTACTTAGGTAGCGGCAACGGGACTTGCCTTCATCAGAGTAAAGTTACATGATTTTGCTGTCGCAAACATTTCGAACACATTTCTTATATAGGTTTGCAGAAAACTTGTGAGAAGGCGTGGAAAATGTTTGGGAAATGGACAGTGTGCATACAGTCGGGCTACGCCTATGTTACAACAAAAACAAACAAACAAAAAAAGGGTGGGGGCAGAGAAAAAGGGGTCGTGTTAACAATACAGCGTTCAAGGTTGCACCATGACGGGTCAACGTATGCCGCGCGGGCTGCAAGTTCAGACAACGCGGGAAACTGGACAACCCCCGTTTGAAAAGAAAGGGAAGAGTATACAGTAAGGTATTCAGTGGCTGGGGAGGCTGGTTGGGACAGAAGCGAAGATGGGTGCGCCCCCCGCGGATGAAGAGAATAGATAGGGGGCACAAAAGAGCATTTCACAGAAGCTAGCAACTGAACAGGAAATAGGTAGGGTCACAAAAGGTTAAACATGAATAGATCACAAAGAGTTAAACATTCACAAGTGGTGGTGGGAACGAGGCCTCCTTCCCCAGGAAAAATGGAATTGTTGAGCCGCAGTAGGCTAATAAAGCTGCTGTATTAGGAGCGTTTCTGCGAATTCTGATGGGAAACTCGAGGGTAGCAATAATGAACATAGTCATAAAAATTATGAAGCCGCTAATTTTTATCGAGGGATAAGCACGTTAGTTTTCCGTAACTTTCATTAATTCCAAGTGTGGCTGACCCAAACTTATAAATGAGATAAGATTCCCGAACCTCGCGGTCGTGGTGCGTTTTGAAGGCGGATTATAAATCGTTGCTTTAAGATGTTCAAATGCATGCCGGGGACTGCTCACACGTCTTGACAGGGGCAAATAAGGGCAGCTTTTTGCATGAGAGCGGTGGTTATTGAACCGTATTCGGAAAGGCGTTTCAGTTTGGCCGATATATTGTTGAATACAAACAGTGCACTCTAGAAGATATACGACATTAGCGGAGTCACAGTTAAAGTTACCTTTTATTTTTACGTAGTATGAAGCTGTGATGGTGGCGCGCTGTGTAGTGGTCATGTGTGGGCATACTTTACATCGGGGTTTATTGCAGGGCATGCAGCCAGTAGTTGCCGGTCGGTTGATACGAGAGTTAGTAAGAAAGTCACCTAAATTGTTATTACGCCGGTAGACAACGCGAGGTGGTTCGGGGAATATGCTTTTTAAGCGGTCACTTTGCATTAAAACATTGTGATGTTTTTTTAGCACGGTTGACACTCTTAGAGCGGAGGATGAGTGGGTTAAAAATAGGTTAGTTTGCGGGTTCACGTTCGGGGCTTTTTTTCTTACTGATTTCGTTACGGTCTAATTGGTTGGCTCGCACAATAGCGTCGTCAACAACTTTTTCCGGGTATTTTTTATTCAGGAGGGCGGTCTTGAGTTCTCGACAGTTTGAGTCAAAGTCGGCTTGGTTTGAGCAAATTCTCATAAATCGGTGGGCTTGGCTGTAAGGTATTGCTGTCTTGCAGTGTCTGACATGGCTACTTCGGAAGTGCAAATACTGCCGCGTGTCTGTCGGTTTTCTATGCAGTTTAGTTTGAAGCTGACCTTGGAAGGTAGTAACGGTGACGTCCAGGAAGTTTACACTGTGTTCCGAATAGGAATGAGCAAGGGAAATACTAGGATGGGCTAGGTTAAATGCCTCAATGAAGGTGAGGAGCTCCACCTCACCGTGTTGCCAGATCATAAATATGTCATCAATATACCTTTTATAGTACATTGGCTTTAAATTCTGGGTGTCAAGAAAGTTTGATTCGAGGTGAGTCATAAAGATATTAGCGTAGTTAGGTCCGATTCGAGTTCCCATTGACGTTCCGCTGAGTTGCACGCAATGAACTCCGTCGAACTCAAAATTGTTAAGTTCAAGAATAAGCCTAAGGAATGTTTGGAGAGCAGAAGAATCCATAGGTTTGTCGCACGATGACTGCTCATACGCAAGGGATACAGCGGCGATGCCATCTTCATGGGGGATGTTAGTATACAGTGACGCAACATCAAGGGTGACTAGAAGGCAGTTATCAGGAATTTCAATTTTTGAGATGTCTGAGAGAAAGTCATTGGTATCCTTAATGAAGGAGGGAAAGCTGGGCGGAATGTCGCAAATGAGATTGTCCACATAGCGCGAGAGGTTTTCGGTAACAGTGCCAATGCCAGAAACAATGGGACGCCCTGGGTTCTTCACCTTGTGAATGTTTGGGAGAAGATAGAATTTACCGGCTACTGCGCTTAAGGGGATCAGGGAACGAGCCGTGGTTTCATTTATTGTTTTATTTTTAACAAGCTCAGCAAGTTTATCTTTGACAATTTGCTTATAATCTTGAGTGGGATCATTGGGTAGTGCTTTATAGAACGTCGATACTGATGGTTGCTTATTGGCCTCGTTAACATAGTCGGTTTTGTCAAGGATTACGATTGCGCCTCCCTTGTCGGCAGGTTTAATAATTATGTCAGGACAGCTTGCGAGTTCCTCTAGGGCTTTCGTTTCGTTGGTAGTCATGTTGTGGTGGAAAGAAATTTGTGTTTGGTATGCTTTTCGCACATCGCGTTGGACAGCTTTGATGTACATGTCGAGGCAACTATCACGCTGTGTGGGAGGGGTCCAGTGCTTATAGCTGGGTAGGGTTCTGCGGGCTTCTTCCGTCGCGGGGTGATCGTAGAAGTATTCTCGGAGCCTCATATTTCTGGCGAAGTTATCTAAGTCCTTAAAAAGTTGAAATTCATCAAAACCACCAGTAGCCGGGCAAAAGTTTAGGCCCTTTGACAAGACGTTCATCTGAGCTGGATAGAGGGTTATACTTGAAAGGTTCATTACATTCCCGGTAAGGTTTTCTTTTGTGACGGCAGGCGAGGGAAAAATATTAGAACAGGGGTTTAAATGAACTGTTGGGGTGCAGTAGTCGAAGCATTTATTACAGTCGTAGTGACATTATCGGCCGTATTGTGAGAGTTGGGGCAGTTACTAGTGCCGGAGCTTGTTAGGTTCTTACGCATGTGGCCAGTGTTAAAAATCTTATCTCTGTTAAACTTTCGGTCTTTTGTTCGGGATATGGCGGAGGCCGTCTTAGATTCGTAGTTGCTTAAAAGGTTCAACTCTCTTTTGCTTAATTCCTGACTAAGTAGTTCCTCTTTCTTTCGGAGAGAATGGGCCGTAGTTTCGTAGTGATTGAGGATTATTTCAGTTAATTGTAAAGATGCTTTATCGAGTACCTGTTTCCACTTATTCATGTTGGACGGGGAGAGTTCGGTAGTAGCAGGTTTTATTCTAATCCTAAGACCCCTGGGAGCGACCGCGGCAGTCAAGTACTGTGCAAGAGCGGAAACGTGCAATTCGGAACGTATGCGCTTTTCGGTTATTTTTCTTAGCTTTAAACACTGTGTTGAAACGGGGAAGGAGGCCGCGTTAAATGTTTTTTTGTGTTGTAGTCAGTTGCTGCTATGCCCATTCTTTCGAAGGTTGTAAGGGCATGTGGGACGGAGGGCTGGATTTTGGACCCCGGAAGGTCCGGCGGACGCGCTGCTGTTGGTTTTCGTGGGCTCGGCGGTCGCTGAAGATGCGGAGGTTGGGCGTGGCATGCTGTTGTTGCGGCGCCGGTCAGGGAGCTTCTTAGTGTCGCCGCGAGCGTTCCCTCGGGGCGTTGTGGCCGCTGCAGGTTTGCCAGTAGGGGTTGGCATGTCACTGGCGCGACGCTCGTCTGTGGACTTCGGGGTTGGGGCGCTGGCGCTCGCCCGGGGCGCCGTGGTAGCGGTGGATCTGGGGGGCGGTGGCGGTGGGCTGCTGGCACGACATTGCGACACTGCTCCGGGGTCCTTACACTGGATAGAATTGTAGGCAGTGGTGGAAAGTCGCTGTCATTTGGCAATATAGCCGGGGCTGCAGCTGGGGGCTACAACGGGGCTGCAACTATAAACTATATATATATATATATATATATATATATATATATATATATATATATATATATATATATATATATATATATATATATATATATATATATATATATATATATATATATATATATATATATATATATATATATATATATATATATATATATATATATATATATATATATATATATCCGCACAAAGTACAAGTACGCTCTTCGGAGACTATTTCCAAGGATTCGAACTGAGACAGGTCTTCCTGAGGAACACCGTGTAGGCGGCCGAAAAGGCGGTGCGGCCGAGCCCACGTTTATTGTGGTTGCGTTGGCTGTGCCATCAACACGACGAGGCGCGCAGAACGCGGGTGCCAGGTGTGCCGGGTGCCGAGTGTGTTCCGCTGTGCCAGATGGCCAATCTGCTGATGCTGATGGTGGTGCTTAGGAAGATGATGATGGTGGCGCTACAGGGCTCCCCCCCCTAGCGTGAAGTGCGGTAAAGTGACGAATGTAAATGACAATGCACGAAAATGCATTACGCACTATGCACAGGTATGTACAATTTGTCCGTTGTCAGGAAGACTCCGTGGGCAGTCAGTGTCAAGGGGTAGGGGTTGAATAACGGCACGGTCCTACTCGTCGGCAAGATGGCGTCCGGGATGTGGGGAAACCTCTGGTGGACGAGGCTGGAAGTGCGGCAGCGGACGCGTGGGTGGAAGTGGTGCAACTGGATCTTCCGTAGACGGTGTGATGAGCAAGCACAGCTTCCACGGGAGCCACAGGAGCGGCCGATATGCAGTTTAAGGGGAGTTGAAATACCTGCGCGGGTGGTCTTTAGAGTGGGGATGGTGGCTGCATCGCTGTCTTTGCAACTTGCGCACACGAAACGGGAGGCGGCATCGCGGAGCCTTTGCAAGCACGGAGGTCCGATGATGAGCTGTGGTTGCTCTGCCGTGAAGTCTCATTCCCGTCTTGCGCGCTAGTTTTGTGTGCCTTGCTCGTAGTCGCACAGTTGAGCTAATGTTATAGTGTGGACTGAAAGTTCTCTTGCAACAGGGAATCGGTAGAGGTCTGGTGGCCAGTTTGTGAGGCGTCTCGCGATGGCACGGAGACGCGTAATGCTGTTTTCGGCCACGTTTGTTGGGAGGCTTGTCCCGCCATCCTTGTTTCAGTCTTGTCATCGTAGGCAGAACGTCAAGATTCTCGGGAGCAGTCTGATTTGCTTCAACGGTAAGTTGGACTTCCGTGAATCTCGGGCTGTCGTCGGCTGCTGGAGGCGGCCGTACATCCTGAGGCGAGGAAGACGGCTGTCGTACAACGGGAGTGGAGTGGTCCCGGAGATCACTCGTGCACCTGCCCTGCGGAGGTGGTTCGGCGTCGGGATGTACTGTCGAGTTCACGAAGCAAAAGGTCGACTCTGTCTTGCTGAAAGTCGTAGCTGGGGCTCGTGTTTCCTGGACAGGCGATGCTGGACATTCAGACGAATTGGAATCGACAGGTGCCGTTGGAAGGCGTGGTGGTATAGACAATGGCGTTGGTTCAGCCGCCGTTGGCGCCCGGTGGGTTCCCATACCGCAATGGTTTGGGACCGCGGCCTTCAGATTGTCGTATGCACTAGGGCCTGGGGCCGGCAGCTGGATCCGCTCAATTAGGTCAGCAGGTAACTTCTCTAAAGTGATGAGGTACCTGGTTTCCTGGGACTGGATATCGGGAACGCAAAAATGGCTCTCCAGGATGACGAACCATGCAGCGTGGTTTCTGATGGCGCCAAACGGAATCAGCAAGGGAAGTTCTGGGAGGGCGATGGATGTTCGTCGGGTGCCGTTGTCCGCATTGGGGCTGGGGAAGCAGCGGTGTGATGCCATGGCGAAGCCGCTTGTCCGGATCACCAACTTGCAGGCGGCCGATGAGGCGGTGCGGCCGAGCCCACGTTTATTGTGGTTGCGTTGGCTGTGCCATGAACACGACGAGGCGCGTAGAACGCGGGTGCCGTTCCCCAGGTGTGCCGGGTGCCGAGTGTGTTCCGCTGTGCCAGCTGGCCAATCTGCTGATGATGATGGTGGGGCTTAAGATGATGATGGTGGCGCTACAACCTATCTCAGGTCGAAACGTTGGAAATAAAGTCTCCGAAGAGCGTACTTCTACTTTGTGCGTATTGCTACAGCAACTAAGGACTCTACTTAGCGTCTATATATATATATATTTATTTATATATATAGATATATGTATAAGCAGTAAAAGAAACTGCTCGAGGAGCCAGAAGAAATATATGAGAAAATGGTAGACGCGCGATACCACTGTTTTGGTTTTAATCGTGCGTCTATCATTTTCTCAACGATATATATATCTATATATATATATATATATATATATAAATATATATTTATAGACATACATTTGAAGCAGGAAAGTACTTTTTGTCATAATGTACTTTCGTTTTCAGTACCTCTGCATAAATACCCCAGAAAGTGGAAGAAAAAAATCCCCGCCGGTTGCGTATTGGTCATCGCACAACACCGGCTTTCTGGAGATCATGGGTTCGAATCCTAACACGCGGAAATTTTTTCTCCACCATCTTTTTCTTTCCAAATTATTGATCTGTTTCAATAACTTACCACATCCTCTCTTTGTTTCCCAGGTTTTCTTGACTACCAACCCTTATTTCTGTCTAATTTCGTAGCCCATCATTTCCTATTCTGATTTGCTGCATGCTTAGCAAAGACCACAGTTTTGGCAGCCTTGGTGCCATAGGGAGCTTAAGAGGGTTCAACGCTCGACCACTTTCGACATGTCGTAGACACTCAATTCGCGGAGCGGGGGTTAAAAATACGGTCCCCTTCAGCCCGAGTAGTCCGAGTGGCACTGGCTACCATTACAAAGCGCAGGAAACAAAAGTACCCTAATTTAATACCCCGACAAGGGCAGCGGAAAATAACCTCGCCGGAAGCGTAGCGGTCACCGCGCCAAACCGGTATTCTGGAGGTCGTGGGCTCGGATCTCACACAGCGGGTATTTGTTCTCCACTTGGTTCATATCTTTCCAATTTCTTTATCTGTTTCAATGACCTACCACACCCTCCCTTTTGCTTTACGAGGTTTTATTTACTGCCAAAACTTATATATATATTGCCGCGAACCATACATTGGGTTTGTTTATTTGTGTTTTGCTTTTACCGCCCGGCTGCGCCGGTCTGTGTTATCTCTGCGCCAAGGGAAGCGCGTGTTCCATTCTTTCTTTCTGTGCCGCATGTGTTATCTGTTGTGATAGGGAGAGCATTCCGATCTAACGTGAACAGCCCAGAATAATCTTCTTCGATCTACTATGTTCTGGATGCGAATCGACGTTTCGAGAACCACGCGCGCCAAAAGATAAAAAGCCTGCAGTGCGGACGCCGGGGCATTCGATTCGACGACACTCGCCTGTGCAAGTCACTTTGTTGACCGCTGCTTCGCCGCCTCTGTATTCTTTTGAGTTGTTAGGGGAGCACAAGTTCGCTCCAATAAACGTGTTTCTCATTCAACACAACTGCATCGTCCTTGTCTTCGTGACATCTGGTGGAGTAGCGGGGTACGCACCCTTCATGCCCACTACAACCTCGAAAAGCCGCCAAGCCAGTCCAACAAGAGCCAGCCCCCGACTGCAAGATTTACCGCCCGAGTTCGGTTTGACGCCAGAAGGGCCCAAGAAAAGGAACGCTGCAACCAACACCATGGTGCAAGAAACAACGTCGCCAATCGTCCTGCAGCAGCCCCGGGAACCGCCATCGTTCCGAGGAGCCCCCGCCGAAGACCCAGAAGAATGGTTGGAGAAACTGGAGCGCGTCCGGAAATTCAACAGGTGGGACGACGCAGAAACGTTCCGCCACGTTTTCTTTTACTTGGAAGATTCGGCTCGCACTTGGTTCGAGAACCACGAGAGCTCCTTGACAAACTGGGCTCAGTTCAAAAGCGAGTTTACTAAGACCTTCACTACCGTCGTGCGGAAAGAAAGAGCCGCCCTTTTGTTGGAAACGCGCACGCAACACCCCAACGAAGGTGTCGTGATCTTCGTTGAGGAGATGAAGCAGCTATTTCCCCGCGCGGACCCCGAAATGACGGAAGAAAAGAAGTTGCGCTTCTTAATGCGCGGAGTGAAGGAGGAACTGTTTGCTGGACTTGTCCGAAATCCGCCCAAAACCGTCGCCGAATTCGTGACCGAAGCCAGCACCATTGAGAAAGCCCTCGAAATGCGTGCTAAGCAGTATGACCGCAACACTGTTGGCGCGGCCAATGCGAACGACTTTGGCAGCCCGCGGATCCCGGCCGACAGCCTACGCGAGACTATCCGCGCAATAGTGAGAGAGGAGCTGCGGAAACTTCTCCCAACGCCGCCGCAGCCCCAAGTCGCTTCCCTCACCGACGTGATTAGAGAAGAAGTGCAACAAGCGTTGGGAACTTCTACGCCATCCGAGGTACCCCGTGAGCCACAAGCTATGACATACTCCGCGGCTGTTCGTCGACCCCGCCCTGCTCCAACACGCCGTCAAGAGGCCCCGCCGTACCGCAGCCCACTGTCACCCGCCCGACCCCCAGTAGCCCGAAACCAGACGCCGAGGAAGACGGACGTATGGCGAACTCCCGATAACCGTCCTTTGTGCTACCACTGCGGAGAGGCCGACCACATTTACCGTCGCTGCCCATACAAGAGACTCGGACTGCGTGGTTTCTCCGTCGACGCACCTCACCCTCTCCCTGGCCAACGACCACGTGAGATCGACGAGTATCTATCTGAAACCAGCCGTGGCCCAGCGCGTTTCAACCGTTCGCCGTCGCCCTACCCCTACCAATCGCCGAACCGCCGTAGCAACGCTGACTTCGCCCGTGGAAGGTCCCCCAGCCCACGCGGGGGAAACTAAAGGCGGCAACTTCTGGAGGTGAAGTTGCTCTACGGCGAAAAACTAGAAACCCTCCAACGACGCAAGGACGCGCTGAAGACAGTGATTCACGACATGCCCTCATCCCGACGACCCGACCTAACCCTGACGAGACTCCCGAACACGACGACAGCTACACGGCGCGACGCGTACCCGACCTGACCGAGACGTCCGTTGAGAAGACGACGACAACGACGATGCACAGTGCCCGACCATCAACACGTACAAGCAGAGATACGACGCCCCGACGAACCCGGAACTCGAGGAAGACTGCATCTGACGTCAAGGTGTCCATCGACGGCTTTGACGTAGTCGCCCTCGTAGACACGGGAGCTGACTATTCGGTAATGAGCGGACCATTTGCGTCTAAACTGAAGAAAGTTATGACCAGATGGGACGGTCCCCACATACGCACAGCAGGAGGCCACCTCGTGACGCCAAGTGGAACGTGCACATCGCGCGTCACCATAGACGGCACAACGTACCCTGCGGCGTTCGTCGTTCTGCCTAACTGTTCCCGCGACGTGATTCTCGGAATGGACTTTTTGACGGACAACGGCGCAATAATTGATCTGCAGACCAAGTCGATGACATTTTCCTCCAATCACTCCACGATGCCGCAGCCGAACCCCGATCACCGTGCTGCTGTCAGGATCGCCGACGATCACATCACCCTGCCACCCCGCGCAAGCTTGATGATCGCCGTCTACTGTGAGGATGCTGCTTCTGACATCGACGCTATCGTAGAGAGTGATCGAAGGTTGCTTCTCGACCGCGGTGTCTCCATCGCAAGAGGCATTGCGCACTTTAAGCAACGCCAATCTCACGTTCTGGTCACTAATTTCACCGAAGAGTACCAGCATTTAAACAAGGGAGCTGCAATTGCGTTCCTCGAAGAAACGCAAGAAGCAAGTGATGTGATCGCAGTCGCCGACTTTGAACGCACACCCGTAGAAACATTCAAGCTCCCGAAGCCATTCGACGTGAATCCGGCGCTACCGCAGGAACAACGGAAAAAATTATTGGCTTTGCTGCGTCGCTATAGCGAATGTTTTTCGTCGAGCGCAGAACTACGTCAGACCCCTCTAGCGAAGCACCGAATAATAACCGAAGATGGAGCCCGACCTACCCGACAGTCACCGTACCGCGTCTCTTCACACGAACGGGAAGCCATCCGGACTCAAGTCGACGACATGCTGAGCGATGACATTATACAGCCATCGAAAAGCCCCTGGGCTGCGCCCGTCGTACTCGTAAAGAAAAAAGACGGCACATTAAGGTTTTGTGTTGACTACCGGCGACTGAACAAAATCACGAAAAAGGACGTGTACCCCCTCCCCCGAATCGACGACGCCCTCGACCACCTCTGCCACGCGAAGTACTTCTCATCGATGGACCTGAAGACCGGCTACTGGCAAATTGAAGTGGACGAGAGAGACCGAGAGAAGACTGCATTTATAACCCCAGACGGCCTATACGAGTTCAAGGTGATGCCGTTTGGGCTGTGCACAGCACCAGCGACGTTTCAAAGAGTCATGGACACTGTGCTAGCTGGCCTTAAGTGGCACACCTGCCTCGTATACCTCGACGACGTAGTGGTATTCGCCCGGACTTACGACGAACACCTTGCAAGGTTGGAGTCTGTACTCGAGGCCATTCATACGTCGGGGTTGACGCTGAAGCCTGAAAAGTGCCGTTTCGCATATGGGGAACTGAAGTTCTTGGGCCGCGGGAGTCCTACCTCCCAACGCTACCAACCAACGCCGCGGGAGTCCTACCTGACCCGGCAAAAACTTCAGCCATTGCGAACTTCCCAAGGCCGAAAGACAAGAAGGGCGTGCGAAGATTTCTCGGGCTGTGCGCATACTACCGGCGCTTCGTCGCAAACTTCGCACGCATTGCAGAGCCACTCACGCGCTTGACGAAAGATAGCACCTTTCAGCTGGGAAAACAACCAAGAAAAAGCATTCGGCGAGCTGCAAAAACGCCTACAAAGCCCGCCCGTGCTCGCTCATTTCGACGGAAATGCCGAAACGGAAATGCATACGGACGCCAGTGATATAGGCTTGGGTGCCGTCCTTGTCCAAAAGCAAAGAGGCTGCGAAAGGGTAATCGCCTATGCCAGCCGTCGTCTGTCGAAGGAGGAGAAAAACTATTCTGCCTCTGAGGAAGAGTGCCTGGCTATTATATGGGCGATTTCAAAATTTCGCCCATACGTGTATGGAAGGCCATTCAAGGTTGTAACAGACCACCATGCGCTGTGTTGGCTCGCCAATTTGAAGGACCCCTCTGGCCGTCTTTGACGGTGGAGCTTGCGCCTGCAGGAGTTCGACGTTACAGTCGTTTATAAATCCGGCAGGAAACACTCCGACGCCGACTGCCTGTCCCACGCCCCCGTCGACCCACCACCACAAGACTCTGATGAAGACAGCGCGTTCTTCGGGATCGTGACGGAGAGCGACCTAGCCGCCCAGCAGCGTGCCGACCCCGACTTACGCGTCATAATCGAGTACCTCGAGGGATGCAACGTTGCCGTTCCTAGGACCTTCAAACGCAGCTTACCAGCATTCAGCCTGAGAAACTCCGTCCTTGTGAAGAAGAATTTCAGCCCCGGAACAAGAGCGAATTACCTTCTCGTCATCCCCGCGGACCTTCGTGACGAAATTTTGGAAGCGTGCCACGACGACCCGTCTTCCGGACATCTGGGCACAGCCCGCACTATTGGAAAAATCAAGGCGAGGTACTACTGGCCCGGCCTTACCTCTGACGTCACCCACTACGTCCGGAGCTGCCGTGACTGCCAGCGACGAAAAACGCCGCCGACAAGACCCGCCGGACTTCTGCAACCAATCGCCGTCCCATCGAGACCATTTCAACAGATTGGAATGGACCTTTTAGGCCCGTTCCCTACGTCACGATCACAGAACAAGTGGATTGTCGTAGCGACAGACTACATGACGCGCTACGCAGAGACCGCCGCTCTTCCGAGGGGGACTGCACAAGAAGTGGCGAAGTTCTTTATAAGCCAAGTTGTGCTGCGACATGGAGCCCCGGAAGTCCTAATCACAGACCGCGGAACGGCATTTACTGCGGAGCTGATGCAAGGAGTATTACGCTACAGCAACACGGATCACCGAAGAACGACGGCGTACCACCCCCAAACGAACGGACTAACAGAACGTCTGAACAAGACAATCGCAGATATGCTGTCAATGTACGTTGACGTTGAACATAAGACTTGGGACGAAGTGCTCCCGTATGTCACGTTTGCGTACAACACGGCTATCCAGGAGACGACACAGCTGACGCCGTTCGAGCTTGTCTACGGTAGAAGGCCGACTACGATGCTCGACGCCATGCTTCCGCACGTAGAAGACGACGACCTCAACGCCGACGTCCACGGATATCTTCAACGTGCGGAGGAGGCCCGCCAGCTCGCTCGAGTTCGTATAACGGACCAGCAGCTGGTGGATGCGGGCCGCTACAACCTCCGACGCCGAGACGCCGAGTACCAACCAGGGGATCGTGTGTGGGTTTGGACTCCCATCCGACGACGCGGACTCAGTGAGAAGCTCCTGCGACGGTATTTCGGACCCTACCAGATTCTACGACGTGTTGGCCAACTTACCTACGAAGTGATCCCCGATGGTGACTCCGGCACATCACGACGACGCACGCGGCCTGAAGTCGTCCACGTGGTTCGCTTAAAACCTTTCTACGGACGATGACGAACTTTTATTTTCATTTGTTCGGACTGTCGCTTATGTTAGCATCGGGTCGATGCACTCTTAGAGGGGGGGTAATGCCGCGAACCATACGTTGGGTTTGTTTATTTGTGTTTTGCTTTTACCGCCCGGCTGCGCCGGTCTGTGTTATCTCTGCGCCAAGGGAAGCGCGTGTTCCATTCTTTCTTTCTGTGCGGCATGTGTTATCTGTTGTGATAGGGAGAGCATTCCGATCTAACGTGAACAGCCCAGAATAATCTTCTTCGATCTACTATGTTCTCGATGCGAATCGACGTTTCGAGAACCACGCGCGCCGAAAGATAAAAAGCCTGCAGTGCGGACGCCGGGGCATTCGATTCGACGACACTCGCCTGTGCAAGTCACTTTGTTGACCGCTGCTATATATATATATATATATATATATATATATAGCGAATCAGAATAGGAAAATTAGGGGCTCGTTGAAAATAAGACAGAAAAAGGGTTGGCAGTCAAGAAAACGTCGGAAAGCAAATGGGAAGATATGGTAGGTCATAGAAACAGATAAAGAATTTAGAAAGAAAGAAAGTAGAAAAAATGCCCGCCAGGTGGGTCCGAAACCACGACCTCCAGAATACCGGTCTGTTGCGATAACCACTACGCTACCGGCGGTGCTACTTTTCCTCTCCGCTTTCGGGGGTATTTATGTATATGTAATTTTTTCCTGTGCTTGGAGGTGGTACCCAGCGCCACTCCGACTTCTCGGGGTGAAGGGGACCTTCTTTTTAACCCCCGGGCCCTACCTCGAGTGTCTACGACATGTCGAGAGCGGTCGACCAGCGTTGAACCCTCTTAAGTTCCTTATGGCACCAAGACTGCCAGAACAGAGGCCATCGCTATGCATGTAGCGAATCAGAATAGGAAAAGGAGGGGCTCGTTGAAAATAAGACAGAAATAAGGGTTGGCAGTCAAGAAAACCTCGGAAAGCAAAGGTGAAGATGTGGTAGGTCTTAGAAGCAGATAAAGAATTTAGAAAGAAAGAAAGTGGAGAAAAAAAATTTTTCTCCACAGATTTTTCTCCACGAGCAGAAATTGTGCTCGTTAGTCGATAAGTACGTACCCCTAATTAATATCAGTAACCACAAAACTAACCCATGGTTTAATAAAAATCTTCGAACATTCAGAAATAAAAAGAAAAGATTGTACAAAAATGCAAAGAACGAGCCTTACGTATCGCCATGGAAAAAATAAACCGATTTCCTGAAAGTATATTAGCTCGAGTTAAACCGGGCCAAAACCAAGTACTTTACACAGGATCTTCCTTGTATTCTGAAACATAACTCTAGAAAATTCTGGCGTACAATTTCCGCTTGTGTTGATGATAAATCTGCTTGTTTTGTAACGACACTCTCCTTTCTGATGAACAGTGCGCATCCGCCTTCAACTCATTTTTCACGTCTATCTTTACCAGAGATGATCATACCAATGTGCCCATTGTTAGTGACCTTGATTGCCCTTGATTGAGGAAATTTATAACGCCCCTGAAGGAATCGTCTCTTTCATTAATAATCTAAAAGTATCCACTTCTAGTGAAGGTGATAACATCAACAATAACATACTAAAAACACGGTAAACGTCTCAAGTGAGATATTATTTCATATTTTCAAACAGTCTTTAATTTCAGGCCAGCTAACCACAGTTTGGAAGATAGCCAAAGTCATTCCCGTATTCAAATATGGTAATAAAACGTCACATGAGAACTGTTGACCCATTTCATTAACATGCATCTGCTGCAAGTTACTTGAGCACATCATCGCATCGCATATTTTCAGACACATATAGAAACATAAGTACTTCCACAAAAATCAGCATGGCTTCAGAAAAGGTTTCTCCTGTGATACCCAGTTGCTTAAATTTTCCTCAGTTTTGCATTTACACCTAAATAATAACCAGCAAACAGGCTGCATATTCCTTTACTTTTCTAAGGCATTTGACGGTGTTGCTCATTGTCGCATCATTTCTAAATTATCAGCTCTCCGCCTAGACTCGTTAACTTTATCGTGGTTGCGAAACTTCTTGTCGCTTCGCCAACAGTTCACCGTCGTGAATGATTCTTCCTCAACTATAACTGACGTCACCTCAGGGGTACCACAAAGCAGCGTCCTTGGTACATTACTGTTTTCAATTTACATTAACGACTTGCCCAATAACATTTCATCATGCATGCGGCTTTTCGCAGACGACTGTATCATTTATTGTGTCATTAACACTGCACAAGATCACATTACCTAGCAAAAAGACCTCGACCAAATTAATTCCTGGTGCGCCACTTGGCAAATGATGTTAAACACAACTAAGTGCAAAACTATCTCCTTTTTTCGTAAGCATACTCACTCTGATTACATTTACCATGTAAATAACGCAGCAATATCGCGAGCCACTACCTAGAAATGTTTAGGTATCAATTTCACTTCTACACTTTCCTGGTCCACTCACATTACTTCAATCGGGGCAAAAACATCTAAAACTTTGGGATACCTGAGTCGTAACCTACGTAACCCGCCACCAGCCATGCGCAAATTGTCCTACTTCACATTCGTCCACCCGCAGCTTGAATTCGCCTCATCTATATGGTCACCTCATCAACGCTACTTAATTAATCTGGTCGAGTCCATCCAAAACAGAGCCGCCCGTTTTATTTCTCGGAACTATAGTCACAATTCAAGTATCACACAGATTAAAATTGTTCTTTCATTACAACCACTAGAAGTTCGTTGCATGGTCGCTCTTTTGTTTTTTTTTTCTCACAAATACGCCCATAGTGATAACCCATCCCCGCTCCCCCTCGAACCCCCTTCGCGCGTCTCGTCAAGTTTCACGTTTACACAATCAATTCAGCTTTAAGCGTATCAATGGGGAAACACTTGCATTCAATTCATCGGCTCTACCTCGCGCCATAGCTCATTGGAGTGAACTTCCAGACGCTATCGCTTCTATAACAAACCATGACAAATTTCGTGAACAACTGAATGCGCATTTTTCGTAATCTTTTTACTTCACATGTGTGCTTCCCACATACTCGATAACCATGCTTTCTATGTCTGCTTACACATTCCTTAAATTTTTCTTTTGATTTGAGTGTTTATGAATTTTTGAGGGTACCTTTTCATTAAAAATGTATAATGATGTCCTGTTAATCTTGTTTATATATCCCTTTTAGAATGTGTTGGCTATATGCCCCAAGTTCCTCTTTTTTGTATGCCCCCCTTACCCTATGCTCCAGCTGGATGATGATGATGGTTGGATGTTAATGGCGCAAGGCCAACTGGGGCCAAGAGCGCCAAAATATTGGTTAAATATGAGAGGTGAGAACGTAGACACTGAAATCAGTAAGCAAGAAGAACAGTAAAATCAATAAAAGACAGTGAGGATGGCTGGTGTAAAGGGCCAGGTTGTGATGGTGCGTGGCATAAAATAAAGCTTTAAAAAACTACGCGTGATAGAAAATGATATGTAAAAACTTGATGTCACTGAGAAACTTAAAAGTGCGTTGCACAGGAATCACGAGATCATCCGATAGAAAGAGTGCTCGGTGTAGTGGAATGTGTTGTCTCTAGAGTTGAGGGAAGTGCTTGCGTCTTGTTGTCTGGAGTGCTTTGCATGTAATGAGGATGTGAAGTACGGATAGGCCCTCCCCACACCTGCTTCACAGGGGTCTTGGAGATCCAGTGAGCAGATGGGAGTGTGTCGTGTGTGCGTGGACTATCCGCAATCTAGCTAGGGCAACTTCGATGAATCTGTTGTGTGAGTCACTAGTGTATTGTCCTAGGTGTGGCTTTATTATGTGTAACTTGTTGTCTGTCTATGTATTCCAGTCGGCTTGCCATGTTTTGCGAAGGTGTTGTCGGATGTGTGGCTTGAGGTCAGTGTAGGGTATTGTTGTTATGTCCACTGTGTTTGCAAATGCAGCAGTGGCGGCCATTTCATCTGCGGTCTCATTGCCCGCGATTCCAGCATGGCCTGGAACCCAGCACAGGATTAGTTGAAAATTATTTGCATATATAGACATTATGAAATTAAAGACAAGATTGACCATGTGGTTTTTCCTGGGTCTGTGTGAAGACAATGCACGCACAACACTCAAAGAGTCTGTGAAGATGACGGACTTAGGAATTTGTTTTTTAAGAATGTGCTGAACGATGAGTAAAATGCCATATGCTTCTGCAGAGAAGATAGTGGTGTGTACACTCATGATTCTGCAAGCAATAAAGTTGGGACCATGAGCGGCGCACGACACTGTAGTTGAAGTTTTCGAGGCATCGCTATAGAATTCGGCACATTTATATTTATCCTGAAGCGACAAGAAATGCCGCAGAATCGCAGCTCTCGGAACCCTGTTTTAATCTATTTTCATAAAAGAAACAACATAACAAACAGGCTGCAGTTGCCATGGTGGTATAACGTCAGAAAATGATGATGATGTACAAACATCTAAAAACCCAACGGAAATACCTGAAGCTTCCTCTCTCACCCTCACAGCGTAGGGCAAAGGAACAGATGAACGATTTGAGAATAGCTGGGTTGTAGAAAGGAACAGATGAACGATTTGAGAATAGCTGGGTTGTAGATGTATCGTTGAGGACAGGTTTAAAAGGATGGTTTTTGAATGATGAGACCTTAAAAGCATATAATGAATCTATGTACATTCGTTGATGTTCCAGGCACCATTTTTTACTTTCAGCGTACAGACTCTGGGCCGGGCTAGTGCGGAAAGCGCCACACGCAAGGCACAGGCCCAAATGGAGAACTGGGTCAAGCATTTTTAGTGCTGTTTTTGATGCCGATCCATACACAACACTACCGTAGTCTAGCCGAGACCCACCTAAGGCGGTAAAAACGCGAAGAAGGAGTTCTTTGTCTGCACCATAGGACTGGTGGGAGAGGACTTTGAGAATGTTAAGTGTTTTCAGGCATTTATGTTTAAGTTGTTTGATGCGTGGAATGAACGTGAGTTTTTCATCAAATATGACACCTAAAAACTTGTGCTCCTTTTTTACAGGGATAGAAGCGCGATTAAAGGTGATCTCCGGGTCTGCCTTAATCCCGCTCTTGCAGGAGAACACAACACAAGTACTCTTTCCAGGGTTCAGTTTAAAACCGTTTGTGTCCGCCCAGCCAGCAAGTTGATTCACTCCAAGCTGGACTTGGCGTTCACAAACTGAAAGGTTACAGGACTTAAAAGATATTTGAACGTCATCTACATATATAGAACAGGAAATGGTTGGTGGCAATGCCTTCCGAAGTGAGTTCATTTTAACAATAAACAGTGTGGAGCTCAAGACACCGCCTTGAGGGACGCCATTTTCCTGCACGTATACATTCGAAAGGGCACTGCCAACCCTCACTCGAAAGGTCCTTTCCGACATGTAGCTACTGAGCGTGTTCAGCATGTTGCCGGAATCACCAAATGACTTGAGGTCACACAAGATGCCGTACCGCCAGGCCGTGTCATAGGCCTTCTCCATATCGAAGAAGACTGTTATACAATACTGCTTATGAATGAAGGCATCTTTTAGATATGTTTCCAATGCAACCAGTTGATAATTGGCGGATCTCCCAGCCCTAAAGCCAGCCTGGCAGCTGTCGAGAAGACCATTGTACTCTAAGAAGTACATGAGTCTCCTATTGATCATCTTCTCGAACAGCTTACACAGGCAGCTTGTGAGGGCGATGGGACGATAACTTGCGGGAGAGGAAGCGTCCTTCCCTTTTTTCAGAAAGGCAACTACGATGGCCTCCCTTTATGACCCTGGGAGGTGCCCCGAAAGAAATATTTTGTTGTAGAGGTGAAGGAGGGTTTCAAGTGTGTCTGTGTGCAAGTGTTGAATCATAGTGTATGTAATGTTGTCTGCGCCTGGAGCTGAAGGTTTACAAGTACTAACTGCGATCTTCAGCTCATGCAGTGAGAAGGGGGTGTTATAAGGTGAGGTCGACTTATTATTGTCTCGCAAGGACTTCTTCACACAGGATGTTTTGTGTTTTATGAAAGTGTTGGTGTAGTGCGCTTAACTGGACACATGTTAGAAGTATTGTGCGAGTGTGTTAGCCTGGTCTTCCAGTGTATCCCCTGTTGTACTCACCAGGGGCAGGCTGTGTGTCTGTTGTCCTTTTAGTTTATGTATTCGTGTCCATACTTTTTGCGTGTCAGTGTATGAGTTGATGGAAGTGAGAAAGGTGCGCCAACTCTCCCTTCTCGCCTCACGGCGCACTCGCTTCCCAAAAGCCTTGGCCCGTTTAAACGAAATAAGATTATCTGATGTGGGATACCGGCGAAGGACACCCCACGCCTTGTTCTGGGCCTCTCGCGCCCGCCTACAGTCCTCATTCCACCACGGCCTCCTTTGGTTGCGCGGAGCGCTGGAGGCGTGGGGAATGGACTTTTCGGCAGCGTCGCGGATGTGTGCCGTGATGAGTTGGGATGCTTCCTCCACGTGTAGGTGTTCTATGGTTGTGGGGTGCAGTTTAGATGTTTCTGTGAATATACTCCAGTTTGCTTTTGATTGATTAAACCTCTTATGGGAAGATGGACTGCATGGGCCTTTACCTCTATATGTTAGGGAAGTGGGGAAATGGTCACTACCATATGGGTCAGTGCCCACGCCTCACTCAAGACATGGAAAGAGAATTGCAGAACCAATAGCGAAGTCGAGATGTGAGTATGTATTATGTCCTAAGTTATGGTATGTAGGCTGCTTTTTGTTGAAAAGGCATGCTCCTGAAGATGTAAGAAATTTCTCTATCAGGCGACCTCGGGCATCCGTTCTGGAGGAGCCCCAAAGAGAGTTGTGTGCATTAAGGTCGCCTGTTAGGATGTACGGTTCGGGCAGCTGGTCGACCAGCGCCTCGAAGTCAGAGCTAGAAAGGGCCTAATCAGGACGAATGTAAATTGAGCATACCGTTATAAACCTATTAAAAATTATTGTGCGTATTGCTACAGCCTCAAGGACGGTGTTGAGAGGGATAGGGTGGCATGCTAGGGATTTCCGGGCTATTATGGCTACACCGCCCGAAGAGTGTGTGCAACCAACCCTATCCTTTCTGAATACCATGTACCTATTTAAGAAATTTGTGTGATTGGGATTCAAATGCGTCTCCTGAAGACACATCACACTTGGCTGGTTCGAATGCAATATCTCATGGACATCATCAAGATTTTTAATGAGGCCTCTACAGTTCCATTGAGTAATAGTTTCTCTTCCCATTATGGAGATTTAGAAGCTACTGAAGTCTGTGTGTATGTGTGTTCATGTGTCTTTCGGGGCTGTTACTCTAGGATTTGGCTTTTTGGGCCTTTCTGCTGCTGGCTTGGGCGTCGGAGGCCACTCCTTGCGCTGCGTTGCAGGCAGGAATGGCCCGACATCCATCTCGTCATCGGATGTCCGAGGGGTGCCCGACGGACCGGGCCCCCCGGACTTGGCCCCCCATTGGGAGCCCTTCGTTTGAGCCGCCACCTCCGCGGGCGTCGGGGACGCCAAAAGTGGCACGGGCGGTGCGGTGGCGGTGGGAGCCGATGCGGGGCCCGTGGTGTCCATCACCTCGGTAACCTCTAACGCCCTGGAGGACGGGAAGGCGAAGGCGGGAGCGGCACCGGTCCCGACAGAAGTGGCTTGCATCACAACCGCTGCTGCCTCAGCAAGCGGCGTGTTGCCGGGCTGGGCTGCGCGAGGCAACCCAGCGGGGGGCGGGGGTTGGACCAGGTTAGACTCGCTGAACTGGGTCACTGCGGACACCAGATGCCGCTCCGCCGCCCGGCGAGCTGCATCGGCGTATCTCCCCAGGGGGAAAGAGGCAAACCTCTTTCGCGCCTCTGGGAAGGTGATGTTCTCAGTTATCTTGATGTTGATGATCTTTTTCTCTGTTTGAAATTTTTCACATTTGCGGGAGTACGCTGCATGGTGGCCCCCGCAGTTCACACACGTGAGGGTGTCGGAAGGGCAGCTGTCGCTGGGGTGATCGTACGCGGCGCATTTTGCACAAGTCGTTCGGCCACGGCAAGAGTTTGCACCGTGCCCGAACCGCTGGCACTTGAAACAGCGGCGCGGGTTCGGAATGTAAGGACGAATGGAGCATCGGATGAAGCCAGCATTTATATATTGTGGAAGTGCCGAGCGGTCAAAGGTCAGGATGATGTGTTTGGTGAGGATTATCTTGTCATCCCTGCGCATCGTGATGCGCCGCACAGCTGTGACGCCCTGATCCTTTAAACCTTCGAGAAGGTCGGCATCTGTTTCCGTCAGGAGATCTGTCTCGGAAATCACACCCCGGGAGCTGTTTAGGCTCCTGTGTGGCGTGACCCTGATCTCCAGATCATGGATGCGGGTTTGGGCAAGAAGAGTGCGGGCTTGTTGTTCGGCATTGAGTTCTACAAGGATTTCTCCGGTCCTGAGCTTTTTAGCTTGATATTTGCCACCTATGGTGCTTTGCAGAAATTTAGAGGTCAAGAATACGGACATGGAAGCGACAGGTCTTGCTGAGTCAACTGACTCAATCACAAGAAAACGAGCATAGTTATTAACGGTCGTTGACACGACAGTTGTTGAAAGAGGTGGAAACGAAACTTCGGTGTGGCCCCTTTTCGGAGGGCCGATCACGTTTGAGGGGGGGTTTGGAAATGCCATATGATACATTGGAAAGCAGGGAGATAGGCGTACTTTCTTCTTTGACCTTACCCTGGTAGTCAAAGAGGTCCCGGAGCTCCCTGCCTGGTAGACAGACAGGGAGCCCATCCGCCGGAGCTTGACCTGGGCTCCGACGGCCACCGTTAAAGTTTCTGCCCTTCACCTTAAAAACACATCACCACGGTAGGGCACAGCTTATGTTGGGGGGCTCGGGGTCCGCGGTATCGCCTGTAAAGTTTTTATAAATATATATATATATATATATATATATATATAATAGCGGGAAACAATTTCTTGGACACTGGTGAGTATAATGAAGAAAATGAAACACGTCGAAAGAGCATAGGTTTTAACGTTAAGACCGGGGAACGGCATTCGTCAGAATAACCAGAGACTCGGAAACCATTCTGGCGAAGGCCGGTCCCCGGTCGAAACGTTGAAACCTATCCTCTTTCGACGTGTTTCATTTGCTTCATTATATATATATATATATATATATATATATATATATATATATATATATATATATATATATATATATATATATATATATATATATATATATATATATATATATATATATATACTTTGAAGAAAGGGAGTCCTCTCCCTGAAACGTCAGTAAACTTATTTTTATTTTCTAAGTCTTTCTCGTTTGTCTCTGTCTCTACTAACCTTTTTTTTTTCGCGCTCTGTGTGAGTTTTTATCTTTTCAGTCTATATATATATATATATATATATATATATTTATATATATACCAGGGCGTCAAACCAGAACTGAACCGAACTGAAAAAGGAAATAACGGTTACCGGTTCATGCCGAAACGGTTGGACACTCCGTTGCTGATATTGCACAGTCAATGCAATTCAGGCGTTTTTTCTTTAACGTACCATCAACTTCGTACCCACTCGCGCACTCTCCCCTCCATACGATTGAATATTACACCGCGCTATGTAACAACAGGGGAAATGAATGAGCACCAATGTAGCAATGGTCTTTTGATGCTAGAAGCGCGAACGCAGTGCAAGCTGACCAAACGAGATGTCATTTTCGGCAGCTTGCAGTTGTTTTAAAACGAACTTGCCCTTCCCTAGCTGCTACTTCATTGGAGCAGTCAGGCTCCAGAAGTGCTCCACTGCGCAACAGCGAAAGCCCACACCACATGTGTGCAACCGTTTCGCATTTCATAATTTGTTTAAAAGGTCCGACACCGGCAAATTGTTAATACTTGACAAATGTGACTGCAGCAGCTCCTCAGTGGCTAAGCCGTCTGCTGCTGATCACAAGTGGCCCGATCTCCCTGCCACACGACCGTTTTTGTGATGTAGGTGGAAATCATGAACGTTCGTGTATTGAGATTTCGATCCACGTTTAACATCTTCAGCTTGTCAAAATAAGTCGGCCGGCCTGCAACGTAAGCTACACCTCGGTGCAGAGATATAGCACGGGGCCTCAAATGCACCCGTTTTTAAAAAGTGTTTACACAAAAAACAACAAAGAAGCAAAGGAGAATCACGTTGTTTTTGAATATTACGCAAAAAAAAGTTAAACCAAATAAGTAAAAAAAGCACCAAAACGTGGATATTCCTCTAAACATTTCTTTGCCCTCCCTTAAACAACCAAACAAATCGTCAATGCAAAGGAAGTGGTTTCCGTTGTCATTTTTTCAGGACAGCACCCTGGGCAAGTTCCGTTTTTACAGATGCACATAACAGAAATGCCAGGGAAAACTGTAATAGTGCGCACTTATTCCCTGGCAAGAAATTGCAGCCCTCGACCTTGTCTTGGAAGCAGAAAGAGTAATAAAGGAGATGCCACGTGTAGAAAGCCAGGATAGTAGCTCAAACTGACCCCTTTCGCCCAGCGGTCAGCTTTTCTGATTGTTTTGCAGTTTTGTCTATTTCATCTCAGCTTTTTTTTGCAGGTGCATTTGTACTGACTCCCCATGTTGGTGCATTACTTCTACTGCTAGTCGTTCTGGAGCGGAGTACTCCTGTCGACGAATTAAAAAGCGTCTACCCAAAAAAGTCCCATCTGATGCTCCGCGTGTCTAATTTCCCATAATTTTGTAACAGCTTATTGCGCTATAAGATTCCGCTATGAAGTACACGAATCGATGGCCCGGGGCAGGCGCTTCGATGAAATACTGATTGTAAGGCATACATTCGGCCTAGCGATCGCAAAAGGAATTGCAGTTGTCAGAGCAATAATGCAGTGACTGAGCATTAACTAAAGCTTACTGTCAACAAATGTGTGGCTAACGCATTCCATCAGGTGACCACTAACAAATTATTCACGGAAACCAAATATTATAATAACTGGAAGTATTTATGTGCCTGTTGTAGGATTTTTGTTTTGATGCGCGTATAAAAAATGTACGCCATTGATATTAGGCGCCGGTTTTGAACTTGCCAGTACGCAGGCTTAAAGGGACACTGAAGTGAATTTGTCAAGCTCCCGTTTTTGCTTGCACTGCGTAGACTGGCTCAAATTAGCACACTTTTCATCGTTTATCCGGTTGACAAATCGGTAATTATTTTACAAAGCGCGAAAGAAGAAAAACTACCATGCGCGGTTTGCGGCGGCCGCACCAACTAAGGCTGTGACGTTGAGAGGAGGGGCGCCGTGATTGGACGATGCCCAAGGTTAGCAATCACACAAGTTTCGGTTTCGGTCTCGGTTCTGTAAAACATAACCAATGGCTTTGTTGGATGGGCATTCTCAATATCTCAGTAATCATCGTACCACGCTTCTGCCATGTTGTCGGCTGTAAAATGCAGAAGATAAGCCTCCAGGACGGCTTGTAGTCGTAGCATTCACTAGCCGAGACTTACGCAGTGCATGAACGCCCTCCGCGTACCCGCAGACGCCCAAATGTCATGCGCTTTTCCCCCATATTTGGAGCTTTCCTCCCTCATGCCTGTATCGTAAAAAGCGTGTTCGCATCAGGCCAAGGATCTGTTCATTCTGGCCTGTGCCAACTGCGTGCAAGCAGTCGGTGCTTATGGCAACAGCACGCCAACGAGAACTCGCTAGCGCGCCAGTGCCAGCCTGCGCGCGTTTTGTGAACTAGTTCGTGTAGCCATGAACGTTGCGGCCCCAAAAAAGGTGAACTCAATACAGAAAACATCGGCGGAAAACAAAAAAGTTAACTTACAAAAAAAAAAGCACGTACCCGCGGGGATTCGAACTCGTGACTCGCAAAACATTTGCGGTGAATTCCTAGCGCCCCAGACCGCTAGGCCACGGAGCGGGACGCGAGTGCCTTGCTAATATAGGGTATATATTGTACAACCACCTTACACTTTTATTTAGTTTTGGCATTTCAAGCCGCTTAGGTGACTATTTGTTGTACTGCGATCGTGCAGTAAGCGTCGCCCGAGTTTCCACAGTAGCTCACGTCTAGCAATTGCATTTCGTAGACGGAAAAGCGTTCGCAGATGCGTAGTCGTGCTGCTGACCGCTGTGCTTGTTCGCCCAGCGCAAAAAAGTGCTTCCCGCGCCCCAGTTTTACGCTGTACGGTAAAAATATCAGTTGATTTTATTTGCTTAGTACCTATATTGACTTCGCTGACTCTTCTCCCGCCTTCAAGAGGCCTTATATTTTCCTACTGGCGTACCAGTCAGCGAAGCGTCGCATGTGCAGTGCTTGTGTGAAGCGACCTTGACTTGGAGCTAGATACAGTGTACAAACAAACCAAGTAAAGAAAGGCACATTCTTCCATTCACAAACGTGTCCTGGCTTCGTTTCAATTAAGCGAACGAATTGCGACCAAGCAATTTTTTTTAACCTCCTTGATTGTGACGACCCGCCGGCGGCCGGCGGACGAAACGCTGGGCCGACTGGCTCTGTCGGCCGGGGAGCCGTGCAGTAGCGCAGCCGTGGCGCAGCCAATTGCCAGCTCATCCCCTCCTGACGTCACAGGAAAACGCCACAGAAAATGGGCGAGCGTAAAGAGAGGAGGACAGCGTTTTCGAATTAGTTTTTCTACTAAATAAAATCGCGTAAACGCGCCTAGAGTGGTCGAAACATGACCTGGGGACTCCGGGCTACAATTTGCGCTAGTAATCCCGCAATGTTTACATATCACTTCAGTGTCCCTTTAAATACAAGGCCTCAAGGTCAGCGTGATGAGCGATTCCATAGCGACGATTGCGATTTCAACAAAAGAGGAAACGGCGAAAATATATCCCACTATCTTAGCTCTTGGCGGTGGCTTTATGAATAGTCACTAGGACAATATAAAGCCTGGGTGAAAAATTAGATGGCAAATCGTCGCAACTTCATCTGTTTTTAGTATCTCCTCATTGTTAAACGTTTACTTTGCAATTGGGTCACTGCCCTTGGGCAACAGCAGCATTTTGAATTTTTGCTTGTATTTTGATTTTACGGTCGTTTCAAATAATAAAAGTTTTTTTCTAATTTCCGTGAAAATTCAACTGAAGGAACTAGATCTCGAACCGATTCAAGCCGGTTCGTGATTTTGTCGAACCGGAACTGAACCGAAACACAACATTTTCGCCTGAACCAGAACTGCATCCCAACCGGTAATATTTTGGTTTGACACATTGATATATATATATATATATATATATATACATATATATATATATATATATATATATAGAGGGAAACCAGGGGCTCGTTTAGGAAATACAGAAAGATAAGTAGGCAGTGTTCAACGCCAAAGGAGGCATATCGTTATGATCAGTATTTTTTTCGGGTTACGCCCCAGGGGCTTAAAACGAGGTCCCCTTCTCCCCGTGTATTAAGAGTGGCACTAAATACCACCATCATGTGTCATCAGAGTTGTAGTAAGTATAAATACACCGGAAAGGGAAGGATAACACAGTCGCCCTAACAGATAGCCAAATTGGCAAGGCATTCGAGATTCATTTGAAAGACGTTGCTTCGGTCCCCGCTCGGGGCGTGTGTCTGTCTTGCTTTCCGTGTTACATAAATTAAAAAAAAATGTTCATTGCATTAAGCTCAGTAAAATATTCTAATCAACGATTCCTTAGCCATTGAATACTGCTGACCTACCTTTGTGTATATATATATATATATAAATATACACGAGAGGGTAGACACACGTATGAAAACGATGATCGAACTAACGTTTCGACCGGGGTCCGGTCTTCGTCAGAGTAAACTTCGGTAATTGAGCGCGCTGAATATATAGGCACGAAATGATAAAGGCTGACGAATAGTCTTGCCACTTTGCAGATACAAATCAACAATAATAAAATAAGAAGAGCACACGTGGTGTTTGTACACGTGTGAATTAACATGACGTTTTCAAATACAGAACTTGTACGGAATATCGGAACGGATCAGGGAGGATCAACAACTACCCTTTAGAAAGAAAATGATAACGTTCGGGGATTACAGCTTAGCACTTAATACGCAAACACATCAGGAGCAGTTTGTAGATATATATAAAAAAAAAAAAAAAGATGTCATCGTTTCTGGAAACATTTCATATCGCTTCCGTTCGCGTAACCACACAAATGAATCGGTAAAGCCTCATTGAAAAAGGTGGCTCTGCTTCTACGGTTCCAATGGGGATAATGCAATGACGCTAGCACATCAGGGCAAGAGGCACGTTAACGTTCCTACACTTTCATTGATACCCCGTTTGACTGTGTTAAATTTATGAATTAAAAAAGACTCACGCACTTCCCTTTCGTGCTGCGAACGGAAACCTGATTCCAGTATAGTAGCCCTAATTTTTTCAAAAGAGTGACCGGGAATATTTACATGCTTAGACAAAGGAAGCCCCGGAGAGGAACGTGCGTGCGCCCGATGGTTATTAAAACGGAGCCTGAAAGACGTCTCGGTTTGGCCGATATACTGGAGTGCGCAGACTGAGCACTCTAGGAGATATACTACATTCGACGTATCGCAGTTAAAATTGCCTTTAATTTTTAAGAAAAAATCAGAAGCTGTGCTGTTTACTGTTAGTGACGTGGTCATATGGGCGCACACTTTGCAACGAGCTTTTTGGCAAGGAGAACATCCATGCGAAGATGGCGATGCGATCGTGGAAGAGGTCAGCATGTCCCGTAGGTTTTTTGAACGGCGATAGACTACGCGCGGTGGCTCTTTAAAAATGCTTCTAAGTCGCTGACTTTGCATAAGGATATTATGATGCTTCTTTAAAATACCTGTGACTTTCGGCGCAGACGCCGAGTGGGTGAGAACGAGATTGGGTTGTGAATCAGCCGTTGTGTTATTCTGCGGTTCGAGAAGCGTTTTGCGGTCCAGGGAATCCGCGCGCTTCAGAGCATCGTCAATTAATTCTTGAGGGTAGTTTTGCTTGATTAGAGATTCCCGGAGTTTGCCGCAGTTATCAACAAAATCTGATTGCTCAGAGCATATTCTTTTGAAACGAAGAGCTTGGCTGTATGGTATACTAGTTTTATTGTGTTTAACATGGCAGCTTTCGAAGTGCAGATACTGATGCCTGTCAGTGGGCTTTCTATAGAGTTTAGTCGACAATTTTCCATTGACTAGGGACACGGTTACGTCGAGAAAGTCAATTGTAGATTCTGAGATATTGTGCGAGAAGTTAATAGACGGGTGGGCGTTATTAAAATCAGCTATAAAGGAATAAAGCTCAGATTCCCCATGTTGCCAAATTAAGAAGATATCATCGATAAAACGCCTGTAGAAAAAGGGTTGAAGGCAGCGGTCGGCAAGAAATTTGTCTTCCAGGACACCCATAAAGATACTTGCATAATTAGGGCCTATTCTTGTGCCCATAGAAGTTCCACTTACTTGAAGGTAGTGTTCATCGGAAAATTGAAAATTGTTTAGTTCAAGTATTAATTTGAGCATGGTAGCTAGCCCGGACCTGTCAATCGGTTTGTCATCATCTGAGCGTTCATATAAGTTAAGAACAGCCTTTATACCGTCTGCGTGCGGTATGTTAGTGTAAAGCGATGCCACATCAAGAGTTACAAGAAGTGAACCATGCGGAATTTTAAGATCGGCTATATCAGATAGGAAGTGATTCGTGTCTTTAATGAAAGACGCCAGAGTTGGAGGTATTTTGTTAATGAGGTTATCAACAAAGCGCGAAAGATTCTCAGTCACAGTGCCTATTCCAGAAATAATGGGACGCCCCGGGTTGTCTTTTTTATGAATTTTGGGTAACAGATAAAATCGACCAGCAACAGGGCTGAGTGGGAGGAGCGATTTAGCAAGATTCGAAGTTATATTCCCTGTCTCTAAGAGGCTCTTAAGAGTATTTTCGATTGTGGCTTTGAATTCTAAGGTTGGGTCGTAATCAAGGCGCCTGTAGAAGGAACTATCAGCAAGTTGCCTGTGGGCTTCATTGACATAGTCACTGGTATTCATTATAACAATGGCGCCTCCTTTATCGGCAGGCTTAATAATAATATCACAACGCTCTCTCAGTTTATCAATAGCTGCGGTTTCATTACTAGAAAGATTTCTGCGGAAAGATCTGCGGCCTTGGTAGCTTTCGATAACATCCTGCTGTACTGCTTTAATGTAAATATCAAGGAACTTATCCCGTTGGGTTGGTGGGGTCCAATGTTTGCAGGAAGGGAGTAACGAAGGTTCAGGATTTGAAGCGGGACGGTCGTGAAAAAATTCTCGCAGGCGCATGCTGCCTGCGAGAATTTTTTCACGACCGTCCCGCTTCAAATCCTGAACCTTCGTTACTCCCTTCCTGCAAACATTGGACCCCACCAACCCAACGGGATAAGTTCCTTGATATTTACATTAAAGCAGTACAGCAGGATGTTATCGAAAGCTACCAAGGCCGCAGATCTTTCCGCAGAAATCTTTCTAGTAATGAAACCGCAGCTATTGATAAACTGAGAGAGCGTTGTGATATTATTATTAAGCCTGCCGATAAAGGAGGCGCCATTGTTATAATGAATACCAGTGACTATGGCAATGAAGCCCACAGGCAACTTGCTGATAGTTCCTTCTACAGGCGCCTTGATTACGACCCAACCTTAGAATTCAAAGCCACAATCGAAAATACTCTTAAGAGCCTCTTAGAGACAGGGAATATAACTTCGAATCTTGCTAAATCGCTCCTCCCACTCAGCCCTGTTGCTGGTCGATTTTATCTGTTACCCAAAATTCATAAAAAAGACAACCCGGGGCGTCCCATTATTTCTGGAATAGGCACTGTGACTGAGAATCTTTCGCGCTTTGTTGATAACCTCATTAACAAAATACCTCCAACTCTGGCGTCTTTCATTAAAGACACGAATCACTTCCTATCTGATATAGCCGATCTTAAAATTCCGCATGGTTCACTTCTTGTAACTCTTGATGTGGCATCGCTTTACACTAACATACCGCACGCAGACGGTATAAAGGCTGTTCTTAACTTATATGAACGCTCAGATGATGACAAACCGATTGACAGGTCCGGGCTAGCTACCATGCTCAAATTAATACTTGAACTAAACAATTTTCAATTTTCCGATGAACACTACCTTCAAGTAAGTGGAACTTCTATGGGCACAAGAATAGGCCCTAATTATGCAAGTATCTTTATGGGTGTCCTGGAAGACAAATTTCTTGCCGACCGCTGCCTTCAACCCTTTTTCTACAGGCGTTTTATCGATGATATCTTCTTAATTTGGCAACATGGGGAATCTGAGCTTTATTCCTTTATAGCTGATTTTAATAACGCCCACCCGTCTATTAACTTCTCGCACAATATCTCAGAATCTACAATTGACTTTCTCGACGTAACCGTGTCCCTAGTCAATGGAAAATTGTCGACTAAACTCTATAGAAAGCCCACTGACAGGCATCAGTATCTGCACTTCGAAAGCTGCCATGTTAAACACAATAAAACTAGTATACCATACAGCCAAGCTCTTCGTTTCAAAAGAATATGCTCTGAGCAATCAGATTTTGTTGATAACTGCGGCAAACTCCGGGAATCTCTAATCAAGCAAAACTACCCTCAAGAATTAATTGACGATGCTCTGAAGCGCGCGGATTCCCTGGACCGCAAAACGCTTCTCGAACCGCAGAATAACACAACGGCTGATTCACAACCCAATCTCGTTCTCACCCACTCGGCGTCTGCGCCGAAAGTCACAGGTATTTTAAAGAAGCATCATAATATCCTTATGCAAAGTCAGCGACTTAGAAGCATTTTTAAAGAGCCACCGCGCGTAGTCTATCGCCGTTCAAAAAACCTACGGGACATGCTGACCTCTTCCACGATCGCATCGCCATCTTCGCATGGATGTTCTCCTTGCCAAAAAGCTCGTTGCAAAGTGTGCGCCCATATGACCACGTCACTAACAGTAAACAGCACAGCTTCTGATTTTTTCTTAAAAATTAAAGGCAATTTTAACTGCGATACGTCGAATGTAGTATATCTCCTAGAGTGCTCAGTCTGCGCACTCCAGTATATCGGCCAAACCGAGACGTCTTTCAGGCTCCGTTTTAATAACCATCGGGCGCACGCACGTTCCTCTCCGGGGCTTCCTTTGTCTAAGCATGTAAATATTCCCGGTCACTCTTTTGAAAAAATTAGGGCTACTATACTGGAATCAGGTTTCCGTTCGCATCACGAAAGGGAAGTGCGTGAGTCTTTTTTAATTCATAAATTTAACACAGTCAAACGGGGTATCAATGAAAGTGTAGGAACGTTAACGTGCCTCTTGCCCTGATGTGCTAGCGTCATTGCATTATCCCCATTGGAACCGTAGAAGCAGAGCCACCTTTTTCAATGAGGCTTTACCGATTCATTTGTGTGGTTACGCGAACGGAAGCGATATGAAATGTTTCCAGAAACGATGACATCTTTTTTTTTTTTTTATATATATCTACAAACTGCTCCTGATGTGTTTGCGTATTAAGTGCTAAGCTGTAATCCCCGAACGTTATCATTTTCTTTCTAAAGGGTAGTTGTTGATCCTCCCTGATCCGTTCCGATATTCCGTACAAGTTCTGTATTTGAAAACGTCATGTTAATTCACACGTGTACAAACACCACGTGTGCTCTTCTTATTTTATTATTGTTGATTTGTATCTGCAAAGTGGCAAGACTATTTGTCAGCCTTTATCATTTCGTGCCTATATATTCAGCGCACTCAATTACCGAAGTTTACTCTGACGAAGACCGGACCCCGGTCGAAACGTTAGTTCGATCATCGTTTTCATACGTGTGTCTACCCTCTCGTGTATTTTTGAAACCGAATCCCGGAACTTATTCATCGCTATATATATATATATATATATATATATATATATATCCGGGTGTCGAACCGGAACCGAACCGAACCGAAAACCGGAACTGAACTGGTAGTTTTGGCGAAACTGAACACTGAACCCGAACCTTAACTAAACCGAAAAAAGAAATAGCGGTTACCAATTCATGCCGAAACGATTTGAGCCTCCCTTGTTGATATTGCACAGCGAATGCAATTCAGCCCCTTTTTTTCTTTCACGTACCATCAACTTCTTACCCGCTCAAGCACTTTCCCTTCCAGACAATTGAACACTAACACGCTCGATGTAAGAACAAGGGAAGTGGATTAGCCCCAATGTAGCAATGTTCTTTTGCTTCCAGAAGCGCGAGCGTAGTGCAAGCTGACCAAACGAAATGTCAATATCGGCAGCTTGCAGGGGATATCAAACGACTTTGCCCTTCCCTAGCTGCGACTGTGATTTAGCACTCAGTATGCAGGAGTCCTCCCCTCCGCAACAGCCAAAGCCCACACCCGATGTGTGCAAACGTTTTGCATTTCGTAATTTGTTTAAAATGTCCGTCGCCTGCAAATTGTTAATACTTGACAAATGTGACCGAAGGAGCTGCGCAGTGGCTAAGTCGTTTGCTGCTGATGCAGTTTTGTCTCTTTAGGATGTTTTTTTTTTTGAAAGTGCACTTGTACTGACTTCCCAACTCGCTACATTACTTGTACTGCTACTAGTTCCGGAGGAAAGTACTGCTGTGGACGAATTAAAGAGCGCCAACCCGAAAATTGCCATCTCATGATCCATGCTTGAAGTTTCCTTTTCATTTTTTAACAGCATAATCTCTTATAAGACTCCGCAATGTAGTACACGAACGATTGCCGGTGGGCAGGCGGTACGATGACATACTGATTGTAATGCACACATCCGGCATAGCTATCGCAAAAGGAATTACAGTGGTCAGAGAAATAATACAGTGACTGAGCGTTAACTAAAGCTTACTTTTAACAAAAGTGCGGCTAACACAATCGATAGGGTGACAGCAAACAAAGTAATTCAGGGAGTCCAAACAATTTATTTCATTGGTAGTATTTATGTGCCTATCGTAGGATTTTTCTGTTTTGTTACAAATAGAAAAAAATCTGCGCCATTGGTATTTAGCGCTCCTATGTGAACACGCCAGTACACAAGCCTAAATTTAGGTCTTCAAGATTAGCGCAATGGGCGATTCTATAGCGAAGATCGCGATTTCAACAAGAAAGGAAAGGGCAGAAAATATGTCCCACCGTCATATTTCTTGGCGTTGGCTTTTTGAATAGTCGCTAGGACAATATAAAGTCTGGGCGACAAAGTAGGTGGTGAATAGTCGCCACTTGATCTGTTTTTCTAATACCTCGTAATTCTTTAAAGTTTGCTTGCAATTGCGCCAGTGCCCTTGGGGAACAAGCAATCTGAATTTTTGTTTGTATTTTGATTTGACTGTCGTTCTAAATTACTAAAGTTTTTTTCTAATTACAGTTATAATTCAACTCAGCGGACCGCTTCGGAACGTGATTTTGTGGAACCAGAACTGAACTGGAAAGAAATGATTTTACATTAACCAGAACCTTATCTGAACCGGTAAATTTTCGGTGATATATATATATAGTATAAGTGAAGAGTCGTGTACACAGCAAGAACAATAAGGAACACGGTTTACTTACGTAGCGGCAAGGATATTTGCCTTCATCAGTGTACAGTTACATGATTTTGCTGTGACAGTAAAATTATGTAACTGTACTCTGATGAATGCAAGCCCCGTTGCCGCTACGTAAGTAAACCTTGTTTGTTATTGTTCTTGTTGTGTATCTGACTCTTTACTTATAGTATTTCAGCAAGCTTTGTGAGTTTTATCTTTGTGTATATTTACATATATATATATATATATATATATATATATATATATATATATATATATATATATATATATATAGGGTAAATAGAGTGAGAGAGACGAGAAAAACATTAACAATAAAAACAAAATTTGACTGACTTTTCAGGAAGAGCATTTCCTTTCTTCAGAGTACAGAATAAGATGAATTTAAGGTTCATACTGTGAAAGTGCGGAAACGTGCAATTACGAAAGTATGCGTTTCTCAGTAATCTTGCTTAATCTTAAGAACTGTTTTGGCCCTGGGTAGGAGGCTGCATTACGGGATTTTCTGGGTACAGTCAGTTTGTCGGCACAGAAGCCACTTTCTTGCGGATGTTGTACGGGGCATGGACTGGCTTTGGAGCGTCAGAAGGTAGTGCGGATTGGCTGCTGGCGTTTTCCAGTGGCTCCGTGGTGATTGGGGCTCCGGCTGCCGCTGTGCATCCGGAGGGCGGGCGCGGCGCGCTCTGGGCTCAGCACACTCTCGTGGTTGTCTGCAGGCGATGCGTTGGTGCTCCGTGGACGTTGGGCTGGCGTTGGGCTGGAGTGGAAAGAGGGATCGGTGGGAAGGTACTGTTGCATGAGGACATTTTGACCGCTTGGGTGGCGGTGCAAGTGACTTCGCCCCATTCAGGAGGATTGCAGCGCTGTTGCGTCAAACAAAGCTCACGGATGTCGCTGGGAAGCAAAGCCGAACCCTCGAAGCTGGGGTGCAGGTCATGAGCAGCAAAAACTCGGCGGGCGGGAAGGTGCTTGAAGCCGTGGTCAATGAAGCGGACACAGCGAGAGTGGCGGCAGAATTCGCGCAGAAGAGAGTTAAAGCGTCGTGCATTTTCTTTACAGTCAATGGCAACGCGGCATATTCGGTAGTCACGGCGGCGGTTGGCGGAGCGCGGAAGAATCAGGCTTGCGTAGATGGTGGAGATGTTAGGCCGAGATTGAAGAATAAGGTCAGTCAGCGATCGGTAGTCGCAAATTACAGGCTTGGCAGAATAAGAGCTCAGGTCATTAGTTCCGACATGCAAGAACACTGTGGCAGAATTAGCAGGTATGGAGTCAAAGAGCAAGTGGGCATCAGAAATCGATGTTGCGGGGTGGATGTGTATGTACATATATATATATATATATATATATATATATATATATATATATATATATAGAAAATAAGGGTTGGCAGTCAAGAAAACCTCGGAAAGCAAAGGGGAGGTTGTGGTGGGTCATAGAAAGAGATGAAGAATTTTTTGAGTCGAAAAGAAAGTGGTGGGAAAGTGGTGGGAAAAAATGCCCGGCGGGCATATTTTCACCACTTTCTTCTGGACTCAAAAAATTCTTCATCTCTTTCTATGACCCACCACAACCTCCCCTTTGCTTTCCGAGGTTTTCTTGACTGCCAACCTCTATTTTCTGTCTTATTTCACGGAGCCCCTCATTTCCCATTTTCAGATTCGCTATATATATATATATATATATATATATATATATAAGAATGGAAAATTGGGAAATTAGGGGCTAGCCGAATTTAGACTGCAAATCAAATTAAGAACAGATTAAGGATTTTTAAGAACAACAACAGATGGAAGATATTTCAAAATTCTTCATCTGTTTCAATGACCTACCGATTTATTCTTTTAGCTTATTGAGGAATTCTTCACTACCAACCCTGATTTCAGTCCTATTTCAACGAGCCTCTAAATTCCCATTCCGATTTCTACATGCATAGCGAGGGCGTCTGGTGCTGGTGGTATAGGTAGTTTAAGAGGATTGAACGCTGGTCAAACACTCTCAACATGTTGTAGACACTAGAGTAATGACCCGGAGGTTAAAAAGGAGGTCCGCTTCACGCCTAGCAGTCCGAGTGGCGCTGGCTACCGCCGCGAATTGCTCAGTGGCTAAGGCGTTGCGCTGCTGAGCACGAGGTCGCGGGTTCGATTACCGGCCGCGGCGGCCGCTTTTCTGATGGAGGCGAAAAGCAAAAACGCCCGTGTGTACGAGATTTCGGCGCACGATAAAGATCCCCAGGTGGTCAAAATTAATCCGGAGCCCTCCACTACGGCGCGCCTCATCGCCTGCGTTGCGTCGGCGCGTTAAACCCTACAATCAATCAATCAATTACCGCCGCGAATTACAGGAAACAAAAATACCCTAAAGGGGCCCTGAAAGGGATTTTGAGCACACTAAATGAACTAGCGCAACCGTTAGATTGGGTCGTCAACGTCCTCTGTGCCAAGTATTACTCTTTTAAGCGCAGTGGAAAGCTCACACTTTTGTTGCAAAGTTTGTCGTTTTTTTCTCACCCTTCCCTTCGTGTTTTTGGACGCCGCCATCTTCACATGTCTACATCATCGATTCCCAGATGTTCGTCATGAGCTAGACATCCTGCTATTGGGCGGCTTTTTCACGCACTTCCGGCAAAGAGATGAGTCGTCTGCTCAGCGTCGGCTCGCCGGCTGATCTGCCAGCGGAGTGCCGGAGTGCTTGGGCATTTTACGACAAACGAAACAAGTGTAAAACACACGCTTAACCGTTTGTATTGAATGCAACACGGCCATAACACGACATGGATATTCTCTTACCTGAGTACGTTCCATAAAGAATGCGTTGAAGCTCCGTGGCACTTGTTTCGTGCAATCGCAGAAAACGCCCTCAGCCGAATGCCCGGGTTTGACGCATACATTTTTTTCAACTTCAAAACAATCCAGAGCTCTAGATGCGTTTCTAACGAACACAACGTCACAACATGCGTTGCAAGTCTGAACAGTGATTGAGAGACGATGGGTTGCCTCCTCCTGCGCGTCGTAAATTCAGCACTCACCTCGCGCGCGGTTTGCGGGGACGAACAGCAAGTCAACTCTGGCGCACCAGCCGAGATAACTTTTAGCCACGCACACTGCACATACCCCATGCTAGGTTGAGTCGTACGTCGCTCGAGAAAGATAATCCAGACCATGGGAAGCACTATCCACCCGCAGAAGCACAGCGTCGCATTTCATCGCGAAACAAAGGCGTCCACAACACACACACCATCGCCTCCTGTAACTCCAAACGCATCTCGCACTTCCCAATGGGAGTGAGTGGTAGGCCTGCAGTGCCCATATGTCGCTAGTTGGGCCCCTAGCTGAACCGGGATCACGCAACCGTAACTGACTTCTGGAGTGGTTTGTGCCTTATTGCCAAGGCAACCGATGTTTTAGATTGTCAAAGAAATGGCGCTCGCTCCAGCGCTAGAAAGCTCAGAGCCGCGGCGGAGCAGGTTTTGCCAACGTTGCCGCTCTCCACCACGCTTCGCCCCAAGCTGAACTGGTCACATGATTGAAGCGTTTTGTGCACGGGTTCTGTATCGGTTTAATATGACTTTTTCACATGCCGCCGGCAGGAATTACCCCCACCGCAAAATAAGACCCGGCACCAGCGGGGCCACATCTGATACGGCGCTTTTTGGATAAACAGTGCGCGGTGCATCAAGGGAACGAGCGCATGACCCTCCCCGTGCGGCTGCGAGTTTGCGCCGATGAAAAGTCATGTGCCGCCAGCAACGTACATCACGAAAGGGCAAGGCCAGGCCGCCGCATACATGCGGTCAGATTTTTAGTACGCTTTTCCAGCTTTGAGCGGACTGCGGGATTCATGGTGTCAACAAAGCCTGCCCGTAGCAGACGACAGTCTGAGCAGCGCAATAGCGGAAGTACGTCACCGCGGCGGAGCGCAGCATCATGGGAGGCAAGGCTCGCGAGCCGTCAACAGCGGAGAGTAAGTCGAAAGGAGGAGGAAACGCGGCGCGACGGTAATGCGCGGTTTTTGATTTACGATTTCTCAGCCAATACTCATCGCTTTAACAAAATTCTTTCGGGAGGAGATTGCAAATACATTGCTTTATTTGGGTACATGTACATCCATGCATCGGCGGAAGGTATTTCAGGACCCCTTTAACATAAATACCCCAGAAAGTGGAGCGGGAACTGCCGCGCCCTTAGCTTAGTTGTCATCGCACCAGGCGCTAATCTTGAGGTCATGGGTTCGGATCCCACCAGGTGGGCATTTTTTGTGTTATTTTTTTTTCTTTCCAACTTCTTAATCTGTGTCTGTTTCAAAGACCCACCGCATTCTACTCTTTACTTTCCGATGCACTCTTGACTGACGAGTCTTATTTCTGCCACACACACACAGGCACAAACACACATTTATATATATATATAAATACATATATATATATATATATATATATATATATATATATATATATATATATATATATATATATATATATATATATATATATATATATATATATATATATATACAGAAAGATGGGTCAGCAGTCTACAACGCCAAAGGAGGCATAGGGGTGTGGTTAGCTCTTTTCTTTTTCACTACAATTAAATAAACATTTTTTTTATTAAACAGAAGAAAGAAAGAAAAACACGCGCCCAGAGTGGGGACCGAACCCACGCCTTTCGATTACATGTCGAATGCCTTACCAATTCGGCTATCTGGGCGACTGTGTTCTCCTTCACTTTCTGGGCTATTTATATTTACTAGAAGTGTATCTGACGCTTGAGGGTGGTAGCCCTCAAGCGTCACCCTCAAGCGTCAGATACACTTCTAGTAAATATAAATAGCCCAGAAAGTGAAGGAGAACACAGTCGCCCAGATAGCCGAATTGGTAAGGCATTCGACATGTAGTCGAAAGGCGTGGGTTCGCTCCCCACTCTGGGCGCGTGTTTTTCTTTCTTTCTTCTGTTTAATAAAAAAAAATGTTTATTTAATTAATTGTAGTGAAAAAGAAAAGAGCCTAACCACACCCATATGCCTCCTTTGGCGTTGTAGACTGCTGACCCATCTTTCTGTATTTCCTCAACGAGCCCCTCATTTTCCCTACTATATTATTCTGCGAAAGCCTAGCGAGGGTCTCGGTTCTGGCAGCCTTGATGCCTAGGTAGCATAAGAGGGCTTCCCGCCAGTAACCCGCTCATGACAGGCTGTAGACGTTCCAGTCACGCCCTGGGGGTTAAAAAGAAGGTCCCCTTCTCCCCGTGTAGTCAGAGTGGCGCTGGCTACCACCCTCAAGCGTCAGATACACTTCAAGTAAATATAAATAGCCCAGAAAGTGAAGGAGAACACAGTCGCCCAGATAGCCGAATTGGTAAGGCATTCGACATGTAGTCGAAAGGCGTGGGTTCGCTCCCCACTCTGGGCGCGTGTTTTTCTTTCTTTCTTCTGTTTAATAAAAAAAATGTTTATTTAATTAATTGTAGTGAAAACGAAAAGAGCCTAACCACACCCCTATGCCTCCTTTGGCGTTGTAGACTGCTGACCCATCTTTCTGTATTTCCTCAACGAGCCCCTCATTTTCCCTACTATATTATTCTGCGAAAGCCTAGCGAGCGTCTCGGTTCTGGCAGCCTTGATGCCTAGGTAGCATAAGAGGGCTTCCCGCCAGTAACCCGCTCATGACAGGCTGTAGACGTTCCAGTCACGCCCCGGGGGTTAAAAAGAAGGTCCCCTTCTCCCCGTGTAGTCAGAGTGGCGCTGGCTACCACCCTCAAGCGTCAGATACACTTCTAGTAAATATAAATAGCCCAGAAAGTGAAGGAGAACACAGTCGCCCAGATAGCCGAATTGGTAAGGCATTCGACATGTAATCGAAAGGCGTGGGTTCGGTCCCCACTCTGGGCGCGTGTTTTTCTTTCTTTCTTCTGTTTAATAAAAAAAATGTTTATGTAATTAATTGTAGTGAAAAAGAAAAGAGCCTAACCACACCCCTATGCCTCCTTTGGCGTTGTAGACTGCTGACCCATCTTTCTGTATTTCCTCAACGAGCCCCTCATTTTCCCTACTATATTATTCTGCGAAAGCCTAGCGAGGGTCTCGGTTCTGGCAGCCTTGATGCCTAGGTAGCATAAGAGGGCTTCCTGCCAGTAACCCGCTCATGACAGGCTGTAGACGTTCCAGTCACGCCCCGGGGGTTAAAAAGAAGGTCCCCTTCTCCCCGTGTAGTCAGAGTGGCGCTGGCTACCACCCTCATGCGTCAGATACACTTCTAGTAAATATAAATAGCCCAGAAAGTGAAGGAGAACACAGTCGCCCAGATAGCCGAATTGGTAAGGCATTCGACATGTAATCGAAAGGCGTGGGTTCGGTCCCCACTCTGGGCGCGTGTTTTTCTTTCTTTCTTCTGTTTAATAAAAAAAATGGTTATTTAATTAATTGTAGTGAAAAAGAAAAGAGCCTAACCACACCCCTATGCCTCCTTTGGCGTTGTAGACTGCTGACCCATCTTTCTGTATTTCCTCAACGAGCCCCTTATTTTCCCTACTATATTATTCTGCGAAAGCCTAGCGAGGGTCTCGGTTCTGGCAGACTTGATGCCTAGGTAGCATAAGAGGGCTTCCCGCCAGTAACCCGCTCATGACAGGCTGTAGACGTTCCAGTCACGCCCCGGGGGTTAAAAAGAAGGTCCCCTTCTCCCCGTGTAGTCAGAGTGGCGCTGGCTACCACCCTCAAGCGTCAGATACACTTCTAGTAAATATAAATAGCCCAGAAAGTGAAGGAGAACACAGTCGCCCAGATAGCCGAATTGGTAAGGCATTCGACATGTAATCGAAAGGCGTGGGTTCGGTCCCCACTCTGGGCGCGTGTTTTTCTTTCTTTCTTCTGTTTAATAAAAAAAAATGTTTATTTAATTAATTGTAGTGAAAAAGAAAAGAGCCTAACCACACCCCTATGCCTCCTGTGGCGTTGTAGACTGCTGACCCATCTTTCTGTATTTCCTCAACGAGCCCCTCATTTTCCCTACTATATTATTCTGCGAAAGCCTAGCGAGGGTCTCGGTTCTGGCAGCCTTGATGCCTAGGTAGCATAAGAGGGCTTCCCGCCAGTAACCCGCTCATGACAGGCTGTAGACGTTCCAGTCACGCCCCGGGGGGGTAAAAAGAAGGTCCCCTTCTCCCCGTGTAGTCAGAGTGGCGCTGGCTACCACCCTCAAGCGTCAGATACACTTCTAGTAAATATAAATAGCCCAGAAAGTGAAGGAGAACACAGTCGCCCAGATAGCCGAATTGGTAAGGCATTCGACATGTAATCGAAAGGCGTGGGTTCGGTCCCCACTCTGGGCGCGTGTTTTTCTTTCTTTCTTCTGTTTAATAAAAAAAAATGTTTATTTAATTAATTGTAGTGAAAAAGAAAAGAGCCTAACCACACCCCTATGCCTCCTTTGGCGTTGTAGACTGCTGACCCATCTTTCTGTATTTCCTCAACGAGCCCCTCATTTTCACTACTATATATATATATATATATATATATATATATATATATATATATATATATATATTGCCGTGAACCATACAGTGGGTTTGTTTATTTGTGTTTTGCTTTTACCGCCCGGCTGCGCCAGTCTCTGCGCCAAGGGAAGCGCGTGTTCCATTCTTTCTTTCTGTGCCGCATGTGTTATGTGTTGTGATAGGGAGAGCATTCTGATCTAACGTGAACAGCCCAGAATAATCTTCTTGGATCTACTATGTTCTCGATGCGAATCGACGTTTCGAGAACCACGCGCGCCAAAAGATAAAAAGCCTGCAGTGCGGACGCCGGGCCATTCGATTCGACGACACTCGCCTGTGCAAGTCACTTTGTTGACCGCTGCTTCGCCGCCTCTGTATTCTTTTGAGTTGTTAGGGGAGCACAAGTTCGCTCCAATAAACGTGTTTCTCATTCAAGACAACTGCATCGTCCTTGTCTTCGTGACAATATATATATATATATAGATATATATATATATATATATATTAGATAAGGAAAGGACACTTCGATCAAGGTAGAAACCAGAATTGTTGCCAACGTTTCAGCAAAAAGACTTGCCTTCGTCCGGGCAAGTCCCCTGACGAAGTCAAGTCTTTGCTTAAAGGCTGGAAACAATCGTGGTTTCTACTTTGTTTAAAGGTTTCTTTTCATGTGTTCTCTACCATCTTCAAATTTTTACTGCATATATATATATATATATATATATATATATATATATATATACATATATATATATATATATATATATATATATACAAGAGAAGAAAAACTTCGAACAAGGTAAAAGCACGATTGTGGCCTACGTTTCAGCAAAGAGAACTTGCTTTCCTCAGGACTTTCCTCAAGAGAACTTGCTTTCCTTGCAGCCCTGAGGAAAGCAAGTTCTCTTTGCTGAAACGTAGGCCACAATCGTGCTTTTACCTTGTTCGAAGTTTTTCTTCTCTTGTGTTCTCTACCATCTTCAAAGTTCTACTTCTCCCTGGATTATATATATATATATATATATATATATAAATTGTAAAGGAAATCGTCCGCGTTCCGGTAGAAGGGCTGGGCTCGTTTATTTCCGAACGAGGCGTCGACGCGGACGGGGTCAGCCGAAACGACCAGCTTTTCGCGAGACTGACGGTGAACGAGCGCGTCCTCTTCCTCGAGCGGCATCCAGCGCAGCATGTGCACGTAGGGGGATTAGCCCGTTGTGGCTGATTCTCATATCACAGTTCTCATGGGCGCAACATGCTTACTACATTACCCCCGGCGGAAAGGGGAGCCATCCTGGCGACCTACGGGGAACACAAGACGAGCGGGTCATAGTATGGCTTCAGCCTCTGGACGTGAACCGTCTCGCGACCACGACGTCGGCGGTGTGAGGTGGACGTTACGGGTTCAACAACATAGTTCACTGGTGACGTGTTTTGTAGTACTCGGTAAGGCCCTTGGTATTTAAAAAGAAATTTCGACGAAAGACCCGGAGCCGGGCACGGTATTGAAAGCATGAACAGTGATCCTTTCGTAAATGTTGGAGCTGTAATGGAGTCATCGTGACGCGCCTTTTGGCGTTGCTTCTCTTCCGATGTAAATCGTCGGGCTAGCTGGCGACATTCCTCGGCGTGTCGAGCGATGTCAGACACTGGTGCGTACTCGGAGGCGTCAGGTTGGTACGGAAGTAGTGTATCTAGCATGCAGGAGGGCTCGCGACCATAGAACAAAAGGAACGGCGAGAATCCTGTGGTCGCCTGCGTGGCCGTATTATAAGCATACGTCACGAAAGGAAGAACGAGGTCCCAGTTAGAGTGGTCCGAGGAGACGTACATGGCGATCATATCACCGAGTGTGCGGTTAAACCTTTCAGTGAGACCATTTGTCTGGGGGTGGTAGGACGTGCTCTTTCAGTGGACCACGTGGCACTCGGCTAAAAGGGCCTCCATGACTCCAGACAGAAAGACGCCGCCTCTGTCGCTCAGTAGTTCGCGAGGAGCACCGTGCCGAAGAACAAAACGGCGTAGAAGGAAAGACGCAACGTCCCGACCCGAGGCGGCCGGTAGCGCAGCTGTTTCGGCATACCGCGTTTAGTGATAAACGGCGACGATGATCCAGCGGTTACTGGCAGCTGTGCTTCGGAGTGGGCCGTAGAAATCGATGCCTACACGGTCGAAAGGCCGCGCTGGGCAGGGCAATGGCTGGAGTGGGCCACTGACGTGATGCGGTGGAGACCTGCGACGTTGGCAGTCCGGGTAAGATCTAACAAACTTGGCGACAAAGGTGTACATCCCGCGCCAGTAGTAGCGGAGTCGGAGTCACTCGTAGGTTTTAAGGATTCCAGCGTGAGCACTTTGCGCATCGGTGTGAAACGTGGTACAAATGTCCTTGCGCAAGTGGCGAGGAATCACGATTAGCAATTTTAGACCATCGGGGAAGTCGTTCCAGCGATATAGGAGCTGGTCACGAATAGTGCAGTGGGCAGCTTGACGGCGCCGTGATCGAGGCACAGGAGCTGCCCGTGAGTGCGACAAATATTTGAGGATCGAAGAAACCCAAGGGTCTTTGTGCTGCTCAGCAACCATGTCCGTCAGGGCCAGAGAGGTCAGGCTGTGGTCTACTAAGAACAAGCTATCTATATCCGACGCAAGCGGGGATCAAGAAAGAGGGTCGGCGTCGGTATGCTTCCGTCCAGATCGGTACACAACACGGATATCGTACTCTTGAAGGCGGAGTGCCCAGCGGCCAAGACGGCCGGCGGGATCCTTCAGCGACGATAACCAGCACAGAGCATGGCGGCCCGTTACGACGTCGAAAGGGCGACCATACACGTAAGGACGAAATTTGCTGATTGCCCATACAATAGCCAAACATTCTCTGTTACCTCTGTTACAGAGTAGTTTACTTCGGCCTTCGTGAGTGTACGGCTCGCGTAACTCACCACGTATTCGTCAAATCCGCCCTTTCGTTGAGCGAGCACAGCACCTAAGCCAACACCACTGGCATCAGTGTGGATCTCAGTGGGCGCATTCGGGTCAAAGTGCCGCAGTATCGGTGGTGACGTAAGGACCGGACGTAACGTTAAGGAAGCGCTCTCACACTCGGGGGACCATTCGGAAATGTCTCTATTTGCACTGAGAAGCTGTGTGAGAGGCGCAGTGATGCAGGCAAAGTTTCGTACAAAGCGGTGGAAGTACGAACAGAGGCCGATGAAGCTGCGCAGATCCTTCAGCGTTCTTGGCTTCGGAAACTCCGACACGACACGAAGTTTTCCCGGGTCCGGGAGGACACCGTCTTTCGAGACAACGTGTCCTAAAACGGTGAGTTTTCGAGCAGTGAAGCGGCACTTCTTAAGGTTCAGCTGCAGACCAGCGGAGGCAAGGCATGTTAGCACTTGTTCGAGGCGTGTGAGATTGGTTGCAAAATCATGCGAAAACACGACTATGTCGTCTAAATAATAGAGACACGTTTTCCATTTCAAGCCCCGCAGTACGTTGTCCATCATTCGTTCGATTGTGTCTGGCGCATTACAGAGTCCGAACGGCATGACGTTGAACTCGTAAAGGCCATCGGGCGTCGTAAAAGCGGTCTTTGAACGATCAGCGTCGGCCATGGGCACTTGCCAGTAGCCAGATTTCAAGTCTAATGACGAGAAAAACTCGGCTCCCTGCAGGCAGTCGAGCGCGGCGTCTACGCGAGGCAGCGGGTAAACGTCCCTGCGCGTGATTTTGTTCAGGCGGCAATAATCCACACAGAATCGAATAGAGCCGTCCTTTTTTTTAACGAGAACCACAGGAGAAGCCCAAGGACTCACGGATGGTCGAATGACGTTGCGTTTCAGCATGTCCGCGACTTGGTCATCAATGACACGCCGTTCGGTGGAGGACACACGATAGGGTCGCTGTCGCAACGGCGCGTGCGAGCCAGTGTCGATCTCATGACACACAGTCGACGTGCGGCCCAAAGCGGTGTCGCAGCAGTCGAAGGATGAAGTGAAGCGGTGTAGAAGAGTAAGTAGCTTGTCACGTTCGGCCGAAGGAAGGTCGTCGTCAATGGCGCTTCTCAAAAGGGTGTCATCAGGTTGAGACTGAAGACAAAGTGTGGTGATGTCAACGGGCGTCAATTCCTCGAATACACTGACAAGTAGACCGGGATGCACTTCTACAACGCCAAGGCATTCGCCACGAAAAGGTGTGGTTGGGAACGACGTCGGGTTCGAAATAATCATTGTGCCGGCACCAGTTGCAATATCAAGAACGGCGAACGGCAGCGACAACCCTTTGCGAGCACAAATCAGACTGGATGGCTCGAAGACGACGGTGGCGTCAGAAATACTGTTGCATGACAGCGGCACAAGCGCAGATGAGCCAGGAGGAATGTGCGTGTCGTCATTGATACGCAACTTTGCGGTTGTCTCGTCCCGCGGGTTTTCTACCTCCGGAAACAGCTCAACTTCGGCGCGATCCCAGTCAATGATGACGTGGTGGCGCGAAAAAAAGTCCCATTCGAGAGTCATGTTGTGAGAGCACGACGACAAAACGATGAGCTCGACTACATATACAACCCCTTGAATTGTGACCCGAGCAGTGCATGCGGCCAGCGGCTTTAACGGTTGCGCACTAGCGGTTCGGAGAGTAAAACCACTTATAGGTGTCTTCACTTTTCGTAGCTTTCGGCAAAGTTTCGCGTCAATAACAGACAACGCAGCTTCAGGGTCAATAAGCGCCAGGGTAGCAACACCATCAACACACACTTCGATTACATTGGACGGCGAACAATTAGGACTTAGGCATTTCGACGTTGACGCAGTTTGTGCCTCCGAAACTGCGGCGTCTAGTTTTCCGGGTCATCGTTGGTAGTACGACGGCCCATCGGAGAGAGTGAGCAGCGTCGTGGGGAAAGCGAACGACGGCTGATGAAGTCGCGGTTATCAAACGGAGCAGTCGTCGGCAGCCGGGTCGGAGCGTGCTCCATGGGCGGTGTTGGCGTATAGGGTAAGGGCCACGATGCGTTGCGCCCACCCGTCATGCCACGACGGCAGTAGCATGCAACATGTCCGGCAATCCCACACGAATAGCAGATAGGGCAGTTTTCCACCGTGCGCCAAGGATTCGCGAATGCAGACACTGGATGCGGGGCGACACGCATGTACCGAACGCGTTGAACCCCGGCAGTGGCATGACTCCCAGGGCTTGCAGCAGGCGCAAATAAGGGTCGCGGCATAGTTCCAGTGTAAGGTTGTGCCACGGTCTCGGCATAGGGGAAAGGCCTATGTGGCACTGGGTCGACGAAGGTCGAAGGGGCTGGCATCGTAGGTGCGGCGTTATGTCGGCGTATACCACTGGAGCTACCACGGAATTGGGTGGTCGAGTGCTTGGTAGTGCGTCAGCGACTTTGTTGTTGTATAACGCTCCTGAGGGTTGGGGCTAAATCCGACTGAAGTGGCTTCGCTACGTCGGTAATGAGATACAGCTGACGAGCCACCTCTTCGCGAACGAACGGCTGAATTTGGGAGAAGAGAACACTCCTATCCTCAGATGCCAAGCTGCAAAGAAAATGGTCGTGTTCCACGGGCTTACGAGTGAGAGCCCGCTCTCTGCGAAGTTCATCGAACTCATGGCAAGCGTTCATGACTTCAGCAACCATCCGAGGGTTTTTCGCAAGCAACACCTGGAAGGCATCGTTTTCTATGCCCTTAAGAATGTGCTTGATTTTGCCCTCTTCGGCCATAGCGTTGTTTGCCCGGTTACACACGTCAAGGATGTCCTGGATGTAAGAGGTAAAGGTCTCATTCATGCGCTGAGCGCGTTCGCGTAAACTCTGTTCAGCGCGCAGTTTCCGAACAGCGGGGCGCCCGAAGACCTTGGTAAATTCGGTCTTAAAGTCCGACCATGTGCGTAGATCAGCCCCGTGGTTCTTATACCAGGTCTCTGCGGCACCGGTGAAGGAGAGACTGACGTTGTTCTGTTTGAGTTTATCGTCCCAATTGTTATGGGTGCTCACTCGTTCGAAGGTGGTGAGCCAATCCTCAGCATCCTGGTCATCAGTGCCATTGAAGAAGGGGGGATCCCGCGAACGGACCGCGCCAGAGTAGATGATAGGTGCCACAGAAGGTGTGGACTCGTGGTGGCAACCCTGAGACATTCTCGAGGGAAGTGTCCGTTTGCGCAGCTCCAGGATAGATAAATGGGGACCCGAGCAGCACCGCAACCTCCACCAAAAATTGTAAAGGAGATAGTCGGCGTTTCGGTAGAAGGCTGGGCTCGTTTATTCACGAAGGAGGCGTCGACGCAGACGGGGTCAGCCGAAACGACCAGCTTTTCGCGAGACTGATGGTGAACGAGCGCGTCCTCTTCCTCGAGCGGCATCCGGTGCAGCATGTCCACGTAGGGGGATTTGCCCGTTCTGGCTGATGCTCATCACAGTTCTCATGGGGGCAACATGCTTACTACAATATATAAATGTATTGGGACTCCTTTTTTTATTACCTTTTGGTGCTGAAACGGAAGATTGGGCGAGTTGGTATATATGCATAGTAACAGCCCTAACGACACGAGACAAAGAGAACACATTACACAAAAACACAGTGCTGTGTTTGTGTCCTCTTCTCGTAGTCTCGTGTCGTTAGCGCTGTTACTATGAATATGATTAACTTATGGTGCCTGGAAATTCGGCAAGGAAGAAGCCATGGCCATCGGTCTGGTGGAATGGGTATCAACAAAAGTGAATGCAACGGCGTCGGTGATAAGGTGGATGAGATCTCGGTAAAGATTCCAAGTCACCGGACCAAGGCTCTCTTGAAGGATACCAACGATGCTGGTGGCGGACGGCAACAAACAGCAGAGTGACAGTGGTGCTTCCGAATGGCTACCTACGGATTGAACACACGAGAGTGCGCAGCTACGCGTCTTTACCTTTATCGATTGCCCTCGGTGGGTGCTAACAGTGATTCCGCGAACAGTGAGGTGAGTTTTGGAACTTATCGCCGAACGAAAGAGAGGCTCCTTCAACAACACGAGCGCAGTTGCTATCGGTCTAAGATGCCTATTGAAGAACTCTAGGCAAAAGGGCTCAAAGAAAGGATGGTCGTTCGAGAACTGTGCAGCGAGGCAAGGGCAACCCTAAGCTTCACCGTGAGGACCAGAGATGTGCGTAGTATGTTGAAGACTTTTCTGCGTGACTTACGAAGAACTGAAGTTGGGCTAAGATGATTAAAAGGGGAAATGGAACAGTTTATCGATAACGACTGCCTGAATGAGGAAATCACAGACAACATTGAGTATGAAGACATGTTATTGACACTATGAGCCGCCTGCACCATCGAATAAAAAACAAGGCTGACATGAAAGAACAGTGTGAGACTAAACTTTGAAATGTAGCAGAAAGCTTCAAAGAGTAGATTGCCCTTACTAAAGCATGCACGAATCATCCCGTTTTGAATTCGCCACTGAAGAAGCTAACTCACCAGAAACTGCGCTACTATCAGAATTTCCAGCGCAAGCAAACGGAGACCCTACGTCATGTTCGTTGTATGCGCTGGAAATCCAAGCTAAAGATGACTTGCTTTCAAGGCCTCTGGAACACTAGTCCTCGGAGAGGGCCGGGAGCTACACAGTCTGCTCATTAATCGCTGTAACCTCTTTACAAGCCCCTTAGAGCAAATATCGTATCAGAATACGAGTGATTTCGCTAGGAAATTTGAAAATCGACATGGGAAGCCGGTATTTGTACTGACTGGACAGAGATTGATCAAAAATCAAAGACCGCCACTTCACGCAGAGACGGCGCAGTTTGATGAAATCAGGACACAGCGGGCATTGTTGGAACATTCTGAATGCATGCCTTGCGCACAGTGTAACTGCAGAAGAGCTCAGATCTAGGAAGAAGCGAAAGGCGAGAAACAACGGTTTTTATGACGCGGAAGAATTTACATCGGAGTTTAAGCCAGTACAACATTGACTGTGAATTTCAAACTGTATACGTTAACTGCAGCGATACTCTCGGCGTGCGCCCCAAATACGCGCGCCCTTGTGGCAGTGTGGACATCGGACTTTCTCAGCGAACTCAAAAAGAATGGATTTAACTCAGTGGACTCTATAGGAAGGAATTTATTGAACTTTGGGGTCTGTATATACGCGGTCTATTTACAGACTGATCAATACTCAGAGGACCTGCTCAGTTACGGTACTCCCGGATCAATTTTTTCGGGGGAGACCTGGAGGTTGTTGCATTTTGTTGCGCTGGACATTGCAGGAATGATCAGAATGAAGAAGAGCACGTTGCAGGGTGGACACAAGTCAGAGAAGGAATACGAGGAGCTCATTGGAAGCTATGTCCGTAGTGGTAAAGAGTTTATTCCAATGTAAATAGGGTTTTTTTTTTCTTTGCTCTGCCTTTGGACTCCTTTCTTGAACACGCGGAGCCTCACTGGGGCCCATGAAGCCATGACGTCAATGCGCAACACATGATATAGAGGCTCCTGTACAGCGGCGTAGTTCAGGCTTGCGCGTGATAAAGGAGAAGGGCCACCAGTTCTGCTGGTTCATTAACCTTTCACCACATGAGCAAGGTGCCCAAATGTTTAGAAATGCATGATTTTAAGGAGGTAATTGCACAGAGCAAACATGAATGCTTTGTAACTTTGTCTCGTAATATCATCTAATTTTTCGCGGCTATTTATTCGAATTAGGGCGACTCTTTTCAATACCTATTCCCACGATCGTTCCTTTTGATAAAATTATGTTCACATGATCCAACGTAGTAATTTCCTATTGCGATGTATGACCGCTAATAAACATTTCACATATTTTAATATTTATCGTATGACGTAGTTAGTTCATCTCTCTCCTCTCCAGAATAAATCCTGCCTACCCCCCCCCCCCCCTATGCAGTCATAGTTGCTTGTTTAGTAGATATTTGCTCATGTTTATATTCGTTATTTTATAGCAGTTCACAATAAACTTACTTTGCAGGGAACAGCTCGACGGTTTTTGCCTGGCTGCTGACATACGCAGCTCATTTTTCCTTGTTAGTTCCTGGGAGTGCCATTTACAACGGGGAGTTATTTGTAAGTATGCAGACTGGTTCGTGTACCCAGCCAAAGTGATTATGCATCCTGACACGTTTGTATGTCGCCGGTCCTTCCAAATAACCGGTATTGTTTTGCAATTGTTCATACTACAATCCCAATTTGTTGATATCGGTGGAGGGTACGAATATTGAGAATGATGTCAAGCACCCAGGCAGCTGTGGTTTGGTAACTTTTGTTCCTGGATTTTGGTTTTCTGTTTGAAGACAACTGCGCATGCAATAGCAAAAAGTATCACAAAAAATCGAAGTACAACCACATCTATACAGAGGAATAACAGAGGGCACCATGCGAGTAATCAGTTGGACACAATGTGCACAATTACGGTGAAGGGTGTTGAAGTTGAGTGTTAGTAAGCTAGTACCATTAAGTAATTGTTTGCGCAAAAAGTACATCATAGAATGGTTATATGTGCGATAAGGAATAATTTTCCTTTCTATCTTATAAAACGAAAGTGCGTTATTCCACCATAGACAGAAGTGACAGCAGTTCCACAAAGCAAGCAGACTGTAAAAGCTGCACCCCCGCACTGAAGGTCTTCTGCGGGGAAGAAACCTTTAGAACATTAAAGAGTACGTTATACGTAGGGTTGCTCGTTTTCGAGTTTCATATATTTAACTCGAAAGTGCTTTATGCCGCGATACCCCAAGATTTCACTGATGTCATATTCGTCACGAAAATGACGCCAGTGTACCTTTACCGAAGTGACCCGCCAGCAGGACGTCACTCGCCAAGCACACCCTCAAGACAGCCGCATACTCCCACATTATGTTCACGTGATTTTTCAACGGTAAATTTCACTTTCGTGTTTTAATTATTCCTATGACAGAGAAATCAACCACTTTTTTTACTACTGGCATACACGCACATAAAGGTTATTATGCCTGGAAATCGTAGTGTATTGAGATCTTTTACAATTTCATAGACACATTTAACCTGAATGAATGGTTTTCTGGGCTCATTTGGGGCACGCACCCCTGTTTAAAAGGGGAGGAACAGTATTGCGACGAAAACTGTTATATAAACAATGTACAGTGAATTTTTTTTTCGTTCAATCTTGCAATAAGGGTCCAAATTAAGGGCCACGAACTATGACTATATAGACCTAATAAGGCCCAGATAAGCGCTTCGAAAAGAGTAAACTGGACATCAGGTGTGCTAAATTCTAAAGTTCCCCGTAAAAATAGTACGTCACAGTTTGCTTTTTTTTTGTCGCATAATATGGTAAGTCAAAACGATCTGTTTCGTGATCGAGATGCCCAGGTATTTGAAATGAGACACATAAACGATAATGCGCTTTACCTGGGACCATAGCTTAGATGATGATGATGATGTTTGAGTTTTAATGGCGCCAGGCCAACTATGGGTGAAGAGCGCCAAACAAAATTCATTTCATAATAGCGTCATGAAGGTAAAAGTCGACCATTTCAGTCAAAATAAACAATGTAAAGCAGAATGTAATAAAGATGACTGGTGTAAAGGGCATGTTGTCAAGATGGATGATAAGAAATGAGATGTAACAATGTTACGTCGGTAAGAAATTCAATTACACATTTGACTGAAAAATGGGCTCGTCTCCTAAGAAGTTTGACGGGTGTTGTAGAATATGTGGTGTGTATGGTTGTGGGAAGGGTTTGTGTCGTGTTATGTCACGGGCCTTGAATTGTGTGAGTACGTGAATTGCGTTTAGGCCCTCTCCACACCCGTTGCACATGGGGTTTGGGGATCCAGTGAGCAGGTGGGAGTGTGTTACATTTGTGCGGCCTATCCTAAACCTTGCTAAGGCAACTTCTGCGTGTCCCTTGTCTTCATCGGTTGGTTATCTACCCAAGTGTAGTTTTAACATGTAGAGTTTGTAGTCTGTCTGTTCACTCCAATGCTTTTGGCATGTTTTACATAGTTGTTGTTTTAAGTGTGGTTTCAAGTTGTTGTAGGGTACTACTATTGTGATGTGCACCGTGGGGTGCATTTTATGTGCCGTGTCATTTACAGCAACTCTGAGTGGCCTGCGACCCAACAAACAGTCTCTTCAAGGTTTGCGCTGCGTGCCGATCGAGTTGTTCTAAGAACAAGATTGGTGACGTAATTTCTGGATTTGTTTCGGGATGACAATGCCCGTACATCACTTAGTGCATCAGTGTAAATGGCGGATTTTGGAATATGACATTTCCCAATGGGATTCACAGCAAGAATGATTCCATAAGTCTCTGCGGTGAGGATGATACAAGTTACATTCATGGATTCAGAAACTTTAAAAGTGGGTCCGTCCGTAGCACATGACATGGCGAAGGCACTTTTGGAGACGTTGCTACAAAATACTGTACACTGGTACTTCTGCACGGGCAGAAAGTGCTGCAGAATCGCACTTCTGGGTACCCTATTTTTGTCGAGTTGAATAAAAGACAAGTCACACGACACAGCGCGAAGGTGCCATGGCACTATAATATCATTGCATGATGGTTTGAAGAGGTTTAAAAAGGATCCGTTAAATAAAGCCGCCTTCACTCTCGGGATTTGTGAGAAGGGAACTGAAAAGGAAGGGCGATTTAAAAAGAGCTGTGATGATGATGTATCTATCAAAACAACTTCAAAAGAATGGTTATCGATTGATGAGATTTTAGAAGCATATAAAATATCAACAAAAGTTCCCTGGTGCTCTAGGCACCATTTGTCGCATTCCACTTACCGGCTTTGTTCAGGGCTTGTACGGAAAGCGCCACACTACAGGCGAAGCCCCAAGTGCAGCACTGGGTCGAGCAATTTTAGCACTGTTTTCGTGGCTGACTCATAGGCAGCTCTTCCATAATGCAAATGAGACCCTACCAAAGCGGTATAGAGGTGCACCAGGAGTTGTTTATCTGCACCGTATGATTGGTGAGATGGGACTTTCAGAATATTCATTATTTCTTGACATTTTTGCTATAGCGGTTTCACACGGGACATGAATGGGAGTTTTTAGTCCGTCACCACACTCAACGTCTGTTCTTTTCTAACAGTAATTGGGTCACCATTGACATTTCAGTATCGGGCCTTACTCCGCATCTCTTTCAGAAAACGATACAGGTACTTTTCCCACGATAACGTTTGAAACCATCTTCGTCTGGTTAGCGAGAAAGTTTGTTTACCCCAAGCTGGACCTAAGGTCCACATATGGATATGTAACAAGATTTAAAAAATATTCCTACATCATTCACATAGACTAAACACGAGATCGAAGGAGGCAATGCTTTCGGAGACGAGTTCATCTTGACAATTACGAGTGTGCAGCTTAAAAAGTCGACCAAAGCTACGCAATTTTCTTGAATGTGAACTCTTGTAAGTGCCCACGTAACTCTGACACGATCGTTCGATTGGACAAGTAACTATGAGGAGTCTTCAACATGTTAACTGTTATGCCATAAGAATTTAGGTCTGCAAGAATGCTCTCACGCCATGCCGTATCATGGGCTTTTTCGATGTGAAAAAATATGGTCATGCAGCACTGTTTCTGTATAAAGGCATTTTTGATGTATGATTCTAATGCCACTAGTTGATCATTTGTGGAACACCCAGCCCGGAAGCCTGTCTGGCAGCTCTGGAAAATACCATTGTACTCAAGAAAGTACACGAGCCTCCGGTTAATCATTTTCTCGAGAAGCCTTCACAGGCAGCTAGTAAGAACAATGGGCCTATAGCTGGCAAGAAGGAAGGGTCCATCCCTTCCTTCAGGAAAGCCACTAGTATGGCCTCCTTCCAACAGCCTGGAATGTGCCCCGAAATCCATATTTTATTGTTAGGTGTAGGAGTGTTTCGAGAGTGTCTGGGTGTAGGTTTTTTATCATGGTGTATGTAACCTTATCTCCACCTGGAGCTGAAGGTTTACATGTGGTCAGAGCACCCTTCAGCTGATGAATTAAAAAAAGAGAATCAAATGAAGCGTGCGACTTGTTGCTATCACGCAGGGCTTTCTTTTCGCTAGACGTTTTGTGTTTCATGAAACTGTTTGTGAAGTGTGCTGAATGTTTCACGTGTGGAAAGTGTTGTATAGGTGTGTCAGCCTGGTCTTCGAGTGTGTCCCCTGTTGTGTTAAACAGGGGTAGGTGCTCTGTCTGCTGTCCTTTCAGCTCACGTGTATGTGTAGTGACTTTGTGTGTGTCCCTTTACTAATTAATGGATGCCAGGAAGGTGCGCCAACTCTCTCGTTTTGCGTCACGGCGTGCTAGTTTTCCAAACGCCTTGGTCCGTTTGAACAAAAGGAGGTTACCCAACCTGGAGTACCGACGAAGGATACCCCACTCTCGCTATGGGTCACTCGTGCCCGCCTACAGTCCTCATTCCACCACGGCCTCCTCTGTGCGGGCCACCAGTGGTGTAGGGAGTCGACTTTTCGGCGGCGTCGAGGGTGTACCCCGTGAGGAGTTGGGGAACTTCTTCATTGTGTAGGTGTCATATAGCAGTGTATTGTAGTTTGGATGTCTCGGTAAATGTATTGCGGTTCGCCTTTGCTTCATTCAACCTGTTCTGGGAAGATGGACTGCATGGGCCTTTACCTATTTATGTTAGTGACGTTGGGAATTGCTTACTACCATATGGGTCAGTGCAAACACCCCACTTGAGAAGAGGAAACAGAACTGCGGGGCCAACAGCCAAGTCAAGATACGAGTGTGTGTTGTGTTCTATATTAGCGTGTGTGGGCTTAGTTTTGTTGAAGAGGCATGAACTTGAAGATGTAAGAAATTTGTCTATCAGGCCACCTCCTGCATCCGTGCGGGAAGATCTCCAAAGAGAATTGTACGCATTAAGGTCGCCTGTAGGAATATATGGTTCGGGCTGCTGGTCAACCAGGGCCTAGAAGTCAGAGCTCGAAAGTGCAAAATCATGAAGAAAGTAAATGGAGCATACCGTTATCAACCTACTAAATATTATTGTGCGTATTGCTACAGCCTCAAGGACGGTGTACATGGTGATAGATTGGCATGCTAAGGATTTCCCTGTGATCATGGCCCCACCGCCCGAAGAGTGTATGCAGCCAAACCTTTCCTTTCTGTATACCTTATAGCTATTTAGGAAATTTGTAGGATTGGAATTTAAATGTGTTTCTTGGACACACATTAAACTTGGCTGATTAGCATGCAGAATCTTGTACACGTCGCCAAGGGTATTAAGGAGGCGTCTGCAGTTCCATTGAACAATATTTTCTCTTCCAATTACGATGTGTAAGAGCTACTGCAGTGTGACTATTTACGCAAGGTCTTACGGGTTTTGCACTCTTGGGAGGGTTTTTGTTTAACTTCTCTGGAGGTTTAGATGGAGGGAACTGCTCTTTCGGGTGCGAAGCAGACAGGAAAGGTCCAACATCTATCTCATCATCAGATTTCGAAGGGGTACCCGGCGGACCAGACTCCCCAGACTTTTAACCCTTTGTGCTGCCCTTCAATCGAGCCGCGAACGCCGAGGGCGTCAGGAGCGCCCCGTGTGGAACAGGCGAGACAGCGGGGTTGGAACTACTGCGGGTTCCTCCGGCTCCATCTCCTCCGTTCCCTCGCGTGTGCTTCTGGTCGGTGAAGAGGAAACAGGGGATGCACCGGCATCCCCAACAGACATGGTGGCTGACTAAGCAAGCGGTGTTGTGACGGGTTGGCCGCCGGAAGCAACCTGTGGGAGCGCGGGGGCGGATCCAGGTCCGACTCGCGCTTCTGAGTCCCCGTCGAAACCAGACGCCGCTTCGCCACCCGGCGAGCTCCGTCGGCGTTCCTCACCAGGTAGAAAGAGGTGAACCACTTCCGCGAATCCGGGAAGGTGATGTTTTCGTGACTTTGATGTTGATGACTTATTTTCGAGTTTGAATGTCCCGCAGGCTCGAGAATACGCGCCATGGGCTCCTTGCCAGTTTAAGCAAAGCAATTTATTCGAGGGACAGTTATCAGCGGGATAACGTTGTTGCGCGCACTTCGTGCATCTTAGTTGGCCGAGACACGACTTGGTGCCATGCGCGAACCACAGGCACTTGTAACCGCGCCACGAAAGCAAATGGATGTATGTTTGCAGTCACTGCAATGAGGAATGAGTTTGAAATAAGCGCTCGTCTGTATGAATAATGTTTGTCGCCGAGGTTTTTTCTGCATAAGCAATATGAATTACCAACTAGCCCAGTCAACAGCTCTACTTCTTATTACGACTGCGCGAAACGACTTTATGTGCTTTCGTCCTTGCGCAGAGTATACCTCTCTTAACAAAACATGTTGCTGAGCTAGTTGGCACATAGTTCAAACAAAGTTAAAAACGTGGCGCAAACTAGACGGGACAAGAGAGACAAGAAACACAGATACAGGCGCCACGTTTTTAACTTTGTTTGAACTATATACCTCTCTGTTTACAGATTCTCGTCCTTTTTGTGGGATGTTTTCTCTTCACACCACTTATTACTATAGGTTGCTCTAGAAGGGGATACATCAAAATACGAGCGCAATCAACGTTCTCAATGCATAGTTAGGTACTTCATTTACTCATTGCCAATATGCCTGGAAACCCTCTTACATCACGGAAAGAAGTCAACGGTGAAGACGCGCGACTTAGCGCTATCTACAGATGAGAAAACACAATTCTTTAAGCTACAGAAAATTCTGCTCAGCGCACGCGAAGAACAGAAAGCTTGGCCAATTGCGGAAATAAACAAAATGCAGGGCAAAACGAAGACAGAACCTACTTTTGCAACGGGATGGGTTTTACCTCCTTCAAATAAGAAATACGTTGATGACAAAGAATGTGTTTGGGCAAGGTAATTGCCAAAAAAATGTTTCCTACATTATTGAACCTTCAATTTTAATCAAACGTCTCTTCAGAGAAAAGTAGGAAGTTGTTAGTCACAGATGCTGTATGGGGAATCCAGAACTCCTGAAAAGTAAAATTGTTTCCTATTGCTGTGCGAAGATTTGATAGATTACATTATTTATGAAACGATAATGAGACGGAAAACATGCGTTCAAGGATTTTGGTATAACTCCGACCCACGCGTGTTTCATTATTACCACAGAACGGTTCAATTACCGCTCAAAGCAAATACTTTTATTTCGCACCTTCAAACACCGTGATAAGTCGCTGGGGTCATTAAACATCATAAGCCGAATACTGACGGTAATGAATAATAGAGCAAATATCACAGATGATCACCCGACCTTATAGATCTAATCTGATTATATCACGTTACGAGAAGCAGTGATCACAACACAGCATTTGGGTGATAAATAGGTTCGATGGCGACGGTTGGCGATGTTCCCAATTTAGGCATAAAAGTTGATGAAACTTCGTTTGGATTCCAGGTACACGCAAAACCCTATTACAAGGAACGCCACCAGAAGAGAGAAATGACCTCTACTGCGGTAGGCCCTCCTTTCATTGAAATATATTTCCCTAGCATAGGGAGGCAAACCGGGAACCTGATCGTTTGTTCATTTCGGGATCAACAGATGAAGTCAAACGTAAGGGAACGATCCGACCACCCATGTGCGTGAATAGAGACGGACTGAACTTCGAAGAGAGTTTGAGAGCTTGCGAAGACATAGGCATGTCTCTCTTATCAGAAGCTTTCTCCACTATTGAGTACGAAAACCTGTTCAGCAATTATGAAGAGTACTCTTTTCAGAAGGAAGTCACAAGCTATTGGGTTCGCCCTCTCAAAAGGTAGGGTATATACCTTGTTTAAAATTACAGGCTGTTATTTTTGTCTAAAATATATCTTCCGGTAGTTGGCTTTTGCGGTCTCGTGTTTCGGCGCATGTGGATAGGGGTATGCTAACCATAATGCACTTAAAAACTGGCATGACATAAATCTTTACATGAACGTCCTCATACCTCGGGCCTGTTCTGCCATTGATAACAAAGATTGACAATCGGTTTCTGTTTTAAGGCCCTAAAGGGATAGTGGCATCTTCTCTAGTCGTGTAAAAATACCACGCGCGCACGGAAGCAAAAATATAAAAACTTCTAAGCATCTGTTACAAAGGTGGGGCAAAGCTCAAATGCGCGCATGCCACACTGAAGGAAGCACTCTGAGCAGCACGCTGAGGTCCGTCAATCGCGCAGCAAAGCGAGAGCTTTATGTTTCTCATGGAATCAAGCTTCAATGTAGAGAAAGGCGTTGAAGCAAAATGTTTGTTTTTACGGCGGGGGCATTTTTTTCCATCTTAGGCGGTCTTATTCTTCACCCACTAAACATATGCTCGAGAAATCAGCTATCGCAGTCATATATAATAGTGTTTGTGAATTGTAAATGGTCGATCTTACTGCATGGTATTCTTTATGAGAAAAAAAGGCATCGCATACGACGTGGGAAGTTTGCCCGAAAAGTGAGCGTGAACGTCATAAACGTAAATAAAAACCCGTATGATGTATTTTCCTATATTTGTGTAAGCGGAGTGATAGCGTTTATTTTGATAGACAACCTTCACCGTATCTCGTTGAACAAAATGCATGAGAGTGTATTTATAATATATCAGTTATTCCACATCTATTGCTTTACAATGTCCCACACATCAACACTATGAATGTGTATGACCTGCTCCCGCTTTATATGAGCAGAGCACTTTTAACGATGCAATCACAATCAATCTCCTACTAAGAAACAGAGGTGAAATCGGGCAATGGAGACTCGGTATTTACCATCAGCTCAGTAGTGACCACCATGCGCCCAACGGTAGACTATTGTGTGGAGCTCTGAGGTATGTTCTCTAGAAAAGCGGGTTTAATAGGTTTTCTTGAAACTGTTCTCGCAGCGTGTATTCGTTATTCAATTCAACCAATTTGACCTCTCTTTTCAGGAACAATACGACATGCTCGGCGATTGTTCGCCGTCGTAGCACAATTACGCCTTACACCTCTAACTGTACTGAGAAGCTCCGAGCTGTGTGCATTGGTGAGTTCCCTTCAAAGATATTTTTGCCTGACGTAACTGTATGGGAAGATACAAATTCCTGCTCACTGTGTACAGCACGCTGATTTGGGGAAGCAGTTTGCACGGCACCTTCGAACGAAACACACCAGCAATCATTACGAGCTATAGGTCTCCTTACGTGTAAGCACAAAACGGCATTGTGTATTAAGTAACGCGGAATAAATGACACTAAAAACTACGCCTTCATGTAAAACAAGGCTAAAGTGATTTTAACAATCCCCCGCAAAATAAATAAATGGCGCAAATCCGCAGGGTTAGCGTCCTCTCTTGGCACCCCAGAAAGCTGGCTTTCTGCATTCTAAGTTGAGAGCACTTTAGAAGCCCCCCTTTTCGTTATAACTTGTGCACTGTCACAATGTCAAGCGACGGCCGTAATTACGAGGTACAGCGAGATAAAAAACCTAAGTAGAGAGCCACGGTTTTACGCCGTAACTGACCCAACAGACGCTTCGACAAACAAGCGGTTTATATAGTAAATCGTTCGAAACTCCAAAAGCGCTGGCCCGCTGTTTAGCGCAAAAAAAACTGCAGGTACATTTCAGAAAACGTTTGTATATAACCGGTAGCCCCCGCGTTGAATTAGTTCGGAACGCCTGGTGGGTAGGTATTTACGATAGTAAACGAAAAAAGTGACCGCCAAAAACGACGCGTTCAAAACTTCGCAGCAAGGCACCGGCGCGCGCAAGATGCCACTCACGCTGTCGCAGGAAGGGGCGCGTGACGACTGCGAAGGCGGGGATTTTCAATTGCATTGGGCAAACGTCCATTCAGCTTATGAAGACGAGTGATGTAGGAAGGCGAAGCACCTGATTGGTTGTAGCATTGAGCGGAGAACGGCGCCACAGCCCATTATGGCAAAGCACCGATAGGTTTCACATTGAGTGGACCGCTTGAAGTTTTCACAAGTATGTACCTGCTAGCAGCTGACGTTCATTGTGGCGCATTCAACGACTGAAAAAATGGGGTGTATGGTACTTAGAAATTACATGTCAGGAAGTTTGGTGAGCCCCCTACTAGCTCTTTCTTCTGTCACCCGTCTGGTCCCCTTCCGTGATACTTCTTTCGCCGCTAGAAGCGAAAATCTCTCGCGACGAATTCCCCCTTCCTTCTCCCTCTCTTTCTCTGTCCTTCGTTATTCTCACCTATACCCCTCCAGTCCCGCCTCTCCCCTTCCCAGGACAGGGTTGCATGCCTCTAAACTTCTAGATGAGTTCTAAACATCCCCAGTCGAGTTCAGTTCCACAACTTATTCAAATCACTGAATCACTCATTCGCCGATAGATGTCACGAGTCTCTAAGCTGAGGATGATCAGGCTCTTCTACGAAGTCGTATGGTGAGCGCTCCGGCCACGATTACGTCAACGGCACTTATTTTATTTAACGAATGGCTGCATGCTGCACGTGCTGCACTGGATTCACCCATGCGATGTGCAAAATTGTAAACAACGCTCGACGACTCTTCCAGTCGTTTAAGTGCGCCTTACCCTCGCTGGGTGACAGCTGTGCTTACCCGCTGCCAGGATTTTAACTACAAAGCTTTAACTTCTATATCGAGAAGAAAAGCCTTTTTCAGCCGTCCGTTTCTAACAGCACCTGAAATTACGGATGGTGCGAAAGGTAGCCAAAATGAAACCAAGAAAAAATTATAGGAACCTATCAGCTTGGTCTGAGCGAGCGAGCGAAGCAACTTTATTAAAAATGCCTGCAGAACGGTTAGCCGTCCTATGTAAGAAAGGTGCCACCTTGACGCGTCCATGACGTCTTCCCGGCTGTTGGCACCTTTACTCCGGCCGTGTAGTCACAACTCCCTTAGGTCGACTGCGCCTGCTCCTGTTTTGGTTGTGGCAGCCTCCCTCCGGTTTCACTCGGTCGTTGCCTTTCGAGCGCCGCCGATATCTGCTGGATGGCCTGGGCTTGGACTTCTTGATCGTAGCAACGCATTGCGGCCTCGAGCCGCGTCGGGATTGTTGTCATCGTTGTAGCTTGGTGCGGGTTCTTGGCACAGTCCCAAAGGATGTGAGCCGCAGTGGCTCTCTCCTTTCGGCACACACAACAAAGGTCACTTACAAAAACACTTGGACATATGTGCTTCATCAGCACCGTGGTGAGTAACGACCCTGTCTGTAGTTGTCGATATATTACTGCTTCCTCACGGGTTAAGCTCGGATGAGGTGGCAATATAGTCATTCTATCTAGTCTGTACCACTTGACGATTTCGTTTTAAGAGGTCATCCTGTCCTTCGTTTCCCACCACCACGTCCTGTAAACCGCAGTAGCAGCAGCACGCTTGGTTAGTCCTCGCGCCGCCACGTTAGCCGTCTCGTTGTGGTTTGCGTTGCCGTGATCCGACACATCGCTGCCCATATGCGCCGGAAACCACTTAATCACAACACACCGACTTTAACTCGCGAGATCGATCACACACAACACACGTGCGGCTTCACCGCACCCTCTTCCTCTGGCGTAGTTTTTCACAGGCGTCCTAGAATCACAGAGCACAGTCACGCACGCGGGGTCGGTGATGGCTAGGGCAATGGACACTTCCTCTGCTCGATGCTCCGCTCGAGTCCGCACACTCGCCGCCGTCCGTGTTGTACCGGTCGCTGCCCCTACAACTGCTGCGGCGAATGCCCTTCTGCCATCGGGATACTCTGCCGCATCCACAAACACAGCACCCCGGTCTTTGGCATGGAGATTGATGAGCACCTTGGCCCTCGCCGCCCGCCGCTCCTTGTTGAACTCGGGGTTCATATTTCTTGGCACAGGACATACCCGCAACCCTCTGCTAATTGCTTCTGGTACAGGCACGTCTGTATTCCCTGGTCCCCCTTCCTTTGGCTCCAGGCCTAGGTCACGCAGCAATTGTCTACCCGTTCTTGCTTCCAATAGCCGCACGAGCTGGGCGGTCCTCTGCGCCTCGACGATTTCTTCCAAGGTGTTATGCACTCCCAGGGCCAGATACTTTTCGGTGCTTGTGCAGTCGAAAAGTCCGAGTGGTGCCTTGAATGCTTTGCGTAGGAGCGCGTTGATTTTATTACGCTCGCACGGCCTCCAGTTGTGGAAAGCAGCAACGTACGTAATTTGGCATATAGCGAAGCATTGCACTAGCTGGGTGAGGCTTTCTTACTTCATCCTGCATTTCTGTTTGACATCCTCTTTATGGGGCGAATTGCCGTGGTGACTTTGGCCGCGAGACGGTTTACCGTCTCACCGTTCACTCGTTTGTGCTCAATCAGCATACCCAGCACACGGATCTTCTATACCTCCGAGATCGTGTGACCGTCGCTCGTGCTGATTTAATTTCCTCTTGCTCTCTCGCAAGATCGCTCCTTTTCACCTTCTTAGCTGCCCCTTTCGGTGGAAACACCAACCGCTCGAACTTGCTTGGAGAGCAGACGAGCCCGGACCCGTCCAGCTGCTCCTCGATAGCATCAACCGCCTCTTGCAATGCACCCTAGATGTGTCCGTCGCTTCTACCTGGGACCCATAGCGTTATATCATCGGCATAGATAGTGTGTCGGACCCCCGCGACTCGCCAGAGCTGCTCGGCCACCCCAATCAGTACAAGGTTGACAAGTATTGGCGAGATGACCGAGCCCTGAGGGGTGCCGACACTGCCGAGCTTCTTCTCTCTGAGCCATAGGTCACCGGCGCTGAACTCGGTGGTCTGCCCCGTCAAAAACTCCTTGATGTACGCATAGGTTCTCTTGCCCATGTTTATCCCCGACACATGGGCCAGGATTGCAGTGTACCTCACTTTATGGAAAGCACTCTGCAGGTCTAAACCCAAGATGGTTTGGTTATCTTGCGTGTTGGTAGTGTCATCCAGGATTTCATTTTTCAGCTGTATCATGGCATCCTGAGTTCAGAGCTTGTTTCGGAACCCGATTACGGTGTTTGCGTAAAGCCCCGAATCTTCCATGTACCTCTGCCACCTGTTCATGAGAACATGCTCCAACGCTTTGCCCACACAGGATGTAAGCGAGATCGGCAGGAGGTTCTCAATGTTGGGTGGCTTGCCCGGTTGGGGAATCAAGATGGTCTTGGCAGCTTTCCATTGCCGGAGCAGTGACCCGGCTCACCAGCATTTGTTGAAGTATGCCGTGAGGTTCTCGATGGCCACTTCGTTCAGATTTTTCAGCGCTCTATCCGTAACCCGTTCGGGACCAGCGGTGGATTAGCTGTTGATATCGTTCCGAGCAACCCTATCTTCCCATACTTCAATGTCTCGATCTAGCCACTTGTTTGCTTCGCCTTGATAGTCCGGGTGCACTTCTTTGGGAGTGACCAGCAGGTACTTGTAGTCGAGGCGTTTCTTCGCCCGACCTTCCCCGTGTCTGATCAGCGCCCTGTGTACGATCTTGGCCACGTTGTTGTGCTGGTGCGTCTTGGTCGCGGTCTCATCCAAAAGATGTCTCAGCATACTCCACGTCTTGCCGCAGTGCAACTGGCCATCCGCCGCGTTACAAGCCTCATTCCACTGCTGAGTGCAAAGCACTCTGCGGTCTCGACTTCATTGGTGGCCTCTTCTGCCTTCTTTACAATCTCGGTCGACCACTACTCAATGTCTGTAATTTGTCTTCTCCTCGGGTTACAACCTCCGAAAGCTTCCCAATCAGTAAGTCGATGTTTCAGAAATCTGCATACTTCTTCGTTGCCACCGAGCTGGACCGTGACCTCCACAACGTAGTGGTCACTGCCCAACTCGTGCCCCGTGTTTGGCCATTCAAAGTCTGCCGTACCACCGCTGTATCCCATGACGAAGTGAGATCGGGTGTTGTGTCTGGGGTAATCGAGGTGCCGATTCTGGTAGGGTATGTTGGGTTGGTAATTACATTTAAACCCAAGGAAGTAGCCTCTTGCAATGGTTCCCTGCCCTTTGCCAATGTTTTGTGGTAACCCCAGGATTGATTGAGCGCTGTAAAGTCCCCGCAGATTAGCAGCCTGCTGTCGGGCCCCGCGAAGTGACACGCCTTGTGTAACAGGGCTTTGAATTTCTGCGTTCCGTGTGACGGGCAACTGTACAAGTTTACCCCAAAAGTGCTTTCCTTCTTCTACCGTGGTGTGCTCAATTGTGCTCTTGCCCAGCAACTCGTGCTCGACGTACGTGAGGTTTTTTCTCACCAAGGTGCAAACTCCCCTGCCACTACTGCCAGACACCGCCGGGAGGCTTGGCGAGCTAGCGTGCGACCGGCAATCCGAGAGCTTGACCTCTTCAATGCGTGTCTCTTGCAACATGGGGATATCTGGCTTTCTTGATAGTTGTTGTAAGTGTTGCTGGAGTACAGCCTTCTTCCCAGCAAAACCGTTGCAATTCCAATGCCAGACCAGGAGGCCTTTCACTGCTGTTGTGGTTGCGGTGGTTCATGCCCTATCCATGTTTGCTGAAAGTTAGCCATTTGCGTCGCCAAATTCTGCACTGTCGTAGCCAATTGCTGGCATGTCTGTTCAATTGCCATGAAACGGTCGGTCATTGTCGTGGTGAACGTCGTGCGAATATACCCTTCAATGCGGTCGAGCGTATCTTCGAGGTTGTCTACCCTGTCGCTGGGTCCACCGCTGTTGCTGGGGCCTGGGGTCGTTAACTCCTCCGAAGACGTGGTCGTGTCCGTCTCGAAAGCCATGATGCTACACTTTTTAGATGCGCCGCATCTCTTGCTCTGAGGTATGTGTCGCCTGCGTCGTCGGCGTCACGGCGTCCGTCCGCATCCCTCCTCCGTTCGTCTCTCCCACAGCTGTGCGCAACACTCTCACTCCGGCTCATTATCATAACGACAGCTGGTTTGCTTCGTTGGCGCACGCTTCTCTTCCTTAACGCTGCGTTAACAGCTGCTCCGGCGCGCATGTGCGCGCATGCGCGACTATCCTCCGCTGTCTCCTCCCCTTCAAGCGCTGTGAATATAAAGCGGGTATCGCGCGGTTGCGGTTCAGTCAAGCGCTCGCTCTCGCACTTGACATTACCTTGCTTGACTACTACTTCGTGCTTGACTACTTCGTGCTTGACTTGATTCTTCCGATGAAGAGGTGATGGAAGCGACGGTTCCTTCAGTGAGTGGTGTGACACACCCCAATATCAGCGTCATCCCAAGCACTGAAGGCAGCGTTACGACCGTTGCATGTGATGGAAAGGCATCCTACGCGTTCACAACACGTTTCACGCGATTTAGAGAACCAACCCAATGCAAACGCCAATTGAACCACCAGATGCATCGCATCACACCAGGGTTCCCTCGCGGGGAGATGCGGGTAATTTTCACACGCCGGGGTTCTGCCCAAACGGCCTAGCGGGTCGAAGTCCTTAGCCGTTTTCCTCGGCAGGTCGGGTAGGCTTAGCGGCAGGCCGCCACCACCGCCAAAACGAAGACCACGTAAATTACCAAAAAGTGTACCGACTGCTCGAAACGGGTACTGATCGACGCCTCGTTTCTTCACGCGCACATCAGTACCACTTATAGCGCGGTAACTGCTAATTAACACTGCAAAAATTGACAGCAAAGGCGGAGACGAAACAGAATCCAGCGCTCTTCTTCTTCCCGCAAAACCCTTGGTCAGAGAAGTTTATTTTTTTACTATCCTACATCCCTCACACGATGGCCGTACAGAATAAATCGCTGTTGTGACACCCGACCATTGTAGTTAGAAATGTCCTGGCAGGCCGTGGGAACGATACCCTTATACTGATCGGAAGTGACGCCTGGTGCCACCAGTGATTCATTGTCTTCCGAGCCTCAGTTTCTAGAGTGAAGAGGGCGTTTCAAGATATATTTGCATGAAGTCATTACTTTGTGCAGAGAGATTGAAGCTGCGACAATGGGCTCCTATACAAATTGCTTATAACTGCAAGAAAAACAATTCAAATAAGGGGTGCACAATTATGTGCTATCAGATACGTTCAATCGGTGTTCACCATCATCTGCGGGTCGTATGAATATACTTGAAAATGCCGATTGTGACACAGATGCTCCTCAGTAAACCCCCTAAAGCTTTTTCGAACGAATTGAATTCGGGTACTTATCCTTCAGACCTGCACCGCGGTTGTGCTAGCTTTCATTACCTAAAGAGAACTTGGCGCAATAGGAAGAAGTGCGATCACTTTTTACTGCAAAGCAATATATGTCTAACCCCCCCTTCCCTACCCCTAGTTTTCATTTCGGTGAAGGAGATTTATTCAGTGTCGCTGCCACGCTCCTTCTCGCCACTGCTGACACCACTTTCACAACTGTTATTCCCCTCACTAACAGAGACGCCTCTTTTATAAGCCTCGCAATAGGCTGATAACGGCGGTAGCGCCTTATCAGGCGTTACGAGAGCAAGCTGCCGGCTTTGAACGCAGACGTGAGCCTATGATATTTTCGTCCCTGTACTGTACGCCTAAACACGCACCTATCACCGTTTGCCGGATTATTTGTGCACTGATTGAGGTAGCAGAAGGGGGGCATGCATGCACAGCTAGGGTTCATGCTGTGCATGAACATGGAAGTCTTTTGGCTTAATCCGACCTGACAGCTGTCCTCAAAGGTTGAGCTGTTTTGATTGGGTTGGTGTGTTAGACAGTAAATGCCTACGACGCGAGATGGAAACGGACAGCGAAATGTTCGTCCACCAGAATAACGCTCGAGTCATTCCATGTTTTAACCGTCTATGAACATATGCATCTCGTTCAGTTGGAGGATGAATAACTGGAATCGCAGGAGCGTCTGCCTGAAGAGAAGCGCGAATCGGTGCGAAAACAGCAGAAAGCCACTGCCGCCCTCGTTTCTATCGCACGTTCTAGCTTGCGGAGTAGCTGGGAATCTATCCCGGAGAACAGCACCGTCGGCGTGAGCCAACATATCTTCTTCAGCTTGAAGGGCTTTCAGAGGGACAATTTTCGCTGGGCTTTTCATTTGTAGCGGTGCCTTTTATTTCTAGGGGCGCGCACATAACTAGTTTTCGGTTTATCAGGCAATAACCGGGAGTGGAGGGAAAAAGTGGTGCACTCGCAAATATGGGTTTCGTGCCATCACTAGTGACATGACCGTTGTTCAGGCGGGAGGTTTATACGGGTACGTCTATCGGACCAATGAAAACTTTAAGGTGCCTTCAGTGGCGCAGCAGGTTGGTTTGGTGTGTTACGTACACACAAAGATGACTATACGCGGAAGCTAGAAGGAATATATTTCGAGTCTTTTAAAGTTTATGCGCCAAATACTAACTGCTCTATCGCTACTTGCAAACAAACGTTTTCTGTTTCGTGCTTTTAGTGTACTGCGACCGGCTTCGCAGCTAATCCTACTTCACAGAGTAAAAGGGCACTAATTTTTTCTAGTTGCATCGGTAAAGACGAGGACCATTTCTTGTACCTGCTTCAACGGAAACGAAGATCCACACACAACACATTTCCTGTATATGGCCAATCGCGGTATCACTGTGAATATTAGCACTACTGAAACCTTAGTGTAGACAAAGTAAAGGACGTCTCTGTGCGAAACGCGCCGAAAACCAGGTCTTGCTCTCATTGTTCCCCCTAACCTGCGTGGTTCTCTGCTGCAGTTCTCGAACTCGTGGGTGTTTCGGCTGCTGCTCCTAATAACACCGTTAATGAGGCAGCGTCTCAGAATACACAACTTCCATTCTTGTCCACGCTGAAAAAAGAGTGCTGATATAATTCCTTTGTCACAGGTCCAGCGCTGGTGATGCCGCCAACAACGTTACAAGGAACTTGCCCGCCACCTAGTTTTAGAGGTAACGAAAATGTTTCTGGCTACGTAGAATCTGAGACCACTACTAATGAAAGTTCTGTTTTTTGCTTGCCTAAATAGGTGTCTGGTGCGTTTTAAAGTTAAAAGATAATCCCGGGCCATCTCCCCTAACATGAAACTACGGGAGGGGTGAAGCTAGCAGTCTATACGTCTATTCCAAGATTGTAAGTCTCTTGCCACACGGCGTAGAATTTTGAGACGTAGAAGCGCCGGTGGGAGGTGCAATGGTGCGCTTGCTGAGGTGATGGTGCTGTCTTGCGTTGAACCGGATTTTAGCAAATAAATGAGGGATAGACAGGCCGTAAGTTTTCTTTGTGTCACACGCCGCAACAAGCTAAGACATATGCAAAGAAGCAGCGCGAGGCGTTGGAAAACGCGTGTTCCGGTGTGTTCTATTGGTACGCGTTTTTTGCCGATGGAGAGGAAACGCTCAAGCGCGAGACCTTGGAAAAATACATTCCGGTGTGTTTTTTTTTTCAATACGCGTTGCGTTCTAGCACGAGGCGCTGGAAAACGGGTGTTGCGGTGTTTTATTAGCGTGACTGCATGCGAGTATGTGACACGATGGCGACATGAGATGACGAGATGAGATGCCAACAGCCGAGCCAATCAGGTGCATCGTTTCGAATAGCGTCCCAAGTAAAATTATATTTACGACTAGCAATACACAAACCTAGGGAGCGATATAAACCTGCTGAAACAAATGTACTGAAATTTTATTCCTAAAAGCCTAGTATATTTACGCCCACTTTCCAGTATCCATCGAATATCACGAACCACATTTGTAGCCATCATACAAGCAGTCGATTTGTGTTCCATAATATGTGAAAACACAGCGCCTAGCTTTCATTGGTAAGGCGCTCATCCGGCTTCATGCTACCACAAGCAGGACGCCCTAAGCAGGTATAGCACTTATACCCACAATATAACCTTGTTTACCACTGCGTACTCGAGGTATAGAATCAATTGTAGGTGAAGGAAGGTAAGCAAAATAAAGTACCGCTCTGTCAAAAAGACAACAATGAGGGACGCCAAGATGTACGAAATGAAGTCGAACACCAAACGACCAACTCAGAAGCAAGTTATGCAATTACGGAAGGATTCCTGTGTCTTTTGTAAACTTCGACGCCGACTGTACGCAATTTATGCGAACACCCTTTTTTACATGGAAAGTTTACTGCACTTCGATTGTACTCCCTAGCGCTTCACAGATACTGGCATCGCATGGCTTCCCTGGCCATGGCACTCCATGGCTGGAGGAATGCCTTCCACCAAAATGCGTTCCCCTGGAATGGCTTCCCCCCAGAAATTTGGGTCTCCGGCAGTGTAGTTTGGCTGGACTACGGACGAAATCAGTGAGAGTGTAAGCTTCTGTTTAGAAATATGCGTTGCAGTGCCCGGCATTTTTTTTTTTGCATCATGGCAATTGAGTCTAGCGATAATTGTTGCTGCTTGAACTGCACTGTTGTCAGTGTTCATTTCTGGCTGTATAGCCAGAATTTATTCGGGAGGGAGTTGTATGCGGCCAACTGTTTTTTTGTCCTGCTGCTCGTTATTTTTTAGATGAGGCCCTACACTGCGACGAAAAGTTTAAATGGACCAAGGATGAAAACTCTTCGACCTGTGCCACTCACAAGTTCCTCATCACATGGAAACACATTTTGGTAGGTAACACTTGTAAAACCTCGCCACGTTAGTAACATCGCCAGAAATCTCAGAACACAAGCAACGTGTGCTTTGCGGTGCAGTGAAGACGTCAACAAGAAGTGCTGGCGTCAGCTTTCATCATTTCCACCAGACAACTGTGTTTCTAGCAAGAGAAGTCTAGTGGCGTACGAGCAGGTTAGCTCCGAAGTATCTTACTTCGCGCACCGAGTTCAAAAGCGTTCGCTGATAAGCATCAGAGATCGCATTATGCCGGTTTACACTCCTAATACACGCACTTTCAAATCAAACGCGATTAAGTCGATCGACCTCAATCCGGACTGGGCGCTGCTACACACCAGTTTCAATCGCGATTGAGAGCTACCCCGGTCGAGCTCATTCCTGGGCCCCAAGCATGGTGGAGGTTTGCAAGCGCGATCGGATGAAAGCGGCTGTGCAATCGTTCCCGCTGAGTAATGGCACAGAAGGTGACAAGTTTAACTAACACCTCTAATTGTATAAAGGTACTGTACCTGCATTAACGGGTATATGATTTATTTAGTTACGTATACCTACCACCACGCAGTGTTACAGGCGACGTCAATGAACTATATTTTTGGTGCCCTGTGGCACACACGAGTGCAACGGGCAGTTCTTCTCAATCACGATTGAAATGTGCCGTGTAGGAGCGGCGATACGCCGAGCACGCTGAAATTTCAATTGCACTTCGCTTCAATCCGGATTGAAAGTGCCGCATGACAAAGTTATTGTATTTCCGGTATTCGCGGAAGTGATGTGGCAAACCCTCGTAGCGGCGACGTGCCAATCACCCCTAAACATCATCAAAGGTAGGTTGTAAATCAGTGTACTTGCTTTAAAGGGGTTTAGAGAGATGGCGAGAATTACATAAACAAATTACCTAATACTTTTTTTATCGGGAGAGAAAACACTTCTGACGATGAACGTCCCCGAACTCATCGTTTGCCACACCAACACCCCTGTTTGTATATCTAGGAGTCGCAGGACATCGAAACGGCGAAGTTCGGGCTCGCATCTCTCGTTGATGACATCACATCACCGGCAGACGTGCGAAAATTGCCGACCCTTCTGAAAGAACTCCTTCAAAGGATTCCCATTCTTTTTCGGGACGTGGACCATGCTCCTAATTCTGATCTCGGAAGAAGCTTTGCCGAAGCGGTCACCGAGCTGGTCAGCAGGGTCATGCTGAAGACACACGCATGGAACGGCATCCCACAGGTGGGTGCAACCTTGGGACTGAATCCTGGGGGTCGGTTTTTTACAAGAACCGCTGTTGTGCCGCCGCTTTTCGGATTTTCAAACTACTGTAAAAAAAGCAATCTAGGCCTTGCTTCCACCACGGTGTGGCAAAATTATAGTCGCCATAATAATTATATAGCTCCCAAAGTACGTCTAATTCTTCAAAATAGGAGAAAGGAAGCTTCTTTGATTTATTACGTATTGAAGCAGCAGAAAATTTATTGTAGCAGGATCAAATGCGTTATGTGGAATATTGTCATTGTTACACATAAAATCACTGCTTTTCCATGTTTCCGTAGTGCAGAGTGAGGGAAAACGTGCATGCAGTGATATTGTCTTGATTATTTCAGCGTTGTACCTCAGTCGATGTTGTCGCTGGTATTTTTTCGGAGAGACAGCTTCGCTAGGTGATACCACTTTGTACAACCTCGAGCCTGCCTTTATAGCGAATGTTCACATGATCGAGTGTTCTGATTTGTTTTTGACGCAGGAGGAGCGACGCGACACGTCAGCAGAATTGGACAACATAGTCCACGAATTTGTTTCAGCTAGTTGCAAAGGTCAGCAATGCGGTCTCGAATACGCGTATCAGTGAGTGGTCTCTATACCTCTCGCTGTTGAAGGCTTGCCCGTGGAAACAAAAGCACTGCAAGGACGTGCCTCCAAATCCGATTGTATGCATTTTCGTGATGATTATAAACCCTTTCTCGCCGCCATATTCTCCTGAACAAAAGCCATTGTTGTCATTCTCACATATATTTCGCGGTCCTCAAGCAGGCAATAGAATTTTTTATTAGCAAAATGTAGACGCTATCAATGGGGCTTCTACGTTTGAAAGTATTTTCGCAAACACACGCGGGAAGTGGAGAATAGGGTTCTTATATAGACATGGTGAAGTGAATAAAGTTTGTTAGAAAGGATACTAGGGAGGAAACTGCAACTGGTAATCCATGTCGTCATGGGGGTTTATAGAAAGACCCCCAATTGTTGCTTGTGCTTGGTATGACAAGTGAATTCTTAAGCGGCTTTGGGGATTTTCTTTCTTCCCTATGCAAGAACAGATGTACCAGGTACGATGAAGCCGATATCTTTTCTGTTCTGTGATAGCCGTGTTCAATGAAACGGCAGGCAGTGCGTGATCGTGCCTGGCGTTGGTCCTGCCGCAGCCGAAGGACGTTATGACTGGGCGTGTCATGTGGCACCGCGAAGGTTGTAACTGAGAAAAGAAAGAAACAAAACGTACTTAAACGAAGACGAGATACGACACATTGGCGCCTGTATCTGTCCTAGCTTGTCTTCGTCCACGACTGGTTAACGCCACGTTTTCTTTTTTCTGCAAATATGAACCAACTCACTCAGCAACAAGTTTTGTTAAACTCTAGCTGAGGCTCCGTGCAGCGGTTAACCACGAAAGCGACGTTTTCCTAGGCACGCTCAAGAAGCTTTCCAAACTCTTAAAACAACTTATTATCTGAAATAATGGTAAAATCATATAGTAAGAGTCTCTAATGAGTTTCCCTAAAATATTGACCTTGTTGTTAACTACCAGCTTGGCCTGCAGAATAGTAGGCACAACTGTTCCTGCGAAAATACACTTCACTTTTTTGTTCCTTAGCTTTCTAACAGGTTTTTTCATTTTCCACTTATATATTAACACACCAATCTTTGGATTTTTTTATGGCACTGTAATCTAATACATGGCCACTAAAGTGTTTCAACCCAAGCCAATGATGGAACTGAAGAAGGTGCATGATATAAATGCGGTCCATGGCTACACCGACGGCCTTGATGTGGGCCGCATAGACGCTAGCGCCAGATTCCTCGTTAGTGTATATTGAAAGACACTCTATGGTGGGGTGTATAAGGGGTTAATATCGCGGATCACAACGATGCATTTTTGCTTTTTTGCGAGCATGGATCATGGAACGATCGAATCTGCGTTGATGACTGCAACGCCACTCCTTCAAGGCAGAGGCTGCTGATTTGCCTCGATGTTTATTAATTGCCGCACAGTCGGAACCATAGACATAATCAGAGGCGTGAAATCACAAAAAATGATTATGAAACATTTTAGTGCGGTGCCGGACAAACGTTTTGTTCCCAAATGCAACTTCACACTCCGAAAAATGATAAAGTATTTGTCGAATACCCGTAAGCTGATTGGAGTGAACCGTTTGCACTAGCGTCTGTGAGTTCACTGCGTACACGGCGCTGCCCGTCCTGTGAAGTGCCAGATTGGACCGAATAAATACATCACTGCAGTGGTAGCAGCAAAAAATATCTGAGGTGGTTTGCTCGGTTTGCCCTCATTTTTCTGTAACGATACACATCCTTTGATATGACCAGGGGTGTTTTCTACAACAAAAGCCCGCCAGTAAAGCTTGGTTTGTTGAAGAAGTTTGTTTCGCCGGGGTGTCGTGTGAGTACCCAATGCCGTGACGAGGCAAGTAGATGGTAAAGAAAAAGAAGTCTATTTACACTTATTTACACAGGCGATGAAGCATAACATAAGACAAAGGAAAACTGGATTACAATTAAGAGGCGCCGCAGCACCCAAGGGGGTATCGCGGAACCGTGGTGGTGCAAGCCCGCCACGGTGAGTGCCGTCAAGGTGGGCGCACCTGGCTGTCCGGTTGCTTGAACTGCTGACACCGCTGCCCTTAGCTCTGAAGCTGGGTAGTCGCCTACAATAGCCACCGACGCACGCCGAGTAGCAAGGCACGCGATGGCATTTCGACGAGAATCGTCCAGCGATGAAGCGGGTTTATCGGTCCCGATCCGCTGATCTGCTCCCGCCTCAGTGACGCTCAACGAAAAGAAGTCACTGCTGGCAGGCTCATCTGGCTCCCCTAGGTCAGCGCTGACAAATCCCGCCTCTACCTTCCCGGCGCGTGTCGTCGCGGCGGGTGTACCTGCCTGACCCGTGGGCTGGCCGGCCGACTCCGCTGCATTTAGCTGTGTAGCCGAGCTGCCGCCGACAGTAGCCCTAAACTAGTCGCCCCTTTACAACAAGCTTCTGTCATTTCGACCGATTAAGCCGTCCTTGTCAACTGATACGGAGTGAAAATCCTTCTCAGTCGCACGGATTGCATGACCGTGTCGAACTTTAGCGCGGGAACGGTTTAGCGGTGACGCTCGGTCCCACTAGCCTGCCGCTTACCTTGTTCGGCCGTCTTTTGGAGACGCGCGGTACTGCCGCTGTGACGAGACGCGACTTTTCGCCTTACTCAGGACCATCTACCTCAACCCAGCGTTCCCTTGGAGGGGGTGGGCTGGCGTTACGGTCACGATGAAGGTAAACGCGGCAGTCTGAAGACGAGCGTGTCGTCTTTCCGGAAATGCAACATGGCCGCACCACGTTCTCGTTACCCGGTCGCGCCCGAAATTCGCCCTCGGCCAACCTTAAGAGCCGCGGGAACTCGCGCGTTTTGGCGCCTTCAACATCCAGCTCTTTATCTCTGGCCATGTTGTGCTCTGGCGATGAGATGTCCCTCCAAAAGGAAAGTTTATAGACATACCACTCAACGGTGATGGTCTAGCCGCTTAGCTGCACCGCGCACAGCACTCGCACTTCTCTGCCGCGGAAATCGGAGGGTAAAAGGATGTCTTCCTCCTGGCAGGCGAACTAACGCATCCGCTGTGTAGTAGGCGGCTCGCAGCCGCCCAGCTTTATCGCTTTCCTTGCGTGTACTCGACTTTTTTCTTCTACCCTGGAGGTCACCTTGGTTTGACACTTCCGTCACGAGCTTGTCACTTGAAGCGGCGAAGATATCCACGACGCTGTCGGGTGGAGCCAGTAAAGTTTGGTTCGTTGTTGAGGTGAATAGTGTCGTCGTGAAAGGTGGTGAAGGACCCGATGACGAGATGAGGCATGCAGATGATGAATAAAAAGAAGTGTATTTACACTTATTTACACTGACGATGAAGCATAACATAACACAAATGAAAACGGGATTACAATTAAAAGGCGCCGCAGCACACAAGGGGGGTATCGCTGCACGATCCTTGGTGGGGCTCGGAGGGCAAAAAGGTGCGAAACCGACGCAGGGTTGGCTGGGAAGGTGCGTGGGTTCTGGCGCCCAGAAACAGCCACCGGAGCGAGTCTTCGTGCGACCGCTCGCAGTCGCAGCTCTCGAAAACTTCATTCAAGGATGCGCGAGGAGGGCGCAAGCAAAGCCGCGTCCCCACAGCAGCGCACAAGCCAATTAGGGTTTTCACCTCCACTCCCCCCTGTCCATCTCTGAAGGTCAGGAGGACAGGGAAGCCTTCCCCGACGCCACCTAAAAAGCCGCCGCCGAGGCCCATACAAAGGTTTGGGACTCGCTGGCGTCGGCGGAGGCCGCCCCTACTTCCATCCGAACGAGGGGATCACAACAAGGTCACGAGAAGGGAGCTGGGGGGTCATCGTCCCGACGGGGTCCATCAGCGCTGTCATCATTACCATCCGCAACAATAGCCGTCACCATTGATATTACAGCACTCCATGTGACTTCAAGTATTTATAGTCTATTCTCTGGGGTTTGGCTGAGAAACATTTCGTGTGAGGGTGACGAATACTGTGGGCAAAAAGATACAAAATCCAGGAAGGAAATTTAAAGTATAAGCTATACAATGCGCTAGGATCTAATGAACTATACTCCTACTTTCTATGATAGGTGATGCATTGATAAGCAGGTTTTCTGAAATTGAATCGAAACACCACCCAACAATAAAACATCATTCCTATTCTGTGAATCTTTACGAATTCTAATATATTGTTTTCTAACTTTTTATTATTATTCAGTCAATTGTTCTTCTGAAACTGTGTATTGAAGAGCGTAAAATTTATTTGATGCCTTTGTTTTGCGCTCAACCTATCTTGAATGATACTGTATTCCTAAACATGTATTTTCTCTGTGCTCAGCTATGTTCTTCATTAGGATAATTACACTTCCTTCCAGTGAAGCGGTTACTGCAAAAAAAAAAAAAATGAAACTATGCTTTCGTCGTTTGAATAAACAAAGGCTCAGGAGGTTTCTCCGAAACTTCTGCTGGTGCAGTACCTCTTGCCGTTGCGCTAAGCAGGGGGGTATGGGTTACTTTAGGTTGAAATTTCGAAAGACGAGATACGCCTTGCTAATGTGATTATGAATTTCAAAAAATATTCTTTGCTGTGCTAGATACAAACACCTGTTATTAAATGAGTCATGCTATGCTCCCGCATCGACAACCTTTATGCGGCAAACTCATTTCTAAAACAAACTTTTTGGTCTCACTAGCTTCGTTTGTAGCGTCAAAAACTCACTGAAGTAAAGCCAGCTTTCTCTGACGCTGGTGATTATCGTGGGTGAAGTTAAAAAATATGCTTCCTGTGGTCGGAATCAAAACTGGGCACTGCGTGTTATGAAGCCGATATCTATCCAATTGCCCCATTTCGACACGGCCGTCGCAGTTGATATTCTTGTAGCGTGAGCTACACTGGCCGTGGTTGAGCAGTTTCGCGTGGCTCCGGTAGAGCCATGCTGGGAATGCGCGAGGAGCAGGGAAGTCTCACGACACACAGCTGGCGCGCCGGAGCTGCCGCCACCGCTACTGGATTGGATTGGATTGGAAATCGTTTTAGCAGGAGTACGATAATCAGTTAATCCTAGACAAACAGGAAACCTCAACAATAACTTGCGTATATCCTGTCATAGCAGAGCTAAGCCTCTGCTAATTATTTTACGTGTTTATGAACACTCACATTTGCACAGAAAAAGCAAGCGTCATTCTATCTAACGATGACCACAGATAAACGCGAAGACTTATTCGGGTGAATGCCAAAATGCCATGAGCCAAAGTCAAATCACTGCCTTCGAAAGTCCAAAAGACTTGCGAGTCAAAGTGAAAACTCCACAAGTCAAAGTGCATAATCAGACGACCACGAAGGAATGCCTCACGAGCATGCTTCGGGTTCAGCTATCGTCGTCATTAGGCGGAGAGGCCCATGATTTTTTACCGGGCAGTTACCTTCCGCAGGGGTGGAGGAGACGGAGAATAAAGGTGTGGGCTTGTATCAAAGCTTGAAGCAGGCGTCCTTAGCCCTTACTCATAGTCCTTATTCCATAGTCCTTAGTCATAATTGCAAACGTAATCAGATTTTTTGTGCAGTGGATGTAAACATATAAAAGCGTTGAAATTGCACTTCCGAATTACCGTCGTATGGCATGCAGAGCAATTGAAGGTGGATAAGTTAAAAGTGCCGTAGTTACTGGTATTACTTCAATGGTGCCGCTGTTAATAGAAATGACGGCACAAAACATTTATTTCTGTCCTAGAAACTCTAGAAACTCTAGACTCTAGAAACTCCTAACAGAAACGTTTTATCCATGGTCGTCGTTTTTATGCCAGCATAAAATTTTTGCCGCCGCTCTACGTTGCGCGTACTCCTGTGCAATACGATCACCGATATGTTTATATAAATTACTTGTAATTAAGTATTATCACCAGTTCATGTGGTCAAATTGTATATAATAACTTTATATATAATAGCCAAGACTGCCGATTTTCGAACAAGTACGGCTCAAATAGAGACGGTGGTGTTTTCTTTTCTCGACGGTATTTTTGATATTTTTTCTACACGAAAACTAGGTGCCGCCACGGCTTTGATTGAGGGGTTTTACGCGCCGAAGCTACAAAAGGGCTAGAAGTCTCGCCGAAGTGGAGACCTCCGGAATAATTTTGACCAACTGGGGTCTTCGACTTCCGCCTAGATGTCGACACTGGGGCATTTTTGCTTTTTACCTCCATCAAAAATCAGCCAACGCGGCCGGATCAAACACGCGAACTTGGGCTCAGCAGCACAGCGCCATAGCTAATGAATCACTGCAGCGAGAGCGGGCGCAGTTTGGTATCTCCACCCGTTGCTACGCTGTGCCTGCTTGACTCATCGCTAGGTGTTGCTTGTAAAAATGGCTCATATATTTTCCTGCTCCCTTTTACTCCACAGGGAAACATGTAATGAAGCTTGTTCAATGGCAGGAGAAATTGCAAAATAACGTAGGCCAATCGAATGGATCCATGGGTTAGGTGATCTGACCTTCTAAACACTTGATGCTTCTGAGAATGAATGATCCTTCTACTATTGTATTTTTAAAGCGGGAATCACACTTTCTACTTTCCAATTATTGATCTTCGTATATCGTATGATCAGTGAAGTTTAATTTTGCAGGAAAAATAATTACGAAAAACCGCCCTCGGCATAATTTTTATCCCAACACGCTTTTTCATACTTCAAAATACATTTCTTGCCTGTTTTTATGACACAAGTCAACCATATCTGCTACTTTTGCACTATTTTTTTCTTGTTTCAGCAAATATTGCAAATTTTCTAATTTAAAATAAAAATATGTGTTTAAAAGCTTCCCTTGGCACACTTCTTGTCCGGTTGCACTTTGAAGCTTCTTGGGTCGTTAAAATGCTAAGGGTAAGTATGGCACACAGCGCTCAACGGCTGGTGGTGGATCGCCTCTGTCTCTGTTCGTGGATAAGGGTCATGAAATAACTTAGCGGGGTCATGATTAACCAGACTTATCCAGCATACTTAGCTTTCCTCCCATAAAGCAAGAAAGAGAAAGAGAAAGCTTTATTTGTCTCCTTGGCTAGGTTCAACGACTCGAGAGGGAGGATCAGGTTGGGCATAGCGTCAGACGATAGCAAGGAAGAAGCCCGTGGTAAATGGAACCTCTTCGGCCGGCTGGACCATTGCAACTTGTGCTTAGGGATTAGAGCTGAGCAGCGCGGTCTCCCACTCCTAGTATGTGCTTCTGTGAAATACGAGAGAGGTTGGCTGTTTTTTAGGCTGCAGACCCAAATCATATGTGTGAGTGAGTTGCCGATAGGCCGCCCCATTTACACGAGTTCGTATATGTGTGGGTACTGCGGACAGCAAAGTCAGGGTGGGCGAAAGTGTGTGCCGGAAGCCTAAGACAGGTTCCCCATTGTACTGTTGTGAGCGAACTGTGAGCTCCTTGAAGTTTCAGACCGCTTAGCCTATAGTGCTGGGTAATTTCTTCATATGTCCATAACATATTCTTGTTCTTCAGATCCTTGCCCCTTTTCGGAATCAAGGCACCCAGGAGGCACCGCCAACCAAGAAGTGTCCCGTATCAAAAGAGCGCTTTTGATCAAGGACACAGGGCAGTCAGCATCCACCTAATCAAGTGGATCCTGACTGCAGTTCGCCTCATCCACTACCACGGCTTGTGCAGCAGGCGGTGGATCCTGCCCACCTTAGAAAGGATCTCTGTCGCCCACGGGCTAAAATTATTTGCATAACAAACCCACCTATCCTTCTGTCCCTCTGGTTACCTAGCTGGATGTTGTAGTGACCATTCGATTGCGGTGCATCGTGACACCCTGGCGCAGGAATATTCGCTTGGAGCAAAGTAGACATCACCTCCTATTACAAAAAAGTGGGCGACGTTTCGTTTTCAGTTGGCATAAGCAATGCAAATAGGTTTTTAGTAAGCCCTGTGTTTCTGCTTCTTTTTCTCTCGTGTCGTTAGCGCTGTTACTATGACTGAATGGAATACAATCTAATTGAACAAACCCATGACGGAATGAATGTCTGCGCTCGTTTGAGCGGTTGAAGTATACTGATAGCGTGAACTTTCATGCTCAGTGCAACGCTTGCTAGAGCCCGGCAATATCCAAGTAAGTTAATCGGCGAAGTCAAACTTCTCTTTTTACATTCGCACCAGACGCCTTGTGATTGGAATGTAGTACTGGACGATAGATATTTAATATTATTCTAGTAAAATTGGCGCAGTTTTTACGGCAAGGCTGGAGAAAGTGCAGTGCTGGCGGCCCCTACTCCTTCGGCGGAAACCGGCATGCTGCTCGGTAAAGTAATTTCCGTGCTTGCCTCTAAAAGTTCTCCATGACTGGCAGGCCCGGACCTTTTGTCCGCCGAATTTACATCTCTCCCAAAGCGGACCACGTGAGTACGCGCAAGAACCCGCAGCCAAGTCCAAAGGCAACGCCCCCGCTAAAAACTCAAAGAAAATGCGGTCCGCCCGGAATGAACTGCTGGCCTAATCGATACAAAAAAGTCAGCATCTCCACTCCGTGGATAATGGCGAGGGTGCGGAGTACGGGGACTCTAAAGGACACGTAAGTTGCTCCCGAGGGACGTACGACTTGCGCCCCAACCACCATTTGATTTCAGCCGTGGGTTGCACCTTGAATATTCCCTAAATGAAACCAACTCATGGCTCAAATCGAATTTTGCTTGATTTTTTCTTAATGGCGGTGTGCGCATGAATGAACGCGGATCGACATTGGGAGGTCCTACGGTACACTGCAGCGTTACAGGCGAGGGATTAAGCAGTTTGACTTTTGGTAAGACGACTGATCGGTAAGACGGCTGTAAGCCCAATCGGTAAGACGACTGACATTAACTCTGTCAGGTCTACCAGACACAGGCTCGAATCCTGCCGGTTCCTGCTTGATTTTTTGCGATTTTAATATTATGCGGACGGATGCAGACGGACATTGTGCAATCATATAGTACTCCACACCTAAAAGTCGGTGATCGGATAAACCACCCATTTACAAGGCAAAAGACGCAGCTTTCATTCCGAGCACTGGAAGCGTTGTTTTCCCGAATCGGCCCCACATGTAATGCTTCCTGCCGCTGCTAACTGTGCCCCGCTCGGGCGTTTTTGGTGGTCCTGTGGTTAGGTTTCCGGTTCCAAAGCGTAAAGGTGTCGGGTTCGATTCCCGGCACTACTCACTACTCTTTGTTCTTCAGGTGCGAAGTCTCAGCACCTGTTCGTGAGCTTCTTGCAAACTCACCACTTTTCCTCACATTTCGAGCGTTTTTGGTGCGAAGGATGGAGATTGCTCGGCCTAAATAGCTTCGCTATTTAAACCGAGTGCCGCATACAGAGGATTCACAAATATTCTTTTTTTTGCGGCTGCTTGACATTACAACAAGCTTTTCCTGGCCGAGATTGCAAGGAAAATATTCATATAAAGATGACAAAAAACCATTCACCAAGTCGTCGGTGTCCGACGGTGCATAAGAGGGTCGTAAATGTGAACAAGGAAATTCCAAAAGCAACAACCTTCAGGGCGTATAAACAAGTAACATATACGTTCATGGCATTTTTTCCTCTTCAAAGCATGTACTCTCAAGGTTCCAGGGCGTCAACCAGGAATATTTTTCTGCCCTTGCCCCTATCGCAAAACAGCCCTTTTCAGTTCTGGTAGCAAAGACGTAGGGGGCCGCCTTACGTGTGCAGAAGACGACAGACTCGCCACGGTGGCTCCGTGGCTAAGGCATTGCGTTCCTGAGCGTGAGGATGCGGATTCAATTCCCGGCCGTGGCGGCCACTTTTCTGATTGAGGCGAAAAGCAAAAAACGTCCATCTGTACGAGATTGCGGCGCACGTTTAAGATCCCCAGGTGGTCAAAATTAATCCCGCGCCCTCCAATGCGGCGCGCCTCATCGCCTGCATTGCATTAACGCCCTAAACTGTACAATCAATCATCAAGAACACGAGAGATTATTCAGCACTTCCTTTACATCACCTAAGGCGCGCTGCAATGTCGCTCCGGCTCTGCGTAAACTGAAGATGTCGTGTCAGATGGGAAAGCGTATCTACGCAGCACAACACCCAGTCTCGGTCGGAGGAGAAGACAAGAGGGGAGTAACTGTGCGGTGTAATGCGATGGCCACAACGAGGACGAAAACTTATTCTTTAGACTGCCCCGTTGAGAAATGTTGGGACAAAGGCAGTCAGAAGCGGAAGTTCTCCTCATTCGAAAGCACTCTCACAGGTGGTCCTAGATGGTCGATGGCGGAAGTCATCCTTTAATATAGAGAGACTCACAAGAGCCGTGGCGGCAATACCGAGCGGGTAAAGGATTTTCAGGCAAAACAACAATGATTCATTAAGTACAAAATCAACGCCCCTCGATTAAAAGACAGAAGATTAAACTAGAAGATTTCTGCCACGAAACATTGGCCAAGTTTTAAATGTAGACGGCTCCAACCATGTCATTACGGCGAAATCGAATAGAGGTATGCTTCAAAACGCAAGAGGGTCGATTACATTCGTACTACGGGTAGAGTTTCTTTTCTTGGGGTGCATGAGGTGCCATGGGGGAACGCCATTCTGTAAGTTCACTTTACTCAAATATGTTTTGCGCGTATCGAACTGAATTTCGGACTCTGACGTTGGACGTTGAAGCCTATGGCTTGTTGCCACAGAAAGCTGTGCGTTTCAACCACCTCTCACTTTATGTGCATTCTGGTCGTATCGATGATTTGTGGACTCTAACTTTACACTGGGAAGACTATGGCTTTTGGCGACCGAAAGCTGTGGGTATCAACCATCTTTCACTTATCCTACGATCATTCCTATCGTCAGACAAATTTGACTGTCCTGCACTGCGTCTTGCTGTATACGGTTGCCATGAGTGAGGCAACAAAAGCTTTGCTTTGAAATAATTAATATTGGAAAGCTGCTTGTGCTGTACAACAAACGCTTGAGGGACAACACTGCCACTAGTTGTCACTTCTTTGTAAGCACTATTACTGCTGAATAGCGCAAAGACAAAGAAAGCAGCGCATATTTACAATACTTATATACAACTGCGCGGCCATTTTTCAGCATCGTTGTCTTTTGGCTCTTTTTTATAACTACGAATTCCGAAATGCCTCACAAGTCTGTGAAATATAGGGAACAAGAATCATTAGTGATGAGTTTCAGAATGGATGTGCCGGTATTGAGTACGCCGTAAAGTTTCACACCTGACTTTGACGTAGACGGTTCAAGTCTATCGCCGCATTCACCGCACGGATGAACTTTGTAGAAACATTGGCCTCGTATCGTCGCGTTCCACTGCAAATGTCGACAAAAGATGTCGACATTTGCCAAGTAATCGCATCCCTTCGCTTCCCTGCTAGCCTCTCATGCTCTTTTTTCTGAAGGTTTGGTTTACCCCAGGGCATATATATGGGGGTATGAAGTGATGGTGATAAGATTAAAATGAAAATCCTCTTCCGTCGCCCTCCACCCAAGGCAAACAGCTTGGAGGTTTGCTTAGGTAAAGTAAAACTTCCACGTTAAACTTCTCTAGGCCAGGTGCGTCGACGCCAGCGCTGCCGTACGGAAGAGACGTTCATGAATCGAGGCGCCTTACTTGATGGTTTATAGAATCACGTTGCCTTAATCCACGTTCATTCCAAGCAAAACGTGTAAACCAATGTAATGAATCATTTCGAAACTGTTGCCACTTGATTTCTTAAAATGCCACCAGAAACTATTGGCCGCGAGGCCCACCACTGCAGAGGCCGGCGCTGCGAACGTTTTGACGTCACTTGTAGGATCACCGTTCCTATCTTGCTGCGAAGTTGGCTCGCAGCGCCTGACTCTTCGCTTAGGAAGCGCGTTCTAAAAGTATTTTCGTGTTAATTTCCTTCGTTTGAAGTTAATTCTCAGTGCGTCAAGCGCAGTTCGACCTCATGGGGACTTTACAACCGTATCAACTGTGGTAGATTATCCGCAAACACCATGAGCGTGGTGGTGTATTACGTATGCGACCGAAGCGTAAGCAGCGGCTTGTTTCCCCGAACACCAGTGCGGACTACGACGATCGCCGAGTGAAGTTTCTAGATTTCCCTTGTTTGCAAGAAACGTATAAAGCAGGAAATCGTGATTCTGAAGCGTTAACTACTCGCAGAAGCACACGCACCCGCCGTGCCTGCCCGCACGGCCGACAGTGCGGCTCGAACCGACGTAGGTCGCGGCAGCAACAACTTGTCGCCGCTTTTTAAAATCACACAAGTCATAGAAAAGAAGTTCCAGATTGGTGAAAGCGGATGTTAGTGTGATGAAAAATTCTAATAGGTAGTGTCATCAGCTGTGGTTTTCAAAGCGATGCTCAAATATCTGCCGCGATTTACGCCGACCGGCCGCGGAGGTCGGTCCCGGCAGCGCCGGCCCGTTCACGCACGCTGCGGCGAGCGGCCGAAGGATGGCTATGCTTGCACGCAAGAATCGGCCGAGGCCGTGCAGGTATCTTGATTGTCGATCGCTTAAGCGGAAATCACAGCGCTTACACAGTTCACAGCGCGGTGAAACTTTATGTTAGTGTCATTCGCAACTCTAACGGCGATGAAAAATCTGCTGCGACGCCAAGCCTGAAGTTCCCAACATCCGATTACGTGCATCCGAAACCGGCTGCGAGCTGTTGGAGAAGGCCCTCCCGTCGCGGACGCGCGTGTTGCGTTTGGGTTCCTCTTAACTTCTTGGGGGCCCCCAACGCTCGGTTCTCCTATTCTAAATCTCCCCATTACCCGAAATCATTAACGACGTGTTTCGCCTCGTACGCAGCCTTGCCTTCTATGAGCAGTCGTGAGTTTCGAAATTGATGCTTGAGAAAGACTGGCTTACTGTAAACATACAAAACACGCTGCAATTATAAATTACCACGCCAAGCACCTAATGAAAACTAAATATAGCCTTGTCAAAACCCGCTCGAAGGCGTTAAAAACTCGCCTTCATACCGTTCATACATTGCGGACAAGTTGTCGCGAAAAGTAAACATCAGCCGTGCAGAGTACAGGCTACGGCAGTGATCGTTAATAAATCCGGGCATGCCTATAAAAACATCGTAGGGGAAATAGGCACTGATTAGGCCAAACTGCAGACCATAAAATACTTTCAAGCACGTGCGGCGAAGCAATCTGATCACCGTTCTCGCGTAGTCATTCATTTACCAGGCAATACGAGCAGTTCGCGCGGTGAGATCATAAGTGAGCGACGCGTTTCCGTCGCTGTTACAAGGTGTTTGCTTGCACACACATGTCCCGTCACAAGTATTTCATAATTAATTTACCGCGTACTTTTCTCGGCATCAGTTGCATCGTCCTTGGCGTTAGTTGGCTGCGTACGTAAGAGCTGTGGGTCGCGATGGTATCAACTACCTAAACGCGGCGGTGTCGCCGGGAAAAAGCGAGTCGCTGATTGCTTGCCCAAATTATTTGGTTTACAGACAACTGTTTTGGTAATTTGCATCAAATCCACAAGGAGGCGGGCGAGACGGTGGCCAGAACAAAAAACACCCTTCCGCATACGCACGGGGAATGTGTTGTAGCAGACGACAACACGATTCGGCGTCCTACAATTGACGTCACTCGTAGATGGCGCCACGGTATGTCCTCGAGGCCAATAGTTGCGCGGGCGACAGCAGGCGCCGGAGTGAATTTTTTTCTGCAGTGAATTTAGTATTTTATCTCGATAAAATGAAGAGCCCATGAATTTTTTTATAACGGAACACTGTAGATATCACTTATGCATTGATGTTGTGCCTTATATTTGTGCAATGCCTTGTTGTTCAATAGCGTTGACAAGTATTATTGATAAACGGGACTTCGGCGATTAGATTTGGCTGCCAGTATGTAGCACTATTGCGTATATATTGTTTCACTTTAACCGGGTGCTTAGATCGAGTCACAGACAGACAGACCACACTTCCTGCGTTCAAGTAGCCCGAAGAAAGACTGTCGTCTTTAAAACTCTCGCTTGGAAGGGAGTACGCATATTGCATTCAGTGAGGCTACACACGCTCTTTTGTTTACGCATGTGACGATCAGGCATAATTGTTATGCGCACTAAGCACTTCACCCAAGATTTTGGGTTCAACAACGGACAGTAGAATCCCCTTTCTACGATTACATCCAAAACAACACTTTGTTCCTCGGTAATGAGCAGGCCTGTACGATTTCTGTCTGATAAGAACACTTCAATATACGACGAGACATTGATTAGACAGTACTAGATCACCAAAAGAGAAAAAGTATAAAATTCTCACTCTTTTCTTGCGTTGTCGTTGCAATTTCCCAATCGGTCACCTGATCCAAATATAATACCAGGATAGGCATAAACGGAGCAGCGAGTGCAGTTGCTTCGATACTCGCCCGAAAGGGCAATGCGCAGGCAGCACTTAGAAGGCAGCGGCAGCACTAAATCTGTGATGAATAGGAGAAAATGGAAAAGCTCTCCGTTACTGAATGGCTCACAGTGCACCCTGGTCAGTCTAACTGTGGCATTGAGAGCCCCGCCATGTGTTCAGGATAATGTATTTCATCTTCTACGGCAGTTATAATAAAAAACCCGGGAGTATGGCGTGGTCCTCTGTTTGCACACACAACCCACATAGATATTCCTCAAAGATGCTTACCTGATGCTATGCTTAGATGAGAAGCTCCCGCTTAAACCTGTTCACAGAAGCCACTCAACGCCCTCGACGGATAATCACTGGTAAACTGATTGAAGCGCCATTAACGTGTCTCTTCAAGCCTTGTTTGCGTTTTTTCTGGTACGCGTATTGTTTAAATGGGTGCAGACGCTTGCAGCCATTGCCTTTTTCTCACTTTGGCTCCATTGCGAAAGTAACATGGGGGCAGGATCTGTAAGTTTACGGCATTTTATTTGCGCCGTGTATGATAGCGCAATGTCTAGGAGAGAGCCTACGCAAGAACGCGAAGTGGTTACAGTTGATGTCACCCTTCCTGTATGTTGAACATTCAGGGCGTTGTTCCTTGTGTCGTACGTCAGTTTCGGCAGTGCAGACAGCCCAAGGCATTATACAAAAAAAATCACCATCTTCTCGTAGGGGAACCCTGAGTACTATGCGAAGCAGGCATGGGGTCGATTCAAACGCCAATTAGTTTTCAGTGCGTCGTTTCCGTGAGGTTGAGGTACGTAGCTACCATTATATTTACCGTTTGGTTTCAATAGTAACTACAACAGTTTTCACTTATCGAAACTACGAAATGGGAAATTGCGCTGACCCCATGGCTGTTTCGCATACTACTCCGAGTTCCCCTACGCGAAGATGGTGTAATTTTACTGGACGGGGTGGGGGTGTAACAGTGGAGAGGCATAAAGAGAGGGAGAGAGAGAGAGAAGTTATATGTGGTATCAGTTTGTCTTTATTTAGGCATTATCATCATCATGTTCATCGTAGGTGACGTCGAGCTGTGGTTGGCATTCCGCTTTAATTATGACCTCCTTATGGTCTGTGAAATGTAATGTCAAGGGCTGTTGTAGTGGATGAACCTTAAAGTTGCTGTAGGTGAGGTCGATGCACGTTCCCCGGATGGTTGTGGGCTGCTTGTAATCACGGCCCGCCGAGACTCGCCGACGCACACCGCTGCGGGAGACGTTGAAACTTCGAAGGCACGTAATTCGTGCTCGTCTCATTCCGGCCAAGGAAGACACCGGCAACACTGTCGCTCCAAGAGCCCTTAAAGGGGAAGCGTGCTCGTCTCGTGCTGACCCAGACAGACACCGGTAACACTGTCGCTGAGGAGCCACAGAAGGGCAAAACACCACCGGGCGTTCAGCAAGCCGAGCATACGCAGTGGGGGTGTGGACGGCGCAACAACGACAACGACAAGGCAGGGCCACAGCCCCGACCATAAGATGCTTCGCATCTAAAAAGCCACGATAAAGCTTTTGTATAGTCGCGTCCGCGCCCGCGCGGAATTATTTTTGCAAGAGTGATGCATGGTCGCGGTGCTTTGCCGATTGCGCTCCGCAGCTGAGTTGAGACTTCCACGTTCTAGTGCGAGCAATTGCGGTAGTATACCTCGTCTATAGGACAAGGAATAAATATTTAATTGAGCAGTCAATGTTGCTGGGTTGACCGCCAGTTGGGAGACCTCCTTAGCCCAGGAAGCCCTGGGACTTGGCGGCCTGTCTCACCTGGTCTACCCGATGTTGTTGGGGATCCTGGTTGCAGCTGGTGAACCGACCCTCCCACTGCTGAAATTCAGACTTGGGGCGAAAAATGTGTGGCAGCACTCCCCTACCATGTGGCAGAGAGTGCATGGTGCTATGCAAAATTTACAGGTGGGTGTGTACGATGTCGTATGCATTGAGTGTTGTAAAGTACCATGTGGAAATGTGTTAGTTTTTAGGTGTCTTAGATGACCGCGTCTTCGCGAGACATGTTGGTATGTGTTCTTTGTCCCAGGTTCTTCGTTCTAAACGGTTGTGGCCCAGCATGTCACTGTACTCTCTGGGGATTATTTCTCGTGTTGGGCTTATGGAAGGACCGGCTCACATCCAAGAAGGAGGCGGCTGGTGTGTATGAGCTCGCACTGCGGCATGAGCCGCCTCATTCCGATTCATGGGTGAATAGGCCGGTGTCCATATGATGGAAATTTTGGGAAAACCAGGGTGGGTCGATAAAATTTTTCCTGCTGTCAATTAAAAGCCTCCGATATCAAATTTCGAGACGTTGTCTGGGAGTTTGATATAATAGCGACATATACTTAGCGTCTAGATTAAATACGAAAATGACCCTGTGGGTAAACAATGCGCTCATTGGACTTCCTTAGTTATGCTAAATTAGTCTAGAGCTCTAATTCTAAAGAAGTAGAATTAGAATTTATCTACACACCGATTCCAGCATAAAATATACTATTGAATCTATACAAATTAGACATTTCAAATGGTGTAAAGCTCGAAAAGCTGTAACATCGGATAAACACTTAATATCTTTTCATGCAAGCTTTGCAAGTGTTCTCGTGGTTCCATCGTTACGACACTGGGAATGGCCATTCCAGTAGGAGCCGCCTCGTAACATGAGACGCAAAAGTGACTGGGACAGTACCTGAGGAATATTTTGTCTTCAGAAAACGCACGTGGATAAAGCAGGACGGAAGCCAGAGTTACAGGAATGCACAATATTAGCTGGGCCATTTTGTAGTAATTGCGTGTCGTTTTTAAGCGCAGCAATCTGGGGCACTATGGTCGACTACAACATCTCAGGCGATTCGCCATGTTTTTTGCGTAAGCAAAAGGTAAGCTACCAGTGACGTGATATACGTATAGCTCTGACGACATGCAGTGTAATTTGACGCTTCACTCAGAAAGATCACAGCCAGGGTAACAAATATTGCCCATAAAAATACAAAAATACTTGGCATGTACTGCAAAAATAAAGATGTTAGCTGAGGCTGGCAAGAAAAACAAATTTCTGCACCACAAGGCGATCGATTAAATTTCATCTAAAAGCGTGCTAAAGGCAGATGTATAGCTAAACAGCATTCCACAATTTTTACCGTATCTATTTATTTCTTTCAATCGCGTTTATTCACATAGTTGGGCTCTGTGCTTCAATGCAGGCTTTGTTGCGTTATCACCTTCCCGGCCGCCCCCACCACCACGCTATCGTCTCCTGCTATGTTACAATTTTATGGCGCGAACACAGAAAAAGATGGTCGCGACCATCGCTTGTAGGACGCATAAGTGCAGCGACGCGCTACGCCTGATTACCGCGGAACACACCGATTTCGCCGTTTCACTCATTCGTGAATCACGATCAATCATCGCTGTAATGAACCAAAGAATCACTTTTTGTCATTTTTCTCGTGAGTTCGATGATGTGACCCAACAGCTCACTAAGACAAGCGTGGACAAATGCCATGCATTGGGTACTCGTTGTCATGGAGAGGCTTGTGCTCCCTTCTTATGTTCCGGTCATTCAAAACAAATAATTTTCATATTAGTGCCAAACATAAAAGCAAAATACTGCACGTTATTTCTATGCTCCGTGATCTCTGACTTGCAAACAGTCGAAACTAATATTTGTTTCGGTTGAAAACATGCTTTAAACCTTGCGCCATGCTTTAAACCATGCTTTCAACCTTGCGGACATTTTGCTGCTTCGAAGATCGGGGAAATTTTTTGCGCTTTTTTGCGGCAAAAGCAGCCGCCATTTTCAAGCTGTAACGTGATATTACGTCACTTTTACACAGGCTGAAGTTGCCAAAGTGTGACATGATTGTTCCCGTCAACCATTCAAATTACGTCACGCCATAAAGACAGGACTGAGACAAAGAGAGGAAGGGCGAAGGGGTAATAGCAGTCACTGCGCAGAAGTGCGCCATGCTCAGTCGACCTGTGCTGACGTGCTTTTCTGGTACTCCGACAACAGCCCGTTTCTACAGTGAAGGACAGTGAAACAGCAAACAGAGCGGAGGACAGCCGAAGTTCAGTATTTACCTGCACGGTGCTTTCCCGTTGTGTCGGGTTTTGCAGCCGAGATGGCACGTAGAAAGCTGGTACACTGTGGTAGCTGTCCGCGAGAAGTAGACGCAGAGGAGCTTCAGCGGGGTGTCGGCGAGGCAGACGAAGGGCAGGTATGTACGTGTCGTTTATGCTTAGTGGTGTCGTGGCTAGAACGTGTAGAAGCGGATAAGTCGGGGTTAGCTACGCGGGTTGCAGAACTCGAGGCAGCGCTAAGTAACAAATGCGACGAACGGAGGGCCGTTAATTGTGGGGAAGTTTAAAGCAGATTAGAGGAAGCTAGAAAAACGCGTCATTTCGCCAAGAAATGACGAACACCTCGGCAAATGCAGCGGAAGTGAGGCATGTACCGAGGTGACACACGAGGGGAAGAACAAAAGGCAACAGGTACTTCCACTTGCTGCAAGATAGGTCTTCAAAACCAGTCGATACGCCGGGTACAAGTAAGAACAGCAGGTGGCAGATGGTAGCGTGGTAATCATTGCGTGAAATTCTAACATGAAGAGGAGCAGCGCTGCCAGAACGGACAAGGTAAAAGCGGATAAGCGTGTGAAGGTGTGGTGCTTCCGCAGTCAAACGATGCAGACATCAGATGACTCCAGCGAAGGGGAAGCTGGCCTTGTCCAGTAAAGCTAGAAACCTTGCTGTGATTGCCGCGGGGCTTAACGATGTTCTCAAGGGAGGAGGGAAAATTGGCCAGGAGATAGCGAAGGTGGTAAATGACCTGCGGATGATAGCCCCAAACGCGATCATTGCAGTCTGTACCGTGCCGGAGGTGACAAAGCAGGGCGTGCACACCGAACGGGCAGTACTCCCTGCTGACAGCGAGATCTTGAGGCGTGGTACGGAACTTGGGCTTGAAGTGATAGACGTGAACAGGGTACTGGGGAGCATTGGTCACAGGCAAGCTTTTCAGTGGGACGGGATTCACTTCTGCCGCAGGCTAGGAAACAAGGTGTTGTGGCGCTGGGTCTGAGAGTGGTAGCTTTTTTAGGGGGCCCCACGGAGTAAAGGAAGGCAAAATAGGAGATAAAGGGAAGAGAGGGACACATGCACCCTCAACTCTAGGCAGCCAGGCCTCGAGCTAACCGATGGACCTACAGACATAACTTAAAATGTTGACAGAAGCGATTTAGGCGGAAAAAATAGAAATAACAATTTCGTAAAAAAGAAAAATAGACCTCGTAAGCCGAAAGGGTAATACAGATGCAATAAATATTTAATCAGCGACATAAACATGCAGGGAGCAGAAAGCCTGATGAGTGGGTAGAAATTCACAACCAACTTGGACGTCAAGACATAAACCTGTTCTCTTTAACCGAGACTCACCTCCCAGACCTGGAAGCCCCACCTGTCATAGAAAACTATGCCTCGGAAAGATGCAACAGTGCCACAGAAATGAACTGAGGAGGAGGTGTTGGCATGCTCATTAAACAAGGGACCGACAGCACAGAGTGCATAAAAGCTGTGAGAATCATCTATCGGTTACAGGCACCATAGTGGGGGAAAATACATGGTTAGGAGTGGTGTATCTGTGGGCCGGAAGTAGTGCTAGGGAGGAAAATGAGAAAATGGAGCAGGAGGGAAGAAGTTGTTCGCGTCAAGAAAGTATTGATTTGGGAGTAGATGACGTGTACCATGATTCTGTGGGGTACACTTGTTAGAGAGAAGCGGCGATATTTTATGGGACTGTCTTTGTTACCAGATTTAGAGAGCAGAGTGACCTTCCCCACGTTCCAGTCCTCCGGTAAGTGGCCTGTGCGAAGTGACTGTGAGAATATTGGCGACAAAATAAACGAAGTGGATTTGGTGTTTTTAAGTAAATTAGTATTGATGTCATCCACACCTGCTGAAGAAGACAGTTTTACTTTATCGATAACGGACAACACCCTGGCTAAACATTATAGACGCCATACACGGCAGACTACTATACCGTAACACAAGGAATGCCATGTGGCTTTGTTTCGTAAAAGCAGGTAAAAAAAGCGGTAGTGAATTATTCAGTGCTAACTGGCATCACTTATAACATCGCCAGCTTCGTTTTTCATTCTAACAGTGCGGATTCCCTTGGGATTAATAATTTTCCGAAATTTCTGTTGTTGTTGGTTAGAACCTTGGGTAGGTCTGTGTTCTAAACCGAGTGCTTTGTGCTGCGTATAGCAAGCAAATATACTTTCTCAGTTTGAATCGTGAGAACCCAGTACATTCAATTCCTTTCCGGCATTTTCGTTTACTTCTACTACACACGCGGCTTTTCGAAAGACAAAACACTATCCTGAACACACTTTCCTAAAACCTCGTACTGGCGGCTGTGTAGTATTGACTGAAAACGTATTACACTGTATCTTTTTAGAAAATAATATTTTCTTTAAACTTGCACATGTAATGACTCAGTACACGTGATATTTCCACAGTACTCAAAGAACAAATATGTGTACATTAAATGCGGTAAAAATGGTAATAATATTTTGTAATTTTTCATCGTCAAACAACCACTGGAATTTTTTTTTATTTATAGGAGCCTCGAAAGACTGAATGAATACGCAGTTACGTTTACAGAAATGTTTGCGTTGTGTTGTCAGCTATAAAAGTTTGTAAAACGTAGCGTTCCGAATTAAAAGCTTTCTGTATTCTTTTCTTTTCTAGTGTCTTTACTGAACACGATAAAATGCTACATATAAGAATAAGGATCAGGTGGACTGGTTGATGCATGTTTAAAGGTGAGTTAACAGTGAAAACAAGAGAACGCACACTTTGGTGACACAAGCCCAGCTCGGACGTTTTGTCGATCATGTACACGTCCCACATTTCACGTCGTTTCTTTGTGCCTATAAAAATATGATTGTTTATAACAAAACCGCGCTTCGCATGCTAAAAGTACAAGTTAGTAACTCCGGTAAGGACATGGCCTAGAGAAGATTTGCTGCCGTGGAAAAATATAACATTGTGCGCCAAAAATAGGACCACATGGTTTTCTGAACTACCACCAAACTTTGTATTTTTAAATACCAGTATCCCTCAACTACACAGCATCCTTATGCTCCCTTCCTGTCGGACTGCGAGATCTGCGTGTTATTAGGGAGCACCAGCACAAGTTGGTACAAGTTGGCATCCGTTCCCAAGGGAAATGGAGAAGATAGTGGTGATGGCGCCCCCACAGCCATCGTTGGAGATCGGGTGGTCTCCCAGGATGCTGGCCTATGCCGCGAAGGTTTCAGTATATTGCTGCACTTAGGCACGGGCACGTCTATAACAGGAGATCGGTGTCCGCGTCTTCAGAAGCAGCCGTACAGAAGGGGCAGTTGTTTGTACGTGGGGCATGGTATCCCGGTAGCCACGCCAGGGTTAACGCAGGAGAGAGGGCCACCCCAACTCGAAGTCTACGCAGCAGGATCTCCTCACAGCCAGAGAGCCCACTGGGAAGGTGTGTTCTACGTGGTGGGATGGGAGCGCGTGTGGCACAACGCAGATCTTTCTTAAGTTTGAGAAATTGTTCATGTGGGGTCAGGTGTCAGCAGCGGCAGTGGCCGTGGAACCTACGTGATGTGACAGGAACTGTCCCCCGCCATATGAGCGATGATAGCATTACGCGGGGACCACGACAGTCGGAGAGGGCAGGGGTAAGTTTCCAGTAGTTCATGTCTCTTGAGACGACGAGTTGAATGGTACACGGCACAATGTCTGTATGGCCGCCATTGAGTTCGTGTAAATTTGTACAGTAAAATTTCTAGGGGCTTGCAGAAGTGCCGGTAGTAGCACTTGCAGTCGGTCCCGGTCGGCTGTAAGCTCCGCCAGCATAGAAGGCCAGTTGCGGAGTGTTTCGTAAGCACAGTTCTGATTCTCTTTTAAATGAGCGGAACGTTCCATTGCCATAGTTAAAACGACATCTTGGGCCCCAGCATCCACAAATGGCTCTACAACCTGGGGCTGCTTCACAGCCCCAAGTTGTGAAGGCATTGCGCGTCTGCGTTTCCTGTTGACCGACTGTGGAGTCTATTGAGTGGCTGGTTGTTGGTCACTTGATGGTACATCCAGGGCGGTCTAGTTGCAGGGTGGGCTGGAAAGGCGCGCAGAGGACTGCCCATGAATATAGCAAACGCCGCAGCCTCCACTACAAATTTAAATTTCTGCTTCCGATAGCTGCCGCACTGATGTACATGTTCATCCAGGGTGTTAAGTTGAGCTTTTGCCAGAAGAGTTGGTATAGGCGTTATTGGAGGGAGGCAGGTGATCGTCCGCATTGTAACTCCATTAACTGCTTCAAGTCGGGCCCACTCCACTTGGGTCATATGCTGGAATTAGGCCTAGTAGACTTGTCGAGACCTAAGTATTGACCGCACAAAGATTCGGGCCATGTTGAAGCAGGGTGCTCCAGACTTTTGTGAACTGCGTCGGATAAGCTGTAGCATTTCCTCTGCTAATTGTCGGGCAGACTGAAACCACAAGGCAGCTAACCCTGAACATGAAATCTCCACCCCCAACATGAGAAGACAGTTGGCCGTGCGCTTATGCTCCAATGTACAACAGCACCAAACATTGATCACGGACAGAATGGCGGTCTTTTCGACTGAAAGCGAACGACCAGCGTATTCACACCATCTCTGTGCGTTAGTTAAAGCTTGTTGCATGCTCGCCGCATGTCGAGACAGGTCTGGGTGGGCAGTCCACAGTGATATCGTCCCTATCAGGGGAATGCGATTTCTCTGGTATTTTTTTATGCCCACGCCAAATGCATTAAAGGGCATATCTTGTTTACACCCCTCTCTTTCCCCCACATTGCCAGGGCGGGAAAAGGGAATTACCTAGTTAAATTTTTTGTGTTCTGTTTCTCTTTTTCGTTCGTTTTCACATATTCGTACCGCGTTACTGTGGTTTCTTGTTATCTTTTTACCCTCTTCCACTTCTCTCATTTTTTTCGCTGCCCACCAACCAAGATCACATTGTACAAACTCCGCCTTCCCATAACCTTCCCCATTCCTTGCTACATTCTCTATATGTATAACCCTGAAACACATTATTCTGTACTCTGATGAAAGGAAGTCCTCTTCCTGAAGCGTCAGGAAACTTCGAAATTTTCAATGTATTTCTTGTTTTTTCTTGTCTATACTTAGCTTATTTTGTCGCGGTCTGTGCACGTATCTATAATAAAGTTATATATATATATATATATATATATATATATATATATATATATATATATATATATATATCAGTTTTGGTGCCAAGGCAAGGGTAGCTTAGCTTAAGAGGGTTGAACGCTGGTCGACCACTCTCGACATGTCCATCTTTATCTTTCCAAATTTTAGATCTGTTTCAGTCCCCTACCACATCCTCCCTTTGCTTTTCCAGGTTTTTCTTGACTGCCATACATGCTTAGCAAGGGCCCAGTTTTTCGCAGTCTTGGTGCCATAGGGAGCTTAAGAGGGTTCAACGCTGGTCTACCACTTTCAACATGTCGTAGACACTCGATTCGCGTCCCGGGGGTTCAAAAGAAGGTCCCCTTCACCCCGAGTAGTCAGAGAGGCGCTGGCTACCACCCCCAAGTGCAGGAATAAAAAAATACCTTAATATAAATACCCGCGAAAGTGTTGGGGAAACAGCCCCGCCGGTAGCGTAGTGGTTATCGCACCAGACCGGTATTCTGGAGGTCCTGAGTTGGGATCCCACCCGGCGGGAATTATCGATCACTTTCTTTGTCATTAAAAAAATTATTCATCTGTTTCTATGACTCACACCAAAACCTCCCCTATGCTTTCGGAGGTTTTCTTTACTGCCAACCCTTATTTTCTCTCTTATTTCAACGAGCCCCGCCTTTCCCATTTCTGAGTCGCTATATATATATATATATATATATAGTCTGGAAAGATAAATACTCACACAGAGTGCGAAAAAATAAGGTTAGTCGAGACAGAGACATACGAGGAGAAAGACGTAGAAAATAGAAACAAGTTTACTGACGTTTCAGGAAGAGGACTTCAAGAAAGGGGAATCTCAAGAAAGTAAGTCCTCTTCCTGAAACGCCAGTATTATTGTTTCTATTCTCTCCGTCTTTCTCGTGTGTCTCTGTCTCTACTAACCTTATATATATATATATATATATATATATATATATATATATATATATATATATATATATAGCGTTCCAAACATGTAGCGTTTGGAATTGAGGGGCTCGTTAGGAAATACAGAAAGAAATGCCGGCAGTCTACAACGCCAAAGAAGGAATAGTTAGACTATTTTTACCGTGTGTGACGTTACAATATATTTTATATAATTACGTGAGAAAGAAAGAAACAAAAACACGGGCCCAGAGGGGGGCGTGGGTTCGGTCCCCCCTTTGGGCGCGTGTTTTTCTTTCTTTCTCACGTAATTATAAAAAAAATTATGTAACGTCACTACCGGTAAGAAATAGTCTAACTATTCCCCTATGCCTTCTTTGGCGTTGTAGACTGCCGGCATTTCTCTCTCTCTCTCTCTCTCTCTCTCTCTCTCTCTATATATATATATATATATATATATATATATATATGGAGGTCGTGGGTTCGGATCCCACCCGGCGGGCATTTTTTCACCACTTTCTTTTCGGCTCAAAAAATTTTTCATCTCTTTCTATGACCCTCCAGAACCTCCCCCTCGCTTTCCGAGGTTTTCTTGACTGCCAACCCTTATTTTCTGTAATATATATATATATATATATATATATATTTATATACAGAAAGAAATGCCAGCTGTCTACAACGGGTCTGGGAGCGTTTTTCTTTCTTTCTTGCTACTTAAATTAATAAAAAAACATAACTTCATAACCGTCCCAAAACAGTCTAACCATTTCCTATGCCTTCTTTGGCGTTGTAGACTGCCGGCATTTCTTTCTGTATTTCTAACGAGTCCCTCACTTTCCAAAATATACATACATACATATATATATATATATATTTATAAATATGTATATATATGTATGTTTTATAATAACGGTTAAAATATATATATATTTATAGTTTAATCTTCATCAGCCTACTCAGGTGCTCTCTGAAGGACGAAGGCCTCTCCCTTTTACTTCAAACTGCTCCTCTACTGCGCTGCTCGAATCCACGGTTTAGCCCAAAATTTTCTTATTTCTTCCCTTCTTGGGCTTAAAGGGAAGGTGAAGCGGTTTCAGAATTAAAAGAAAAGTTGACTAGCAGCAAGTAAACATTGAATAGTTCCCGTGTACGAAATATTTTCGCAATACATGCAATAGAAGCGGCGCAATGCGCAAACAAAATTGGCCCGATGCCGCGCCCCCATCTCGCCGCGCGATACCGGAACACCGAAGAGCGCGGGCGAAAACCGGCTGAAAAACGTCATGCCTGGACTTCCGGCCTGGTCATCTGCATCTGCCATGCTCTTTTCGTTGTTGTTGTTGTGGTTGATAGCACTTATTTGTACAATTTTTGTGTTCGAAAAGTATACTCATACGCCAAAAGAGGCATACGTTACCATGCCATATTCCTAAGCAGGATAATGCCACGCCGCAATGTTTGATAACATACGGAAGCGACAACCTAGGTGGCTGTGCTTGATGACAGAAAATATACTACACTACGTTAGACACTTTGTAAAATGCTCCAATGCGTTTTCGTTATTTTTTAATTTTTTTGTTGCGACAGACGTAAATGTTCTTATTAGATTCTACATTTAGGAAGGATGGGGAATACTGCTGTACTTTGGCCGGGGGTGTTTCGTTTCGTGCCAGAAACAAAGTCACATTTGTTCAGAAAACACCTGTTTCATCAAACGCGTCGGTTTTCTTTCCCTATCGGCTTAGAACAGTGTTCAAAACCCAATTTTTGGCGAAACTAAAACAAGGGGCCAATCCTCATAAAAGTTTTCTCCAGGCTAAGAGGTAAAATGTATTCCTACAAAGTAACAGAACCAAGACCAACACAGTACCTATTTTGCAAGTATACATGCCACGATAAGGTGATATTTGTCTGGCATGAAAAAACACTGCTCCGAACCACCACCCTGCCATAATTTGTGGTGACTGCGGGCGCCTAATTTGTTGCCCAAGATTCCGTTTGCCTGCATATTATAAGCTAGCAAGCACTTGTTGCCGATGAACCTCAAGTGTGCTTCAGTGGTAGTCATAGATATATATAGCGATGATACTGAAAAAATTAGAGGCGAAGAGTAAATACACGGCCTTTGTCCGACTATCATGGTAAATGCATAAATCTAGAAATGCTGAAGCAGGCCAACGAGTCATTATCACAAACGTTTGGTAATTGTTACCTAAAGTAATGTAACTACAACGTAACTGCCTTGTCCGACTGGTCTGTTATTTATAACGAGGTGGCCGTAATATCGTAGCAGAATCTGCAACGCACACGCAAAAATCAAGCCCTACTAGAGCCGATAATGCTGCGGAGGCACCAGTATGCTACTGTGGTTTTAGAATAAACGCAAGTCAAGCAGTAACACGCCACTCATCGAAATGCAGCTAGCGATCATGGAGGCGCCGTAGCGCCGCTGCCCAAATGGCGCGCGCGCGCACTCGTGTGGGTGTGTGAGTGGGGTTGCGTAAGGGGGGTGGGTTGGGCGGCAACGAACAAAAGAAATTCGGATGCAGTGTCCGCTTGTTGGTTTATGCGTGTACCGGCAACATATGTCTCGCATATACGTTTACAGCGCATGAACGCTGTTTTTTCGCGCAGTGCTCACGTACGTGCTTTTCGCTGGTAGATTTTTTATAAAACGCCCCTTAATATTCGGCATAAATGATTTCGTATATACTAACAAACCGTTCAGACCGTACCTAATATTAACATAGGGAATAGAAACCCCCTATGCTGGTTGCCTAATTCATATTTTTACGGAACCCTCTAGCCGACGCCACAGTCACTGCTTTGAAGTTCTCGGTCGTGTAAAGCAAATTTAAGCACCAAGATAATTGAACCAACAGCACTGGAAGTTATACAATACACTTGCAGTCATGTGTGAACAATAAACTGCAAGCTAAATTGCCGAAAAGGTAAGCGCCGCTGCCGTGCGATCGTTCCCAATGCTTCCGACAACCGGCGCGGGCGAAGGCTGTCCTCCTTTGACGTCATGACGGGCGCAACCAATCAGGGGTGTCAAAAGACGAAAAGCGCGCGTCTTTCAAACAGGACCACGCGTTTTGCAAGATAAATGCCGGTTGGACTCATGTACGCTGAAATAAAAAGTGATATTCGGAGTCAGCGCGCAAGAAACTATATAAACATGCCTCTAACTCATTTTTTCTGGAAGGCGCTTCAGCTTCCCTTTAATATCTTTCCCGATGTTCTATACACATCTCTTGATATCCTCTCTGTTACCCTGTATGTTCATCGGTTATCGGTGTGTCTCACTACGTGGACAGCCCAAGTCCACTTCTTTTTCTTTGTTTGAGCTATTGCATCTTCTAATCTAAATTGTTCTCTGGTGCATGTAGGCGGTTTTCGGTGTCTGAGAGGTACTCCTGACATTATTCGCTGTATGTTTCGTTTAGCGGGCCTAACTTTGCGTTCTAGTTGATTAGTAAGGCGCCAACTTTTCAGGTATGTGTTTCATTGACGACAGTATCCACCTAGTTGCAGACATTTATTTTTAGTGAAAGGGGTACCTTAATTATCATTATTTCTGCGTGCTTGCCGTGTGCTCCTTAGCCTATTTCTATTCCTCCCAGGATTCCTCTAGCGTGGTTGGGAACAGCACTAACCGTCTGTAGTGGTAGGTGTATTCTGTAACCTGTCGATGTAAACTGGAACCCTCCATGCTGGATTTATTTGCATATTTTGATCTGAAATGCGGTCTAGCGCGAGCAGTTTAAAGTCGTGAGCCTGCGCTCCTCACTCCACGCAGCCTCTTCAGCCTTCTCAAGGAGCCCACCTGTTTTGGATCGAACTGTCCGCATTTAAGATGTTCCAAGTTAGAAACCCCCACGTTCTACTCCCACTTCCCCCACTTGAGGTACAGTCTTCCTGCCACAATAAAGGCTACCTACACCTCCTCTTCTAGCGTTTCGTTGCCGAAGCTGAAGACGACGTTAGTGTTACATTTATTTGTTATTACATTACATTTACCTATATATATTTACCCACAAGACCGTGATTTTACTGTGAAGCAGTATATGTCTAACCCCCTCCCCGCCACAGTTTTCATTCCGGTGGAGCAGATTTGCTCGTCACCGCTTAGGAGCTACTCCCCAACACTGCCGACCCAGTTTTTACAACTATTATTCCACTCGCCACAACAGATGCCTCTTTCACAACCTGCGCAATCGGCTGATAAATGCGGTAGCGGCCTTATCAGGTGTTACCAGAGCAACTTGACCGCTCTGAATGCCGAGGTGAACCCATAGTTCTTTTTTAAGATGAGAGGCATTCCACGCGACATTTCTGCCCGTACTTTTAGCGCCTTAGCAGGTGGCCATCATTGGTGGCCGTTTGATGGGAGCTCTAGTTGGGGGTTCACGCAGGTGGGCGTGCATGCTAACAGACGGTGTTCATGCCGCTACCGAGGACATGCACGTTGTGCTGGCGGGAAATTTAAGCGTGGAAGTAAGATTCGCGGCTCAGTGCAGCCTGTCAGCTGTCCTCAGTGGTCGAGCGGTTTGGATTTGCGTTGGTGTGTTACACAGACAGCGAAATTCCTACGAGGCTGGACGAAACACCACAACATGTCTGCAAATTAAAATAAACAACGCGTCCTCCTAGGTTTTAACTGCCTATGAACAGACGCGTGTTGTTCGCACACAGTACAAACAGCGGGCGTCGAAGGAGCGGCTGCCGGATCAGAAGCACGAACGGGTGCGAAAACTACAGAAAGCTTTGCAGAAAAATTTATACCGCACGCGGACAAAGAAAAGTTAGGAGAGACACCACGGAGCGCTATTTTCAACTCTGAAGTCGAGAGGAGGCACCCTGCTGTCGTACCTTGGTTACCCTCGTCTGAATGTGCTTTGAATTTTTTTGCACTGCAACACCAACTTTCCCAGGAACCCGTGCTCGTGAATGTAGGAATACGTCGGAAATCCAGCTCTCAATCGCGTCTTGGGATATCCGCGAACGATCCGGGACTGATAATCGAGGAGGCCAACTGATGGCATATCTATTGTGCTGGTGGGAGGTTTAAACGTGTACGTCCGCCGCCCAATGTGAAACCTCCGGTTCCTCAGTTGTCGAGCAGATTGGGCTGGTGTCGTACGCAAATAGTTAGATGTCTAGGACGCGGGACGAAAAGAGACAGCGCTTTCTTTGTCTACTAGAAAAAAATATCGAGTCTTTCAAACATTTTTTGGGGTCAGGGGCAATTGCTCGTTCGCAAATTACAAACAAACGTGTTTTGTTTCGAGCATTTCGTGTACTGCGTCCAGTTTCGCAGGTCATCCTTCTTAACATAGTGAACAGGCACTAATTTTTTTATTGTAATTCCTCAAGCATTGTTTGCAGTTGTTCTGCAGATCGGCTTACCTGATGTAACTATTTGTAGGGGCAAGGTTCCGGAAAAACTGAACAACCTTTTCACCTCCACTTCTCAGCAGCTTGACAGGTGCTTTTGAAGGAGCCGATTGAGAGTAAAGAGGTGACCTTTCCGATACCACTTGTCTTTGAAGGCGACCAGTGGTGGATACGAAAAACATTTGCCGCCTATCTGCTCCTTTTATTGCAAAAGTCGGGAAAAGACGATAGCCTATGTAGACATTTGCCAAGGAACTGCCCACTTTTGTTTTCTCGCTCACCTCTCCTGCTGTTCCTGCAACGTCACGCACGCCCAAGGTAAACACACCAAGGGTTTGATCAAGGCGATTTGAATTTACCGCGTTTCACTGCTACAGGCCAGGTTCCTCGATGCCAGCGCTGCAGTACGGCGGTGACGGGCGTGAATCGAGGTGACCGACTTCAAGGCTTATATAACCGCGTGGCCGGGCTCCACGTGCGATCTAGGCAGAACGTGGAACCTAGCTAGTGGAACAACCGATTTATCTCAAGCCAATCCCCCCTTGGTGGTGCCTGCCAAGATATTTGAGTTCATCTTCATCATCTTCTTTCGTTCCTGTTGTCGCTTGATTTTTCATATTTTGCTGTACATGTAGAATATCATTTGCTATTGTAAACTCAAGTATCCATGAATTGTTAAATAAGACACAATGTAGATATCCCTTGTGTACAAATTTCCTTTATATTAGCATATTAATGTCTTGTGCTTGTTCAACAAAGTTGACAAGTATGAATATATAAACCGGGATTAGAGTTGTACCTTTGGCTGTGAGTATAAAAAACTATTGCGCAATATCTACTTTGCTTTGGCCGTGAGGCTGAATCGAGCCACAGACGGACAGACAGACAGACAGACAGACAGACTATAATTTGTGGATTTAAGTGTCCCAAGAAAGACTATCGTCTTTAAATATGCCTATATATATTAAGTGCGAATGCACTTCTTAAGCGACCCTGAACCTGCGTCCACCGGCGATGTCCGCATAGCATACCCACGTGGGGGTTGGCCAGGAATCTCCTCGTCTTCCTTGGCAACGGGGGGAGATGGGCGCGCGCTGCCTGGCCGCTGACATTGCACATACCCACGTGGGCGATTGGCCAGGAATCGGGTTTGAGAAGGGCTAATGCACCCGCTTAAAGGAGTACTGACACTAAATGTCAAAGCTGAGATCCGCTCTAGCAATCAAGTACAACGACAACACAAATAGGTGTCTGTGAATAAATGCATCTTTCTTTCTTTGTAGTTGTGTGTGTGTGTGTAATCTCTCTTTCGCGAACATTACCGAACCGCGCAAATTCAACTCGTGCATTCGCACTTTCACATTCTTCCCCTCGGGGAAATGCGGGGAATTTTTTTGTGTTGATGCTAAATGTTGTCGTGAAGGCCGCTTTCGTAGCCAAGTGATTCATAATTACACGGAAATTCTAATTTTATTCATAGTGAACTGCGATTTCACGGTCTTCCTTTATTAAAAATAATTAATGGTTTGAAGTTTATTCGAAGAAAAATGGACGATTTACTTCTGAAAGATCTTCCCTTCTGGACATGCACCAGCAAGATTCAAGGCATCACCACCATCATCATTGTCTTCCCTGTTTGGGTACATGCCATTCACCGAGAAACATTGTCAGCATCATCATGATCAGCTGTGTCCTGCGCGAAGCCCACCGCAAAGCCCACCAATCTCTCAACTCGTTGAGATACCAAGCGTAAAAAAGGAGGAAGAGGTGTATCTGCCCCAGCGGTTGTTTCAGAGATCACGCCCCTCTGGTCTCCTAAGGAAAGCATGAAATATCGGAGCGGACTGTATGGACCCCCGTCAGGCGCCTCAACTCTCCCCAATCTTCAAAGCGCCGTGCTTCTCTTGGCCGTCCTCTGGTGGCCGACTGAACTTGTCTGTGCGGCGGAAGCCACTGTCGTGAGAAGCTCTGGCCGAATGCAAGCGTTGGCCTCTGGCAACGGGGAAGCTTATAGCGAAGGTAAGCACCGTAGTTTACATTCTCACGTCGCGGCCGCTGCGCCGTACTACTATCACACTACGAAAATTGTCCTACCGCAACGGAATTCCATACGCATTGACTCTTTTCATCACTCCTATTTCCTGCAACATCTAAGACAGTTTAACATCGACAAAATCAAAGAGGTCAATCTGGTGGTAACCGCTGTATGCGAATAATCAAAGAAGTCAATGGCTCAAAAACACCTTTCCTGAGGGATCATTTGCGTGTTTTGGTAAAAAACAAGCCTGGTTTCATCACGAATGTGTCCTCGTAAAAGCTTATTCTGGGCCGTGTCGCTGCTGCTGTTTTTATCCCTCCCGGGGCAACCTTAAAAATGCGCTTTACTCTACCTGCGGCTTATTCACATACTAAGGCAGTAAAAACAAGGTGTTATGCATTTTTGCCTTAACTAGTCACCGTATGTTAGTTTCTTTGCATATATACACCCAATGGAATACCGTATTGCTCTGTTGTTTAGTGTTAATCTTATTTCATGTTTCTTGGATTGAAATGACCAAACTTGGATTTTCGACCAAACTTGGTTGCAGTAAACATGAGGTTAGGCAAATACAGAATGCTGATTCGAATCAAGAGGGCGGCCAAGGCATCAAGGAACAGTGCCTAAAATAAAAGTTCTGCAATAAAGAGAACTGTACAGTTTTGTGCATCTGGACGTAATTTAGGATGGGCAGCAAACAGCGAGGTTCATAGAGCAGGTTTTCTATTTACGTGCAGAAGACAGTGGAAGGCTGTGTCGGTTTGAATGTAAACTTAGCACGTACTTGTTGTTGAATGAACAAAATTCGGTGGCATGCTCTGTCGAGTTATTACAGCTTGTAATATAATAAAGACAATAGATGACAAAACCTAATGTGTTTATCATGACCAAATGTATGCCCATATAACATTTTTCATGCTGTTTCGCCCGTGAAACAGCACGGCTGCGTCTACGGCACGCAACGGCTTACGCGGCTGCAGGTAACGCGCCATAACCCAACGCAACTCGACGCATTCGGCGCGAAGTGCAGCAAGAACAGGAACAGGTGCATGTTTATACATAAAGCAAACCGAGCATACGCAGGGAGCAGCTGTTGCATTATCGTGGTTTTCAGATTTGCATGACGAGTCTCTTTAAATCTGGTTCCGCCGCTGCAGGCAGCTTAAGGGGTTTCGTCGGGAGATTTTCCCCGCAAGCACACCTTTTCCAGTTTGTATCAGGGTGGCACGTGCCAATATGCTTTCCCCCCTGGATACGTCCCTGAGAAAGCCCGCTTGAATTATCCTCAGGACAACACTTCTTCTGTTCACGCGTGAGCGTAAATGCCCTGAGTTTCGGGACTCCCGCCGGTGTTTTATGGAACTGTCTCACAAAAGGCGACGAAGCGCCAAAATTGAGGTCAATGGCGCAGTTAAGATGGTGAAATATTGTACTTAACCGTGTTCTTTCGAACCAGCCAAAAAAAAAATGTACGGGTAAAAATGCTCAAAAATATAATATAATTAGACTAGTACACAGACAAACAGCAACGAGCTGATAAGATTGCTCACTTCACAAAACGACCTTCAAATGTTTCCGTTATTGTAAGTTCTATCTCTTAAACAACAGGAGTTTGTATCGGTTCGAAGGTTGCTCCCGTTCTTAGCACCATTTTTCTTAGTCGTGTAGATAGACAGTTGTGCAGAGCTTTAGATGGGGTTGTGTCTACGGTGTTTAGATTTGCAGACGATTACTTAGTTTTGGGTTCCTTATTTGACATCGTTGCCTTCAAGGAAAAGGTACTTGACGCCTTCGTTTTAAGAAGAAATGGGCTAAAATTCACTACGGAAGTTCCTGTGGACAATAAGTTGAAGTTTCTTGATGTAATGTTGAAGTTTGAACCAGGTCATGTGTACTGGGTATATTCGCCAAGGACCGGAAAACCTCTTCTAAGCTTTTCATCTGATCATTCTAGGCTTGTTAGCAATGGCTTAGTAGTAGCGTGCTTCAGGTCCGCTTTGTTTAAAACGTGCTTTCACTCGGTAAATGAGGCCTTCGGACTACAGGTGTCACATTTGCGGGAAGCCGGCTATCCTTTACATGTGTTGCAGGCTTCGTGTGAGAGGCTACTAAGAAAGCTGAAACACGTACAGGAAGTTAGACCTGAAGAATGCGCACAACGATCCAAAGTGACCGTTATTCCGTATGTTCATGGCCTTTCGCAGCGTCTAAAAAAGGTGGCAGAGAACTATGATGTGAAAGTGGTTTTCTCGGCAAAAAACAAAATAGGAAGTGTGTGTTCAAGGGTAAAACAGAAATATGAAGGAAAAAACGAATACAACCATGTATGCAATGTCAAACACAAGCTTCGATTTGTTGAATGTGTAAAAAACGTGCTTTATAGGATACTCTTGCTATGTGGGCACGTGTATGTTGGACAAACTGCATCAATGACCGCTGCATCAATGACCGTATGTTGGGCGCTGCATGTTGGGACAAACTGCATCAATGACCGTATGTTGGGCGTTGCATCAATGACCGCCTGAGGGAACACCAGCTTTCAATGAAAAACAAAACGGGGTCCCACCTTCCGCACCATTGTCTTGCCTGTGAAGATAAGCCATGTCGGCCGTTCATAAATGAAACTACAGTGCTGGGCAAAGGCCGTGATCGAATCGCCCGAGAGTTGATGGAGGAGTTTTTTATACGCAGGGATGACAAAAATTGTGTTAGCGTGCCATCCGTTGCTTTGTACGGCAATGAATTTGAATTTTTAAAGAGGATGGTGCACTGACAGAAAAAGATAAACGAACGGGCTTCAGTGTGCGCATGTGCCAGAAATGACATATATTCTTCTTCATTGTTTCAATAAAGTTAGTTGTGAGTCTGCGCTTGTCCTGTCTACTTGTCACGGTGCTGTCTTTTTCGCGCAGTTTTTTCTACTTTCATGATGCTGCACCAACTAGCCCAACAACATGCTGTACCAAGATTCACCTATGGGCATGCGCCTCATCAGTGGGCCCGTACAGCAAGCCGAGAGACGAAGAAGAGATCGCCCAGAAACGGACTGGCACGATCTGCATAGCATTCCTTTGCTTGGCCTCTTGGCCTTCAGCTGTAATTATCTCTAAATAGATAGCTTATTCGCATCTGCCTCGTAACATCTTTTTGGTGGAGGTTGCGGATTTCCCTCTCTGTGCCTGTCAGCAGCGCAGCTACAATCTACCACAGAGCTTCGGAGTGGGCGACACATTCGTCGAGGAACGATGCCTCCTCCCCCGAGACCTCACCCAGCGCGCCACTCGTCATCGTTTTCCAGCCCCGTGACCCAGGCTTTTTTACCAGTGAGGATGGTGCCCACGTGTTAGAATGGATCCGCATGTTTGAACCTGCCAGCGCCCATAATAGATGGGATGACACAATCATGCTGGCTAATCTGCCTTATCTTCTGAAAAAAAAAAGGCCAACACCTGGTTTGAGACAATTGAGCACACATTGAACAGCTAGGACGCGTACAAAGAGAAGTTGTGCGAAATATTTGGCCGACCCGTCGAACTCCAGCTAGCCGCAAAGCAACAGCTCGCATCGCGTGACCCGTCAACAACGGAATCCTACATCACGTACATACAAGATGTTTTAGCCTCTGTTCAATGGTAGATTCGCAAATGTCCGAAGCCGATAAGGTGGGCCACGTACTCAAAGTCATTGCAGATGACGCCTTCCATCTGCTGATCTGTAAGGATTGCACTGCCGTTGATGCCATCCTTAAGGAATGCCGATGGTTTGAGTAGGCAAAATGTCGTCGCATTGCCTACCAGTTTTCTCGACTGCCTCACATGGCGGCAACCTCGTCTTCTCAAGATGTGACGCTGCCACCGCGCAAACTGCTAACGCCAAACATGGAGGCTCAGACTGAGAGCCTGACCAAAATTGTGCGCCGGGAGATCGAGGCCATGAGCCCAGTCACTGCTTCTACTGACACGCATGACTGGACCGCCCCCACGATTTCCCTGATGCAAGCCGTGGTTAGAGACGAGATCGCAGCCTAGGCCTGCAATTGGTTTGTGCATTGGGACGCTACGATCCCTGCGACGGGGTCCGCGTATCCTCTACTCGTAGTGATGTCCCGCCGTGCTACTATGTTCCACCGCGGTTCCGACGGCGCAGCCCTGGTGAATAGAGAACAGCCGATCACCGCCTCATCGGTTTCAACTGCCATCGCTTTGGCCATGTCGCCCTTTACTGCCGTAGCAGCTGGTCGTCATCTCCACGTCCACGGTTCTTCGACAACCGCTACTCCGACTACCACCCTCGACAATTTCCTCCCGGTCCTCAGCAGCCCTTCGCAGCCGACAACACAAGACGCAACCGCACTAGCCGCTCGCCATCACCTCAGAGTCGCCAGTCGCGTTCACCGCAGCCCCGCCGCCAAACCTCGCCGCCTACTTTCTCAACCTCTATTTCGGAAAACTAGCCAGTGCAGCTCCTTGAGGTGATGCTGCATTAATGAACCGTACTGAAAATCCTCTGTTGACTACGATTACGAAACCCAATTTGATAGACGTTTACGTTGACGCTGTTCGTGTCAGCGCGTTAGTCGACACAGGCGCCAATATTTCGGTAATGAGTTCGAACCTTCGCCGCACCCTTCGGAAAGTTATGACGCCTGCTGTATACCGCACCGTACGAGTCGCCGACGGAGGAGCGACCACCGTAGCCGGAATGTGCACCGCCCGCGTCGTAATGGCCGGAAAAAACATCCCTGTCTTGTTCACCGTCTTGGACACGTGCCCTTAGGACAATATAATCGGTCCAAACTTTCTGATTGACCACAGAGCCCTCATTGATTCCGCCGTGGGGGTTTTACGTCGTGAGATTCCCACTTGCCCCTTGATGAGACCGAGCCTGTTTACCGGCTTTGCTACACCGAGCGTGCTCGATTAACACCGAAGACCATGACCTACGTACCGTTATCGTCGCGCCCGCCAGTCCCAGAACGTGAATACCTTGTCTCTCCCGTCACCGACGTACTCCTCGAACGTAACGTGACTGACTACCAGTCATTTTATGAAGGTGATAGCGTCGGACCTTCCACATCCGCAAGCCCATGATCTCCGATGTCTTTTAGCGTCCTATCGGGACATTTTCGACTTGGACAACCGTCCTTTGGGCCAGACGTCTAGTGTGACACATCGCATTACCACTAATGACGCGACCCCTATTCGCCGACGTCCATATCATGTGTCCCACGTCGAACGTACCGCCATTCAGCAGGAAGTAGAGAAGATGTTGAAAAAAGATTTTATTGAGCCATCATCGAGTCCTTGGGCATCAGCAGTCGTGTTGGTTATAAAGAAAGACGGCTCATGGCGATTTTGTGTCGATTACGGACATTTGAACAAAATAACCAAAAAGGACTTTTACCCACTCCTTCGCATTGACGACACCTACGATTGCCTGCATGGCGCGTCGTATTTCTCATCCATTGACCTTAGATGGACCAAGATAACCTTAGATGGACGCCATCGACCGAGAAAAGACCACTTTTGGGACACCGGACGGACTGCACCAATATAAGGTCATGCCGTTTGGTGTGTGCAATGCGCCAGCCACATTCGAAAGAATGATGGAGTCGCTTCTCCATGGATTTAAATGGACGACATGCCAATGCTATCTGGACGACGTTATCGTCTTTTCTCTCACGTTTGACACCCACCTATATTGCCGCTCTACATCCTGGCAGTTTTAGATGCGACGCTCAGAGCATCTCTTGTCGGCGGCACTGTCCTTCCTGCGTGCGTCCGTTGTCCGCAGCCACTCTCCCGCTCTCCTCTCCGATAGCGAACACTCTCTCGCGAGGGGCATTGGATTGGATTCGATTGGATTAGATTGGATAGGCTTGGCTTGGCTTGGCTTGAAATGATTGGATTGGATTTGGATTGGATTGGATTAAAGTGGAATGTGTTCGATTGTGTTGCATCATAGCCGCGGTAGACGCACTGGCGCCGGCGCGTGCTCAGGTGAGAGCGTGTGCGGCCCAGCGCGCTCTCACTCCGCCGGTGGATGACTGCGCATGTGCAGAACTCTCTGTCTGTGCGGTTTCCTCTCCTTCGGGCGCGCTGCGCATATATAATGCCTAGAATATAACCGGTGTGCCGCTCTCCGGCGGCCTTTCGGTCGACGGTTGTTCTCCGCGTGCGCTTGAACCCCCTCAGCGTCGCATCACACCAGGGTTCCCGCGAGGGGAGGTGGGGGTAATTTTTCGCAGAGCTGGACTTCAGCTCAATTCGTCAAAAGGCCACTTCAGCTGCCGCCAAATCAATATCCTTGGGAACTTCGTCGACGCTACCGGAGTTCAACATGATCCAGAAAAAATCCGCGCAGTCACAGAATTCCCTGTTCCTCGATATGTGAAAGACATTCGCAGCTTTGTAGTGCTCTGCTCCTACTTTCGCCGCTTCGTCAAGAACTTCGATGCAATTGCCAGGCCACTCACGGATTTGCTTAAGCACGATACCCTGTTTTTTTGGGGCACTAAGAAAGCTTCTGCTTTTTCAACCCTCGTCGACCGTCTCACAAATCCACCTATTCTGGCGCACTTTGACGGTTCCGCTCCGACGGAAGTCCACACAGACGCGTGTGGCCACGGCATAGGCGCCGTACTGGCTCAGAAGCACGCTGGCCTTGAACGAGTAATAGCGTACGCCAGTCGCCTTTTGTCACCTTCCGAGCAAAAGTATTCAATTACCGAAAGGGAATTCCTGGCTCTCGTATGGGCCGTGAACAAATTTCGCCCATATTTATACGGACGTTCTTTTTCCGCGGTCACTGACCACCATGCACTATGCTGGCCGGCTTTCTTAAAGCGACCCTGCAACAGTTACCATCGACTACTCAGAATGTACTTTGGGGTAAAGGCTATTGTCCCAGCCATCTCCCCCCGCAAGAATTACGAAAATTCGTTCACTATCATCGAAACTACGCGCGATGAAAAATCGCGCATAAATTTTCCCTCTCAACTCAACCACCGACAACGCGACGAAAGCTGCGCGCTCTCTCCCGGAGAGGGGGGCGGCGCGCGGCTTTCTGTTCGGCGGTCTTCGATATGTCACAGGCCCGAGAGTTTCGTCCTTTTCCCCGCAACGTGGACGGGTCTATTTCCGGTTTTGGTGCCACAAAAAAAGCAGGTATGGTGGCCTGCTCGCAAGCAAGCTCTCAGGCTGGTAAGGCATTTTAGGAGAAATAAACGTTTGTTGTCGAGTGGGCGCGTTGAAAGTGGAATATTTAGTTCGTCACTCAAATTCCGCGCGCACTCAAAACAAACGAAACACCAAAAGCATGCGGAGAGGTTCAGACATAGAAGAGGTTCATACACAGTGCTGACGACGGCTGATCGTCACAGGCAATGCAGAATTTAGCTGCGAAGTTGACCAGCGACACCCAATAGGACAGCCAGGAAAGCAATGGCCCGATTTACGTCGCAGAGGTCATGCCACGGGTGCATAATGAGGAGAATTGAAGAGATAGCGGTTGGTTTTTCCGCGTCTTTCACGGCTATTTGCGCGCTTACCGCTTCACGTGCACGTGTAATATGTGGCTCGGGTGTTCCTGGATGTCTAACCTAAACGTAGCGCTGGTTTACTTAGACTGCATGAAGAGTGCAACAGGGTCCCTTCAAAAGATCCTAAAGGCCGTGATATCACGGGGACGGGTCAATCCCCGTTGAGCGATGGTCCACATCCAAGGATGACGACGAAGAAGAGATGTGGGCGCGGCGCGGCCAGGCAGGGTACGGTTATGGCTTGATGTAAATAGTTCATTATGTAAATACATCACTTCATAGCTACATGGTTCATGCCTTCTGCCGCCGAAAGATAGGGCAGCAGTCTACAACGCCAAAGGAGGCATAGGGGTGTGGTTAGGCTCTTTTCTTTTTTCACTACTGTTAATGAAGTAAACATTTTTTTTAATACATAGAAGAAAGAAAGAAAGAAAGAAAAACACGCGCCCAGAGTGGGGACCGAACCCACGCCTTTCGATTTTCGGCTATCTGGGCGACTGTGTTCTCCTTCACTTTCTGGGCTATTTATATTTACTAGAAGTGTATCTGACGCTTGAGGGTGGTAGCCAGCGCCACTCTGACTACACGGGGAGAAGGGGACCTTCTTTTCAACCCCCGGGGCGTGACTCCAACGTCTACAGCCTGTCATGAGCGGGTAACTGGCGGGAAGCCCTCTTATGCTACCTAGACATCAAGGCTGCCAGAACCGAGACCCTCGCTAGGCTTTCGCAGAATAATATAGTAGAAATGTGGGGCTCGTTGAGGAAAATACAGAAAGATAGGGCAGCAGTCTACAACGCCAAAGGAGGCATAGGGGTGTGGTTAGCCTCTTTTCTTTTTTCACTACGGTAATGAAGTAAACATTTTTTTTAATACACAGAAGAAAGAAAGAAAGAAAAACACGCGCCCAGAGTGGGGACCGAACCCACGCCTTTCGATTTCGGAATTCTGGGCGACTGTGTTCTCCTTCACTTTCTGGGCTATTTATATTTACTAGAAGTGTATCTGACGCTTGAGGGTGGTAGCCAGCGCCACTCTGACTACACGGAGAGAAGGGGACCTTCTTTTCAACCCCCTGGGCGTGACTCGAGCGTCTACAGCCTGTCATGAGCGGGTAACTGGCGGGAAGCCCTCTTATGCTACCTAGGCATCAAGGCTGCCAGAACCGAGACCCTCGCTTGGCTTTCGCAGAATAATATAGTAGAAATGTGGGGCTCGTTGAGGAAAATACAGAAAGATAGGGCAGCAGTCTACAACGCCAAAGGAGGCACAGGGATGTGGTTAAGCTATGGTTAGGCCATGGTTAGGTGTGGTTATATATATATATATATATATATATATACATATATATAGGACAGACAATAATGCCTTGCAGTCAAGAAAACCTCGGAAAGCAAAGTTGAGGTTCTGGTGGGTCATAAAAACTGATGAAGAGTTGTTTGGGTCAGAAAGAAAGTGGTGGAAAAATACCTGGCGGGTGGATCCGAACCCACGACCTCCCGAATACCGGTCTGGTGCTATAACCACAACGCAACCGGCGGGGCTGTTTCCCCACCACTTTACCGGGAATTTATGTTAAGGTATTTTTGGTTTCCTCAACTTCAGGTGCTAGCCAGTGCCACTCGGACTACTCGGGGTGAAGGGGACCTTCTTTTTACCCCCGGGCCGTGACTCGGATCTCTACGACATGTCGAGAGCGGTCTACCTGCGTTGAACCCTCTCTAGCTACCCTTGGCACCAAGACTGCCAGAACAAAGGCCCTTGCTAAGCATGTAGCGAAACTGAAATGGGAAATAAAGGGCTCGGTGAAATAAGACAGACAATAACCGCTGGCAGTCAAGAAAACCTCGGAAAGCAAAGGGGAGGTTGTGGTGGGTCAAAGAAACAGATGCAGAATTTTTCGAGTCGGAAACAAATTGTGAAAAAATTTCCGCCGGGTGGGATCCGAACCCACCACCTCCAGAATACCGGTCTGGTGCGATAACCACAACGCTACCGGCGGGGCTGTTTCGCCAGCTTTTTTTAGGGTATTTATGTTAAGGTATGTTTCGTTTTCGGCACTTGGGGGTGCTAGCCAGCGCCAATCGGACTACTCGGGATGAAGGGTAACGAAATCTGTAAGAAAAAAGCCCTGAACGGTAACCCGCAAACTAACTTAGTTTTAACCCACTCATCCTCCGCTCCCAGAGTGTCAACAGTACTAAAAAAACATCACAATATCCAAACGCAAAGTTACCGCGTAAAAAGCATATTCCCCAAACCACCATGCGTTGTCTACCCGAGTAAGAATAACTTAGGCGACTTTCTTACTAACTCTCGTTACAACCGACCGGAAACTACAGGCTGCATGCCCTGTAATAAAGCCCGATGTAAAGTATGCCCACACATGACCATTACACAGCGCGCCACCAGAACGGCTTCAGACTACTACGTAAATATAAAAAGTAACTTTAACTGTGACTCCGGTGATGTCGTATACCTTCTAGAGTGCACTGTTTGTAGGCAGCAATATATCGGCCAAACTGAACGCCCTTCCGAATACCCTGCAATTATCACCGTTGTGATGCAAAAAGATGTCATTATAATTGCCCCGGTCAAGACATGTGAACAGTCCCGGGCATGCATTTGAACATCTTAAAGCAACGATTTTAGAATCCGCCTTCAAAACCCACCACGACCACGAGGTTCAAAAATCTTATCTCATATTTTGGGTCAGCGACGCTTGGGATTAATGAAAGCTACGGAAACTAACGTGCTTGTCCCACAATTCAAATGCGCAGCCTCATAATTTTATAACTATATTAATTAATCCTACCCTTGAGTTTCCCATCAGAATTCGCAAAAACTCTCCAAATACAGCAGCTTTATTGGCCTAATGCTTGTCAACAATGCCATTTGCCTCGGGAAGGAGGCTGCGTTCCCACCACCACAACTTAGGATGCCTTTGTGATCTATAGACCCTATCTATTTCCTGTTCAGTTGCTAGCTTCTGTGCGATTCACTTTTGTGCCCCGTATCTATTCTCTTCATCCGCGGGGGGCACACCCATCTTCGCTTCCGCCCCAAACCAGTCTCCCGAGCCAGTGAATACCTTACTGTATACTCTTCCCTTCCGTTTGAAACCGCGACTGTCCAGTTTCCCGCATTGTCTGAACTTGCAGCCCACGCCGCGTACGTTGCCCCGCCGTGGTGCAACCTTGAACGCTGCTTGGTTAACACGACCCCTTTATCTCTCTTGCTACCCCCCCTCTTTTTTCCTTTTTTTTCCTCTTTTTGGTTGTTGTGGTGCTTGTTGTTGTAACATAGGCGTAGCGCGACTGCATGCATACCCTCCGTTCCCGAAACATCTTCCGCTCCTTCTCACAGTTCTCTGCAAACTATATAAGAAATGTGTTCCAAATGTTTGTGAAAGCAAAATCATGTAAGTGTACTCTAATTAAGGGAAGTCCCGTTGCCGTTAGGTACGTAAAACTTGGTTGTTATTGTTCTTGCTGTGTATCCGAATCTTTACTTATACTATTTCTGCGCGCTTTGTGAGTTTTGTCTTTATCTCTCTCTCTGTCTCTCTCTAAATATATATATATATATATATATACATATCAAGGTTGCAGTCGTCATTGGCAGTGTTATTCGGCTTTTTCCGAAATCATTTAATAGGCCGGAATGACGTGTGTTTGTCACGTTTCTTTGATACATTGATAAATAAGCGAAAATATAAGTCGACAAAAAATCCGCCGTTTTTTACGGAAGCGGGACTTGAACTCATATCTCCGCATAACCGGTGCGGTGCGTTCGCCATTACGCTATCCCGTAGCGGCTCCTTTCTCGACTTTACCGCGGGGGTTTATAATACTAGTGCTCTGAGGTCGGTCAACTAGCGCCACCCCTCGACCACCGTGGGAGACGTAGAACGTCTTCTTTCCCAGCGGACGCCACGTAGACCGTGGTCGGAGGTCGGGGTTACCAATTGGCATATCCGAACTGCTGGAGCCACTGCCTCGTAATGCATGTAGCAGAGCAGAAAGATACGGGACGAGGGACTCGGTAAAGATACGTAAATGTTGCAGTCGTCATTGCCAGTGCTATTCGGCTTTTTCCGAAATATTTAATAGGGCCGAATGACGTGTGTTTGTCACGTTTCTTTGATACATTGATAAATAAGCGAAAATGTAAGTCGAGAAAATATCCTCCGACCATGGTCTACGTGGCGGCCGCTGGGAAAGAAGACGTTCTACGTCTACAGCGGTGGTCAAGGGGCGGCGCTAGTTGACCGGCCTCAGAGCACTAGTAAAGATAAACTCCCGCGGTAAAGTCGAGAGAGAAGCCGCTACGGGATAGCGTAATGGCGAACGCACCGCACCGGTTATGCAGAGATGTGGGTTCGAGTCCCGCTCCCGGAAAAAACGGCGGATTTCTTCTCGACTTATATTTTCGCTTATTTATCAATGTATCAAAGAAACGTGACAAACACGTCATTCAACCCTAATATAATATTTCGGAAAAAGCGGAATAGCACTGGCAATGACGACTGCAACCTTGATATGTATATTTACCGAGTCCCTCGTCCTGTATCTTTCTATTCTGCTATATACACATATACATATATATATATATATATATATATATACATATCAAGGTTGCAGTCGTCATTGCCAGTGCTATTCGGCTTTTTTTTTTCGAAATATTTAATAGGGCCGATAGACGTGTGCTTGTCACGTTTCTTTTTTTTTTTTTTTTGATTCATTGATAAATAGGCGAAAATATAAGTCGAGAAAAAATCCGCCGTTTTCCGGGAGCGGGACTCGAACCCACATCTCCGCATAACCGGTGCGGTGCGTTAGCCATTACGCTATCCCCACAGCGGCTTCTCTCTCGACTTTAAAGCGGGGGTTTATATTTACAAGAGCTCTGAGGCCGGTCAACTAGCGCCGCCCCTCGACTACCGCGGGAGACGTAGAACGTCTTCTTTCCCAGCGGCCGCCACGTAGAACGCGGTCGGAGGTCGGGGTTAGCAATTGGCATATCCGAACTGCTGGAGCCAGTGCCTCGTAATGCATGTAGCAGAACAGAGAGATACGGGACGAGGGACTCGGTAAAGATACATATCAAGGTTGCAGTCGTCATTGCCAGTGCTATTCGGCTTTTTTTTTCGAAATATTTAATAGGGCCGATAGACGTGTGCTTGTCACGTTTCTTTTTTTTTTTTTGATTCATTGATAAATAGGCGAAAATATAAGTCGAGAAAAAATCCGCCGTTTTCCGGGAGCGGGACTCGAACCCACATCTCCGCATAACCGGTGCGGTGCGTTAGCCATTACGCTATCCCCACAGCGGCTTCTCTCTCGACTTTAAAGCGGGGGTTTATATTTACAAGAGCTCTGAGGCCGGTCAACTAGCGCCGCCCCTCGACTACCGCGGGAGACGTAGAACGTCTTCTTTCCCAGCGGCCGCCACGTAGAACGCGGTCGGAGGTCGGGGTTAGCAATTGGCATATCCGAACTGCTGGAGCCAGTGCCTCGTAATGCATGTAGCAGAACAGAGAGATACGGGACGAGGGACTCGGTAAAGATACATATCAAGGTTGCAGTCGTCATTGCCAGTGCTATTCGGCTTTTTTTTTTCGAAATATTTAATAGGGCCGATAGACGTGTGCTTGTCACGTTTCTTTTTTTTTTTTGATTCATTGATAAATAGGCGAAAATATAAGTCGAGAAAAAATCCGCCGTTTTCGGGAGCGGGACTCGAACCCACATCTCCGCATAACCGGTGCGGTGCGTTAGCCATTACGCTATCCCCACAGCGGCTTCTCTCTCGACTTTAAAGCGGGGGTTTATATTTACAAGAGCTCTGAGGCCGGTCAACTAGCGCCGCCCCTCGACTACCGCGGGAGACGTAGAACGTCTTCTTTCCCAGCGGCCGCCACGTAGAACGCGGTCGGAGGTCGGGGTTAGCAATTGGCATATCCGAACTGCTGGAGCCAGTGCCTCGTAATGCATGTAGCAGAACAGAGAGATACGGGACGAGGGACTCGGTAAAGATACATATCAAGGTTGCAGTCGTCATTGCCAGTGCTATTCGGCTTTTTTTTTTTTCGAAATATTTAATAGGGCCGATAGACGTGTGCTTGTCACGTTTCTTTTTTTTTTTTGATTCATTGATAAATAGGCGAAAATATAAGTCGAGAAAAAATCCGCCGTTTTCCGGGAGCGGGACTCGAACCCACATCTCCGCATAACCGGTGCGGTGCGTTAGCCATTACGCTATCCCCACAGCGGCTTCTCTCTCGACTTTAAAGCGGGGGTTTATATTTACAAGAGCTCTGAGGCCGATCAACTAGCGCCGCCCCTCGACTACCGCGGGAGACGTAGAACGTCTTCTTTCCCAGCGGCCGCCACGTAGAACGCGGTCGGAGGTCGGGGTTAGCAATTGGCATATCCGAACTGCTGGAGCCAGTGCCTCGTAATGCATGTAGCAGAACAGAGAGATACGGGACGAGGGACTCGGTAAAGATACATATCAAGGTTGCAGTCGTCATTGCCAGTGCTATTCGGCTTTTTTTTTTCGAAATATTTAATAGGGCCGATAGACGTGTGCTTGTCACGTTTCTTTTTTTTTTTTTGATTCATTGATAAATAGGCGAAAATATAAGTCGAGAAAAAATCCGCCGTTTTCCGGGAGCGGGACTCGAACCCACATCTCCGCATAACCGGTGCGGTGCGTTAGCCATTACGCTATCCCCACAGCGGCTTCTCTCTCGACTTTAAAGCGGGGGTTTATATTTACAAGAGCTCTGAGGCCGGTCAACTAGCGCCGCCCCTCGACTACCGCGGGAGACGTAGAACGTCTTCTTTCCCAGCGGCCGCCACGTAGAACGCGGTCGGAGGTCGGGGTTAGCAATTGGCATATCCGAACTGCTGGAGCCAGTGCCTCGTAATGCATGTAGCAGAACAGAGAGATACGGGACGAGGGACTCGGTAAAGATACATATCAAGGTTGCAGTCGTCATTGCCAGTGCTATTCGGCTTTTTTTTTTCGAAATATTTAATAGGGCCGATAGACGTGTGCTTGTCACGTTTCTTTTTTTTTTTTTGATTCATTGATAAATAGGCGAAAATATAAGTCGAGAAAAAATCCGCTGTTTTCGGGAGCGGGACTCGAACCCACATCTCCGCATAACCGGTGCGGTGCGTTAGCCATTACGCTATCCCCACAGCGGCTTCTCTCTCGACTTTAAAGCGGGGGTTTATATTTACAAGAGCTCTGAGGCCGGTCAACTAGCGCCGCCCCTCGACTACCGCGGGAGACGTAGAACGTCTTCTTTCCCAGCGGCCGCCACGTAGAACGCGGTCGGAGGTCGGGGTTAGCAATTGGCATATCCGAACTGCTGGAGCCAGTGCCTCGTAATGCATGTAGCAGAACAGAGAGATACGGGACGAGGGACTCGGTAAAGATACATATCAAGGTTGCAGTCGTCATTGCCAGTGCTATTCGGCTTTTTTTTTTGAAATATTTAATAGGGCCGATAGACGTGTGCTTGTCACGTTTCTTTTTTTTTTGATTCATTGATAAATAGGCGAAAATATAAGTCGAGAAAAAATCCGCCGTTTTCCGGGAGCGGGACTCGAACCCACATCTCCGCATAACCGGTGCGGTGCGTTAGCCATTACGCTATCCCCACAGCGGCTTCTCTCTCGACTTTAAAGCGGGGGTTTATATTTACAAGAGCTCTGAGGCCGGTCAACTAGCGCCGCCCCTCGACTACCGCGGGAGACGTAGAACGTCTTCTTTCCCAGCGGCCGCCACGTAGAACGCGGTCGGAGGTCGGGGTTAGCAATTGGCATATCCGAACTGCTGGAGCCAGTGCCTCGTAATGCATGTAGCAGAACAGAGAGATACGGGACGAGGGACTCGGTAAAGATACATATCAAGGTTGCAGTCGTCATTGCCAGTGCTATTCGGCTTTTTTTTTTCGAAATATTTAATAGGGCCGATAGACGTGTGCTTGTCACGTTTCTTTTTTTTTTTTGATTCATTGATAAATAGGCGAAAATATAAGTCGAGAAAAAATCCGCCGTTTTCCGGGAGCGGGACTCGAACCCACATCTCCGCATAACCGGTGCGGTGCGTTAGCCATTACGCTATCCCCACAGCGGCTTCTCTCTCGACTTTAAAGCGGGGGTTTATATTTACAAGAGCTCTGAGGCCGGTCAACTAGCGCCGCCCCTCGACTACCGCGGGAGACGTAGAACGTCTTCTTTCCCAGCGGCCGCCACGTAGAACGCGGTCGGAGGTCGGGGTTAGCAATTGGCATATCCGAACTGCTGGAGCCAGTGCCTCGTAATGCATGTAGCAGAACAGAGAGATACGGGACGAGGGACTCGGTAAAGATACATATCAAGGTTGCAGTCGTCATTGCCAGTGCTATTCGGCTTTTTTTTTCGAAATATTTAATAGGGCCGATAGACGTGTGCTTGTCACGTTTCTTTTTTTTTTTTGATTCATTGATAAATAGGCGAAAATATAAGTCGAGAAAAAATCCGCCGTTTTCCGGGAGCGGGACTCGAACCCACATCTCCGCATAACCGGTGCGGTGCGTTAGCCATTACGCTATCCCCACAGCGGCTTCTCTCTCGACTTTAAAGCGGGGGTTTATATTTACAAGAGCTCTGAGGCCGGTCAACTAGCGCCGCCCCTCGACTACCGCGGGAGACGTAGAACGTCTTCTTTCCCAGCGGCCGCCACGTAGAACGCGGTCGGAGGTCGGGGTTAGCAATTGGCATATCCGAACTGCTGGAGCCAGTGCCTCGTAATGCATGTAGCAGAACAGAGAGATACGGGACGAGGGACTCGGTAAAGATACATATCAAGGTTGCAGTCGTCATTGCCAGTGCTATTCGGCTTTTTTTTTTCGAAATATTTAATAGGGCCGATAGACGTGTGCTTGTCACGTTTCTTTTTTTTTTTTTGATTCATTGATAAATAGGCGAAAATATAAGTCGAGAAAAAATCCGCCGTTTTCCGGGAGCGGGACTCGAACCCACATCTCCGCATAACCGGTGCGGTGCGTTAGCCATTACGCTATCCCCACAGCGGCTTCTCTGTCGACTTTAAAGCGGGGGTTTATATTTACAAGAGCTCTGAGGCCGGTCAACTAGCGCCGCCCCTCGACTACCGCGGGAGACGTAGAACGTCTTCTTTCCCAGCGGCCGCCACGTAGAACGCGGTCGGAGGTCGGGGTTAGCAATTGGCATATCCGAACTGCTGGAGCCAGTGCCTCGTAATGCATGTAGCAGAACAGAGAGATACGGGACGAGGGACTCGGTAAAGATACATATCAAGGTTGCAGTCGTCATTGCCAGTGCTATTCGGCTTTTTTTTTCGAAATTTTTAATAGGGCCGATAGACGTGTGCTTGTCACGTTTCTTTTTTTTTTTTGATTCATTGATAAATAGGCGAAAATATAAGTCGAGAAAAAATCCGCCGTTTTCGGGAGCGGGACTCGAACCCACATCTCCGCATAACCGGTGCGGTGCGTTAGCCATTACGCTATCCCCACAGCGGCTTCTCTCTCGACTTTAAAGCGGGGGTTTATATTTACAAGAGCTCTGAGGCCGGTCAACTAGCGCCGCCCCTCGACTACCGCGGGAGACGTAGAACGTCTTCTTTCCCAGCGGCCGCCACGTAGAACGCGGTCGGAGGTCGGGGTTAGCAATTGGCATATCCGAACTGCTGGAGCCAGTGCCTCGTAATGCATGTAGCAGAACAGAGAGATACGGGACGAGGGACTCGGTAAAGATACATATCAAGGTTGCAGTCGTCATTGCCAGTGCTATTCGGCTTTTTTTTTTTGAAATATTTAATAGGGCCGATAGACGTGTGCTTGTCACGTTTCTTTTTTTTTTGATTCATTGATAAATAGGCGAAAATATAAGTCGAGAAAAAATCCGCCGTTTTCCGGGAGCGGGACTCGAACCCACATCTCCGCATAACCGGTGCGGTGCGTTAGCCATTACGCTATCCCCACAGCGGCTTCTCTCTCGACTTTAAAGCGGGGGTTTATATTTACAAGAGCTCTGAGGCCGGTCAACTAGCGCCGCCCCTCGACTACCGCGGGAGACGTAGAACGTCTTCTTTCCCAGCGGCCGCCACGTAGAACGCGGTCGGAGGTCGGGGTTAGCAATTGGCATATCCGAACTGCTGGAGCCAGTGCCTCGTAATGCATGTAGCAGAACAGAGAGATACGGGACGAGGGACTCGGTAAAGATACATATCAAGGTTGCAGTCGTCATTGCCAGTGCTATTCGGCTTTTTTTTTCGAAATATTTAATAGGGCCGATAGACGTGTGCTTGTCACGTTTCTTTTTTTTTTTTTGATTCATTGATAAATAGGCGAAAATATAAGTCGAGAAAAAATCCGCCGTTTTCCGGGAGCGGGACTCGAACCCACATCTCCGCATAACCGGTGCGGTGCGTTAGCCATTACGCTATCCCCACAGCGGCTTCTCTCTCGACTTTAAAGCGGGGGTTTATATTTACAAGAGCTCTGAGGCCGGTCAACTAGCGCCGCCCCTCGACTACCGCGGGAGACGTAGAACGTCTTCTTTCCCAGCGGCCGCCACGTAGAACGCGGTCGGAGGTCGGGGTTAGCAATTGGCATATCCGAACTGCTGGAGCCAGTGCCTCGTAATGCATGTAGCAGAACAGAGAGATACGGGACGAGGGACTCGGTAAAGATACATATCAAGGTTGCAGTCGTCATTGCCAGTGCTATTCGGCTTTTTTTTTCGAAATATTTAATAGGGCCGATAGACGTGTGCTTGTCACGTTTCTTTTTTTTTTTTTGATTCATTGATAAATAGGCGAAAATATAAGTCGAGAAAAAATCCGCCGTTTTCCGGGAGCGGGACTCGAACCCACATCTCCGCATAACCGGTGCGGTGCGTTAGCCATTACGCTATCCCCACAGCAGCTTCTCTCTCGACTTTAAAGCGGGGGTTTATATTTACAAGAGCTCTGAGGCCGGTCAACTAGCGCCGCCCCTCGACTACCGCGGGAGACGTAGAACGTCTTCTTTCCCAGCGGCCGCCACGTAGAACGCGGTCGGAGGTCGGGGTTAGCAATTGGCATATCCGAACTGCTGGAGCCAGTGCCTCGTAATGCATGTAGCAGAACAGAGAGATACGGGACGAGGGACTCGGTAAAGATACATATCAAGGTTGCAGTCGTCATTGCCAGTGCTATTCGGCTTTTTTTTTCGAAATATTTAATAGGGCCGATAGACGTGTGCTTGTCACGTTTCTTTTTTTTTTTGATTCATTGATAAATAGGCGAAAATATAAGTCGAGAAAAAATCCGCCGTTTTCCGGGAGCGGGACTCGAACCCACATCTCCGCATAACCGGTGCGGTGCGTTAGCCATTACGCTATCCCCACAGCGGCTTCTCTCTCGACTTTAAAGCGGGGGTTTATATTTACAAGAGCTCTGAGGCCGGTCAACTAGCGCCGCCCCTCGACTACCGCGGGAGACGTAGAACGTCTTCTTTCCCAGCGGCCGCCACGTAGAACGCGTTCTACGTGGCGGCCTTGATATGTATGGCGGCCTTGATTCTACGACTGCAACCTTGATATGTATCTTTACCGAGTCCCTCGTCCCGTATCTCTCTGTTCTGCTACATGCATTACGAGGCACTGGCTCCAGCAGTTCGGATATGCCAATTGCTAACCCCGACCTCCGACCGCGTTCTACGTGGCGGCCGCTGGGAAAGAAGACGTTCTACGTCTCCCGCGGTAGTCGAGGGGCGGCGCTAGTTGACCGGCCTCAGAGCTCTTGTAAATATAAACCCCCGCTTTAAAGTCGAGAGAGAAGCCGCTGTGGGGATAGCGTAATGGCTAACGCACCGCACCGGTTATGCGGAGATGTGGGTTCGAGTCCCGCTCCCGGAAAACGGCCGATTTTTTCTCGACTTATATTTTCGCCTATTTATCAATGAATCAAAAAAAAAGAAACGTGACAAGCACACGTCTATCGGCCCTATTAAATATTTCGAAAAAAAAAAGCCGAATAGCACTGGCAATGACGACTGCAACCTTGATATGTATCTTTACCGAGTCCCTCGTCCCGTATCTCTCTGTTCTGCTACATGCATTACGAGGCACTGGCTCCAGCAGTTCGGATATGCCAATTGCTAACCCCGACCTCCGACCGCGTTCTACGTGGCGGCCGCTGGGAAAGAAGACGTTCTACGTCTCCCGCGGTAGTCGAGGGGCGGCGCTAGTTGACCGGCCTCAGAGCTCTTGTAAATATAAACCCCCGCTTTAAAGTCGAGAGAGAAGCCGCTGTGGGGATAGCGTAATGGCTAACGCACCGCACCGGTTATGCGGAGATGTGGGTTCGAGTCCCGCTCCCGGAAAACGGCGGATTTTTTCTCGACTTATATTTTCGCCTATTTATCAATGAATCAAAAAAAAAAAAGAAACGTGACAAGCACACGTCTATCGGCCCTATTAAATATTTCGAAAAAAAAAAGCCGAATAGCACTGGCAATGACGACTGCAACCTTGATATGTATCTTTACCGAGTCCCTCGTCCCGTATCTCTCTGTTCTGCTACATGCATTACGAGGCACTGGCTCCAGCAGTTCGGATATGCCAATTGCTAACCCCGACCTCCGACCGCGTTCTACGTGGCGGCCGCTGGGAAAGAAGACGTTCTACGTCTCCCGCGGTAGTCGAGGGGCGGCGCTAGTTGACCGGCCTCAGAGCTCTTGTAAATATAAACCCCCGCTTTAAAGTCGAGAGAGAAGCCGCTGTGGGGATAGCGTAATGGCTAACGCACCGCACCGGTTATGCGGAGATGTGGGTTCGAGTCCCGCTCCCGGAAAACGGCGGATTTTTTCTCGACTTATATTTTCGCCTATTTATCAATGAATCAAAAAAAAAAAGAAACGTGACAAGCACACGTCTATCGGCCCTATTAAATATTTCGAAAAAAAAAAGCCGAATAGCACTGGCAATGACGACTGCAACCTTGATATGTATCTTTACCGAGTCCCTCGTCCCGTATCTCTCTGTTCTGCTACATGCATTACGAGGCACTGGCTCCAGCAGTTCGGATATGCCAATTGCTAACCCCGACCTCCGACCGCGTTCTACGTGGCGGCCGCTGGGAAAGAAGACGTTCTACGTCTCCCGCGGTAGTCGAGGGGCGGCGCTAGTTGACCGGCCTCAGAGCTCTTGTAAATATAACCCCCGCTTTAAAGTCGAGAGAGAAGCCGCTGTGGGGATAGCGTAATGGCTAACGCACCGCACCGGTTATGCGGAGATGTGGGTTCGAGTCCCGCTCCCGGAAAACGGCGGATTTTTTCTCGACTTATATTTTCGCCTATTTATCAATGAATCAAAAAAAAAAAGAAACGTGACAAGCACACGTCTATCGGCCCTATTAAATATTTCGAAAAAAAAAAGCCGAATAGCACTGGCAATGACGACTGCAACCTTGATATGTATCTTTACCGAGTCCCTCGTCCCGTATCTCTCTGTTCTGCTACATGCATTACGAGGCACTGGCTCCAGCAGTTCGGATATGCCAATTGCTAACCCCGACCTCCGACCGCGTTCTACGTGGCGGCCGCTGGGAAAGAAGACGTTCTACGTCTCCCGCGGTAGTCGAGGGGCGGCGCTAGTTGACCGGCCTCAGAGCTCTTGTAAATATAAACCCCCGCTTTAAAGTCGAGAGAGAAGCCGCTGTGGGGATAGCGTAATGGCTAACGCACCGCACCGGTTATGCGGAGATGTGGGTTCGAGTCCCGCTCCCGGAAAACGGCGGATTTTTTCTCGACTTATATTTTCGCCTATTTATCAATGAATCAAAAAAAAAAAAAAAGAAACGTGACAAGCACACGTCTATCGGCCCTATTAAATATTTCGAAAAAAAAAAGCCGAATAGCACTGGCAATGACGACTGCAACCTTGATATGTATCTTTACCGAGTCCCTCGTCCCGTATCTCTCTGTTCTGCTACATGCATTACGAGGCACTGGCTCCAGCAGTTCGGATATGCCAATTGCTAACCCCGACCTCCGACCGCGTTCTACGTGGCGGCCGCTGGGAAAGAAGACGTTCTACGTCTCCCGCGGTAGTCGAGGGGCGGCGCTAGTTGACCGGCCTCAGAGCTCTTGTAAATATAAACCCCCGCTTTAAAGTCGAGAGAGAAGCCGCTGTGGGGATAGCGTAATGGCTAACGCACCGCACCGGTTATGCGGAGATGTGGGTTCGAGTCCCGCTCCCGGAAAACGGCGGATTTTTTCTCGACTTATATTTTCGCCTATTTATCAATGAATCAAAAAAAAAAAGAAACGTGACAAGCACACGTCTATCGGCCCTATTAAATATTTCGAAAAAAAAAAGCCGAATAGCACTGGCAATGACGACTGCAACCTTGATATGTATCTTTACCGAGTCCCTCGTCCCGTATCTCTCTGTTCTGCTACATGCATTACGAGGCACTGGCTCCAGCAGTTCGGATATGCCAATTGCTAACCCCGACCTCCGACCGCGTTCTACGTGGCGGCCGCTGGGAAAGAAGACGTTCTACGTCTCCCGCGGTAGTCGAGGGGCGGCGCTAGTTGACCGGCCTCAGAGCTCTTGTAAATATAAACCCCCGCTTTAAAGTCGAGAGAGAAGCCGCTGTGGGGATAGCGTAATGGCTAACGCACCGCACCGGTTATGCGGAGATGTGGGTTCGAGTCCCGCTCCCGGAAAACGGCGGATTTTTTCTCGACTTATATTTTCGCCTATTTATCAATGAATCAAAAAAAAAAAAGAAACGTGACAAGCACACGTCTATCGGCCCTATTAAATATTTCGAAAAAAAAAAAGCCGAATAGCACTGGCAATGACGACTGCAACCTTGATATGTATCTTTACCGAGTCCCTCGTCCCGTATCTCTCTGTTCTGCTACATGCATTACGAGGCACTGGCTCCAGCAGTTCGGATATGCCAATTGCTAACCCCGACCTCCGACCGCGTTCTACGTGGCGGCCGCTGGGAAAGAAGACGTTCTACGTCTCCCGCGGTAGTCGAGGGGCGGCGCTAGTTGACCGGCCTCAGAGCTCTTGTAAATATAAACCCCCGCTTTAAAGTCGAGAGAGAAGCCGCTGTGGGGATAGCGTAATGGCTAACGCACCGCACCGGTTATGCGGAGATGTGGGTTCGAGTCCCGCTCCCGGAAAACGGCGGATTTTTTCTCGACTTATATTTTCGCCTATTTATCAATGAATCAAAAAAAAAAAAAGAAACGTGACAAGCACACGTCTATCGGCCCTATTAAATATTTCGAAAGAAAAAAAAAAAAAAAAGCCGAATAGCACTGGCAATGACGACTGCAACCTTGATATGTATCTTTACCGAGTCCCTCGTCCCGTATCTCTCTGTTCTGCTACATGCATTACGAGGCACTGGCTCCAGCAGTTCGGATATGCCAATTGCTAACCCCGACCTCCGACCGCGTTCTACGTGGCGGCCGCTGGGAAAGAAGACGTTCTACGTCTCCCGCGGTAGTCGAGGGGCGGCGCTAGTTGACCGGCCTCAGAGCTCTTGTAAATATAAACCCCCGCTTTAAAGTCGAGAGAGAAGCCGCTGTGGGGATAGCGTAATGGCTAACGCACCGCACCGGTTATGCGGAGATGTGGGTTCGAGTCCCGCTCCCGGAAAACGGCGGATTTTTTCTCGACTTATATTTTCGCCTATTTATCAATGAATCAAAAAAAAAAAAGAAACGTGACAAGCACACGTCTATCGGCCCTATTAAATATTTCGAAAAAAAAAAAAAAGCCGAATAGCACTGGCAATGACGACTGCAACCTTGATATGTATCTTTACCGAGTCCCTCGTCCCGTATCTCTCTGTTCTGCTACATGCATTACGAGGCACTGGCTCCAGCAGTTCGGATATGCCAATTGCTAACCCCGACCTCCGACCGCGTTCTACGTGGCGGCCGCTGGGAAAGAAGACGTTCTACGTCTCCCGCGGTAGTCGAGGGGCGGCGCTAGTTGACCGGCCTCAGAGCTCTTGTAAATATAAACCCCCGCTTTAAAGTCGAGAGAGAAGCCGCTGTGGGGATAGCGTAATGGCTAACGCACCGCACCGGTTATGCGGAGATGTGGGTTCGAGTCCCGCTCCCGGAAAACGGCGGATTTTTTCTCGACTTATATTTTCGCCTATTTATCAATGAATCAAAAAAAAAAAAAAAAGAAACGTGACAAGCACACGTCTATCGGCCCTATTAAATATTTCGAAAAAAAAAAAAGCCGAATAGCACTGGCAATGACGACTGCAACCTTGATATGTATCTTTACCGAGTCCCTCGTCCCGTATCTCTCCGTTCTGCTACATGCATTACGAGGCACTGGCTCCAGCAGTTCGGATATGCCAATTGCTAACCCCGACCTCCGACCGCGTTCTACGTGGCGGCCGCTGGGAAAGAAGACGTTCTACGTCTCCCGCGGTAGTCGAGGGGCGGCGCTAGTTGACCGGCCTCAGAGCTCTTGTAAATATAAACCCCCGCTTTAAAGTCGAGAGAGAAGCCGCTGTGGGGATAGCGTAATGGCTAACGCACCGCACCGGTTATGCGGAGATGTGGGTTCGAGTCCCGCTCCCGGAAAACGGCGGATTTTTTCTCGACTTATATTTTCGCCTATTTATCAATGAATCAAAAAAAAAAAGAAACGTGACAAGCACACGTCTATCGGCCCTATTAAATATTTCGAAAAAAAAAAGCCGAATAGCACTGGCAATGACGACTGCAACCTTGATATGTATCTTTACCGAGTCCCTCGTCCCGTATCTCTCTGTTCTGCTACATGCATTACGAGGCACTGGCTCCAGCAGTTCGGATATGCCAATTGCTAACCCCGACCTCCGACCGCGTTCTACGTGGCGGCCGCTGGGAAAGAAGACGTTCTACGTCTCCCGCGGTAGTCGAGGGGCGGCGCTAGTTGACCGGCCTCAGAGCTCTTGTAAATATAAACCCCCGCTTTAAAGTCGAGAGAGAAGCCGCTGTGGGGATAGCGTAATGGCTAACGCACCGCACCGGTTATGCGGAGATGTGGGTTCGAGTCCCGCTCCCGGAAAACGGCGGATTTTTTCTCGACTTATATTTTCGCCTATTTATCAATGAATCAAAAAAAAAAAAAGAAACGTGACAAGCACACGTCTATCGGCCCTATTAAATATTTCGAAAAAAAAAGCCGAATAGCACTGCAATGACGACTGCAACCTTGATATGTATCTTTACCGAGTCCCTCGTCCCGTATCTCTCTGTTCTGCTACATGCATTACGAGGCACTGGCTCCAGCAGTTCGGATATGCCAATTGCTAACCCCGACCTCCGACCGCGTTCTACGTGGCGGCCGCTGGGAAAGAAGACGTTCTACGTCTCCCGCGGTAGTCGAGGGGCGGCGCTAGTTGACCGGCCTCAGAGCTCTTGTAAATATAAACCCCCGCTTTAAAGTCGAGAGAGAAGCCGCTGTGGGGATAGCGTAATGGCTAACGCACCGCACCGGTTATGCGGAGATGTGGGTTCGAGTCCCGCTCCCGGAAAACGGCGGATTTTTTCTCGACTTATATTTTCGCCTATTTATCAATGAATCAAAAAAAAAAGAAACGTGACAAGCACACGTCTATCGGCCCTATTAAATATTTCGAAAAAAAAAGCCGAATAGCACTGGCAATGACGACTGCAACCTTGATATGTATCTTTACCGAGTCCCTCGTCCCGTATCTCTCTGTTCTGCTACATGCATTACGAGGCACTGGCTCCAGCAGTTCGGATATGCCAATTGCTAACCCCGACCTCCGACCGCGTTCTACGTGGCGGCCGCTGGGAAAGAAGACGTTCTACGTCTCCCGCGGTAGTCGAGGGGCGGCGCTAGTTGACCGGCCTCAGAGCTCTTGTAAATATAAACCCCCGCTTTAAAGTCGAGAGAGAAGCCGCTGTGGGGATAGCGTAATGGCTAACGCACCGCACCGGTTATGCGGAGATGTGGGTTCGAGTCCCGCTCCCGGAAAACGGCGGATTTTTTCTCGACTTATATTTTCGCCTATTTATCAATGAATCAAAAAAAAAAAAGAAACGTGACAAGCACACGTCTATCGGCCCTATTAAATATTTCGAAAAAAAAGCCGAATAGCACTGGCAATGACGACTGCAACCTTGATATGTATCTTTACCGAGTCCCTCGTCCCGTATCTCTCTATATATATATATATATATATATATATATTGCGAATTGAAAAGAAAAATTAGGGGCTCTTATCTGCAGTCAAGTGTAGGCAGTCAAGAATGCCAAGCAAACCAAAGAGGAAAATCTGGTAGGTCAGATATATTTTTTTTTAAATAAAGTGAAGAAAATGGCCGCCGGGTGGCTTTAGAATCCACAACCTCCAGAATACGTGTCTGCTGCGATAATAAGTACGCCACCGGTGGGGCTGTTTTCTGTTTTACTTTCTTGGGTATTGATCTCAAGGTATTTTTTTTTGTCTGTTTGGGTGTGTGAGACAGCCCAACTTCGACTGCTCGGGGTGAAGGGGACATTCTTTTTAACCCCCGGGCCGTTACTCGAGCAACTCCGACATGTTGGGAACGGTGGAGAAGCGTTCAACTCTCTTAAGCTACTTATGGGGCCAAGACTACCAAAACAGATTATCGCTATTCGTATAGCGAATTAGATTGGGAAATGAGGGGCTGGTTGAATGAAGGCATATAAGTGTAGGCCGTCAAGAAACCAAGAAAAGCAAAGGAGAATATGTGGTAGGTCAGGTATATTTTTTGAAAGAAAGTCGAGGAAAATGCCCGCCGGATGGGATCCGAACCCACGACCTCCAGATTACGCGTCTGTACTCGGGACTGTCAGCCAGTGGTGGTAGCCACATTCCCCTTTTGGTTTCCTTCCCCTTCATTTCCTTCCCTTCCTCTTCATTTTCCCCTTCAGTCATCGCACCAGACACGTATTCTGGAGATAGTGGGTTGAGATCCCACCCGGCAGGCAGTTTTTCGGCACTTTCTTTCGTTCCAGAAAATATACCTTACTTACCGCATTTTCCCCTTTGGTTTCCTTGGCTTTCTTGACCGACTACCCTTAAATATATATAGATATCTATAAATATGCTATTACACTTAAAGGAGTTTGCATGAGCCACTGTTCTTCGTGTACTGTGGTTCCTAGTATTGTCATTGCGGCGTTGATTGCCATCATGACAAGCTCCATAAGCCTGTGCGCTTGGTCTTGCTGGGTTTTCTATACCTAATTTGTCACTTTAATTTCTGCTCTACCTATGCTTCCTATAGGACGACCTCGAAAGAATTTTTATCCTTCGTATTTATTTACAAGGTCCTTGAGGTGCCGTAAGTATACCAGTTCTGTTATTCTCCATCATTGCATATAACATATTAGAAAGCAGCTGTTAGTTTAAAGAACAATTTGAAATATCCGTAAAAATCCAGATTACGCTTTCGTAGCATTGTTTAGTTGCCTTCTGTGGTGGAGGTTTCGAAGAAAATGAGAAGAGGAATTCCTTCCGCGTTCAAATGGCTACAATACCTTCAAATGCGATGTCTCTTTAACGCTGAGGGGGTCGCACCCTACCAGCATACACGCAGATTGAACAACCTTAGGTGCAATCACACCTTGCTGGCACATAAATAGTTTTTCACAAATAACAATGGTAATACAGATTTCTTTGAACATTGCCTTTTTAACCTGGTTACACGCGTTAAGGAGCAGCCATATTGAAAAATACACGTACAGGGATGTCAATTCAAAAAGCCTTCTCTTTCTCGCTACTGTGAGTGGAGTTCTGCTTATTCGGTGTTTTTCTGAAACCATTCTGAAAGCTTTTAAATATTTCTTACGTTCAGTGAAAAAATTGCGCCAGTGCTCTGCTCACACTCGGTATTCATTATTCAGAGTCTATTTCCCTTGCTATGGAAGTTCCAGAGGCCTAAATATTCCTCACTCGTGATTAACTCTAACATAACTAGTCCTAATAAGCAATCTTAACTGGCTACTAGCCACACCAGCTGGTGTCGTTGTCAGCCATACGAATCACCGTTCCGCGCAAAGGCGTCGTACCCACAAGGCTGGCACTTCGCTAGCGGCGTCCGTATGATAGCGCCTGCCAGCGTTATTCCTCTATTCGGCGCCACTAAAACTGGAGTATGCATATACATAATTGATCCACCGGGCTTGCTGACAATGATACTTAGAGGGGAAAATGAGGTTACAGAATTTTAGCAAAATCTGCTGCTGCCACGTAGTACCCTCATAAGGGCTCTCACGTGCGCCAAAATTAGGTCATCTGTTAAAACATCTTCCAAAATATCGCCACTATTGTTTAAAACTGGAAGTAGAGAATTGATTGTGAACAAAAATGAACTACATTGTGTCTACCGAATTATAGCCGCTAAGACGTGCCTGACTACACAAATTTGCATATTAATTATTTAACCGTGTTATCCCTGCCTGCCAAACCATAAAAAGCGTCACGCGTTCACGGGCCGGCGCGTCACAATAATCACAAACTATTGTTGTTAAACGCGCTGTGCTTATCCCGTGGTTTTAGAAAGCGACCTCATGAATATATATATATATATATATACAGAAAGAAATGCCGGAATATATATATATATATATATATATATATATATATATATATATATATATATATATATATATATACGTATATATATATATATATATCTATAAATATATATTGTACTGGAGATAGTTTTACCCGCCACGACGGCATACCTTGCGCTTAGTGTGCGCCAATCTCCCCTGCGCAACCGACGGGGTATGTGGCGGAGGAAGGACGGCTATGTGCCGCATGATGATGGCAGGCGCAAGGCGCTGGGCGAGAGAAAAAGAGGAACGGTCAGCATCGCGAGTGGCTGGCTCTAAGTGAACGCACCGAGATATCGGTCTGCGCTGCCTTGCCCGTCTCTGGTCTCTGCCTCTTTCCAAGCGTCTTGCTGGTCCCCAGCTATAATCCCCCTTATAGTGTGCTGTGGTGCAGTTCCCCTACGCCTCTCAAGCCTGGAACTACGGAGCAAGCGCATAATACAGCCACTATCCCAAGACATCGGTTACGACATGGCGCCTCCGCAACATGAGCCCATCATGTGCTCCGGATCCCTTCCTCACCGCGACCCTGCCAAGTTCTCCGGCACAGACGACCGCGACGCAGAAGACTGGCCCTCGTACTTCGAACGAGTGAGTGCCCACAACCGCTGGGATGACCCGATGACGCGTGCTAACGTCGGCTTTAGCCTTACTGAAATAGCCGAGCGGTGGTTCCTAAGCAACGAGGCCGACATGACAACTTGGTCTGCCTTCAAAACGAGATTCTTGGAAGTGAACGGTCGCCCCGCCGTCCGCAAGCTTAAGGCTGAACAGAGCTTACGTGGGCGCACACAGCTTTCCGACGAAACGTACACGAGCTACATTGAGGACGTTGTCGACCTCTGTAGGCGCATAAATCCTGCTATGCCCGAGTTCGAGAAGATCAAGCACGTCTTAAAAGGCATAGAGGACGGCGCGTTCCAGATGTTGCTCAGCAAAGACCCACAGTCGGTTGGAGACGTCATGAAAGGGTGTCTTAGCTACGACGAGCTCAGGAAGCAGCGCATTTCTACCCGCCAGTGCTCCCCGAATGACGAACCGCATCGGGCCTCACTTTCAGCGCTTGCAATCTCATCTGATCTTGCGCCGCTTCTTCCTCACATTGAGCAATTCCTGCGCGAGGAGGTTGCGCGTCAACTCAACCTTCAGCCGTTGTCATCCACGCCTTCATGCCCGTTGCCTACGTCGGTGCGCCGCGTAATTCACGACCGAGTCGCCGAGGCGCTGCCGTGAGACTGCCAGCCTACGTCCTCGACCCCGCACCCGGTCCCGCCTGTTACTGCCCTCCTCGACTCGCCCATGGCCGCGCCTTTCTTTTCACCGACGGCAGCACCGATTCCTTCCGCTGTGGCTGCGCCCTTGGCCTTACCTGTGGCAGGGCCTTACACTTATGCTGGGGTTTGTGCCCAACCGCCACCAGCCGCATTTCAGCCATTGCAGTACACCACGAGCCAGCGGGTGCTCCCATATCCTCGAGCGGCACCTCAGGGCCCCAACCCGTGGCGCACGTCCGATAATCGGCCCATATGTTTTGCGTGTAACGTTCCCGGACATGTCGCACGTGTCTGCCGGCGCCGACCTCCTCCTAGGAGTGACGTTCTTCGGGGGTCCGCATTTGCGCCTCAGTTGCACTCCGATTCCGTTCCTTCCGGATCAACGCCAAACTCATATTCCCCAGATGGCTTCCCCTTTTCTGGACACCGTTCCCCTTCCCCACGCCGCCATTCTATTTCTCCGATGCGCCCCCGTGGCAACCCTGCAGCCGAGGGAAACTAGCAGCCGCAGTTCCGGAGGCACGAGCTGCGCAACCGTCGAACGTTGTAAGTCCTCATATTTCGCCTTCAAATGTGATTGATGTGATTGTGGATGGTACCCCTGCACTCGCGCTTATTGACACTGGAGCCACCGTATCTGTGATTCAAGGGACGTTTTGCCGCAAAATTCGTAAAGTGATGACGCCGCTTTCGGGATTTACTCTTCGCACTGCCAACGCAAGCCCGTTCAACCGCTAGCCATGTGCACCGCTCGCATTACCATTCAAGCCATCCCTCACATCGTTGAACTGGTCGTCCTTCGTGCATATTCTCACGACGTTATCCTCGGGTGGGATTTTTTGTCACATAACCTCGCTATCATCGATTGCTTCCGCGCAGAAGTTGAACTGTTTTCACCCAGTACTTGTACCGCGGAGACTAGCAGCGTGAAATTGGTTGCTGCTGAAGATGCCACCATTCCCCCATTCTCTTCTGTCATTGTACCTGTGCTGTCACCCGATGCCCCAGACGCCACAGTTGTCTTCACGCCCTCCCGTCTATTTTCGTCGCGCACCAATCTTCTCCTGCCGTTGGCTGTCCTGGAAATGAGATGTGGTTCGAGCATCATGTCGATTAATAACCCGTCACCTTGCCCGTCCCGAGTGCTCCGAGGCGAATGTCTTGGATGCGTCGAAGTTGTTCCGCCACATCTTATCGTCGACATCCCGAACGAGTCCGCTCCGGCCCATCCCGACGCCCTGAGCCCCGACGTCCCTTTTAATCCGGCAGCTTTTCGGCCCTCCATCGACGCCGACCTCACCCAGGAGCAAAAAGACCAGCTCCTGGCTCTTCTACAACGATTCCGTACATCATTCGACTCCCAGCAAACATCCCTGGGGCGCACGTCAACTGTCTGTCATCCGATTGACACCGGCAACCATGCACCTCTGCGCCAGCGACCATACCATGTATCACCCAAGGAACGCCGCGTTATTGAGGAGCATGTAGCCGATATGCTGAACCGGGACGTTATTCACCCGTCCACGAGTCCCTGGGCTTCTCCAGTCGTGCTAGTCACCAAGAAGCATGGGTCTATCAGGTTTTGCGTCGACTATCGCCGCCTAAACAAGATTACACGAAAGGACGTCTATCCACTACCTCGAATAGATGACGCGCTAGACTGCTTGCAAGGTGCCAAGTTCTTTTCTTCATTAGATTTGCGCTCGGGTTTCTGGCAAGTACCTATGGCTGAGGCTGACAGCCAGAAAACAGCGTTTGTGACACCGGATGGGCTCTATGAATTCAACGTCATGCCCTTTGGTCTGTGTAATGCGCCAGCGACATTAGGGCAAATGATGGACATTGTTCTGCGTGGGCTGAAGTGGCGTATCTGTCTATGCTATTTGGACGACACTGTCGTGTTTTCACCGGACTTTACGACCCACATCCAGCGGCTTGACCAAGTCCTTACGTGCCTTACTTCGGCTGGCCTGCAAATGAACCTCAAGAAATGCCGTTTTGCTGCCCGCAGACTTACTATATTAGGTCATGTGATATCTAAAGACGGCATCCTACCAGACCCAGCCAAGCTGCGTGTGGTCCGCGAGTTACCTAAACCGAGCACAATGAAGGAGCTTCGAAGCTTTATTGGGCTTTGCTCCTACTTTCGGCGGTTTGTCCGGAACTTCGCGTCTATCATCGCACCGTTGACGCAGCTGATCGGTGACGCCAAAGAAGTTTTAAACTGGTCAACGGCTTCCGAGAGAGCGTTCGAGACCTTACGAAGGCTTCTGATGTCGCCGCCGATATTGCGCCATTTTCATCCTACCGCGCCCACTGAACTTCACACGGACGCCAGTGGTACCGGTCTCGGCGCTGTCCTGGCTCAACGCAAGGCTGGTTTTGACGAGTATGTCGTGGCGTATGCCAGTCGCGCTCTGACAAAAGCGGAGTACAACTACTCCGTCACAGAAAAAGAGTGCCTTGCAATCGTTTGGACGATAGGTAAATTCCGACCCTACCTTTATGGCCGCCCATTCGACGTAGTCACGGACCACCATGCTTTATGCTGGTTGGCATCATTGAATGACCCTTCCGGACGTCTAGCCCGCTGGTCCCTTCGGCTCCAGGAGTACGACGTTCGTGTTGTTTACCGCTCAGGAAGAAGACACACCGACGCAGACGCCCTTTCTCGTTCGCCATTGCCACCGGAAGCCACGACGTGAGCGCTGGTGTCGAATAGCGACGTGTCGTCGCTACAAATTGACGACATGGCTACTGAGCAGCGCAAGGACCCTTGGATAGCCTCAATACTAGACTTCCTTGGAAACCCCACAAAGTCTTCCGCATCCCGCACAATACGGCGCCAAGCAGCGCATTTCGCCGTTCGAGAGGAGCTCCTATACCGGCGCAACTATTCCGCAGAAGGCCGCAAATGGTTGCTGGTGATACCGTGTCACCTGCGGTCACATATATGCGCATTGTTTCATGCCGACGCCCAGTGTGGCCATGCTGGAAAACTTAAGACATATCAGCGCCTACGCCTACGCTACTACTGGCGAGGCATGTACACGTTCGTCGCGAAGTACATTTGTTCCTGCACTGACTGCAAGCGTCTCAAGACCCCTTCACGGCACCGCACTGGAGAGCTGCGGCCGCTACCATGCCCGGAACGGCCTTTCGATCGGGTTGGGATTGACCTCTACGGACCCCTTCCGAGCACTAAATCAGGCAACCGTTGGATCATTGTCGCGGTGGATCACCTGACTCGATACGCCGAAACAGCCGCCCTGGCCACCGCAATGGCACGCGACGTCGCCATTTTTCTCCTCCGGCGTTTCGTCTTACGACACGGTTCTCCCCGAGAGCGGCTTGGTGACCGCGGCCGGGTATTTCTCTCCGACGTCGTGGAGGCGCTGCTACAGCAATGTCAAATTGTCCACAGAACCAGGACTTCATACCATCCACAGACAAATGACCTAACTGAAAGGTTAAACCGCACCCTTGGAGATATGCTTTCCATGTACATATCGTCCGACCACTCAAATTGGGACGTGGTGCTACCGTTCGTCACGTACGCATATAACACCGCCACGCAAACGACCACAAGCTTTTCACCGTTTTTTTCTTCTGTATGGACGTGAGCCATCTTGCTTGATCGACACTATTTTGCCCTATCGCCCCGACGCCTATGAATGTGCCCCAGTTTCCGAGATGGCGAGGTATGCCGAGGAATGTCGACAGCTCGCTCGCAACTTCACATCAGAAGACCAAGGACGCCAGAAGTCTCGACATGACAGCTCCACCGCTGCACCAACGTTCGAACCTGGATCCCTTGCATGGCTTCGTGTGCAATGCCCCACTGCTGGTCTTTCGGCGAAATTCCTTGCTGAATACCACGGCCCATATAGGATTCTCGAACAAACATCGCCCGTTAACTACCTCATCGAGCCCGTGACTCCAACCTCAGACCTTCGCCGTCGAGGTCGTGAAATAGTCCACATCGAACGTTTAAAGCCCTACTACAATCCCCTCGTCGTTTCGTCCCCTTAAGTCGCCAGGATTGCTCCTCTTTTCGCCGGGGGTGATTGTACTGGATATAGTTGTCCCCCACACGACGGCATACCTTGCGCTTAGTGTGCACCAATCTCCCCTGTGCAACCGACGGTGTATGTGGCGGAGGAAGGACTGCTATGTGCCGCGTGATGATGGCAGGCGCAAGGCGCTGGGCGAGAGAAGAAGAGGAACGGTCAGCATCGCGAGTGGCTCGCTCTAAGAGAACACAACGAGACATCGGTCTGCGCTGCCTTGCCCGTCTCTGGTCTCTGCCTCTTTCCAAGCGTCTTGCTAGTCCCCAGCTATAATCCCCCTTATATATATATATATATATATATATATATATATATATATATATATATATATATATATATATATATATATATATATATATATATATATATATAGGATGCAAACAAAAACTCACACAGAGCGCGAGAATGTAAGATAAGGAGAGACAGAGACACACGAGAAAATTATTACAAAAAAAAGTTCCCTGACGCAGGGCTTTCTTTATTCAGAGTACATAATGTGTTTGTTTCAAGGTTTTATACATAGATAATGTAGCAAGGGTGAGTGCAGCGAAAGGGAAGGGAGAGTTTGTACAGAGGGATCATGGTTCGTTGGCATCTAAAAATGAGAGATGTGGAAAAGGGAAAAAAGGCTAACCACAAATCAGTCACGAGGGACGAACATGAGAAAAACGAACAAAAACGGAAACCAAAATCAAAACATATACATATATATATATATATATATATATATCTGTATATGTATATATATATATATATATTTATATATATAGATATATACTGTAATGAATTGTGACCAATTCCTAGGACGTCATGTTTATTCTCCCCTAGAACGCGCTCCACGCCGCTTCTTCCTCTGCTTCCAATCGACGGCCGTCCTTTTTGGTTTAATAGTGGATTGGAGTGAAGAGGCGCACCACCGAGCTGTTTGCGTGGTCCCCTGGCTCTGTCTCGACTGTTGACGCACGAACTGCTGAAGAGTCCGTATTCCAGAAAGACCCTGTCCGGCGTTTCTAAGCGGCGCGTTCTGCTGACAATGCAGTCCATTTGTTTGAAGTAGTTCCTGTGTTTGAGGATGTTCCTGTCACTCATGGATCTGGTCATCTTTAACATGGATGAATGAGCCCATCCTTTTCTCCGTATGCTTGTATTCAGGATGCTCATGGCCTGCTTCGAGAATTGTCGCTGGTACATTTTTGTCTGTGGCAGATGCATTCCTACGTTCGACTAGCCTTTCGTCTTTATTTTGGGCGTTTGACACGGCCTCGTTGCTGGCTTCGGCCTCATCCCTTTGAGCCGAAACGATGGCCTGACAATTAAGAGTCTTCATAAAACATCGAGGATGAATTGCTCCAGGGGTTGTTCTCGATCGTCTTCTCGCGATCTGGCCGGCCCAAGATGCGCTTCCTGGACGGGTCCTTGGCGTGACTCGTCGCGGGGAACGTAACGTTCTCTTTTAGCGCAATTTTGGGGGATTTTGAAAGTGGTTCCCCGCCTTCTACGACCTTTGGACTCGTCTACTTGGTCACCTCCTCTTCTTTCAGCGACTTCAGTTCAGGGCTGATCTCTTTGTCGAACCAGCTCCTGGAGATTTTAAGCTCCTTTGCCTCTATCGGTTCTTTTTGGCCTTCCAGCAGGCAGAGGTTGAGTGATGGTGATGACCGGCCCTCGGTCGGCGACAACCTCTCCGAACCTTCGGGAGTCGACGGTGGCTCGTCTTCAAGGAAGGCCTCCAACGGCATGGAGGAAACCGTCGGCTGGTTATAGGTTTCGTATGGAAACTCGGCACACGTGGCTCCTTCACCATTCACAATTGGGGTCACCTTGATGGTTTCCTCTTCCCCCTCCACTACTATATCATCCAGGTCGGGACCAGGGCCACGGTACTTTTCTGGGATCTGCAGCGATGCCTGTAGGTGAGGTTCCTGTGCCTGCTGGGTTGCACTCTGCTGCAGTTCTACGGCCAGGTCGATAAAATCTTGCAGGCTCAAATCCGGTTGCTGAAACGTGAGAATTTCAGCTTGGACAGGGTCAGCAAGGTCATCTATGACATATTGCCTCGCTGCAGGAGTCAACCAAGGGAGGCCGCAGTCTACCAGCAGGCGGAGCTTCTCATACACGTAGTCCTTGATGTCCTCACCACGGCCTTGGTACAGGCTCCGCATCTCCATGTAGCGGGCGTCATAGGTTTCTGTGAAGGTACCGAATGCAGCAAGCAGCGCCCCGCTCCAGCTTGCCCATGTCGAATGCGTCTGTCCCTCGTACAGATGCCATGCCCGGGCAGCGTCGCTTAGGCGTTCTTCATCGACTGACCTCTTCATGTGCTCGGGCCACGCGTGGCAAGCGGCAAGGCTGTCAATGAGCTGTACCCAGCGAACACCGTCATCTTGGAATCCACAAAATACCGGCACGTCCGTGTGGGCAGGCGATGACAACGCTATGCCACGGACAGTGTATTCCGGGGTGGGCACGACGTCGGCGAGGCGCCGGCACACCTCTGTGAGGGCCTGGATAGCCCAAGAAGGGTGGCCGCCATGCGCACCATTGGTCATCAGGAGAGGTTGCGAAGGAGAATCCAAACTGCAGAAATGACGGCGCGAATGGCGGACGCAGCGGCGAGTCAAGAAGATGCCGGCAGCTGGGGAAGGTCGCACCCAAGATGGCTCGCCTGGGGCTGGGCGTTGCTCGCGTTCGCCCTCGTGCCTGGACCATGGCTCCACCGATGAAATCGGCAAGCAGGGCTGGAAGACGTGCTAGGCCTTGGCCGCTGCTGAGGGCCGTCTCTGCTGCTGGATCACCGCGAGGGAGAGCAGGTCCGGAGGCTGGGTCGCCTCGGGGCTTAAAGGGGCGTCGGCTGCGCCACTTGTAATGAACTGTGACCGATTCCAAGGACGTCATGTTTATTCTCCCCTAGAACGCGCTCCACGCCGCTTCTGCCTGTACTTCTAATCGGCGGCCGTCCTCTTTGGTTTAGTAGTGGATTGGCCGCTGACCTTGGTTTCAGCTTTTGCTTGATGTTTCACGTCTCTACACTGTTGTAAGAAACTGCGACCGGGTAGCCAAATGGTCCACTTTTATCCACGAGCCCCGCTTCCCCCTCGTCTTTTTCAAAATTTGAGTCTCCGTACATAGCCTTATTAGTCAGATTGTCCGCAGGCAGGCCGCACTTCTAGCTTTGGGTCTGCGAGAGTTTCGCGGCCATTACACTCTGCCACGCTGCGAATATGGAAAAAAAAGAAGATGTAGTGATACGTTAGTCCGTTCGACCAATCCCTTTTCTCATGCGGGACCTATGTACAGCGAACTTGTCTCTTCTGGACCTATCGATGCCTAAATCACTTAGAACAGTAGCGACTTGCCAGGTGTTCTCTCTTAATTGTTTCGTAATAAGAAATGGTCCTTCAAACTTCGGAAGTAGCTTCTGGCCTGCTGTCTGCATCCGTCGCTGAAACCACACCTCGTCACCAACAGTGTACTGCGGTGCGCGTCGATGCAGACGGTCCTAGTACGCCTCCTGCGTTTTCTGTGCGACTCTAATGTTGTTCATAGCCTTGCTCCGTATATTGCTACACGCCTCCTGCCTATCGAAGGCTTGTCCGACGTTCACGGTTGTATCTAAGCCGGCTACGATGCTCAGCTTCGGCAGTTGCCCATAAACGATTTTTAGGGTGTTGCTCCCGTTGAGCACTGGACAGATGTGTTGACCGAATAGGCGGCGCACTGCAAGTGTCTGTCCCACTCGGCTTCTCCAGCCTTGTTGGTCTTCACGTACGGTGCGAGTCGTGCTTCGATAGTCTGGTTGGTCCTCTCCGTAAGACCGTTCGCCTTTGGGTGGTAGGGGGACGAGAAGTTGTGCTCCACTCCCGCTTGGGGAAGGAAAAAGCGTAGCTGGCGACTGCGGAACGTGGTGGCATGGTTGGATATAAGCTTTTCAGGCATTACATGTCTCCATTTACACTTTGCTTTCAGGAAGTCAATGACCTGACTGAAGGCCAGCGAAGGCACGGCCGCTACTTCGACGTACTTAGACAGGTAGTCCACGGCCACAATGATGTATCGGTTGCCGCCGGCCGTGGTGGGCAGAGGCCCCACGTGATCAATGCCGATCGTGTGCAAAACCGTCTATGGAGGCGGGCTGCCTCCCATAAATCCTCTTGTATTTTTGGAAAACTTCGCAGCTGGCGACATATGCGCGAAATAGACTTTCCATCTTCGGCCACCAGAAGCGCTCTTGTACCTTCCGTAGAGTTGTCGCAGCCCAATGTGCCCTCCCTCAGGAGAGTCGGGGATGGCGTGCAAAACCTCCGACCTCAAGGCCGCTGCGACTACGATGAGCTGGTGTTCTCTGCTGCGATTCTTGAGCCATACACGGCGGTACAGCGTTCCGTTGCGAAGGACAAAGCGTTGCGAAGCGGCTGCGCCACTTGTAATGAACTGTGACCAATTCCTAGGACGACATGTTTATTTTCCTCTAGAACGTGCTCCACGCCGCTTCTTCCTCTTCTCCCAATCGGCGGCCGTCCTCTTTGGTTTAGTAGTGGAGTGGCTGCTGACCTTGCTTTCAGCTTTTGCCTGATGTTTCACGTCCCTACAATTTATATATATATATATATATATATATATATGCATATATATATCTATGTATGTATATATACAGAAATAAGAGTTGGCAGTCAAGAAAACCTCGGAAAGCAAAGGGGAGGATGTGGTAGGTCATTGCAACAGATAAAGAAAGTGGAGAAAATTGTATATATATATATACATATATATATATATATATACAATTTTCTATATATATATAAAAACATCGAACAAGGTACAAACCACGACTGTTGCCACTGTTTCAGCAAAAACGACTTGCCTTCGTCAGGGAAACCCTCGCCTGGGTGGCACGGTTTATGTAGGGGTAGGTCATCAGGTGACAAGAGAGAAGTAGAATTGAGAAAGCGTATTGGTTTGGGAGTACGTAGGCGGAGATATTGAGCGGAAAAGAAGGTTGTATAGTTTGAGCCGCGAAGTTGGTACGAGGGAGGTCAGCCGGGGGTTGATATTCCGGGAAATTCTTGTAGAGAAAGGATGAGAGGGGTTTAGTGCCCCACCGCGCCGACTACAAAAAGGTTCTCAGAAACGTCGGAAGCAGAACAGGCGGTGCGAGGAGTCATTATCAAAAGCTATTTGAAAGCCCCAGGTCAAAAGCAACCGTAGAGAAGGAAAAAAATCTAGGTCAAGGAAAAAAAGAAAGAAAAAAAGGAACTACACACACACAAAAGAAAAAGCAATAACCACACCACTGAAATGGCACGTGTCTCCAACAGCAACACTCCTGGAACAGGCGTTTCCTGAAACTTAAAATTTAAAACATAAAGTTGGGGAGATGTACCGGGCACAAGACAAAGCAGAGAAAAACGGACAAAGAAAAATAAAAATAAAATGAAGCTCCAGAGAAAAGATTTGAGGGATGCCTGCGCGTACTAACGTGGAAGCTGAGGAATGAAAACAAAAGGAATTAGGTGGCCACATAAGAAGCAAAAGTAGGGGTAATAATATCTATATATATATATATATATATATATATATATATATATATATATATATATATATATATATATATATATATTGTGAGCGCGAAGATTCATTATCCCCATCACCAAACACAACGAGGAACGCTTCGTCTACTACGAGACTGATCATCATCATCGTTGGGGGCTGGACCGGTGTTCCGAGACGGCTTGGTTGTAAAATAAACGCCTTACCTCATCGATTACCCAAGGTCCAATGAGCAAAACTTGATCAGCTTGCGCCACCAACCGAGGCGGCTCCCCATCATCAAGGCTGGTGAATTGGGTGGCCGTGAGTTCGAGAGCCGGTAAATTGCATGAAATGACAGCGGACGCCGAAGACAGAAAGTCCCTCCCCAGAATCAATTGGTGTGCACACGGAGTAAGCACTGCACAGGGAACGTGATGACGGCTTCCGTCTATGAATACTCGAACTGTACACTGCGCTGAGGGTTGCAGTACGACTCCGTTAGCATTGCACATTGAAGGACCAGTGTAAGGAGTTTTAACCTTACGGAGACGCGAACAGAAATCTGCATAAATTACCGGAACGCTTGCACCAGTATCCACAAAAGCATTAACAAAAATTCCTTCCACTAGCACAGATAAAAAGTTTCATTGTCGTTGAGGAGGACTTGAGCATTTTCCGAGCGACGCAGTTTCACCTGCGAAAACTGCAAGCGCTAGTTTTCCGAGCGGTTGTCGGGAACGTGGGAAGGTGGGTGAAGAGGAGACACGGATCGTTGATACGGTGAGGGTGATCGGCGGCGGGAGGGACGATTGGTCTGAGGCGGTTCAAACGAGGGGGAGGGTGGTGATGAGCATCGCGGGGTTGAATCATAGACACGACGTTGTGAACCGTTGGGATAACCGAAATGTCGTTCAAACGGTGCGTACCCTCGTCATTCGTCTTGCATGTGGCGTCGGCAGAAGCGGGATATGTGGCCCCGGATCCCGCAGTAATAGCAGACGGGTCGGTCGCTCGGGAAATCCTGGCGAGGGGTTCGCACGTTGGTGTAGTACCCCCGTGGAACGGGCGCTGCGGAGATCGCTTTTAGATGTGCGGGTGCGAACGGGGCATCTTGAGGCAGGGGCGGTCGCGATACCATGGCCGAGTAGGACGGGGTGGGAGTTGTATTAATGGGGGGTGGCGTCGGCATCACACCCGTCATGGATGCCAGCTCCTCCTTCACGAGGTCACGCAACTGGAGCGCTTCCGAGCAAAAGGAATCGCGTGGAGACGGCGGATCATTGAACTGGAGCTCTTCGCGGTTGATTTGACGTATGAGGGCGCGTAGGTCCATGTTCCCCTGTGGTTGCATAGCAAGACCATTTGGTTGCAGACGGACGGCCTGCAGTTCGTCAAGGCGCTGACAGGTGGTCTGGATATCGCTGATGGTCGAAGGATTTTGAATTACAAGGGCGTTGAAGGCAAAAGGTGCTATGCCCTTCAGGACATGGCAGACCTTGTGGGCCTCCGGCATGCTTGCATCCACCCTGCGACATAGAGCGAGAACGTCCTCTATGTTAGACGCATACGTCTCCTCCGGGCCCTGAAGGCGACTCGCCAGCTTCCTTTTCGCCATGTCTGACCGAGCGGTTGGCCTACCGAATATCTGGCGCAGCTCCTGACAAAAGGAGCCCCAGTCGGCGAGCCGGTGGTTGTTGTTAAGAAACCATGTTTGTGCGACCTTGTCCAAGGAAAACCCAACGTTCTGTAGCTTCGCCACGTCATCCTAACGGTTAAACGCACTGACTCAAGTAAACTGATCCAGCCAGTCTTCAACGTCATCATGGTATAGCCCGGCGAAATGAGGAGGATCACGCTGGCAGCTGGTGATAGCAAATGCCAGAGGCGGAGCAGGGGAGGTGCCAGCGGGACTGCTTCTGGCCTCACGCTCCTTAGCTGCTACAGGCGATCGCCTACCTGAACGTAGCTCCAGGGGTCTGCTTGGAAGGCGTTGAGGGAGGACGAGATCGAGCGCAACCTCCACCACTTGTAAGGGCCTTGAGTACTCGGTGAGGTAAGGCATTTATTTTACGACGAAGCCGTCTCCGAACACCGGTCCAGCCACCAACGATGATGATGATCAGGGTCGTAGTAGACGAAGCATTCCTCGCTGTGTTTGGTGATGGGGATAATGGATCTTCGCGCTCACAATATATATATATATATATATATATATATATATATATATATATATATATATATATATATATATATATATATATATATATATATATATATATATATATTTATAAATATATATATTTATATATATATATATATTTATATATATATATATATATATATATATATATTTATATATATATATATATATATATATATATATATATATATATATATATATATATATATATATATATATATATATATATATATTGTGAGAACGTTCTGAGCATCGCGTCCTATTTACAGGGACCCGGTCGTACATTGTGGGCAACCCCCTGTGCTTCATCTTCTTCCACTCATAATCATTCTCATCACCATTCGACCATTTCCTCTCTTGGGAAGATCATCGTCATCAGAGGCGGGTTCTGGGTCCGCGACAGTTGCAACGCTTCCTAATAAACGTCCTCCTGCACCTGTCCCTCAAGGTTCTCTCAAGTGGTGGAGGTCGACCTCGATCCTGTCCTCTACGCCTTCTGATCGCACCCCTGGAGCTCCGTTCCGGTCGCCGTTTACTGGCACAAGCCATGCAGCGTGAAGCCGGGAGCAACCCCACTGGCGCTTCTGCTGCGCCTCCGGCTTTTGCAGTGACCACCCGCCAGCGTGACCCACCGTTTTTCTACGGGCTCCGCGGCGAGGACGTCGATGACTGGCTTGACACCTATGTTCGGGTCAGTGCATTCAACCGCTGGGACGATACAGCTAAGCTCCAGAACGTATCTTTTTCCCTAAAAGAAGCGGCAGAAACATGGTATTTCAACAACCAAGCCGACATTGATGACTGGGCCCGCATTGCCCAGAAGCTGCGTAAGGCCTTCGGCTCTCAAACCCATCGTTCCGACGTGGCGGAAAGGAAGCTGTCTGGTCGTATTCAGCACCCTGAGGAGACGTATGCCTCATACATCGAGGACGTCGTTGCCCTGTGTCGCCGCGTTGACGAAAGCATGCCAGAGGCCGACAAGGTATGCCACCTACTCAAAGGCATCTCTGCATTTGCATTCAATGAATTGGCGGTTCAGCATCCTAAAAGCGTCAGTGATGTACGCGAAAAGTGTCAACGGCTAGATGAACTGCAGTCAATTCGCTTGCCACAGGATGCTCGGGCTGCTCAACGGCATGTGGACATGGAATTACGGGCTATAATTCGCGAAATCATCCGCGAAGAGCTGCAGCTACGTGACCAGCCTACACTTCCACGTGATCCCTTTCGGAAGAATGGACCTCAGCTGCGCGAGCTTGTCAAGGAGGAGTTGGCATCCATGACGAGTCTGTTGCCAACCTCGTCTTCTCTTCCTACGACTCTCGTTCTGTCGTATTCGGCAATCGCCTCACACCCTTGTCCCGAGAAGCTCCGCTGTCTCATGAGCATTTGACTGCGATCTCTCCAGCGCCTACGTCCCGGGACTATTACTACACCCACATGCGACCCCGCCGCCCGGCTTTCTCGAACGATCGTCCTGTGTGTTACTACTGCGGGATTAGGGGACACATTGCCCGTTTCTGCAGGCGACGTCAGCAGGATGAGCGACGAGGGTATGCACCATTTGAACGCGACCTCAGCTTTTCTAATGGCACTCGGTACAACGCTCCTGTTTCACCCCCTCGCCGCTCCTCTCCACCTCCAGCCCCTGTTGATACGCCTCAGCGTGACCGTTCTTCCCGGCGACGATCGCCCTCTCCACATCGCCGCTCTGTATCAGCTCTTCGCCCCGCGTCCAACGCTTTGGGCCACCATCCGGAAAACTAGAGCCTGCAGTTTTTGTAGGGGAAATTGCATTCGTCAAAAAGCCAAAAACTCCTCCAGCGTAACCGTGGAATACATTGCACATACACGTTGAAGGATTTGATGTTGATGCCCTCATAGACACTGGAGCCAGTATATCAGTCATTAGTGAAAATTTGTGTTCGCGGCTGAGGCAAGTGAGAACCCCTTATACTTTATCTACTTTGTGCGGTGCTAACCAAGCTGTGTTCGAACCATCCGGATTCTGTACAGTACGTGTATTGATTGAGGGAATTCGGCACCACGTCCAGTGCGCGGTCTTGTCCAGTTGCACTCACGAACTCATTTTAGGGTGGGACTTTCTCTCATCCGCCAACGCTGTCATCTCCTGCCAGTACCCGGACATTGAAATCACCGCTACAGACCGTATAGAAAGTTCGGATGTCCAAGAGCAGTGTTTGGTGGCTACTGCGGATTACATTCTGAGCCCTGGATATGAGACGACAATTTTTGTTCATGGTGGAAAGTGTTCTGATGGTGACGTGCTCATCGTGCCCTGCTCTCGGCTTCTCCCACTAGGTATTGTAATAGCCACCTGTCTTGTGCGCTTTACGCAAGGATCTGCCGCGCTCGTTGCCATGAACACCAGCCCTGAGGCAATCCTCCTACGGCAAGGCACTACTATCGCTACCACTGCTCAGTCTGAAGCTGTCTTTAGTGTTCCCCTCTGCTGTATTTTGTCAGTTTCGAATTTGCCCTCTGACCCGCCACGCCCTGCCTTATCCGCCACTATTAGCACCGACCTCTCACCAGACCAAGCCAATTCTTTGCTGGACCTCCTACAAAGGCACAAGTCGATATTCGATTCTCAGAGTACCGCACTCGGTCAAACATCCGTAACCACTCATCGAATTGAAACAGACGGTTCACAGATTATTCGCCGCCGACCATACCGCGTCTCTTCTTCTGAGCGAAAAGTCATTAACGAAAACGTCGCCGACATGCTCCAGCGCAAAATTATTCGTCCATCAAACAGTCCTTGGTCATCTCCTGTTGTCTTAGTGCGAAAAAAAGACGGATCCGTTCGATTTTGTATTGATTTCCGATCACTGAATCGAATCACACGAAAGGATGTTTATCCGATGCCTCGCATCGATGATGCCTTGGACTGTTTACAAGAAGCGGAATATTTTTCTAGTATCGACCTTCGATCTGGTTATTGGCAGATTCCAATGCATGAGGCGGATAACGAAAAGACAGCGTTTGCCACCCCTGATGGACTATATGAGTTTAATGTGATGCCCTTCGGGCTATGTAACGCTCCCGCAACTTTCGAGCGCATGATAGATACTGTTCTCCGGGGTCCTAAATAGAAAACGTGCCTGTGTTATCTCGATGATATCGTTATATTTTATTCAACCTTTTCTGAATGCTTAAAACGGCTGGATGAGGTGCTAACATGCCGTGCCAATGCTGGCCTTCAGCTCAACACCAAAAAGTGTCGTTTTGCCTCTCGAAGCATAAAAGTTCTCGGACACGTCGTCAGCCACGACGGGATTCGACCCGACCCAGACAAGATTTCTGCTGTGGTAACTTCCCACGGCCCCAGCAGCAAAAATCTCTGCGTAGCTTTCTTGGTCTGGCGTCTTACTTTCGGCGTTTTGTCCAGAATTTCGCTTCCATAGCTTCCCCCCTCAACGCACTCCTTAACTCTGGAGCTCCCTTCGTCTTGACGGACAATTGTGAAGCAGCTTTCCAACAGCTGAAGACTGCGCTGACCTCTGGGCCGGTCCTCTGCCGTTTTCACGGGTCCAGACCTGTAATTCTGCACACGGGCGCCAGTGGCCACGGCCTTGGCGCTGTTCTACTGCAGTCGTATGGCAAAGATCGAGAGCGCGTTATTTCTTACGTCAGTCGTTTCCTAAGTACATCTGAGAAAAATTACACCATCACTGAGCAGGAGTGTCTCTCTGTGGTTTGGGCCGTTCCGAAATTTCGACCATACCTTTACGGACGCCACTTCACAGTAGTGACTGACCACCATGCGTTATGCTGGTTGCAGACACTGAAAAATTTATCTGGGCGCCTCGGACGCTGGGTTCTCCCACTTCAGGAGTATGATTTTACCGTCACTTACAAGTCCGGGAAAAACCACCTCGACGCGGACGCACTTTCGCGGTGCCCTCTTGAGTCGTCTACGACTTCCGCGTCATCGTCACCCGCTACCACCCTCCCTATCGCACCCGTCAACCACACAGCATTTAATGACGGCCTGTCTCATCTGCCTACTCTTCAACGAGCAGACACATACTGCCGCACGATAATCGACCGGCTTACCGGCACAATACAACCACCGAACAGTCGGGCGCGTCGGCAGCTTTAGCACTTTCGGTTTTTGCATGGTATTTTTACCATTCAAACCACCACTCGTCGGGCAACAGATGGGTCCCCGTTGTACCGCGCGCTATTCGACAGCAGATATTAGAAGCCCTTCATGACGATGCTTCAGCGGGTCACCTCGGCTTCCACAAACCTTACGACCGCGTCCGCTCTCGTTTCTTCTGGCCTGGCCTCTCCACCTACGTTGCCGGCTACATCGCTTCATGCCCATCTTGCCAGCAGCGGAAAAAGCCCACATCTCCGCCGGCCGGACTTCTACAGCCGCTCCCTTGCCCTTCGCAGCCCTTCCACATTGTTGGCATTGATCTCTACGGACCTTTGCCTTGCACGGCTGCCGGCTTTCGGTGGATTGTAACAGCCGTAGACCATTTAACCCGTTACGCCGAAACAGCGCCCATTCGCTCTGGCTGTGCAGCCGAGGTAGCAGACTTCTTCTTGCGTGCCACTGTGTTGCGCCATGACGCGCCCCGTGTTCTTTTGAGCGATCGCGGCAAGACGTTTCTCTCCAACACTGTTGAAGAAGTTCTCCGTGCTGCAAACACCGTTCATAAGACCACTTCCGCTTACCATCCGCAGACGAACGGTCTCACTGAACGTTTCCACCGAACTCTTTCAGAAATGATTTCTATGTACATTCGGCCTGATCACACCAACTGGGACGCTATTCTACCATTCGTTACTTTTCCGTACAACACTGCAGTACAAAAGACTACCGGTTACTCTCCCTTCTTGCTCGTCTACGGCCGCGATCCCTCATTCATGCTGGACGCCAGTGTTTTAAGTGCTCCTGTGTATAGCTCCAGCCCGTTACACGAGGAGTTCATCTCCCGCCTCAACTACTGCTGCCGGTTGCCCACAATGTACGACCCGGTCACTGTAAATAGGACGCGATGCTCAGAACGTTCTCATATCGTCCCTATCAGGGGAATGCGATTTCTCTGGTATTTTTTCATGCCCATGCCAAATGCATTAAAGGGCATATCTTGTTTACACCCCTCTCTTTCCCCCCCATTGCCAGGGCGGGAAAAAGGAATTACCTAGTTAAATTTTTTGCGTTCTGTTTCTCTTTTTCGTTCGTTTTCACATATTCGTACCGCGTGACTGTGGTTTCTTGTTATCTTTTTACCCTCTTCCACTCATTTTTTTCGCTGCCCACCAACCAAGATCACATTGTACAAACTCCGCCTTCCCATAACCTTCCCCATTCCTTGCTACATTCTCTATATGTATAACCCTGAAACACATTCTTCTGTACTCTGATGAAAGGAAGTCCTCTTCCTGAAGCGTCAGGAAACTTCGACATTTTCAATGTATTTCTTGTTGTTTTTTGTCGATACTTAGTTTATTTTGTCGCGGTCTGTGCACGTATCTATAATAAAGTAATATAAATAAATAAATACATATATATATATATATATATATATATATATATATATATATATATATATATATATATATATATATATATATATATATATATATATATATATATATATATATATATATATATATATATATATATATATATATATATATATATATATATATATATATATATATATATATATATATATATATTGCTTTCCTCAGGCCCTGAGGAAAGCAAGTTCTCTTTGCTGAAACGTAGGCCACAATCGTGCTTTTACCTTGTTCGAAGTTTTTCTTCTCTTCTGTTCTCTACCATCTTCAAAGTTTTACTAGTCCCATATATATATATATATTTATATATATATATATATATAATTATACATGCATACACACCTCGAAGCTCTTAGAACAATAAAAATATTGCATGCTCTTTAAAAATATTCCCATGCTTTGGCGCCCATGTCCTAAGAGGCAAATATGTCGGCGTTCTCTGCGTGTTTTACCAGCTGAGTTGTTGTAGGTCGTTCGACACGCAGGATTAGAAGCACATTACCAGGCCATCCGATAGCGGCCCCCTTTAAGTTAAGGCATACAATCTTTATAGTGTTGTATTATCTGGCGGTTTTACCAGTTTTTTATGAGCTAGCATTCTCGCCCCATGTTCTGTCATGGCCATTTTGAATGGATATTTTATGATACCTCCATGATGTTCAACTGTTTTCTGGCGAAACTATTCCTACTAGAGTTAGATTCACGCCAAATTGGAGTATTGCGCATCTACGACAGCAACACTACAAGGGCCTCGGCATGTGTTTGAATATGGGGCACTCCTCAGATCCCATCGAAGCCTTACCAACCCTTGCCCCTATTTGACTACTTTCCCCCCGATGCAAAGAATTTTCCCACCTCAAATCAAAATCCTGCCAGCACCCATGCTATACTGTGGGTAATAAATAGGTACTTATGTACCAAATATTTGATAGCGATATATACAAACAAAACAAAAAAGCCCTGCAATGAGTACGTACCTGTTGTAACCTCGAAGTTGTATTCCAACGTGATAGGCTTTAGTAAGGTGCTTGTTTATTGATTGATAAGTTGTTTATTTATTTATTTGTTTATTTATTTGAGCAAGTGTTTAGTGTGACCGTGTCTAACTAACAGCTTGATCTGTTGATTTCTTGATAACCAGTCTAATCAGTCGGTGTCTGTCTAACAGTTTTTTCCGACAGGATTACTCATTTACTTTGAACAAGTGGTGGGTATCGGAAATGGCAATGTGATTGAAAATAGAGGGGAGTTGGACGGAGTTGAGAAAGTCATCGGGTAACTTTCCCTTTCACTCAAAAAAAAAAGGTGGGAGGAGTGGGGTGGAAATTTTAGAAATAGACGGGAAAGTTAAGGAAGAAACCTCATTTCGCCATATATAGTTCCAACCACTACATGACTACAAGTTACCACACTTGGAAACATATGTGAATGGGGCTTGCCAAAATTGTTTTTCTTGTTCGTATCGAGGATGCTCTACAGATAATTGTTCTACCATTACGGCCACGCTGTTAGTGATATCGGAATGCCACTGGTACTTGTGAACCGGAACTTGGCAGAACGTAGAAACGAGAATGCAACATCAGAAATATTACGCCACAGCATTCACACAATTCCGGCACAGTGGTCATGGTTATAGCAAGCGCAACCCAGACCACTAAATTTTATAGAACATCGCGTAATCATCCGAAATACGGTAGAGAATGCTTTCTTCAGGCTGCAGTATTTAGCTCCTAGATCCGCAGTTGCGCAAGCACTAGCTGATTAAAATCCAACATGGTAAAAGTTTGTCTCATTGGTACAAATTCAAGAATAGCAAAAAAAGTTCAGAGGGCGCGAATGAGAAGAGAAACAGGACTAAGTGCTAACAACCAAACGCTTTATTTCCGTGAAATATTTATAAAGACATGAATAAAGAGGGGAACTGGGAACACAAACAAACAAAAGCTTGCAATCTTTATCGGGCGAGGGGATCAGACACTTCTTGACACTTCTTGCATACGCATTCTGTACCCGCCTGCATCCGTTTGCGTCCGCCTCCGAACAGAGGTTCGTAAACGATGGTTTGCAGGACAAACAGGGCAAAGTAATAATGATCGCCTGCGCGAACATGCAAACGCACTAAAGGCGATCCTAACAGCCATATTTCCGCTCGCTGTAAAAAATTCTGATGCTAACTTCTGTTTGAGAACTCTCAAATCCTCAAAAGATACAGGGACCTATGTACTCGCGAAATTTGCAATGCGCACCACATTTACGAATGCGATGAACCGTGTGTGAGCATTCCGTGATTGGCCCTACTATCAAAAGAAATAACATATTTGCCTGGTCCCCTCGCCCTGTATAGTTTCGCAAGGTTTTGTTTGTTTGTGTTCCCACCTTCCACCTTTCTTCATGTCTTTATTACCCTTCACGTAAATAAATCATTTATTGTTAGGCAGCGTTTTATTCTGTTGTCCTTCCTTGTACAGTCCTTTGCACTTTTTTGCTATTGGTTAAAATCCTAGTTTGATATGACCCTTCCGGTTTCGTCATATTTTTGCTGTTCGATGCACCTAAGCTACACCTTCGCTATGATGCGCTCCATAGTGGAGAGCTCCAAATTAACTTGATCATCTGGGGATGTTTACCGCGTGATAAAATTTCTATGCCCGGTCCTTTTCGTTTTTCTCCTCCACCTGAAAAGCGGCGAGAGGGGGGCGCTATTGAACCGGTGCCGTTAGGCACAGCTACACAACGCCCTACCTGCTGAGTCACCACGCGCGCTAGTATGACCAAGTACGGGTGACAAACATCGGCTGTTATCTTCACTAAAAATCGTGCCCTTTCTTCGGAATGTCAGGTATTTGAGGCCCACCTGATGGCACTCAGCAGGAATTTGACAAATTCAGCGCAGACAGTGTATGTTGACACCAATCTTATATCGTTGTCCACGCGTAGATATCTTTGAAACAGCACCTGTACGCACCTACTGCTACCTGGAGGTCACTGGCTCAGCTGAGGTAGAGAACGCGGCCGCAGTGTGCAAGTTCTTCTCGATGACTCTCCTCAACTTGAACAGCACGTCCATAGACCGCCTGTGTGCCCTGATGAGAGTCTTCGGAATAAATGAGCAGAGCCTCTCAGTTTCTGAACCGTAAGTACTGCACCATAACATCGTATTCCGTGGGACACGCTTGTGTTGCATAAAACGGCACCTAATGCGATGGAGGTGTTTAGAAGCCATCTTTTAAGAAACGCTCTGGACCGTGCAATGGGACACATTTATGCATAATGCTTATGAGGGGAATATGCGACACCGTAAAGCGGTTGTGTCCTACCGTGTCAACTTCCAACCTTCTTTAAGATTCCCTAGGCGTGAACGGAAGTAGCCAGTCACTACGTGATTTGTGGTAAGGATACTTCGGTAAAAGTACTCAATACTTTAAACAAATTAAAAATCACACTAGGTAGGCTTCTACAAAGGAAAGGTACACCTGCGCCATGACCAGCACCGTAGCGGAGTGGTTCGGAATATTTTAACCACCCTAGGATCCGCAACGTGCGCCCAAAACTAGGCATACGTGCGTCTTTTTTTCTCGCCCTATCCAGGAAAAAAGCCACCGGTGCTGAAATCAAACTAGCGTTCTTGGACGCAGCAGGACCTAGTTTTATGCCATCACCCATCGCTACAGTTGTTTCAGCAATTTCAGCAGATGCAATGGCATGTGCCATCTACAATCTGTCTTCACCAAAGAAAATTATTCTTGAGTGGCTTCTAGAAAATACGTACTCCCCGCCCCCATTCATACTTCCACACCGTCACTTTTGTCAACAATAAAATTAGATGAAAAGAAAGTGGTGCTTTAATAAATCCAACTGAATGCCGCCACTCTTGCCCTAGTGAGTGACAGTTGCGGACGAGTATGGTGCAAAATTGATGGATAGGATAACGTCTTGCGTATCGTGGTCTCTCTTCTTTTGGGGCAAATATATACTCCGCTATTTGCCTCTCGGGTGCAAATAACGTGGGGTACTATTCCAAAAGGCCAGAGTTTAAGCAAAACTCGGGCAGGCATACTGTGGAGATAAAAATGGGCTCATGATATCATTTCCAGGCAGAGTTTAAGCACTGTAAAAATGCGATTCATGATATTTGCTGATTGTTGATGTGACGTAACGGGTACAGGGCACCGTACCTTAAGGATGAGCTACTAGGATGTGGCGCATATTTCAATGCGTTCTCTCGTTCCATTGTTGCACCAGTGGCTACTTGGGGCAAGCATATCCAAATGCTTTATTTTATTGGTCTTTTACTTCATTGATCTGTATTTTACTGACGTTCATTTATTTTATATTCTCGGCGTTCATATGCCCCTTGTTTAAAATTTTTCGTCCTAAGAAGTTATTTCGGCCGTTTGTGGCAAACAATGCAATGTCCTGACCATACCCGACTGGCAAGAAAATAAAGCGAGTGATAGAAGCGCGCCACATTCCAAATGTTGCTGTTCGTAATACGTAATCGAAAACCTACGCTTTTGTACACAAAATGTCATCAGGGCACTCTAGTCTGCTTCCGTGCTTTAAACGCTTAAGCCTGGCGATACGTATTAGCAACTTATTTGCCCTATACATTGTACTTGTGCCTTTTCCTGGCTTTTCTTTATTTTGGCGCTGATTTCTTTGGCCGGTGGCTTTTCTGTTTTCACGTGTTTGCGTCAGTTGCTTCTCTTTCGTTTGTTGTTTCATTGTGCCAATCACGTGCCCATGTAGATAAGAACACGCCGCACCCTCCCTAATATCGGGGTTCTGCAAGAGTGGTGTGCACGCGTCCTACTCCCGTGACATCACGTTCATGCTACAGGTGGCACTGACAATTCTACGACTATTACTTTTCAAATTCAGTGTTATAAATTTTGCGAACCACGCACAGTAGCCTCTTAACAACCCTGATTGCGGACCAATCATCCAAGTGCCCATGTGCTAAGAAGGAAGGAATTGCAACAACACAACTTTTCATATTTGCTTGCCTTATTTTATTTTGGTCTTCACCGCTCTTGTTCGATGAAGCTCGTCACAGTGGTTTTAGGGGCAAAGCACCTTAAGGCCGAGGCTTGTCCGCTCATCGTCCGGCGTCTGTGTTCACCGTAGAGCGCGCTGTAAATCAAAACATCTGGGATCAAAAGGTTCACAAAATGTTAACAGCAAAATAAAAGGTTCACACAAGGTTAGAGAGAGAGAGAGAGAGAGAGAGAGAGAGAGAGAGAGAGAGAGAGAGAGAGAGAGAGGGAGAAAGGAAAAGAGACGCACAGCACCGTGTCAGTCGAAACATTTGTGAACAAAAGGTTCACAAATGGTTAACAAGAAAAAATAAAAGGTTCACGAAAGGTTAGAGAGAGAGAGAAAGGGGAGAGAGAGAGAGACGCACAGCACCGTGCAAATCAAAACATCTGTGAAAAGAAGGTTCACAAAAGGTTAACAAGAACAAAATAAAAGGTTCACAAAAGGTTAGAGGGAGAGAGAGGAAGACAGCGAGAGAGAAAGGCGAGAGAGTGTCCTCCTGGAGAACCTTGCTGCGCATGCGCGAGAAGCATTGAAATCGATTGGAATGACGTAAATTTTGATTTGGATTGGATTGGATTGCATTGAATCGAAGTGAATTGGATTGGATTAGGTTAAATTGAATTGTATTGTGTTGAATTGGAAATCATTGTAGCAGCTGTACGCACCCTCACAGCGATTTACGGTAAGAACGATCTCCAGTGCTTCGCCCACACGTCATGATTCACTTCGTGGAGATGCGTAAGTGTTTTTTTCTTTTGTTGAGTTCAATTTCGTCACACCCTCTCTACCGTCGCACCATCCCAACTCCCGCTTACCGTCCCTCAGGCGTCACGCGGTGACAGGTGACATTATTCCCAAGTCTCGTCGTTAGTCGCTTTTCATGCTGTGCTTCTAGCCATAAGACGGTGACGCTGAACAAATCCATTAACATATGCAAAACTGCCTCTGAGAATCGATACGCGCCCTTGAATGTATACGTACACGAGTCCAAGCTATCCAGACAGTAAAGTTGTCACAAGAAATGTGCGTCACTAAATGTCTCAAGGGAAACTGCCTGCCGCGCTGACGACAAACGAAATGCACGGTCATGCAAGGCTTCCTTCGCAAATGCTTTCCGATCAGACGATTCACGACTATTTCAAATGCTTGCTATTTCAAATTTAACATTATTTCAAATACCAAGTGGTTTGAAAAGCGTGGAGACGTTTTTCAGCGTGCCTATGAAAACTTCGCCTCCGTGATGAACCGGTGCACCAACCGGCAGTTACAGTTTAACAAAACTACTTTCTGACTGAGTTATTTCACTCTTGAAGTAACCGGAAAACATGGCGTTAAAATGTGGGGCGAAGACAAGATATGAACGACCGCAGGCACCCCTATCTGTCGTATTTCTTCTTCGTCGAAGTACATTTGGTTTCCATTTTTGCACCTACAACTTTCGCGGCGAAATATTACCCGCTCAGTCATACGTTCCTTGGACTCCGGCATGACCAACGTCAGGTACGATCACGCACTGCCTGCTCTTTCACCAAGCACGCAGTTGCCACGGCTCACGGCTACCACAGAACAGGGAGCATTTCCGGTACCTCGTAGCTCGTAGCTCGTAGGCGTGCTAATGTATAGTAAAGAAAGCAAATCCAAGAAACCGCTGAAGAATCCAAATGTCATGCCAGGCCCAAGGCAGAAGCGGGGGCCTTCCCATAATCCCTCACGGGGACATGGATTCCCAGGTTCAGTTTACTGTCTAGTAAGAAACTCTATGTTCTGGTATAGCGCCCCTGATCACTTTTCTTTTTGCCTTTCCACAGATCCCTCCAATTGCAGGTGCCAACATGGGACCAGTGCAACGCCAGCAGCAAAGACCCAAACGCAACTCAACCGCCTCCCAAGTGTGACTCCTGTGACCGGTCGTTCGTCTGTGAAGGTAGGCTAAAGGAGCGCCCCTTTAACAACAGCCACCTGATATCAGTGCAACTGGGTACAACGCATTGGGAAAGAAACGAGGTATTGTGATGTTACAACACTATGGTAAAGTTGTGAAGTTCTTTAGTTTTCTAAAAACAACTTGAATCGCCAAATGATTTGTCTGTCCACTCGAATAGAATCTGTCCTACTAAATCCACTGCGAATCAATCCTCCGTCACACTTTATTCTAGGTTAGACCAAGGACACTGTTAGCCTGTGTATTCATTATGTTATTTTGTTGATTTTAGTGCTACGTTTGGAGTGCTTTTTCGGTAATTTATAATTCTGTGTTACGTGCGAGATACTCAAGCGTTGTTGTTCCCTGTTTCAGCCGGATACTACCACCCCGATAGACCCGAATGCAGTAAGTGCCACAACTGGCCCAGGCGAATCTGACACAATCTTCTCTGTCAGCCCTGCAGCCATTTTTAGGACCACTGAGGTGCTGTAGCCAGCTGCACCGACTATTACGCAAACCAAAACCAGCAAGCATTGTTGCAGAGCAATCAGTCGGTATACTCGTCGATTTCCCTTGTAGACAGCTTGTAAACCGAATATAGAAAAAAAAAACCAAAAATGATCGCATTTACGAGATTTCTACTGGGCTGCCACCCCTAGGCTTTAAGGATTAACAAACAGCAGGTTCTGTATGAACATGATTCGTTCACATGCGCTTTCACGTTGTGCTTCCCACTAGTTCTATGCTTCTACGAAAGTTAGCAAGTAGCAATTCTTTTTTCTTCTAGCGGTAATTTATTCTGAAACATTGGCCAACTGATTAACCACTGCAGTGCATGGGCTTGCGCTAGGCAATTATTTTGCGGTAAGAACTATATCGTAACGTGATGTGCGTCAGTAATGTGCAGATGGCGTGCGCATCCTTTCAAGCCCACTCTTACCCGAAAAGATTTAAGTGTTCGTTCGGGTAAAATATATTTCAAATCGTTCAGGCAGATAATGTTTGTCTTTATTTCTTTAAGAAAAATTTTGTCCAGTAATGGGAAGTGTAGAATTTTCATTACACAACTCTGAAACGTCAAATAACACATGTCATATTGCCGCGAACCATACATTGGGTTTGTTTATTTGTGTTTTGGTTTTACCGCCCGGCTGCGCCGGTCTCTGTTATCGCTGCGCCAAGGGAAGCGCGTGTTCCATTCTTTCTTTCTGTGCCGCATGTGTTATCTGTCGTGATAGGGAGAGCATTCTGATGCAACGTGAACAGCCCAGAATAATCTTCTTGGATCTACTATGTTCTCGATGCGAATCGACGTTTCGAGAACCACGCGCGCCGAAAGATAAAAAGCCTGCAGTGCGGACGCCGCAGCATTCGATTCGACGACACTCGCCTGTGCAAGTAAACTCTGTTGACCGCTGCTTCGCCGCCTCTGTATTCTTTTGAGTTGTTAGGGGAGCACAAGTTCGCTCCAATAAACGTGTTTCTCATTCAAGACAACTGCATCGTCCTTGTCTTCGCGACATCTGGTGGAGGTGCTGGGTACTAATCCTTTATGCTCTCTACGACATCTCGAAGCCGCCAAGCCCATCCAACCAGAGAAAACCCCCGACTGTAAGGAATGCCGATGATCATGTCACCCTGCCACCCCGCGCAAGCTTGATGGTCGCAGTCTACTGTGAAGATGCTGCTCCTGACGTCGACGCTATCGTAGACACTGATCAAAGGGTGCTTCTCGACCGTGGTGTGTCGATTGCAAGAGGCATTGCGCGCTTCAAGGAACACCAATCTCACATTCTGGTTACTAATTTCACCTAGGAGTACCAGTATTTTAAACAAGGGCGCGGCAATTGCATTCCTCGAAGAAGCGCAAGAAGCAAGTGACGTGATCGCGGTCGCCGACTTTGAACGCACACCCGTAGAAACCTTCAAGCTCCCGCAGCCCTTCGACGTGAATCCGGCGCTACCGCAAGAACAACGGAACAAATTATTGGCTTTGCTGCGTCGCTATAGCGAATGTTTTTCGTCGAGCGCAAAACTACGTCAGACCCCTCTAGCGAAGCACCGAATAATAACCGAGGATGGAGCCCGACCTACCCGACAGTCACCGTACCGCGTCTCTTCACACGAACGGGAAGCCATCCGGACTCAAGTCGACGACATGCTCAGCGACGACATTATACAGCCATCGAAAAGCCCCTGGGCTGCGCCCGTCGTACTCGTAAAGAAAAAAGACGGCACATTAAGGTTTTGTGTTGACTACCGGCGACTGAACAAAATCACGAAAAAGGACGTGTACCCCCTCCCCCGAATCGACGACGCCCTCGACCACCTCTGCCACGCGAAGTACTTCTCATCGATGGACCTGAAGACCGGCTACTGGCAAATTGAAGTGGACGAGAGAGACCGAGAGAAGACTGCATTTATAACCCCAGACGGCCTATACGAGTTCAAAGTGATGCCGTTTGGGCTGTGCACAGCACCAGCGACGTTTCAAAGAGTCATGGACACTGTGCTAGCTGGCCTTAAGTGGCACACCTGCCTCGTATACCTCGACGACGTAGTGGTATTCGCCCGGACTTTCGACGAACACCTTGCAAGGTTGGAGTCTGTACTCGAGGCCATTCGTACGTCGGGGTTGACGCTGAAGCCTGAAAAGTGCCGTTTCGCATACGGGGAACTCAAGTTCTTGGGCCACGTCGTCAACGCCGCGGGAGTCCTACCTGACCCGGCAAAAACTTCAGCCATTGCGAACTTCCCAAGGCCGAAAGACAAGAAGGGCGTGCGAAGATTTCACGGGCTGTGCGCATACTACCGGCGCTTCGTCGCAAACTTCGCACGCATTGCAGAGCCACTCACGCGCTTGACGAAAGATAGCACCCCTTTCAGCTGGGAAAACGACCAAGCAAAAGCATTCTGCGTACTGCAAAACCGCCTGCAAAGCCCGCCCGTGCTCGCTCATTTCGACGAAAATGCCGAACCAGAAATGCACACGGACGCCAGTGATATAGGCTTGGGTTCCGTCCTTGTCCAAAAGCAAAGCGGCTGCGAAAGGGTAATCGCCTATGCCAGCCGTGGTCTGTCGAAGGAGGAGAAAAACTATTCTGCCTCTGAGAAAGAGTGCCTGGCTAATATATGGGCGATTTCAAAATTTCGCCCATACGTGTATGGAAGGCCATTCAAGGTTGTAACAGACCACCATGCGCTGTGTTGGCTCGCCAATTTGAAGGACCCCTCTGGCCGTCTTGGGCGGTGGAGCTTGCGCCTGCAGGAGTTCGACGTTACAGTCGTTTATAAATCCGGCAGGAAACACTCCGACGCCGACTGCCTGTCCCGCGCCCCCGTCGACCCACCACCACAAGACGCTGATGAAGACAGCGCGTTCTTCGGGATCGTGACGGAGAGCGACCTAGCCGCCCAGCAGCGTGCCGACCCCGACTTACGCGTCATAATCGAGTACCTCGAGGGATGCAACGTTGCCGTTCCTAGGACCTTCAAACGCAGCTTACCAGCATTAAGCCTCAGAAACTCCGTCCTCGTGAAGAAGAATTTCAGCCCCGGAACAAAAGCGAATTACCTTCTCGTCATCCCCGCGGACCTTCGTGACCATATTTTGGAAGCATGCCCCGACGACCCGTCTTCCGGACATCTCGGCACAGCCCGCACTATTCGAAAAATCAAGGCGAGGTACTACTGGCCCGGCCTTACCTCTGACGTCACCCACTACGTCCGGAGCTGCCGTGACTGCCAGCGACAAAAAACGCCGCCGACAAGACCCGCCGGACTTCTGCAACCGATCGCCGTCCCTTCGAGACCATTTCAACAGATTGGAATGGACCTTTTAGGCCTGTTCCCTACGTCACGATCACAGAACAAGTGGATTGTCGTAGCGACAGACTACATGACACGCTACGCAGAGACCGCCGCTCTTCCGAGGGGGACTGCACAAGAAGTGGCAAAGTTCTTTATAAGCCAAGTTGTGCTGCGACATGGAGCCCCGGAAGTCCTAATCACCGACCGCGGAACGGCATTTACTGCGGAGCTGATGCAAGGAGTATTACGCTACAGCAACACGGATCACCGAAGAACGACGGCGTACCACCCCCAAACGAACGGACTAACAGAACGTCTGAACAAGACAATCGCAGATATGCTGTCAATGTACGTTGACGGTGAACATAAGACTTGGGACGAAGTGCTCCCGTATATCACGTTTGCGTACTACACGGCTATCCAGGAGATGACGCAGCTGACGTCGTTCGAGCTTGTCTATGGTAGAAGGCCGACTACGATGCTCGACGCCATGCTTCCGCATGTAGAAGACGACGACCTTAATGCCGACGTCCACGGATATCTTCAACGTGCGGAGGAGGCCCGCCAGCTCGCTCGAGTTCGTATAACGGACCAGCAGGTGGTGGATGCCGGCCGCTACAACCTCCGACGCCGAGACGCCGAGTACCAACCAAGGGATCGTGTGTGGGTTTGGACTCCCATCCGACGACGCGGACTCAGTGAGAAGCTCCTGCGACGGTACTTCGGACCCTACCAGATTCTACGACGTGTCGGCCAACTTACCTACGAGGTGATCCCCGATGGTGATTCCGGAACATCACGACGACGCACGCGGCCCGAAGTCGTCCACGTGGTTCTCTTAAAACCTTTCTACGGTCGATAACGAATTTTATTTTTATTTTCGGACTGTCGCTTATGTTAGCATCGGGTCGATGCACTCTTAAAGGGGGGGTAATGCCGCGAACCATACATTCGGTTTGTTTATTTGTGTTTTGGTTTTACCGCCCGGCTGCGCCGGTCTGTGTTATCTCTGCGCCAAGGGAAGCGCGTGTTCTATTCTTTCTTTCTGTGCCGCATGTGTTATCTGTCGTGATAGGGAGAGCATTCTGATGTAACGTGAACAGCCCAGAATAATCTTCTTGGATCTACTATGTTCTCGATGCGAATTGACGTTTCGAGAACCACGCGCGCCGAAAGATAAAAATTCCCCCGCATTTCCCCGAGTGGGAGAATGTGAAAGTGCGAATGCACGGTTGTCGGCCCGCTTGCGGCGCTTGCGCTCGGCCCCCGCAGCCCACCGCCTCGCCGCCTTCTCTTCCATGTCTTCCATCGGGTTTGTAGTATCACGTGTACACCACGCAGTTATCAAGCCGCTATAACGCCGCTGACGACGTAGTTTGAATGCGTTAAAGATATAAGGCGCGTCACTAACACTGATATCACCGTCGCGTCCGTGGCTTGGTCGGTAGAGCGTGGCGCGGCGGCCGCGAAGTCCTCGGATCGAAACCTGGCGCCGGATGCTGTTTCTTTTTTAAATATAGAGGAGCACTGCGGACGCCGCCGCCGCCGCCGGCGGTGGATTATTTGGGGTCGCTTATAAAGTGCATTCGCACTTAAAAGCCTGCAGTGCGGACGCCGGAGCATTCGATTCGACGACACTCGCCTGTGCAAGTCACTTTGTTGACCGCTGCTTCGCCGCCTCTGTATTCTTTTGAGTTGTTAGGGGAGCACAAGTTCGCTCCAATAAACGTGTTTCTCATTCAAGACAACTGCATCGTCCTTGTCTTCGCGAAAATATGTTGAAAGGGCACGCTTCATCTGTGTACATTTCTCCTGCCTGATAACTGCAAAGTATGGATTGCCTAGCTTTCCTCTAATCTTTTCTTGGTGTAATCTTTGCCTGTACCGAAAAGCCCAGAGTGTCCCACGCCATAAGCCACCGTTTGGCGGGAAATTCATTGAAACCATTGCGACCATTTTAGGGTACAATGCACACTAGCACTGAATATAGCTTTCACTGTTACACGAAACAAATACCCATGAGATAAGAGTTTTAAAGTTACAGACGTCGGCTAGTAACAGTTTATTGAAGGTTAAAAGCTCAATTCTTGAAGACAACGTAGTTCATACCACTCTGCATACTTGGACATTCAATTTACTTAATCATTTGTAAAACTAATCCAGGTTCTTTAAAGCTTCTGCTCCTTAAAACTTTACGCCTAAGAGAACATCATCGTGCGAACAATCGCCGGTTTACACAAAAGAAATAGAGAATACGATTTTACATAGTCGATGGCAATACTGACATTTCATTGCTTCAAATATCTAACTCGGAAAATTGGGCAAGCGTGACCCCACATTTCGCAATATCATTAGTGTTCCATTCAAGCAGGTTATGCGTAATTATGCTATCAGACGGGCTTACACACATAGCATCTATAAAAAGAAACAGGGTGAGGATAACAGCTAAATTTACTTGTCTAGAAACGAACGAAAGTAACACTTTCGAGTGACAGGCCCGAGGGAATGGAGCCTTGGCGTGAGCTAAAAATATTTGCTGGAAACTTGTCAACAAGCGAGATATCGAATTCAGTGAGAGCTAAATATAGCAACTACACGGATATATTTAAATTGTAAGAGGAGATATCGAACTCGGTATGACCGAAATATAGCAACTACACGGAGATATTTAAATTATGAGAGTTATTTCTTGGGACTCCCAGCAAACAAGAATCGTATACTTTCTCCATTTAGTAAAGGGTCTCCGCCTTTTGAACAACGCCAGTTAGGGCGTAGGAACAACACAAGAGAGGCCGTATGTCTTGTGCTAGTTCTGATACACGCTTCAGGGAGGACATCGTGGCTGATTGACGGGACATTTTTTTGTGTTTATCTTTATGAACGACTGGTAATGAAACCTGTCGAGGCTAATAAGAACTGAACACTGCTCGGGTATTCGAGAAAGACGTTTTAACACCGGCGCTAGCTTTGGTTCGAGACACAGCGTGCGTTCCAGATAATGGTTTGAGAATACCAGATTATGGACGGTGCAGGGCGCATGATTTCGTCAACACCGTCAAATATTGACTGTAGGGTTTGACGTGTGACGTGACAGGGCGATGAGGAGCGCCGTAGTGTACGGGTCCGGATTAACTTTAACCAACTGGGGATGCTTAACGTGCGCCGGAATCTCGAATACAGTGGCAATTTTTTGCTTTTCGCCTTAATCAGAAAAGCGGCCGCCGCACCAACTCAACCAAGCACTGCCTTCGACTTACTAGGTGTATGGTCGAGTTTTAATCGAAATGCAAATTAATTTTATATGTCATGCTGAGATGGTCCATAACTTTTCGAAGTACACCAGTGATTCTCGGAACACTCAAGTGTTTGAACCACTGCCATGAACTTTATTACTACCAATAAGGCTTTCTTTAATTCTGTAAATGAAACGTATACACAGGTTTCGGCAGTAAGAATATTTTCCTGGGATCAACTAGAGTATTTGACTACTGCATGATTTCGCCAAAAGTGTTTCTTTTTTGCCGAATCAATATACGCATATGCAAGGAAGCTGTGGTGATACAGGAAAAGCTCGTGAGTTCTAAATCGGTTAATTCGAACTTCCGGATTATTCGAAATCACGCCCTGGCCCCAGCACAAAACCCTGTATATTTTATTGCTGAAAAAACTCCGGGTAATAAGAACGCGTCGGTATGCAGAATGGTAATCCAACTATGACCAGACGGTTTCGCTTCCTCCTGGCCGAAGATGTCGGCCCAGAATGGTTACAATGCGTTGAAAAGGCAAACCGAACTAAATTTACTAGAGATGCAACACAACGAAGCAGAACTACAACAGCGTGACAGGTGCGCTATGCTCCTGCAACAGGCTATTTCCCGTATATGGAGAGCGCCGCGCCAGCGCCGCCAGTCCTCCGGTGTATGCTATTATTATTTTTTAAGAATAGTTTACAAAATCACCCGATAAAACTTGTAGTAGCGCCTAATTTGCAATAACAAGTGAAGGGTTGGCTTCTTTGTGTTCCACCCGCCCAATTTGGCGTGATTTCCACTCACTCTAGGGCCCGCCCGCTTATTAGAACTCAGCTTAATTCGAAAAATTTAGGTCCCCTCCGGGTTCGAATTACGAGCTTTTACTGTATTACGCCGAGTTGCGAATCAGCCAATCATGGTAACCGCGTCTGCAATGATTAACACTTATGCAGTCTGTACCTGTAATATCTTTCAGTATCATCAGGCCGGAGAAACTACTTGTTTTTGAATAATGGCTGCAAATTGCAAAGTTGTTATGCTGATGATCCCGCATCGAAATAATTGAATCCGAGTTCAGAAACTCCATAAACACAGGCATGGTAAGCGTACAAAAGAGAAGTGGTAGGAAGTTCAGTGGTGTTCACAGTATGAATGGCTCCCAAATGAGTACGAATGGATAAACAAAGTATGCCTCCCCCTGCAAAAAGGAGCCCCGCAGTCGGCATCGGATGAGAGCAAGACCACCTAATTTAGTGCTCAATTGAAAACTACGAATATTGGTTGACATCGACAAAGGCATTCCGCGCTTCCCTATCCGTGTCAGCATAATAGGTATCAGATTATTTGTCTCTGCTCGTCGGTGATTACCTACCGGTAAGAGAGACTAAACATCTACTACGGGGCAGAAACTATGGGGCATCGATGCGGAGGCTGACTCAGAAGGTTCAACCTAAATTGAGGAAGACAGAGTGAGCAATGTAATGAATGATGATAGGTGTAACATAACGGAAACGTAGAGAGCGGACTTGGTCAGGGGACAAACACGGATCCCTAGAGAAGGCAAGCATTAAAGGTGGGGGAAGAAAGTCAGATGGGAAGATAAGATCAAGAAGTTCGCGGGGATAAATTGGTCGCAGTAACCAAGGGCCGGGATAATAGAAGAATAAAGGGAGATGCTTTTTCCCTGGAGTGGGGGTAGATAGGCTGGTGATGGATGCTGATGGCTGAATTTCTCTCTAAATTCCGGAAATTCTTGTGATGAACTGGTTGGTATTATAAAGGGCGTTACTCCTTGCGTTAACTCCCGACTGGAACTGCTGCCCTGTTATGTTCTTTTTTTCTTTCAGTAACACTAGACCAAGGCCCTGTGGGAGTCGAGTACTGCTACCTGGACCAATTTGTCACCGCAGCGGAAAGCAGCGCCCTGTGCCAGAGCCGATCGTCACACCTCGTCGACTCTAACGACCTATTCCGCCTAACCTTTTCGCAGAGTGACCTGATAACGTCCATTGCAGGGCGATATCTGGAGTTTTGGGTTTACGGGGAGAAAAGTGATTTTGGGTGTGTTTTGCTCACGTCATGTCAAAAGTGACGCTTCGTGACATACGTCAACTGTTTCCGTATAATAGAGTGTACCAGATAATATCAAAATGCTACTTCATCGTACTCTGCTAATGATTTTTATCAGCATAATAATTGTCACTGTCGCCGTTCAATACTATTCTTTACCTGCTCACTTTTGTAAAATGCAGAGCACCTTAATTTACTTTATTTTTATTCCATATTTTTATCCGCAAACATATTTTTTTTCGATCGTGTTAATTGAACTGCGTCAGTAGTAACGCCTATATGGCGAGGTGAGATTATTTAGTTGGTATTATTTACATACCTGCTTGCCCGCACGTGTCTGTTCTCTGTACAGGCTGCAACTTTATTCTTCAGTTTATTACTACGAGAAACATCATATAATTGAATAGTCATCAAGCATGCAAGAATAAACTGTAATATCCCAAATCTGGTTAATGCGAATGTGACTATGATTGTCAGCATAATAATTTTCACGGGCGCCATTTAGTACTATTTTTTACCCGCTCTCTTTTGTGAAACGCAGAGTACCTCAATTTACCATACTTTTATTTCAAATTTTTGTCGGCAGATAAATTTTTGTCGAATGTGGTAATTCGTCCGGGAAAGTAGTAACGCCAATATGCCTTGGTGACAATATTTTGATGCTATTATGTACATATCTGTATGCGTGCATGTTGGCTGTTCTCTGTGCGGGCTGTAACATTTATCCCTTCAGTTTATTGGTACAACAAGCGTCAGGTAATTGATTAGTCATCTAGCATAGTCAAGGTTGCGCTCAAAAACTACTTGTGCATAAAGCATAAGCGTGAGCTGATCAGTGTAGTGTCTCACTTAAGATAAACTGCGTGTATTTGCGGGAATGTTCTGTGCCTGCGTGCGAATTATAGGCATGTGATGGTATGCGGTGTAAATTAAGAATTGTCTCACAGAGTCCGTATCCATGAATTCTTCTTTGCTTCCCCAGTCAACTGCCAGGAGTGATCGCGTTCGACATAGAGGATGTAGACTGGAACACGACGTGCGTCATAGTGTGGTATGGCCATGCTGTGCCATGGTACTTCAAGCGGAACTGCAGCGATGAGATACACGTCACCTGCGAGGGAGAAGAATCAGGAGATAGTAAGCGTTAATCTCTCCATATGCACAATTACCATTGGCATTGACATAAGGCGATGAATTGTCAATGCTCTGTCTTAACCGGAAATTGTAGAGCTTTTTCCTCTGTTAGCTGCCTGGCTAAGAGGAACGCCCTTGAGGGGGGGGGGAGCTTTCGGAATTCGTGTCCTTGACACGCTCAGGTCTCGTGGAAGGAACTGTTTTTCGGGAGGGTATGACACGTAGAGGTCCTTATTTCGGATTAAAAAAAAAGCGTTTCATAACTCCCACCCCTGTTCTTATGAACAGGCCTACGGACCTGGTATTTCTTGTACACTTTGTCGCGGAAAGCTCGGTGTTTCTTGTCGAAAGCGTCAGTCTTACCTAACACCGATATAAACCAACCTAACAAAATAGCACGACATTAGTCCACTTCCGTTGTGACGCTTTGTTTCCCTCAAAACTACTTAATCGGAAAAGCAGATCGAGCCTGCTTCAGAGGTAGTGATCAGCCTGAGGGTGCTTTGCCTGTTACAAAGCTTTTGGAAATGGGGTAGCTGCTTCTACCGTTGGTTGTTTCGTGGAGTTAACGCACAATATCCAGCAGCAATGACATGGTGATTCGAGGTGAATTGTGGAAAAAGGTCTCCGTAGTTTGAAAGACAGCAAGTGAAAACGTCAACGAAGCATTTGTGCGTCCTTTTCCTCACTGTTGTGCGGCCTTATTCCAAGTTCGATTTAAATAACGAATGTTGGTGGCTACTAGCAGAAGGACGGCAATGTAGGGAAGGCCGTGCTATGCTAATGACCTTCTCAGAAGAAAATTGCATTTGCAAAGCACTTTGCTAAGCTTGAAAGCAAACGTACGCACTACGCATTCTTCCAGTCGCCTGTGAAAGTTCTTAAGACAAAACCTTGTGCTCAATAAACATTTAAAAAGATAGACACCTTAAGGCTAACTCAGTAATATAAAAAGATATACCTTGAATTCGCACAAATCTCGAAATTTTCATTTGTTAAGGTATAAATACTCAAATTATTGCAAGTTTGGCTAACACGCAAATTTATGGAAACTAATCTATTTCTTCGAACTCCTGTTGGTTATCATCCAATTGACGAGATCATTCAGTCTTCTATATGTCACAGGGAGACATACGCAAGGTGGATGGAGCGTTTGCGACTCATGTAATTTAATCATATGCAACGTTGGGTCACTCACTGTAGCTCAAGACTGACCTTGTCGAGAGGCGACTGTGTATTGCATGTAGGTTAAGAAGTTCTATTATTACACCTCGGATGTAATTTAAGCCTCGTATCAGCAATTTCTTAGCCTTTGAAAAGCAAGCATTTGATCAAATCTTCCAAAATGGACAAGACATTCTTTCAAGCACATCCTTCCTCCTCAGCCGAGCTTTATGCTTTCCTCTCCTGCCCTCCAGTTGCCGTTTTGCTTCGCGATCAAAATGGGCAGCGCTCTCCCTGAAAGTGCGTTAACAAGATGTCAAGTTGCAAAGTTTGTACTTGGATGGCAATCGAATGATTTGTGGTTTGGCGGGCGGATTTCCGTGAAGGGATCGGTTGCGAGTCGGCTTCATGAGTTAATTATGGTTTTCTCCAGCGAAAATGCGACGTGTGTTTGCATTCACAGAACTTCATTGCTCCCTGACATTTCACAGTAACTGTTTTGCAGGTATCGGTCAAATAGTTGGAGTGTAACAACCCATTCATTGTTTGAGTTGTTTACAGAGGGGTTAGTGAAATTTATTCCTGCAATACCATTTTTTTTTCAGAAAGGGTTGTGATGGGGCCTCTTCCGCGCTACCGAAAAAAAACGTTCCGTGCATGTGAATTTATGGAAAGGAAAAGGAAACCGTCTCGCAAGTCCATGTTACTTGTGTTGAAACTATAGAAATAATATACACATTCAAACATTTCCGCAATACCAGGAAGGGTATTTTAACCGTATAAGCGTGAAATCGCGTTCCGCACAAAAACGGCGCACCAGGATCATGGGGAATATGAATAAATTTGTTTCAACTAGTGAAAGAACGTCAAAACTCTACCAGTTTAGTTCAATATAAGAACTTCTACAGTGTCCACACCTTTCACAAAACAAAATCGCTTGGTAATGCGAGGCCCACCGTTTCGAAGTATTTCAAATTTCTTTGATTTTTTTACCCACAAGAAGATTCGACTAGAAAACATGAATTGACTTTGTAAAGTCAGAATAAAGAAATTTTTGCTTTTCCACGCTGTTAAGAGGATCAGTGGGGCTAGGTGCAGTCCGAGGACTGCACGAAACGAAACACGTTTATTTGTAATATGCGATTGAACATACTTCCCACCTAATTATCTAAATGAATCGTGGGTATACTACGGGTTTACTCGAGGGGACAAAAATGAGGCTGTTTGTCCCTGTCCTCCGTCTTAGGCAACTTACTGTATGTTTAACACATAAAAAAAAAATGTCTGCGGCTTAGTTCACGTAAGCTTTGATATAAAAAGCAAATGCTTGGTTTTGTCTGGTTGAATCTTGCTTTTGCTTGGTTAATCTTTGATTTAGATGCATTACCGACTACGTTTCAAAGCCGTTCGGTTCCGTGCAACACTCTTAAGAGGAGGCCGAGCGAACGCGCCGTTCGCCGGGGCGAATGCGGCGAACGCACAGTTTCTCTTCACCGAGCGCGAGACGAATCACGTTGCCCGAGAAGACCGAGCCCCGCATGCATGGGAGGCTTCGGGGGTCGTCGGCTGCCTTAGCCGCAGTGGCGTCGGCGACCGGTGCTGGTTCATCACCGAATCACTGAAAACGTAGCCTTCCGCGCAGCAGCGATGGCTGGCCCGGCAAATAATGCGATGCGCTCAGCGGGGTGTACCGCCAGGGGTGTGCCTCTGGTCAAAAGGTCATTTGCGCATCCTTCACGAGATTGCTGGACGAAAGTAGTAAAGCTTTGCTTTAAAAAGTGCACGACATCAGAGAACAGGAGTCACGTCACAAAGGGCCGTGAGACGTCGACGCCTATCTCCCATCAGAGCCAAAAGATATCACCGGACAGTGCGTGAGGCCTTGTTGAGCGTGCCGGCATACTCGAAGCATGTGGTTAATATTGTGCTGCTAAAGATTCAGTTGTAGCCTCTTACGTTACGCATTATGGTTGGGTAGGCGCGCGAAACTCCGTTCGTTCACACCCAAACTACGACCACTACCGCATAAGGGCTTTTCTGCATCCATGGCGGGTATTAACTCCTAATAAAAGGTTTTAACGAAAGCTGCTTTAGAAGGCGTCTTAGCAATTCGTTATGTATCTTCTTCGACATTACTTCCAGGAATGAAATCTCCGAACGGTGAATGCCGTAAGTAGAACGTTTATCTGTTGATAATAGTCTTGTAATTTACTGCTTCCCTAGCGGTTATTTTTTGCGACCCAGCACTGGTTTCTGGGCTTCCGTAAGAACAGTTGATCCTGGAAAGAACGTAACGCATAGGACTAAAAGAAACTTATAGAGCTGATGTCGGATTGTACGTGAGAAAGAAAAGGCTAAACAAATGGTTCATTTGTAATGCTTCCAAGCATAAGTATTCCGAGAGAACGCAAAGACCAAGCTTAGTGTTTTCGTGATGGTTTTCCGTTGCTTGATGTTTCCCAGACTGCGTCCGTATAGCAATATCTACTGGCCGACAGGTTTCAGCTTTCTAGTTGCGCTCAAGGGCACACACTGACACCGGAGTCGGTGTGCCATAAATTGTGATCCCGAGGGTGCATGCGCCTGCGAAGCAGCCAGGAAATGCTGGCGTAGTCACGCGCTTTGCTTACTCTGAAGCACTTGGTCAAGGCGGCCCAGCCGGCGCTGAGCGATCAGGCGCAGGAAAGCAGCCGCTTCAACTTCGCCTACTCAGGGGGTGTCGCAGGTCCAATGCTCATCATTTTCAGCTGACCTACCTACGCCCTTTTCACTCTTCTCATTTTTATTACAGGATTACCATCAGCGCTGCTTTCATCTAAATTCAGTAACAACAAGATAAAAATATCCTTTTGCTGCACAATCTGCGAACCTAACTACAGGCACGCCCACTGAAAATGAGATCAGGCTGGCCTGAAATAGGAGCGCTTTGCCACAAAAGCACACCCTATTTATTTCCAGTTCCAATATAAAGTTACTAATTACTGTTTTAAATCTGTTAAAAAGCGACAGGTGGGTGTATCCTGTAAAAAGTGCTTTCTAGTTGTTTGTCGCGTGCAGCGCTAAGATCTCAGATTCGCCGTGAATAATGAACCTACCAGGCACTCAAGACCCGAGAAGGTGCCCACTTGGAAAAAACTGAGCATTTTGCGGAAAAAGGTGAAATGTGTGATGTTAAGAACGCAAAATTCTTATTGTATTGCCCGAGAGGTGCCCACTTGGAAAAAACTGAGCATTTTGCGGAAAAAGGTGAAATGTGTGATGTTAAGAACGCAAAATTCTTATTGTATTGCTGTAAAGTTACCCAAACTAGTCACAAAAAATCTTCACACGTTGTTGCTTAGTGTTGTTTGAATAATTTGCAATGAGTAATAAGGAGACCGATTATGAGTGTTTTTTTTTTGTAGTCGTTCTTATTTTTTGTCATAATTGGGGCTCGGCCCAGACGGCTGTGTTATTTTTTCCTTCATTGCGCAGATGCATACATTTTAAAACTGAGCTTCAAGAATTCGCAGGCAGAAATTGCGAATTTTACTCAAGCTGTCTGCAAACAATTAGAGACTGTCTTTGCGGCTGCAATCAGAGCCTATGTTACTGCTTCAATCAATAGTAGCTTCAGGTATTTTTCAAACAAGACATCTGTTTCCGATAAACTAGTCCATCGATCCACCCTCACTCAGAATGCGCTTTTGATTTGCTAATTTGGAAACGTGATCACGTCTCATGTGATCTCATATCACGTCCCCTAGTGCATATATCAAATCTTATGATGTCCTTAGGTGTCTTTCCTAAGAAGCTGCAAATCGCGAAAGTAAAGTTATTATTCAAAGCTGGTGACCAGAACTTGCTGAAAAATTATAGGCCTATTTCTATCTTGCCAATTTTTTCTGAAATAATAGAAAAACTTTTACATTCCAGGTTGACTACGTATTTTTCGAAGCATGCAATATTACACGATTTTCAACATGGTTTTCGCAAGAACCATTCCACAGAAACTGCTCTACTCGAGCAAAAAGAAGTCATTCTTAAGAATTTTTCAGATCACAATCTAACATTAGGCATTTACGTAGACTTATCTAAGGCCTTTGATTCCCTCCGACATTAAACACTCCTCTGCAAACTGCACTCGTATGGCGTGCGTGGTGTCGCGTATGACCTATTACTCTCCTACCTAAGTGACCGTCAGCAGTACGTATTAATAGGCGAGCATTCTTCTGACCTAAAATCTATAATCACAGGCGTTCCCCAGGGCAGCATTTTGGGGCCCCTTTTATTTTCCGTTTACGTAAATGATTTGCATGCCCTCTTGTCAAGGCCGCAAGTTTCGGTAATCTGTTATGCGGATGACACCACTTTGCTGATCACCGGTAAAACAAGCGAAGAAATAGAAAAAATATCGGTTACAACACTTCCGACGCTCTTGGCGTGGACACAGCGCAACTCCCTAGTGATAAATGTGTATAAAACAACGGCAGTGCTTTTTCGTCCGAAAAACAAACTCGCTGCCTCACCAAAGGTGTACCTTGGCAGAGACATAATCCAGGTGGAGGACAGTGTAAAAGTTTTTGGCGTACATTTTTCTCGAAATATGACCTGGGACTCGCACGTCGAACAAATTTATAAGAAAATATGTAAAACTGTTGGTGTCATCAATAAATGTAGGCATATCTTACCTGAACGAATTAAACTGTTATTATATAATTCACCACTTTTACCGTAACTCACGTATGCACACTTGGTCTGGGGAACGACAATCAACATGAACTTTAACCAGCTTTTCCTAGTCGAAAAAAAAGTTGCAAGGATAATAGCGAATGTGCCATATAATTTCCACACGCCTGAACTCTTCAAAAAGTTTAAAATAATTAAAGTTAGCAATTACTACGAATACCGGTTGGCCCAGTCATACCTTGCAGCTATAAAAAATAACAACCGCTTTTACGAGGGCCTAGCGAAGTTAAAGAAAAATATTACAGCATACAACACACGCAATCCAGACATATGGTATACTCCTACACCCCACAACAACTACGACCGTCAATCCTTAACTTTCACTTTACCCAGACTGCTGAATAACTTCACAAGTAACTCAATTGAGATCGGTAAACTCTCTAAATGGGTTTTGAAAGAATATTTTTTCTAACGCGTATTATATATCTGTTGTATTTTTGTTGTTATAAATACCTGTGACATGCACCTGTTGAATTCATTTTGCCGTTTCTGTTGCCCTGCTAACCGTGGCTGTTAAGCACATTTTGTTATGTTTTACTTCACACGTGTTTCAAGTTCCTCTGCTGTATCTTTTAGTCTGTTCGGCCCGTTGCTGTCAATCACGTGGTGGGCAGCCGCCCCGTAAAGCTGCTCCGTGCAGCTTTTTGTGGCTGCTCCTTCCCCTGTACCCATCTGTAAGGCGAATAAAGTTGATTTGATTAAAAAAAAAACTCTCGCCATTTTTTTATTGTGACTCCGAAAACACATTCTGCTGTTTCGCTCGCTTTCCAACACATGTGGCCTGCCTACATTATTACGTTATTTCGGATACGTGAGCCTAAGTAGTGGTTCGGTAATTTTATTTGCAGATTACATTCAGTCCCAGGAAACTTTGAGATACTTTTGTATCCCTGGCTCAAGAAAGTACAACTATTCTGCTGGGAAAGACTTTTGCTACCGACAAAAGATGACGACATTAGGTCTCAGCAATATTCCATTATCTTTCGACTTATCGGGCATACCATACTGGCTCTTGTACAGTTCTGGTAGCTATACTGTCTGGGACGCAGGATTCAGGCAATACTGGTAAGCAATCGCATGTTTTTTTTTGCGTTACAAGAAGTCGCAAAAGCTGGCTCTAGCAACAATTGAGAACCACTTTTTTAGTTCTATAATTTTTCAGGAGCTACAAAATAACAGTTACCTCCTTTCGGAAGCCACGACTTGTCCACCTAGTATACTGCGCATGATGAAGCCTTTTTCAGGTTACGTCAGTCCCTTACCTTACCCCCTATACAGCACTAGTTCGGTAATCGCCCAGACACCGAGATCTATAGTGCGCCATTGGCATCGGGCTGGAAGCCTTACTCTCCGAAAGTAAGCCAGGATTTGACCAGTACGCAGTTTCATATTGTCACAAAGCCAGGGATGACGCAGTTGTCTTCGAGGAAAACGTTTATTGGAGCGGACATGTGCTCCCCTAACAACTCAAAAAATACAAAGGCGGCGAAGCAGCAGTCAAAAAAGTGACGTACGCATGCGAGCTACAGCGACCCGAATAATCCCGGTTCTGCTCTGCAGGCTTTTTTATCATTCGGCGCGCGTGGATCTCGAACCGTGGATTCACATCTAGAACATTGTAGATCCAAGAGGATTATTCTGGGCTGTTCACGTTAGATCGGAATGCTCTCCCTATCAGAACAGATAACACATGCGGCACAGAAAGAAAGAGTGGAACAGGAGGTTCCCTTGGCACAGAGATAACACAGACCGGCGCAGCCGGGCGGTAAAAGCAAAACACTCATAAACACAATGCATGGTTCGCGGCCATATGCAAGCCGTATGGTTACAAAATCAGAATATAATTAGTATTTTACGGCGAAAGAGCGCCGGGCTATGGTGTCGCGTATTGCTAAGTTTCGTCCCCTACCTTTAAAGCCATGCCTTCGATGTCATTACAGACAACCACGCCGTTTGCTTGGTGAAATCACTGAAGGGTCCTTCTGGTCGCCTTGCCTGCTGGGCCTTACGCCTAAACGAATATGGCATCCCCATGATGTATCCGTCTGGTCGAAAACTACAATGAGGATGTACTTTCCCATTCAATTGTGGGTACGGATACGGCAGAGCTTACGGCCATTGACTCCACCCCACAATCCCAAACACTTGAGGACATGGCGGGGCCACAGCGGAAAGATCCGTAGTTATCCTCACTCTTTGACTTAATTTCTAATCCTACGCGCAGCACCGCTCCTCGAACATTGCGACGTAAGGTTGTGCACTTAGCTATCCATGATGGACTTCTCTAAGGCCGAAATTAGCGTTCAGTAAGAAGCAAGTGGTTGCTCGTGATCCCTCGTCATTTGCGGACTGCCTTTAGCGATAGCTTCCACGCGGTTGTGCAATATCCACATTCAGGCATGCTGAACGCATACAAACGACTGTAACTACGCTATTTTTGGAGACGAAAGTAATCCTTCGTGATGAACTTTATTCTGGCAAGCGAAGAGTGTCAGCGTTGAAAGTCCCCACCTTAGCAACAAACTGGTTAGTTGCAGCCCTTTCCTGCCCACCGTGCCTTTCTACCGGATCGGCATTGACTTATATTTGCCGCTGCCAGCTACTGCTGGCGTCAACCATTGTTCTGTAGCTGCTGTCGCTCATCATGCGCGCTACGCTAAGACCAATGCGCTACCGGCTGCCACGGTGAGCACAGTTGCTTCTTTCCTTGCACATCCCTTCAAACTCCGCAACGGACCACTACGTGAACTTCTAAGTGACAGAAGGCATGTCTTTTTGTAAGAAGTGATACATGCTCTCCTGAAGAAATACAACGCGCCTTATTGCACCATTATGGCCTATCAACGGCAGACCAATGGGCTTGTGGAGATGTTTTTTCGTACCGTTGGAGATATACTCGCCAAGAAAGTACATCTCTTCCAACCACTCTAATTGGGTCAAATGTTTTCCTTTTGGGACGTACGCATATATAAACTCGGCGCAGTCCACTTCGGGGCTTTCTGCTTTTTTACTCTGTGGTCGTGAACCATCGTAGACGCTGTGCAGAATTCTCCCATATCGAACCGACGTTTCTGTGTACACGACCATTCCTCAAATATGCAGTCATGGGGAAGAATGCCACCAGCTCTACCATGCTTTCACTTCTGAAGCCACCAAAAACATCGTCATCGTGGGGACCGCCCAGACGTGACTTTTTCTGGCGGCTTCCTGGTCTGGCTTTGGATACTGTCTACCTCTCCTAATCTCTTCATCAAGCTCCTATCCAAGTACCACGGCCAATACCCCGTAGTCGAACGCACCTAGCCTGTAAATTACGTTGTCAAGCGGCTAACTCCGCCCTGCGTCGTTGTAGCTGCAAGACTGTCCCTATGCAATGACTCAAGCGTTAATATGACCTTGTTGTTACGGCGTGTCCCTAAGTCGCCCAATGGGCTCCCTTTGAAGCGGGGGTGATTGTAGTGTGGAAGAAAAACGAGTATACTGAAGCCACCTGGCCAGCCACAGGTCCATATTTGCGTTCATCACCAACGGTTTCCTCCCCACTCGTATTCATGGGAGGTTGTGACCAATACTACACCAAGGTGATCAATCCTGTTCTGGTGAGGGAGTGCGTTAATTAATATTACCAATATTTATGATTATTATGCCGAAAACTGAAGTAATGCACAATAGCCTCGGGAGGTGGCGGCGGTTGGAGATAGCTGGCGAGGCCTTGGTAGTGGTAACCGATTATTTCTATTTTGTCCAGGTAGTGACCCCGGATCCTAACCATGAGGCAGAGAATTAAGAAGCTAAGAATAGGATGGAGTGCATCGGCAGCCATTCTCAGATTTAACAAAAAGTAGAGGCCGATGCACGTCTCAACAAAAAAAAACGAAAAGGGAAAAGGGTTACTAATGTATTGACTGGAAGACCAGTGTTCATCGGAGTAAGAAGTAAAGTACACTGCAGCACGCTTTTAAAGGTGCTTGTGGAGAGAGGATGGTGCGGGGCAGTGCACCCTGTTTAAAAGAGATTACATGTCATCAATCACCCCCGAGACGGCGCCCTTCTGGCACTGTGGACATCGTACAGACCCAGCGAACTCGAAAGTTCTGTATTTACCTCAGTGGACTCGGCAGGAGAGGATTCAGGGAACGTTGAGGTCTGAACCTACATGGTCTATGCCGGACGGAATAATGCTCAGAGGACCTGCTCAGTTGCGGTACTCACGAGATCATATTTTTCTGTGGGGATCTGGAGGATGCTGGATTTTGCTGCGGTGGACATTATTGCAATATTCAGAATGAAGAAGAGGACGTTGCAGGGGTGGACACAGAAGTAAGAGAAGCAAGACAAGGACCTCATCAGAAGCCATGTTCGTAGAGGAAAGGAATTCAGTCTAATGTAAATGCTGGTTTTCTTTCTTTGGCTCTGCCTTCGGACACCTTTCTTCAACACGCCAAGCCCCCCCTCCCCCCCCCCCCCACCGTTGCCAATTAAGCCATGGCGTCAGTGCGCAACACATGATATAGAGGCTCCTGTATAGCGGCGTTGTCCAGGCTTGCGCGTGACACAAAGTGAGAAGGGCGACTCGCTCTGCTGGTTCACCATCCTTTCACCCCCACATGGGCGACGTGCACAAATCTTTAGAAATGAGTGACTTTAGGAAGGTACTTGCACAGAGAAAACCCGAATTATTCGTAATTTTGTCCGGTAAAATTATCCAATTTTACACGGCCATTTAGTCGACGTCTGACGAATTTTATGTTCCCGAGATCGTCCCGTTTGTTAAAATTATGTTCCCATGATGCTACAGTGTAATTTATTGTTGCGATGTATGACCGGTATTAAACATTTCGGAACTTATATTATTTAACAAATGAGATAGTTATTTCAGCTACATAATATACCTTTGATAGTGTGGACTTTTGCCTCTACCACACCAATGCCCCCTCCCTCTATTAGCACACCATCCGCGGTGCAACGAGGTTCCCTCTCCACACTACCCGGCCGACTGCCATTCTATGTAGTCACAGTTGTTTGTGCAGTAGATATTTGTCCATGTTTATGTTCGTTAATTTTAAAGCAGCTCCAATAAATGTACTTTGCAGGGAAAATGTCGAGGATGTTTGCTGGGCAATCTATATAATAGCCGCATTCCCCGTATATCGTTACCGGAACTGCTCTTTTGAACATGGAGTTATCTGTAAGTACAGGGACTGGGTAATGTACTTTCCCAAATTAATTGTGTATCATGACACGTTCATATGTCCACGATCCTTTTTGCAAATTGCCTGTATTGTTTTAAGTGCGAATGCACTTTATAAGCGACCCTGAATTCCGGCGACCGCCGCCCGTCCACATAGCAACAGCTGCGGGTGCGCGCGCTCCTCGTCTTCCTTGGAAACGGGGGGAGATGGGCGCGCGCTGCCTGGCCGCTGACATGGCACATACCCACGTGGGGGATTGGGCAGGAATCTCCTCGTCTTCCTTGGCAACGGGGGGAGATGGGCGCGCGCTGCCTGGCCGCTGACATAGCACATACCCACGTGGGGGATTGGCCAGGACTCGGGCGTGAGAAGGGCTAATGCACCAGCTTAAAGGAGTACTGACACGAAATTTCAAAGCTGAGATCCGCTCTAGCAATCAAGTACAACGACAACACAAATAGGTGTCTGTGCATGGCACATACCCACGTGGGGGATTGGCCAGGAATCGGGCGTGAGAAGGGCTAATGCACCCGCTTAAAGGAGTGCTGACACGAAATTTCAAAGCTGAGATCCACTCTAGCAATCAAGTACAACGACAACACAAATAGGTGTCTGTGAATACATGCATCTTTCTTTCTTTGTAGTTGTGCGTGTGTGTGTGATCTCTCTTTCGCGAACATTACCGAACCGCGCAAATTCAACTCGTTCATTCGCACTTTCACATTCTTCCCCTCGGGGAAATGCGGGGAGGAGGAGGAAAACGTTTATTCAGAAAAAGGGAGAGGGGAGGGGGAGAGAAAGAGTTAGGAGCGGTGGGTGGCCATCCTATTCCGGTAGGCCGCGCAGGGTCGCCGCCGCCTTCGCCCGAGAGATCAGGGCTTCCTGGTCCTCGAGCTGGCAACTGCGCAACGCGCTCTCCCATCGCTCTACAGAAGGGGGATCGGGTGGTTGGGGGTTCAGTGGGCACATCCAGACAAGGTGCAGGGTCGTGTTGGGAGTGTCGCAGCGTGAGCAGTTGGGTGCATAGCAGGTGGGGGAGATGCGGTGGAGGGCGACGTGGTTGTGGTATGTGTGAGTTTGAAGTCTTCGCCAGATGCGGGCGTCGGGAACGGAGAGCGAAGAGTGAGGAGGGGGATAAGTGCGTCGGGAGGCCCTGTAGTGGTACAGGATGTCGGTGTAGGTTTGTTGGAGAGGGGTCAGAGCAGGGGGACCATGGTCAAGGTTGGGGCGGCAGGCCTCGTCTGGGAGGGCCCGGGTAAGAAAATCGCGGGCCGTGGCGTGAGCCACTTCGTTCCCAGGGAGGGATGTGTGGCTCGGTGTCCACACGATGCGGGTTAACGGTAGAGTGGGGCGTTGGGACAGGATGTGGAGTGCCAGGGTGGAAACTCTGCCTTGAGCGTAGCGGCGGCAGGCAGCTTGAGAGTCCGTGAGCACCGTGACAGTTGGAGTCGTAGCGTGAGCGATGGCGAGGGCTATAGCGGCTTCTTCTGCCGTGCTCGTTGATGCTGTCAGCAGGCTGGAAGCAACGAGGGTGGTGGCGTCGGAGCGCACTACGGCAGCTACGTGTGCTCGTTGTCGGGGGTAGGGAGTGGCGTCGGTGTAAAGGGCAGTTGAATCACTGCCGTACTTTCGAAGAAGGAGGCGGGTCCGATGCTCTCGTCGTCCAATGTTGTACGTGGGGTGCATATGGCGTGGGATGGGAAGCACCCGTATGTTCGCGCGTTGAGCAGTGGGTATTCGCTGGGGGGTATCGGGAGTCTGCTCGACATGTCGACCGAGCTTATGCAGCAGGTGTCGGCCCGTTGGGGTGAGCTGCAGTCGTTGCAACTGGTTGTTTATGTGGGCCGGGAAATTTTTAATTGTTCATACTGCCATCCCAATGTGGTGATATCGACAGACGGGTACGAGTTTTGATAATGATGTCAACCACCCAGTCAGCTGTGGTTTAGCACCCTCTGTTCCTGGTTCTTTGGCTTTCTGTATAAAGAATACTGCGCATGCAATGACAAAACATCACAAAAAAGGCGTAGAACAACCTTATCTATAACTGATGCATAACAGCTGGCAAAATGGAAGTACTATCTACTCAAGGATGGTGAAGGGTGATGAAGTTAAGTGATATTAATCTGGTACCATTTAGTAATGATCTGCGTAAAAAACTGTGTAAAGGAAAGATTCTATGAGCGAAAAAGGGTACTTTTCCTTTCTATATTTTTGTAGTGGCATACAGAAACATAAATTTCATTATGTCTGCAAAGTCTGATATATTGGGAACTTATACAATTTGATAGATACATTTAACCAAGATGAACAGTTGTTTGGGCTATCGGGGCACTGTGCCCCTGTATTACATGCACCTAACAGAATTGCGACGAGAACTGCTATATAAGCATCGTGCCGTGAATTATTTATGCGTTCAATGTTGTAATAATATTCCCGGTTAAGACTCTCAAACTTTGGCTTCATCTACTTAATCAGGCGGAGATGAGCTCTTTAACAAGTTCAGCTGGACATCAGGTGTATTAAATTATAAACTTGCTCGTAAAAATAGCGCCCTAGAGTTTGTATTTTTGTCGCATAATATGGTAAGCACAAACGAAGAGTTTCGTGATCGAGGTGTCCGGTTAGTTGTAATGAGACACATAAACGCTGCTGCGCTGGTTCTAGGGCCATAGTTTATGCTTGGAGATCTTTGTTCGATAAACGTTCCTCATTACATCTAGACCGAACTGTGCTGATGAAATAGCTGCACCTCTAATTCAGTAATTTTGGTGTAAATTAGTTTCCCGCGTTCTTTATTCCTAAAATATAAATTCTAGTTATATTCTTTATTATACCATGTTGTTAGTAGCTGGACTATCTGTCTATCAAGAATGTGTAAGATATTATTCACAGGTGCCAAACCTAATGAGCGGTTGTTCAAGTGGTGGGAATGCTTAAGGATCAAATCCTGCGAACGCTCGAAGCGCCAACGGTCGCAGTGGCATTTGCGCGTTGGCACTTTAGACGCATAATCACCTGTTGGATCCCAATTTAGCCATACCAGCTTTTTGATTGGTATAAAGCAATTCCTCAAGCTTAGTTACAAATAAAATAAGGCGTTGGTAAAAGGACAATAAAAGGTGGAAACAAGTGGGCCTGTATTCATAGATTAAGGTACCTGTTATTCAAATGCACCAGCTTTCTCGCAACTCACAGTTGTTTACGAAGGCAGAAAATGTCAGAAACGTGAAAAGGGGTACCGATGCCCCGCTGGCTTTCAGGTACTACAGTTATTGACGACACAATTCTTGTTCTGGGTGAGAGCTCCTGAAGAATCATCCATAAACATTTTCCTCAAAACAAGGGTCCCGAAGTGGTCAAGTACGTAAAACAAATGTAAATAAGGCTTTCCGGAAGCTGACGTAATTTAAAAATTTAGACATCCGATTGAAAACAACACGGCGATTCACGCTGCTTCCCACACCCTAGTCAGCCATCATGCTTTCACTTTGGTCGGAAAAATCATTAGTGCGCATTTAGCCAAATCAATAACCTACCATGGGGAACGCCCGCGCTTCTGCAAGCAATATCTCAGGCGGGAAGTGGCAAAGGGACAAGATTCACAGCAGGTATTTAAGCAACCCGACACGCCTGATATTCTAATCCGTTCTTTGCGCGCGGATGTTGCCGTCGGTAAGGGGTGCCCGCGCCCGTATCAAAAGTTATCTCCCGTGAAGGTTATCGTGCTTTCTGGAGGGGGTTATCCGACCAATCCGTACTTGTGTACTGCCGCTCACTACGAGCTCCCTTGAGAAATAATCCGTACAATGTACGTGCATAGCTCTGCCCTTGTTATGTTTGCCCTGGCGGAGCCGCTCAGACGTTCAGCCATTCGGCCACGAAGACTACTCAAAACAGCTGTGGGGAGGAAGGTTTGTATTTGTCTCCAGGTTGGCGCGTCGCGTGAGAGAAAAGAGTATCGTGGACGTGATCGCCAGACTAGCTCAGATTAAGGCGGCCGCTAGAGCGTGTGCTTAGCCGGGGCAGTCGCTCTTGCTCGATATTTGATACGGGGTTGGTCGCTCCTTTGCATCAGGCCATCGTGAAATCTTGGGGTTCGGTGTAGGCAGACACAATGCCGCTGGAGCGGTGAAAAGGGTTTGGAGTTTGGTTGGTGACAAATAGTAAAAGCGAAAGCCAGCCTCCTCAGTCAAAGATATCTTCTCGGTGGTCGGCCATGGGTGGGTGTTGTAAATGCTGCTATTGCCAGACCGCACCGGTGCCTCGCTTCTTTTTTGTGACGCGATGTCTACGTCATAAAAGAGAACGTAAGCGGGAGAAAAACATGCCAGATAGCTATGCGGAATTCTCAGGAGATAACGCATTCTTGTTCGTAGAAAAAAAGCTCAGAGTGCTACAAAACGTGTGATATTTCAGTTCAAAGAAAATTTCATTAATCCTTCAGTGTCGCTTTCAACCATGATAGGTATAAGGGATTTTACTTTCTCACACACATCGTAATCTGCAGTGACATGTTTAATGCACTTTGTAGATATTGAGGCCGGTGACTGTTATGTTGTATATGCTTTTAATCTACGCTAAATGTAGATGCCGAATGCGAAATACATTCAAGTGCTGAAGGTGTCCATGGAAAGCGACATGCATTTAATGGAAGAATGCAGACTGCGACAGTGCGAGTACGACATCGTGTGATAGCGGCGAGGGTGATAACTTCCGCACACTGCATTTATTCCAAGCAGCTCCCTCCGGATGTAAAGCTACTATTCTTTGGTTTTCAACTGTTTTTCGGCCAATGCAATGGGGCGTGCAAGATACGCAGGGCAGAACGGCAGAGGCAAGATAGGCCGTATAGAGAAACCCTTCATTTTAACCTCCTAGAAGAGCACCGTATCGCCTTAAGGAAAAAAGATCGCTAGAGTACACCGAACGTATCGAAGATTGTGCGGACCAGTTATGGCTAAGTGAATTACAGAGGCTCCGTTCCCCGCTTGCTACCATCCAAGAGCCATGGCAGCTGTGGTTCACGGGTGTGGTGAAATTGCTCTTCCAAACGTTGTACGAAAAACGTTGCCTTAGGCCCCAAGCTTGCGGTTGAGAAAACGTGCCCCCCCCCCACAAATCTTCTAGCAACTGTACGACCAGTTTCCGAATGTGCACTGCCGCAAGGCAGTGAAAACGTGCGTAGGAACGCCTGAGCGCTCTTCTGCGAAGTAAACCCGGTAAGGAAGTTGTGCCTGTGGTTAAAGTGGTTGCTAATTTTAGAGACAACGAACTCTGTGTTGCGCCTTCTGTAGTTTCTGCTGCGAAGTCGGAATTTCGAAAAAAGCCCTTGAAGATATTGCTTCCATCATTCCCGCGTTCGAAGGCATCAACCTCGCTAAAGTTGGGACTAGGGAAAGGCAGCTGGTTTGAAATCTAGTGTTTGCCGCCTTGTCGAGGAAGATAGGGAAGAGTGACAAACTAACCCCTAAATTGTTGCTTTCAGCCTAGAAACAAAAGGTCACCATGCTATTTTAGGACATTTGTCACGGAAAGAGGGTCCTGGCAAAATGAATAGGGTGATTTCTTAAGGACAAGTTCAAGCTTTTCCCAGCAGACGACCCATTGAGAATTCTAAATTGCGGAGCAAGCGTTGAATTTCTGAAGCAGAAATAGGACATACGGTCGAGGGCTTACCCTATTGGCGGTGAGCGCGACCACGAGCGGCGTTGCTAAGCACGTATCCGTGACGTCGGCTTAGGGATTATTGCATTTGTCGTCTGCTTCACTCGGGCTCGCTCTCTCTGCTGTTTCGTCGCGTTCGGTTGACTTTTGATGTTTTTGCGCGCGAGATTTGGCGTACGCGCAACGTTTTATCGTAATAAAAGGGTTAAAATCGCATACACTAGATCCAGGTGAGATTTAAACTATAGCTTTTGAAACAGCTCCGGAGCTGGTCCTGTGCGTACGCGAAGAGTCGGAGCGAAACGTCAATTTCTGTATTCAGCAATCTTTAGAAACTACGTTCGAAATTTTGAGAATACACAGTTCAATAACCGACAACAGCAAAAATACAAGACCAAAAGAAATTCCAGGCCTTCGGGGCTGCCGGTCGGGCCAGGAGGCGTTACTATTCCAGGTATTCCTGTGTCAGATAAAACTGTTTTTGCACCTTTACGAAACGATGAAGAGGGTTCTATCACATCGCTCTAAGTTATCATGGCTTGTACGTATGCCGACACACACTACGGGGCACAAAAAAAAACGTAGGTGGAGTTCCAATTAACTTACCATGTGTATAGGCGCGTGCTGGTTGTATACCATGCTTCCAACCCTATGGAAGGTTATTGAACAAAACCAGCAACGTGTGAGATTAAAATACAGTGACACTATGTTTTTCAGACCTAGAGGGATATTTTGATAAATTTCCCACAGCCACATCTTCCCAATATTCATATATACGTTATAGTAAAACTGCGCCCAACAGAAGGGGGAGGAGGTGAGTGAGGAGGAGAAACTTTATAGAGAGGTAAAATCAAGGTGGTTAAGGGCCGGGCTTCTCATTCGAGGAAAAGAGAGTAAGAGTAATTTTCTTCAACTGATGCAACGTCATCCCGAGTAAGCCAGCATTTGTTCCTTACGCCTTAAGGAGTTGGAAAACAATAAAGTTCCGCTTGGGCATGTTCATCGGTTTGGATTCTTGTCATACTGAAAATCGGAACGTATACTATTGATTGCGTTCATTCTCGATTATACCATAGCTTCAACACCGTAATCACGTCAATACTGTTCGGGTTGGGATTCCGTTGTTTACAACAACTATAGTTTCGATAGAAATTCGGTGCAGAAAAGCCGCCTTCGGCTACTCTCTACAACGCTGTCTGCGCCGCTTCGCGGTGGCGTAACGCAAACATTCTCATTGCATTTGCATGCGAATAAACAACGCACGCTGTGGATATGAACCTTCGTGCACAAAGCTATAATGGAAGCCAATTTCTGAACAAGGTGCTGTATGCCTTACAGCCTGAATTAAATATCCACACGAACTTGGTGAGCCTCCTACACATTCCAAAAACTTCTAGTAAGGCGTTTGGGGTGGTGAAGAAAATTAAAGCGTTTGCCAAAAAAAAAAAAACATTCATCTTATACAAGTCAACCACATCGGAAGTAGAAGACAGCCGTTTTACGTCCTGCTGTGCGATGCGCGTGTAGGGACCCACTGGTTGGTGCGTAGAATTAAACTGGTAAGTCTTCACAAGAGCATCTCAAAATACTGTGGGGAAGCCTACGCATGTTGAATACTTATCGAGGAGCTCTGAGCACTGAGCATCGGAAATAAGCTAGAAAGGACGAGAAAGGACACGATCTTCTTGGCGATGCTCTAAAGAAAGTTGGTCTCTCTCTCCTTGTGAGTTGAAAACTTGTGCGCAATACCGCTTCAAATGACTCACATGGCTCAGAGGCTGGAAAAATAACTGTATGACTGGAAATACGCTTTTAATTGCAATAAAGCATCAAAGCGGGTACAGGCCCTGCTCCTCACACAAGCGGACTACAGTTTCACGACGGTAGCAGACGGCAGCGGCGCGAGTCCATAAGGTTACTTCAGAGCTAGGGGGCGGCACTCAAACATCACACCGCCAAAAATCGTATATAATTCCTTCTCGCACCAACACCTTTTACAGTGCGCAGAAGGCTGCATGGGCCATTTGGGGGCGCTGGCGTTCCTGAGTACTTCATGTGTTAGTTACCAAGGGTTCCTAGACCCTTGGTAATCTGGTAACGTTGTATCTGGCGCCAACGTTCGTAGAATGGAACAAAAAAGTGTACATTCAAAAAGAAGGGATTTCAATCGGGTTGTCCGTAAGGCCTTTTTTGAGCGACTTGCTATTTGCGAGAATGTACAGGGCCTTGAAGGAATGGCTAAGCAAAATGTCCGTCGCAAGGATTTTCTATTACGTGGATGACTATCATCTTTTTGCGTTGGGATTTGCAAATATTCCCCCCCCGTGGGTCCAACAGGTAACAGAAACTTTCAGACAATTCCTCAGGAGACTTGTGAGTACTTAGGATATGCCGGAAAAGGACAATATCAGGCTCCTAGACCTGAGGATTAGCTCCTCTGAGAACCACACGTGCTGGTGTTGTGAGCCCTGCGCGCAGAAACCAATCCTTTTGTACACGTCAGCTCACAGAATACCTGCTAAGAGAACAATTGTGCTGGCATGTTTTTCGAACGCTTTGCAGTGGTCTTGCTATCACGTCTCGTAAACCAGTTTTTAGGCTCAGTCGGAGCGCCTATAGGAAGCAGGGTACCCAAGGCCATTGGTCGTCTCTGTTGGCGAGGTAGTGCGACGAATACAGAAATGCCGGGCCATTGTTCACAATATACATCGACGAAAAACAGCTGAAACGTGAAAGAGAGTGTCTGTGAGGCCTTACATGCACTCCATGTCCCATAGCCTTAAGAAAATGCGACGCGGTAACGTGACAGCTGTGTGCAGCGTCCTGCGAACTTGACGCCGCTGTCAAACAGCACCCTTCCTGTAAAGAAACGTGGGTTCCAATCCTCTTTCAGAGAACAAAGCTCGTAGAATATGTTTAAAATGTTGTATACACAATTCCCTTCTCGTGCAGCGCGAGCTACGTAGGAGAGACAGGCATGTGCCTTTATGACCGCGTCCGTGAATATGGAAATGTAGAAAGTAACAGTAAGAAAGTCTTTCTTGTACAGCATATCATCGAGTATGGGGTTGCACACCGCAGTTTCTCGACAGCACAGTTGTCGATAAGGTAAAGAATAAGAAGTCTTAACCCACGAGGCCGCTCAAATGGCGCAAGAAAGGAACGACTACCTAAGTTAACCCTTCGTTGGGCTGTACGACCGGGAACGGCATTTCTTGCCAGCTGAGGCCAAGCAAAACAGGCTACTTTGATTGTCCAAAAAAGGTTTGACATGCGTTGGTTGTCTTCGCTCTTTATCTGTGAGTGTTTTTTATATTTTTAAGTGCGAATGCACTTCTTAAGCGACCCTGAATCACGCGCCCACCGCCGTCCGTCCGTCCGCACCGCATACCCACTTAGGGCGATTGGCCAAGAAGAGTTCCTTATTTCTTTAGCACATACCCACTTAGGGCGATTGGCCAAGAATCGGGCGTGAGAAGGGCTAATGCACCCGCTTAAAGGAGTACTGACACGAAATTTCAAAGCTGAGATCCGCTCTAGCAATCAAGTACAACGACAACACAAATAGGTGTGTGTGAATAAATGCATCTTCCTTTCTTTGTAGTTGTGTGTGTGTGTGTGATCTCTCTTTCGCGAACATTACCGAACCGCGCAAATTCAACTCCTGCATTCGCACTTTCACATTCTTCCCCTCGGGGAAATGCGGGGAATTTTTTTTATTTTTCCTGCGAACGCATATATTTATAGATGTATATAGGGTTTGGAAATGAGAGGCTCGTTAGGAAAACACAGAAAAATTCCTGCAGTCTACAACGCCACAGAAGGCATAGGGGAATAGTTAGACTATTTTTTACCGTTAGTGACGTTACATTTTTTTATTATTAATTATTACATGAGAAAGAAAGAAAGGAAAACACGCACCCAGAGTGGGGACCGAACCCATGCCTTTCGATTAGATCTCGAATGCCTTACCAATTCGGCTATCTGGGCGACTGAGTTCTCCTTCATTTTCTGAGGTATTTATATTTACTACAACTGTATCAGACGCTTGAGGGTGGTAGCCAGCGCCACTCAGACTACACGGAGAGAAAGTGACCTCCTTCTCAACACCCGTGGCGGGACGCGAACATCTACATATGCGGGTAACTGGCGGGAAACCCTCTTATGCTACCTTGGCATCAAGGCTGCCAGAACCGAGGCCCCCGCTAAGCTTTCGCACAATAATAGGGTTTTGGAAATGAGGGGCTCGGTAGGAAAATACAGAAAGAAATTCCGGCAGTGTACAACGTCAGAGAAGACATAGGGGAATGGTTATACTATTTTTTACCGTTAGTGACGTTACATTTTTTTAATATTATTAATTACATAAGAAAGAAAGAAAGAAAAAATCACGCCATATCCACGGAATCAATGATGATAAGTGGGGCGAAGCTCGAGAGGGGGAGATCATCGGTAACCGTAACTTTCCCGTGAAAGTTCGCCCATTACATCATTAAGAAAGACGTAAGACTGTGTGCGTACATTGTACAAATCAACTGTTATTTTGTTCTTTTATTTTGTTCTTGTACGTTTGTTGTTTCGTTTCTTCGTTTGTTCTTTTCATTTCGTCATTGTCATGACTGGATTGCGAGGTCCCTTCATTACGACGGCTTTATGATCTGTGAAATGAAGCGAGAGAGGTTCTTGTACTGGTTGCAATGGGAAGTTTGCAAATACTAAGTCTATACACGTTCCTCGCATCGTGGTAGGGTTCATATGGATACATCTGAGTGCGTATTTGAAGAAAGAACTTTTATTTAGGGCGAACTTGTGCCCGAACAAGACGAGAGGAAACGAGCAAAGGTCCTTGCGTCTCATTCGATCTCCGAGAACGACTGCCTGCGTTCGTGGCGTGATCTCTTGCGTGATCTCCCCCTCGCAGTGCACGTGCGCTCGCGCCTCCATTGGCGAACACAGACAAGCTCGCGCTCCCGGTGCCGAGTTTGCACTGCCGGTTGCAGCTGGTTCTTGCGCGTGCAACGCGGCCCACTTTGCGACATCTCCGAAAGCATGCGGCGGTCACGTACCACGAGACGCAAGGGATGGATAGACCCATGGCTTAAGGAGCTTCGCCCCTAAAAAATTGCACCATCTTACCGTGGGGAACCCTGATGAGGATGCGAAGCATCGTGGCGGATCCGTGTGGTTCCATTGTGTTGCCGTTATGTTGAGTGATCTGGTTTTTACTAGCGCCAGAGGGAATTCCGCATCCGGGTCCACACCGGTGGCAAAGGCACGCAAGTGCTGTTGTGTTACGGTGAGTAGGCGGTGGTTCTCGAGGCGCCGAAACTCGTCCATCATGTTCTTGTCGATGTTGTCTCTGTGTTAGAATCGGTAGTCTCCGTCAGCTTTGGTGAGGTAAAGGTTGTTGACATTGGTGCACCGGCTGAGAGAAATGTACACGCCCTCCTCTTCGCAGCTCTGTCTTCTCGTTCTTCTTCGTCTTCGGCGGTTCCCCTAAGGGAAGATGACGACGGTGGTTGAACGCGAACCTATCTCGTGATGGATTCTTTGGTTGGCCAATCCCTAGGGGCATCCTGCCACAATCAGCATCAGAGGCGCTGCGGACGGGGCTGCTTCAGCTGCAAGGCGCGTGGCGCTTCCCGCCACAGCTTTCCCATGGGAAATTTAGCATCCCCCTCTAAAGTTTTCAGGTCGTCGTTTCCGTTGACGTTAAGCTTCGCGTGCCTTCGTTGTATCAGTAGCTTCTTGACGTAGTTTGAATGAGTCAAGGACATAAGGCGCGTTCGTAGCACTTGCGCCTGTCCCGGATTTGTAGCGTAGTGGGAAGAGCACCGCGTACCTCCCATTGCGGCCAGAGAGTCGTGGGATCGAAACCGAGCGCCGCTAACTATTTCTTTTTTTATAGTGTAGTAACGCGGAGCTGTGGGTGTAAGGAGGAGAGTTGCGCAAGCGCAATGAGCGAGTGGACGGCGCCGCCATCAACGACGGAGGACCAGGCGGGCCTAATAAATGCTTCGCATTTAAAACACCTGCCCAGAGTGGTGACCGAACCCACGCCTTTCGATTAGATCTCGAATGCCTTACCATTTCGGCTATCTGGGCGACTGTGTTCTCCTTCACTTTCTGGGGTACTTATATTTACTACAACTGTATCTGACGCTTGAGGGTGGTAGCCAGCGCCACTCAGACTACACGGGGTGAAGGGGACCTTATTTTTACCCCCGGGGCGTTACACGAACCTCTACAGCCTGTCATAAGCGCTAACTGGCGGGAAGCCCTTTTATGCTACCTTGGCGTCAAGGCTGCCAGAACCGAGGCCCTCGCTAAGCTTTCGCACGATTATAGGGTTTGAAAATGAGGGGCTCGTTAGGAAATACAGAAAGAATGCCAGCAGTCTACAACGCCAAAGAAGGCATAGGGGAATGGTTAGACTACTTTTACCGTTAGTGATGTTACATTATTTTTATTATTATTACGTGAGAAAGAAAGAAAGAAAAACACGCGCGAAGCGTGGTGACCGAACCCACGCCTTTCGATTACATCTCGAATGCCATACCAATTTGGCTATCTGGGCGACTGTGTTCTGCTTCACTTTCTGGGGTATTTATTTTTACTACAACTGTATCTGACGCTTGAGGGTGGTAGCCAGTGCCACTCAGACTACACGGAGAGAAGGGGACCTTCTTTTCAACCCCCGGAGCGTGATGCGAGCGCCTACAGCCTGTCATAAGCGGGTAACTGTCGGGAAACCCTCTTATGCTACCTTGGTATCAAGGCTGCCAGAACCGAGGCCCTCGCTAAGTTTTCGCACGATAATAGGGTTTGGAAATGAGGGCTCGTTAGGAACATACAGAAAGAAAATACAAAATGAAAGAAAGTGAAGGAGAACACCGTCGCCCAGATAGCCGAATTGGTAAGGCATTCGAGATCTAATCGAAAGGCGTGGTCTGGGTGCGTGTTTTTCTTTCTTTCTTTCTCATGTAATTATAATAATGAAAAAATTTAACGTCACTAACGGTAAAAAATAGTCTAACCATTCCCCTATGCCTTCTCTGGCGTTGTAGACTGCCGGCATTTCTTTCTGTATATATACATAGAAAGTAAGGATTGGGAGTCAAGAAAACCTCGGAAAGCAATGAGGAGGATGTGGTGGGTCATAGAAACAGATGAAGAATTTTTTGAGTCAGAAAAAAAGTGAAAAAATGCCCGCCAGGTGGGATAGGAACCCACGATCTCCAGAATAGCGGTCTGGTATTCTGGAGGTCGTGGGTTAGGATTTCACCCGGCGGGCATTTTTTCACCACTTTCTTTCTTACTTAAATTCTTCATCTGTTTCTATGACCCACCATATCCTCTCCTTGGCTTTTCGAGGAGGTTTTCTTGACTGCCAACCCTTATTGTCTGTCTTATTTCACCGAGCCCCTTAATTCCCATTCCCATTTTCCGATATATATATATATATATAAATATATATATGGTTGAACAAAAGAAGTTTCTAATGGTCCAGAAGAAATATCAAAAAGTAAAGTCCGACGCAAGTCTCAAAAAACATAAACAAACATGTTTACTAACGTTTCGACTGGTGGTCCAGTCTTCATCGGAGTAACTTTTACAGTACGCTGCAGAACGCTTTTATAGGTGCGTGTAGAGAGAGGAAGTGGCGCTACAGTGCGCCCTCTTTAAAAGAAATACGTCATCATTCAGCAAAACAAGAAAAAACGCAAGACATACACATGAGAGGGAATGCACTGCCCTCCCTCTTTTTGGGGAGAAAAGGTGCGCTACAATGCGCCCGTTTAGAAGTATTTATTGGCAAGTGGTACAACAAAGAGAAAAGAAAAATGCAAAGGGACGTCTAGGAAGCAGGTAAATTGGCGCCTCTCCTCATAGGAATTAACAGAAGAAGCGGGGGCGGGGAAGAGAAAGGATTAAAGGCGGCAGAACGAGATAAGGAAGTGGGGAACGCGCGTCAGCACGTCATCGGTTTTCGTCTTAGGAATGTGTCAACAGAAGAAGCGGGGGGGGGGGGGGGGGGAGGAGGGAAAAGCGGCAGAACGAGATAAGGAACTGGTAGCACACGTCAGCACGCCTTCGCTTTTCGTCTTAGGAATGTGTCACGTGAAGCCGGCGCTATGTGGCTAAGCCGGCGCTAAGAGGCTAATTGAGTGAACCTGGAGAGGTGAAGCCGGCGCTGGTATGCCTAAAAAGAGGATTGGTCACGGAAGAAGCGAACGGAAGAAAGGCGAGTAATTATTGTGGCAAACATGTCAGGGCGCCCACGCCCTCGTTCAACCCAGAGGATGCGGTTTTGAACTTAAATATGAGATATGATTCGCGAACTTCGCGTGCGTGGTTGCTGTTGAAATTGGATTCAATTATTGTTACCTTCAAATTATTAAATGAATGACCCGAGATTCCGACGTGACGGGACAAAGGAAGTTAGGAAGAGACTTGGCGTGTGCCCTATGATTGTTGAACCTTAATCTAAAAGCGTTCGCCGTCTGGCCAATATATTGCAGGTGGCAGGTATTGCACTTGAGCAGGTAAACTACGTTGGCGCTGTCACAGTTAAAATTTCCCTTCACTTTTACAGAGAAGTGCGAGGCGGTGCTCGAGGCGGTTTTTGTTTTCGTCATGGGGGGGGGCATACCTGACAACGAGGCTTGTTGCAGGGCCCACAACCGGTGACTGGTGAATGGCTGAGCCTCGAAGATGTCAGAATGTCGCGCAGGTTTTTGTTTCGCCTATAGACAACACGTGGTGGTTCGGAAAATATAGATGCTAGTCGAGGACTTTGACTCAATATGTTGTGATGCTTTCGAAGTATGCCAGAAACATTCGGCACAGATGCGGAGTGAGTGAGAACTAGGTTACTTGAAGGGTGTCGGTCGGCTGGCTTCCTGGAGTTAAGGAGTTCATTGCGGCTCAGCGCTCCTACTCGGCGAATGGAATCGTCAATTAATTGGAGCGGGTACTTTTGTTTAAGCAGATCGTTTTTCAGTCCCTCACAGTTGGAAAGAAAATCTGTTTCCTTGGAGCATATCCGGCGGAAGCGGTGCGCTTGACTGTAGGGTATGCCCGTTTTCCAGTGCCTAATGTGACTACTTTGAAAATGCAAATATTGGTGAGAGTCCGTCGGTTTTCGATAAAGGGTGGTCTCTAATTTGTTCTGCGAGACAGATACCGTCACGTCGAGGAAGTTGATGCTGGTAGCGGAAAACTGGTGTAAGAAAGACATTTTATGGTGGACCGCGTTAAACTCGGCTATAAATCTTAAGAGACTGGATTCTCCGTGTGGCCAAATCAGAAAGACATAATCGATGAAGCGCTTGTAAAAAAATGGCTTCAAGTCGACGCTTGCAAGAAACTCCTCCTCAAGAACTGCCACGAAAATATTTGCATAATTTGGCCCTATCCTTGTGCCCATGGATGTACCACTGACTTGAAAATAGTGTTTGCCATTGAACTCGAAATTGTTTAGCTCAAGAATTAATCTCAGTAATAAGGCCAATGTGGTATTCTCAACGGGCTTAGGCTCCCGCGATTCACTGTAAGCGTGGATCACCGCTGGTATTCCATCAGAGTGGGGAATATTGGTATATAGTGACGTGACGTCGATGGTGACAAGCAGACAGCCACTGGGAATCTCAAGGTCTAATATTTCAGAGAGACAGTGGTTGGTATCTTGTATGTATGAAGGAAAGTTGGGGGGAATTTTGTTGATTAAGTTGGCGACTTAGAAGGAAATATTTTCGGTAACCGTGCCTATGCCAGATACGATTGGGCGACCAGGGACATGTGCCTTGTGAATTTTGGGCAAAAGGTAGAACCTGCCTGCTATTGGGCTGAGTGGTATCAGAGAACGCACCGTCGTTTTGTCTATTTCCTTGGTCTTCAGTTGTGCTTCGAGGTTTTCCTTGACAATTTCTTTATATTAAAATGTTGGATCAGATTGAAGAATTTTGTAAAAGGATGTGTCGGATAATTGTCGGTCTGCTTCTTTGATGTAATCATCTCTATTCATTATCACTATTGCTCCACCTTTATCAGCGGGCTTGATTACAATTTCGTGGCGACATGCCAACTTCTCAAGTGATTCTTTCTCTTTAATTTAAAAGGCGTCTGCTTTTTATAGGCTTCAAGCACGTCATGTTGTACTGCTCTAATATATAGATCTAGACATTTATCGCGCTGAGTCGGTGGCGTCCAGTGCTTGGAGCTGGGTAAAGAGCCGGCATTCTCCGTGTTAGGGCGCCCACGAAAGAATTCACGCAATCTCATGTTGCGAGCAAAATTGTCTAAATCTTTAAGAAGCTGGAATTCGATGAAACCTCCCGTTGCTGGACAAAAACTTAGGCCTTTGGATAGTGTGCGAACTTCGATCTCTGTCAGCACTACACTAGACAAGTTCACTAAATTACTGGTGGGGAAGTCACTCTTCTCGGTCATTTTGGAGGATGATGGCATAGGAGGGGGTAATTTAAATTGCTTCAGAGGAGGGACCATGTCACGAGACATTTTTTTAGACTTCATCGTGGCTATTGAATACTTTTTCTTGAGTTCAAAGACTGCTAGAGAATCAGATTCATGTTTGGTGAGAAGAGGCACCAAAGTCGATTCTTGCTCATGCACAGATTTAACTTCCGATTTGTAGTGATCTAAAACAATACTGGTTAATTCTAGGGATGCAGAAGTTAGGACATTTTTCCATCTGGCTTGGTTATGAGGGGACAATTCAGACGCAGCGGGTTCTAATTTTAACATGAGACCTTTCGGAACAGCAGATTCATTCATATAGTGGGTGAGTGAGGTGACGTGCAATTCAAAGCGAATGCGTTTTTCTGCCAATTTTCTAGCATTTTGGAAGTTCCTAGACACGGTTAAGCGAGCAGATTTCCCAGTGTCTAAGATGGGAAGTCAACTTTGGCGGTTGCTTCTTGAGGGCTCAGCATCGCTGCTCCGAAGGTTGTGTGGAGTTGTATTGACGAAAATTGACTTCTCATCTTAGACACTAGTAAATCTACTCCCTTAACCGTGTCTAGGAACTTCCAAAATGCTAGAAAATTGGCAGAAAAACGCATTCGCTTTGAATTGCACGTCACCTCACTCACCTACTATTTGAATGAATCTGCTGTTCCGAAAGGTCTCATGTTAAAATTAGAACCCGCTACGTCTGAATTGTCCCCTCATAACCAAGCCAGATGGAAAAATGTCCTAACTTCTGCATCCCTAGAATTAACCAGTATTGTTTTAGATCACTACAAATCGGAAGTAAATCTGTGCATGAGCAAGAATCCACTTTGGTGCCTCTTCTCACCAAACATGAATCTGATTCTCTAGCAGTCTTTGAACTCAAGAAAACGTATTCAATAGCCACGATGAAGTCTAAAAAAATGTCTCGCGACATGGTCCCTCCTCCGAAGCAATTTGAATTACCCCCTCCTATGCCATCATCCTCCAAAATGACCGAGAACAGTGACTTCCCCACCAGTAATTTAGTGAACTTGTCTAGTGTAGTGCTGACAGAGATCGAAGTTCGCACACTATCCAAAGGCCTAAGTTTTTGTCCAGCAACGGGAAGTTTCATCGAATTCCAGCTTCTTAAAGATTTAGACAATTTCGCTCGCCACATGAGATTGCGTGAATTCTTTCATGGGCGCCCTAACACGGAGAATGCCGGCTCTTTACCCAGCTCCAAGCACTGGACGCCACCGAATCAGCGCGATAAATGTCTAGATCTATATATTATTGCAGTACAACATGACGTGCTTGAAGCATATAAAAAGCAGATGCCTTTTAGACCCAATCTTTCAATTAAAGAGAAATAATCACTTGAGAAGTTGGCGTGTCGCCACGAAATTGTAATCAAGCCCGCTGATAAAGGTGGAGCAATAGTGATAACGAATCGAGATGATTACATCAAAGAAGCAGACCGACAATTATCCGACACATCCTTTTACAAAATTCTTCAATCTGATCCAACATTTTAATATAAATAAATTGTCAAGGAAAACCTCGAAGCACTACTGAAGGCCAAAGAAATAGACAAAACGACGGTGCGTTCTCTGATACCACTCAGCCCAATAGCAGGCAGGTTCTACCTTTTGCCCAAAATTCACAAGGCACATGTCCCTGGTCGCCCAATCGTATCTGGCATAGGCACGGTTACCGAAAATATTTCCCTCTATGTCGCCAACTTAATCAACAAAATTCCCCCCAACTTTCCTTCATACATACGAGATACCAACCACTGTCTCTCTGAAATATTAGACCTTGAAATTCCCAGTAGCTGTCTGCTTGTCACCATCGACGTCACGTCACTATATACCAATATTCCCCACTCTGATGGAATACCAGCGGTGATCCACGCTTACAGTGAATCGCGGGAGCCTAAGACCGTTGAGAATACCACATTGGCCTTATTACTGAGATTAATTCTTTAGCTAAACAATTTCGAGTTCAATGGCAAACACTATATTCAAGTCAGTGGTACATCCATGGGCACAAGGATAGGGCCAAATTATGCAAATATTTTCGTGGCAGTTCTTGAGGAGGAGTTTCTTGCAAGCGTCGACTTGCAGCCATTTTTTTACAAGCGCTTCATCGATGATGTCTTTCTGATTTGGCCACACGGAGAATCCAGTCTCTTAAGATTTATAGCCGAGTTTAACGCGGTCCACCCTAACATTTCTTTCTCACACCAGTTTTCCGCTACCAGCATCAACTTCCTCGACGTGACGGTATCTGTCTCGCAGAACAAATTAGAGACCACTCTTTACCGAAAACCGACGGACTTCCATCAATATTTGCATTTTCAAAGTAGTCATATTAAGCACTGGAAAACGGGCATACCCTACAGTCAAGCGCACCGCTTCCGCCGGATATGCTCCAAGGAAACAGATTTTCTTTCCAACTGTGAGGGACTGAAAAACGATCTGCTTAAACAAAAGTACCCGCACCAATTAATTGACGATTCCATTCGCCGAGCAGGAGCGCTGAGCCGCAATGAACTCCTTAACTCCAGGAAGCCAGCCGACCGACGCCCTTCAAGTAACCTAGTTCTCACTCACTCGGCATCTGTGCCGAATGTTTCTGGCATACTTCGAAAGCATCACAACATATTAAGTCAAAGTACTCGACTAGCATCTATATTTTCCGAACCACCACGTGTTGTCTATAGGCGAAACAAAAATCAGCACGACATTCTGACTTCTTCGAGGCTCAGCCATTCACCAGTGACCGGTTGTGGGCCCTGCAACAAGCCTCGTTGTCAGGTATGCCCCCCCCCCCATGACGAAAACAAAAACCGCCTCGAGCACCGCCTCGCACTTCTCTGTAAAAGTGAAGGGAAATTTTAACTGTGACAGCGCCAACGTAGTTTACCTGCTCGAGTGCAATACCTGCCACCTGCAATATATTAGCCAGACGGCAAACGCTTTTAAATTAAGGTTCAACAATCATAGGGCACACGCCACGTCTCTTCCTAACCTTCCTTTGTCCCGTCACGTCGGAATCTCGGGTCATTCATTTAATAATTTGAAGGTAACAATAACTGAATCCAATTTCAACAGCAACCACGCACGCGAAGTTCGCGAATCATATCTCATATTTAAGTTCAAAATCGCATCCTCTGGGTTGCTACAATAATTACTCGCCTTTCTTCCGTTCGCATCTTGCGTGACCAATCCTCTTTTCAGGCATACCAGCGCCGGCTTCATCTCTCCAGGTTCACTCAATTAGCCTCTTAACGCCGGCTTAGCCACATAGCTCCGGCTTCACGTGAAACATTCCTAAGACGAAAAGCGAAGGCGTGCTGACGCGTGCTACCAGTTCCTTATCTCGTTCTGCCGCTTTTCCACTCCCCCCCCCCCCCCGCTTCTTCTGTTGACACACTCCTAAGACGAAAAGCGATGACGTGCTGACGCGCCTTCCCCACTTCCTTATCTCGTTCTGCCGCCTTTAATCCTTTCTCTTCCCCGCCCCCGCTTCTTCTGTTAATTCCTATGAGGAGAGGCGCCAATTTACCTCCTTCCTAGACGTCCCCTTGCATTTTTCTTTCCTCTTTGTTGTACCACTTGCCAATAAATACTTCTAAACAGGGCGCATTGTAGCGCACCTTTTCTCCCAAAAAAGAGGGAGGGCAGTGCATTCCCTGTCATGTGTATGTCTTGCGTTTTTTCTTGTTTTGCTGAATGATGACGTATTTCTTTTAAAGAGGGCGCACTGTAGCGCAACTTCCTCTCTCTACACGCACCTATAAAAGCGTTCTGCAGTGTACTGTAAATGTTACTCAGATGAAGACTGGACCACCAGTCGAAACGTTAGTAAACATGTTTGTTTTTGTTTTTTGAGACTTGCGTCGGACTCTACTTTTTGATATATATATAAATATATGTATAATTTTTAGTCACGTGAGAAAGAATGAGTTTGGAATTAGCGTGTGTCCGTGTGTGAACTTTTTGTCGCCTTGTTTTTTATTCATCCGCAGAATGATAAACCAACTATCCCAGTCAGCAGTTCACTTCTTATTACAGCTGCGTGAAACGAATCTATGTGCATTCGTCTTTGTGGAGAGTAATACCTTTTTACTTGCAAATTATCTCGTCTTTTTTGTAGGAATTTTTGTCTTCACAGAAATAACTACTAGAGGTTGCTCCAGAAAGTGAATGTATCAAAGTTACTAGCGCACTGAATATTTTATATGCATTGTTAAGTACTTTGTTTATTCACCGCCAACATTCGTAGAAAAACTTTTACAACACGGAAAAAGTCTACGGTGAAGATGCGGGGGTTAGCACTATAATTAGATGAGAAAAACATTACTTAAAGCTACCTAGAAGTCTGCGCAATGCATGCGAAGACCACAATGCTTGGTCAATTGCGAAAATGAACGAAATGCAGGGCGAAACAGTGATAAAACCTACTTTAGCCACAGGATGGGTTTTTCCTTCTAGAAATAAGAAACACGTTCATAACAAGGTATCTATTTGGACAAGGTAATTGCTAAAAAAATGTATCCTCCATAATTGAACCACCGATTCTAATGAAACTGCCCTTTAGAGAAAAAGTCGGAAAATGTTAGTGACAGATGCACTATGGGGAATCCAGGACATCTGAAAAGTATGTTTATTGCCTACAGCTGTGGGTAGATTTGTTAGATTACATCATTTATGAAGGGGTACTCAGAGGGAAAACATGCGTTCGAAGATTTTGGTATACTTCAGACATACGCGTGTCTTATTGTTACCACAGAACGGCTTCTCAAAGCAATGAATTTTATCTGGCACCTTCAAAACTCATGCACACTGCGATAGTACGCTGGGGGCATTAAACATCACAAAGCGAATAATAGCGGTAAGGAATAATGGAGCAAATATCATAGATGATCACCCGGTCTCATAGATATAATCTGATGAACACGTTGCAACAAGCAGTGATTCCAAGATACCATCCAGTGATACGTTGTGTCGACGGTGATAGTTTGCGATGTTCGCAATTTAGGCATAAAGGTTGATGAAACTTTGTTTGGATTCCAGGTACGCGCAAAACAATTTTAGAAGGAACGCCACCACCTGAGAGAAACGACCTCTACTGCGGTAAGCCGTCCTTTCTTTAAAATATATTCCCATAGCAAAGGGAAGCAAAACTTGCAACCTGAGTGTTTGTTGCCTTCGGGATCAACAGATGAAATCAACAGGACGGATACGACCCGACCACCCATGTGCGTGAACAGAGACGGCCTAGACTTCGAAGAGAGTTTGAGAGTTTGCGATGACTTAGGCATGTCGCTCTTATCAGAAGAATTCTCCACATTTGAATACGAAAACCTGTTCAGCAATTATGAAGAGTACTCTTTTAAGAAGGAAGTCACAAGCTATTGGGTTCGTCCTCTCAATAGGTATGGTATATTTCTTCTTTAAAGTTGCAGGTTTTAGTTTCTATCAAAAATAAACCTTCGAGTAGTTGGTTTTTGTTGCCTTGTGTATCAGCGCATGTGCGAATGGGCTTGCTAACAATGCACTTAGAAACTGGCATTAGATAAATCTTTACAAGAACGTCCTCATACCTGGGGCCTCCCTCTTCTGCTATTGAAAACAAAGATGTGACACCCGGTGTGTATTTTAAGGTGCTAAAGGGATAGTGACATCTTCTCTAGTAGTGCAGAAATACCACACCCGTATGGAAGCAAAATTATCAAAACTTCTAAGCGCCTGTCGCAAAGGCAGAGCAAAGGAAAAATGGTCGCATGCCACACTGAAGGCAGAGGTGCGGTGAGGTTCGTCAAACGCGCAACAAAGTGTCAGTTTTAGGTTTGTGATGGCATCGAGCTTCAATGTTGGGGTATGGCGCCGATTGTAAACGCAAACTAGCCGGAAATGGAGTTTTAATCAAGTAATGTGCCCTGAAAAGTACCTATAGCAAAAAATGTACTCCTACGCATGATCTAAAGAAGTGGACGAACCTCCATGGTAGTACCGTTGCCCATCCAGGTAGCAAAAGGGAGGATTTAGAACTACTTAACACCATTTGTGAGATGGCGTTCCGTTCCTTATATACTACCACGTCCACAATAAACGCCCTATCTGAGGTAATCATCTCAAGCGGGCGGTCGCCATGTTAGTCTTCTGTTGTCTCCGTGCACCAGCACTTCAACCGTGGCCTAATGCTAATCAGAACGAGTGAGCAGGACGCGACGGTTGCACGCAGCTACAAAACCAATATCGTACCTATACCCGTATAGATGCTTCAACCAGCGCGATCACAGGCAGAGAGCGCGGCCGCGTTGTCTCAATCTGTTTATTTTGGCGATAGGTGTTGTCAAACTCTGCTGCTAACGAAGAGGCAGTTCTCGCCGTTGCAAACAATTGCAATGTTCATCTGCTTCGCTTGCTTGCGCATACATAGACGATTTAAATTCTCGTGCCAGCGCGCCAACGCACCCGACTGCAGCGACTCAACTTGCCCTGGCGGCACGACTGGCTGCCCGGATGTAAACAACCTCTGTGTATCAACGCAGCGCGGCCGGTGACTCGGCGCGGCCGGAGCTTCAAGCCTCGCCTTGGGCCGTCGTTTTTTCGTATTTGTGAAGGACTAGTAGTGCCATTTGGTGGAAAGATTTTCATGTGCTCCTGTCACACGAGGAACAGCCGCAAACAGCATTTGGATACGGCGACAGGTGTGGACAGCTCGCTGGTAAGTGGTCTTTCATCAGTCGATGCGTTTGTCAAACGTTTGGATAGGGTTAACAGCGAAGTACCCGGGTACCCGTGCCGCTCACAGCTCGTACACGCACGGGCAAAGAAAAAAGCGCACACTCGTATTATTTTACTTGTTTGTGGGTTTTGGGGTATGCGTTCGCACACTTTTGTAGGCCGGTTTGTAACAGGGCATTCGAGATAAAATCGTTTGTCGCGCGCGGCGTCGTTTCAAAGCAACGTGACGGTTACTTCGTGCTGGCGAAAATCAGCGCAGTCAGACGGAAGCGGGAAGGAAGGTAGAGAGATCGGGAAAGAGGGCGCTAATATATAAAAGAAAGCGTAATGCAAGACGAGAAATATAACACAACCCGCCTGCATTTCTCCGAACTTCAGGACAGAGCCGCGCACGGGTACGTTGTCACAAGTTCGAGCGTACGACGTCTAAAAGTACCGTATATTTTTTTTTTCATTTTTCAACGTGACCTGAGCCACTTATCTTCTCATTACCGCGCATGCAGACCTGATTGTGTCCCTGTGTTTGAGCGCACAGCCATCCTTTTGCGACATAAGAACCAGCAAACGCGAGAAATTGTAGAAGCCAGCCACATCAGAAAAGCTGGTTCCGAATGTATCAGTCATCCCCTATCGCCCTGCTTAATCGAGAAGTCGCATATTTAGACGCACATTGAGCGCTATTTCGGTGCTTCTTCTGGGAATGCGTGTTGGGGGTGGGAGGGGGGTCTTCATCCATGTATGATGCGGTTATCTTTGCTGATTTTTCGCCTTTCGTACGCCTCAAAGTTCGTTTTGTGGTTTTGTGGTTACGGTTTTTTAGTATTTTCGGCTGAGTGCGCCGAGAACTGTGACGCATTGGGGGCGCGGCAATTGGGCGCTTGGGCATATAAAGCTTTGAATTGTGCAATAATAAACTAGTTGCGAGTGTACGCTTGTGCCGTCTTCATGTGTTCTTGTCCTCGTTAATTTGCGCGCAGTTTATTTTTCGCAATGCATAATTACCAACTCGCCCAACTCTCAACCCTTTTACAGATCCTATACTCCGTAGAAATGAGTTGCCTGTCCTTTTAGGTACGGCAAAATCTCGCGCAGCGCATCATTCTACCAGGGGGCCATATCCTAATGTCAATGCACACACTATGAAACCAGCTTGCACTTAATGCGTCACATTGTCTGCTGATAAGCATTTTAGATTCGCCCCTCTCATCATCATTCACTTCGTGGAGATGGCGGGATTTTCTTTCATAGCTTGTTGTCACTGCAGTAATTAATAGCAGAATCAGTCCTACAAATCACAGAAACGGTTCGTTTCACGTTGAAAATAATCACAGTAACACACTTTGCACCACACGGAGGAACAATCGGTTGCAGTGATGAGGCATAAGGGTAACTTGTTGTTAAAGGGTCATTGAATACAACCAGCAAGTTGATTTCAAACGGAAGTCGGACCTCCGCATAGCCATTTCAGCATTGATTTAGTGCCAAGATGCCTTAAGTGCTGAGAAATCGCTGTTCAACTGCTCATCAAACGTGACGCAAACACGACTGCAGTCGCTGTTTGCATCAGGATAAACCGGCAGCAAGTGAAGCAGTGGTGATTAATAGCAGTATACAAGCAACTGAATACAACATTACCACGTACCAAGCAGTTTGGTCAGTTCCGGTCAAATCGCTCATGTTTCCCCAAACTCCCCTGTCATTTGCCGTTCGAGACCACTAAGCAAAATGTTTCTCCATTGGACCTGTGATCAGTATTTACGCTTCACTGAAGAAAAACATTGGCCTTTTGAGGCCCCGGAAGTTTTGGCGTCGAACGATTTTCTCATGCGTAGCTCGCATGCTCCCTTGGAAAGCGGTACTGCCACCCCAAGTGTGGACGAGTAGCACCATCCAGCGGCAGCCAAGAAAGAAGTTGTGCGCGTCAGGCCACTTAAGCCCTTCCGGTGAAAACGTGTTTTTGCTAGTTTCAACCTTATTTAAAAAAAAATGCCAGGTGTAAGAGGGGTATAATAGTGTTCTCCGTGAGCTAATCTATCAACCTAGAGAGACTTGCATTTTAACTTCACTATCATTTAAAGTTGTGCTCGAGTATATTGTGCGGAAGTAATATCTTTTTTATTGCTGCAAAAGCCACCATGGTTAATGTACTGGCACTTGGTTTTATGAAGCCTTTGCATTCCTAATTTAAGTACTGAATCTTCGCAGGGAACCTGGCATAACAATTTTATTACTGTACCGAATTATTAAGTTCATTTAACCATAGTGTCTGTTTTGAATTTTACATGTGGGGCATTTTTTTTTCTTTTTTGCTTTTTCAGGTAGATGTTCCTTTGACTCCCTGCCTGCATTCCGCGAACGGGGAAATTAGCCTCCGCATCGATAACCAGAGTGTCTTGACTGCATCATCTTTACTGGGAGGACTGTGTAGTCTGTTTGCATCGTTCTGGGTTTTCAACATTCAATATCCCAAGAAGGCACACAGAGCTCTAACGTTTGTGGAATATGTCTTTTTCGACCTTGCGAGCACCAAACCACGTGTGAAAGATTTAGAACTAATTAACCTTTATCGCATCAATATCCCTCACCAATATTTTATTTGTTTTCAGTCCTGTAATCATTGGATAGTAGTTTAAAGAATTTCGTATTATGTTTCTGACGTTTTCTTTTTTTTTACTGAACAGGGGATATTTGATGGGCCCTTCTGTGTGCTGATAATACAGCTATCTTTTAGTGAAGCAATAATATTAACCAAGTAATATAACTTGAAACAATTATCTAACTAATGTTGGCAACTGGTGCCAAATGAATCAACTAAAAATTATCGGAAAAACACGAATTACATGGCTGCTTCTTCTCACTCTGAAGAAGCTGTCGCGATACCACCCATTCTGTTCTATATCCTTGCAATTAACCCCTCAGACTAGGTCACTTTTCTTGGCGCATTTGTGTCTTTATCAAAACGCACTGGTATTTTCCGCAGCATATTTCTTGTTCTTTATATTACTCATTTATCCACAGCCATCTCATTGCTGTCTGTCTCCTACATCATTTATCTCTTGTGCCTTTACCATCTACAAAATGCTCGTTACCTTTCAATATCAAATCGTTACACAGCTCTTGCTCATTTCACCACCAATTGAAAACATTTTTTGTTGTTTTAAACCACTGCAACCATTTTTTTCACTTTGTGTACTGAGTGATGCGTACTGATAAGTACTCACGCGTTCTCAATCCTCTAGTATTATATAATGATGTCACTTATCATGCCGTTGTGTTTGTGCCTATATGTTTTTCGCGTATTTCCAGTTCTTGTAGTAATATTGTTTCTACTGTTTGTTCAACTAGCACACAGATCGCTCATTTCACCACCAACTGAAAATGTTTTGTTGTTGTAAACCACTGCAACCATTTTTTTCACTTTGTGTACTGAGTGCTGATGCGTTCTGATAAGTTCTGATAAGTACTGACGCGTTCTCGATCCGCTATTATTATATAATGATTTCACTTACCATGTGGTTGTGTTTGCGCCTATCTTTGTTTTTCGCGTATTTCCAGTTCTTGTAGTAATATTAATTCTACGGTTTGTTCAACTAGCATTCTATTGCTATCTTCCATTCCTAACTGGCGTGTTTTTAGCAATTTACCATTTTTGCTTTCTTATAGGAGGTCGCCCTAAGTTTTTATTTCGGAGCCTCCTTGTGTACACCATGTACCATGTAAACTTGTATGCGAAAGTTCGTTTGAAATAAACCTGAAACCGAGAAAAACCGTGTGAAATCAGTACTCCCGCAGGGAACTAGAAACTCTCTCTTGTGGCCTTGAAAAAACTCCTTTCGGAAGGCCTACAAAACCGCCCCAACTTTGCAAAACTCCATTCAAAAGAAATATATGCTTCCCTTGAACCTCCTAAAAACTCCCCTCGCGAGGCCTACAAAACGTAAAACTCCATGCCAAAGAAGTAAATGCTTCCCTTGAACCTCCTCAAAACGCCCCTAAAATAACATAAGTACTTCCCAAGGGAGCCATAATAGGCTCCTATTCAACCGCCTAAAAAGTCCATAAACATCACTTAAAAACGCCTTGAGGAAGCAAAGAATACTCCATTTTGATCTCCTTAAATTCTCCCTAACATTTCTTAACACTCCCTAACTACCTCCTTTCTATCACCTAAAAACACCCTGTTTTGAGGAGGTAAACAAAACCTCCCTGTTTCATGTAGTAAAAAAACTCCTACAAGGAGGATCACTAGAGGACAGGCGAAAAAGAACCTCTAGGGAGTATATGGGTGGAAAAAAAGTTTATAGTGTACTGTTTTTTTCTAATCCGGGGGCAAATATTTTCATCTTAGGAATGCTCATTCCTTACCCACTAAACATACAGTCGAGAAAGCAGTTATCGCAGTTATATAAAAGAGTATTTGTGTATTATAAAGGGTCAATCTTACTGGATTTACGGTATTCTTTCTGAGAAGAAAATGGCTTCGCATACGACGTGATCGGTTTGTTAGAAAAGTGAGCGTGAACGTCAGAAATGTGAATATAACCCCGAATGATCTTTTACCCTTATTTTTTGTGTAAGCGAACAGGCACCGTCTACTTACATACTCACCCTTCACTGTATCTCGTTGAATAAAATGCATGACAGTGTACATACAATGTATCCGTCCTTTCGAATGTATTGCTTTACAATGTCCCACGCATTAACGCTGTCAAGGTGTATGGCGTGCTCCCGATTAATATGAGGAGAGTGCTTTTATCGATCCCATCGCTGTCTCCGGAGTAGTGACCATCATTTGCCAATTTGCGGACTGACGAGTGGATCTCTGAGTTATGTTTTCTAGAGACGCATTGGTAATCTCGGATTCATGTGGGAATATATATAGAGAGAGAGAGACAGAAACAGCAAGAGAGAGTACGTGCGCATGTGCGTGCGCTTTTTTGTGGGCGTGTGGGTGCTTGCGCGTTTGTGTGGGCGTATGTGTGTGCGTGTGCGTGTGCGCGTGTGTGCGCGTGTTAGCGATGGGCCAAAAACCATTAGCATCTGCTACAACCTAGTAAAAATCACATGTGCAGTACGTTTTCTTTAAAGTGTTCTCGCCGCATAGATTCGTTAATCAATTAGCCACCCCGAACTCTCTTTTCAGAAACAATACGACATGCTCGGCGATTCTTCGCCGTAGTAGCAAAATTACGCCTTACTTTCCGAAGTGCACTGAAAAGCTCCGAGCTGTGTGCATTGGTGAGTTGCCTTCAAAGAGATTGTTGCCTGAAGAAACTGTATCGAAGCATACAAATTCCTGCTTACTATGTACAGCACTCTAATTGGGGGGAGTAGTTTGCTTAGCTCTACCTTCGAACGAAACACCCCTGTACTCGTTACTAGCTATAGGTCCGATTACAAGCAAGCACAAAGGCACAAAGTGTGTTAAGTAACGCGAAATAAAGGAAAATAAAAACCACGTTTTCATGTAAAACAAGACTAAACAGATTGGATCAGACCCCCGCAAAATAAAGAAATGGCGCAAACCCTCAGCACTAGCGTCGTGTCTTCGCATCTAAGAAAGCCCGCTTTCTGCGTGTTAAGTTCAGAGTAGCTTAGCAGCCCCCCTTTTTATCATAGCTTGTTCGCTGTCACAATGCCGAGCGACTGCTGGAGTCAGGCGGCGTAGTGAGCTAACGGACTCAAGTAGAGCTAAACGGTTTTATGGAGTAACTGACCCAAACAGACGCTTAGAAATAAACTGCTGGCCCGTTGTTTAGCGCAAACAAAACTGCAGGTACATTTCAGAAACAATTGTGCATATAACCGGTAGCCCCCGCATTGAATTAGTCAGGAACGCCTGTTGGGTTGGTTGTTACGATTGTAAGCAAAAAAAGTGACCGCCAGAACGATGCATCCCAAACCGCCCATCAAGGCACCGGCGCACGCAAGATTCCGCTCGCGCTGTTCTAGCCCGGGGCGCGCGACCACTGCCAAGGCGGGAAATTCGAATTGCATTGGACAACCTCCATTCAATTTATCAATACAGGAGTGAGGCAGGAAAGTGAAGAGCATGATTGGTTGTAGCAGTGAAGGGAGAACGGTGCCACAGCCCATAATGGCGAAGCACCGACAGCTTTCACATTGAGCGGACCGCTTGAGGTTTTCGCAAGTATGTACCTGTCAGGTGTTGAGGTTGATTGTGGAGAATTCGATGACTGAAAAGTGTTGTTTATTTATGGTGGTTAGAGATTATATGTCCGGAAGTTTGCTGAGCCCCCTGCGAGCGCGTTTCCTTCAGTCGCTTGTCCGGGCCTCTTCTGTAATTTTCCTTTCCTCGCTTGAAGCGAAAATCTCTCGCGACGCGTTCCCCCATTCTTTTTTCTCTTTCTCTGTCCTTCTTTATTCTCACCCATACCCCTTCACTCGCGCCTCTCCCCTTCCCAGGACACGGTTGTATGCTGGTGATCTCATAGATGGGTTCAAAATATCCCCAGTCCAGTTCTTTTCCACTCTCAATTCAAATCACTGTATCACTCATTCGCCATTAGAGGTCACGAGTCTCTACGCTGATCAAGTTCAGGCTCTTCTGCAAAGTCATGCGGTGAGAGCTCCGGCAGTCACGACATGAACGGCACAAATTTTATTTAACGAATGGCTGCATGCTGCACGTGCGGAACTGTATTCACCCATATGCTGTGCCGAATTTCAAACAAAGCTGGAAAACTCTTGCAGTCGTTTAAGTGCCCCATACGTTCACTGGGTGACAGTTGTGCGTACCCACCATGTGGATGGAAACTGCAATGCTTTAACATTTACATCGCGAAGAAACGCCTTTTTTGGCCGTCTGTTTCTAACAGCGCCTGACATTGTGGGTGGTGCGAAAGGTAGCGTTCCTGAAAACACGAAAAACGTATAGGAACTCCAAAGCTTGGTCTGAGAGGGTTATTGTTTTACTGTCCTACATTCTCTCCTCCGTATGCCAGCGAAACGACCGCCGTCCAAAATAAATCGCTGTTGTGACACCCGACCGTAGCGGTTAGAAAAGGTCCCAGAAATCCGTGGGAGGGATACCCTTATAGTGGTTGGAAATGACGCTCGGTGCCGCGAGTGATTCATTATCCTCCAAGTTTTAGTTTCTGGAGCGAAGAGGGCGTTGTGAAATACTATTGCATGGAGTCATTACTTTACGCACAGAGATTGAAGCCACAACAATGGGCTTCTGCAACAAATGATTACAACTGCGAGAAAAACAACTCGAATAAGGGGTGCACAATTACCTGCTGTCAGATACGTTCAATTGGCGTTTACCATCATTTGAGGGTGGTATGACTACAATTAAAAAGGCAAGTTGTGACACATATACTCTTGAGTTAACCCTCTAGAGCTTCTTCGAACGAAATGGATCACGGTACCGGTCGTTCAGGGCTGCAACGTGGCTATGCTAGTTTTGATTAACAAAAGCGAAATTGACGCAATCGGAAAACGCGCGCTCACTTTTTACTCTGAAGAAGTATGTCTCACCTCCCTCGCCCCACCGCCAAAAATTTTTATTCCATTGAAGCAGATTTACTCGGCCCCGCTGCCACTCTAATTCATGCCACTGCCGACACCACTTCCACAATGATATTCCCCTTGCCACCACCGATGCCTCTTTCACAAACCTCGCAATCGGCTGATAACGGTGGTTTCACCCTAATCAGGCGTTACCAGAGCAAGATGCCGGCTTTGAACGCGGACGGGAGCCGATAATAATTATTCGACATAAAAGGCTCTCCCTCCGTGCGATAGCTTCGTCCGTGTAATGCACGCCGAAGCATACGCCCATCACCGGTTGCCGGGTTTGTGTGTGCACTGACTGGGGTGGAAGAAGGGGGGCGTGCATGCACAGCTGGACTTAATGCCGCTACCGCTTCCATGCGCGTTCTGCAAGCGGAAATTTAAACATGGAAGTCTCGGGGCTGAATTCGACCTGTCAGCTGTCCTCAATGGTTGAGCGGTTTGGGTTTGGGTTGGTGTGTTAGGCAGTGAGATGCCTACGACGCGAGATGGTAACAGCCAGCCAAATGTTTTTCCACTAGAATAAATCTCGAGTCCTTCCAGGTTTTAACTGTCGATGGACAGACGCGTTTCGTTCAGTTGGAGGAAGAACAGCTGGGATTGAAGGAGCGTCTGCCGGAACGGAAGTGTGAATAAGTGAAAAAGCAGCAGAAAGCCACTGCCGCCGTCGTTTCCACTGCACGTTCCAGCTTGATGAATAGCTCGGTATTTTTCCCGGATGAACAGAACCATGGGTTTGAGCCAATATTTATTGTTCAGCTTGAAGGGCTTTCAGAGGGATAACATCGGCGGTGCCTGTCGTTTCTAGCGGCGCGCACATAACTAGTTTTCGGTTTATGAGTCAAGAATGGAGAGTGGCGGGAAAGAGCGGTGCACTCGCAAATATGGGTGTCGTGCTTCACTGATGACATGTCCGTTGGGCTGGCGCCAGGTTTAAACGTGTACGTGCATCAGCCTAATGCAAACTTTCCGGTGTCATCAGTGGTCCAGCAGATTGATTTGGTGTGTTACGCAGACACTAAGATGCCTACGATGCGGGAGGGAAACAGGTAGCTAGAATGAATATATTTTGAGTCTCTTAAAGATTTATTGAGCTAAATGCTAATTGCTCGATCACTAATTAAAAAAAACCTATTTTGCTTCGTGCTTTTAGTGTACTGCGTCCGGCTTCGCAGCTGTGCCTTCTTCAAAAACTAAGAGGGCATAATTTTTTCTAGTTTCATCGGTAACGACGGCGACCATTTCTTGTATCTACATCAAAAGAGACAAAGATGCACACGGCAAAAATTTCCTGTATGTGTGCCATCGGCAGAGTCATTGCGAATATTAGCACTACTGAAATGTTAGTCTACATTAAGGAAAGGACGTCTCTTTGCGAAACGCACTGAAAACCGCGTCTTGGTGTCATTGGTCCACCTCACCTGCGTGGTTCTCTGGAGCGGTTGTCAATGTTGTAGCTGTTTTGGCTACTGCTCTTAATAAGAACACCGTTAATAAGGCAGCGTTTCACAATACAAAACTTCCATTTTCGTCCACGCTGCGAAAAGAATGCTTACATACAAATTCTTTTTTCACAGGGCCAGCACTGGCGATGCCGCCAACAACAGTACAAGGAACTTGCCCGCCATCTACTTTCATAGGTAACGAAACTCTTTCTGGCTACGTAGAATTTAAAAAACACTGCTACTAAAACATTCCTTTTTTGGTTGCCTAATTAGGCGTTTCGTGTGTTGTTTTAATTTTTAAAAACAAAACCGGCCATCTCCCCTAACCCGAATCCCGGGGAGGGGAGGCATGCAGTGTATACGTGTATTCAAAGATTGTAAGTCCATCTCTTGGCACACGGCGCGCGCTGACTTTGCACCGTATAAACGCTGGTGGGAGGTGCAAGTGTGCGCTTGCTGAGGCGACGGTGCTGTCTTGCGTTGAACCGGATTTAAGCAAATAAATGAGACAGACTGGCCGTAAGTTTTCTTCGTGTCACACGCCACAGCAAGTAAGAAGTAGGGTAAGAAGTAGCACGGGGCGTTGGAAAACGCATGTCTCGGTGTATTTGCTGGAACGCGTTTTTGCCCATAGAGAAGAAATGCTCTAGCGCGAGGCCCTGAAAAATGACGTTTCGGTGTGTTTTTTCACTGCGCGGTAAGTTCTAGCACGACGTGTTTGGAAAACGAGTGTTTGTTTTAATAGTGTAACCACACAAAAGAATGAAAGCATGAGACTACGGCTACATGAGATGACCACATGAGATGCCGACAGCCCGAGCCCCTTTGGTACATCGTTTCGAGTAGCGTCCGTAGCAAAATTAAATTTACTACCAGCAATACATAAAATAAGAAAGCGATATAAACCTGCCGGCGCAAATTTCCTTGAATTTTATTTCTAGAGGCCTAGTAAATTTAGGGCCCACTTTCCAGTATAAATCGACTATCACGAACCAAATTTGTAGCCATGATCCAAGCAGTCACTTTGTGCTTCCATAAGAAAACACAGCGCCTAGCTTAGTTGGTAAGCCGCTCATTCCGCTTCATGCCACCACATCGAGGACCAGTAAAAAGGTAAAGCAGTTATTTCCAAAATGTAACCTTGTTTACCACTACGTACTCGAGGTATACAATCAATTGCATGTGAAGGAAACTAAGCAAAATAAACTAACGCACTGTCGAAAAGACAACAATGAGGGACCACCAAGATGTACGAAATGAAGTCGAACACCAAACGAACCAACTCAGAAGCAAGTAGTGTAATTACGCACAGATTCCTGTGTATTGTGTAAAGTATGTCTTTGACTGTGCGTTATTTATGCGAACACCTCTTCTGTTATCGAGAACGTTTACTACGCTTCGATTGTACTCCCTAGTGCTTTACTGATACTGGCATTCCATGGAATGCCAGGGCTGGGGGAATGCCTCCCCCCAAAATGCCTTCCCCAGAATGCCTTCCCGTGGAATGCCTTCCTCCAGAAAGTAGGCTCTCCGGAAGTCTAGTTTGGCTGGATTACCGACATCAGCGAAGTGCAGGCTTCGCTTTAAAACTCTGCTATTTGAAGTGGCCGGAGTTTTTTTTTCCATCAAGACCCTCGAGTCTAGCGATAATTTTGCTGCGTGCACAGCACTGTTGGTAGCTTTCATTTCTGGCTGTCCAGCCAGCATTCATTCGGGAGAGGGAGAGGACAAAGGTTGTCGTCTGCCGCCAACAGTTTGTGTTTGACCTGCTGCTCGTTCTTTGGTTTAGATGAGGCCAAAAACTGCGACGAAAAGTTCAAGTGGACCAAGGACGAAAATTCTTCGACGTGTGTCACTTCCGGTTTCCTCAACACATGGCAATTTATTTTGGTAAGTAACACTTGTAAAACCACGCCGTGTTAGGAGCATCGCCTCAGACAATGTCCAACATGTGCTTTGCGGTGCAGTGCAGACGTCAACAAGTGGTGCTGGCATCAGCTTTCATCATTTACGCCAGGCAACACTGGTACTCGCAAGGGAGGTCTAACTGCGTTCGAGTAGGTTAACATCGAAGTATCTTACTTCGCGAACTGAGTTAAAAAGTGTTTGCTGATAAGTATCGCAGATCACATTGTGCCATTCAAAACCCCTATCACACGAGCACTTTCAATCGTGAATGAGTCCATCCGAATCGACCTCAATCCGGACTTGGCGCTGCTACACACCAGTTTCAATGGCGATTGAGACCTACCCCAGTCGAGCTCAATCCTGGTTCACCGCTGCGCGGCGGAGGTTTGCAAGCGCGATCAGATGAAAGTGGTTGTACAATCGTTCCCGCTGAGTAATTGATGGCCAAGAAGGTGACTAGCTTAAACTGACACCTCCAATAGTTCAAATACCTGTACCTACATAAAACTGCGATAACATTTCTATAGTTACGTATACGCACTACGGCGCAGAGTTACGGGCGACGGCCGCGAAAAAACACCCGCCCGCATCTTCTCAAGGGGGGAACTCGAGTAAATGCGTCGCAGAGTGGTTGGGGTATCGCGTGAATGTTGCGTAATTGGGTATGGTTTGGGAATGCTTATTGTTATTTCGTCTTTATTATTCTTATTTATTTAATGAAGGAGAAGCGAAGGGAAGCAGTGTAAAGTTAAAGTCTGTTTTTATTGCTTGGTGCCGTCAAGCAAAGCGTCAAGTCAAGCGAAAGCCAAGCTATGACGCCCTTGACTGAATTCCGAACGCGCGCTCCGCCGCTTAAATACACACCGCCCGCGTTCGAGGGAGAGGAGTACGGGGAAGAGACGCGCATGCGCACACTTCCGTACACAAGCGTGCGAACTTTCCACGCACCCACCACGCCGTTATCACGTGTACACGCCCTGCCGCCGTTACTGTTGAGTGCGACGCAGCGCACGGGTAGCTACGACGCATGCGCGCACAGACGCGCTCCCCCCGCACCGCCGCAGCTGTTGTTGAGAGCGACGGAGCGCACGGGGCACACGCGCTCCTCCCGCACCGCCGCACCTGTTGTTGAGAGCGAGGAGGGTACGGGAGAGAGACGCGCACCTGCAACTGGACGCGACGCGCATGCGCAGTGAGCGTGTGGACGGCGCCGACCACATCGACGAGTGACATGGCGAGCCTACGAAATGCTCCGCATTTAATACATTTTTGGCGCCCTCTGGCGCACGTGAGTGGAACCAGAGAAACTTCTGAATCGGGACTGAACCTTGCCGTACAGGAGCGGTGATGTGCCGAGCTCGCTCAACAAGTCTTTTGCGTTTCGCTTCAATCCGGATTCAAAGTGCAGCGCGACAAAGATATTAATTTCCTGTATTTGTGGAAGCGATGTGGCAGCACCTCGTAGCGGTGGCGACGACGTGCCAAGCACCCCTAAACATCATCAAAGCTAGGATGTAAATCAGTGTGCTTGCTGCAAAAGGGTTTAGCGAGATTGCGAGAATTACATAAACAATTTACCTAATCCTTATTTTATTGGGGGAGAAAAAGTTGTGGGGATAAACGCCCCGTCCCATTGACTGCCACCCTGACACACCTGTTTGTATCTCTAGGCCTCGGAGGACATCCAAACGGCGAAGGTGTGGCTCGCATCTCTCGTAGATGACATCACATCACCGGCAGACGTGCGAAAATTGCCCACCTTTCTGAAAGAACTCCTTCGGAGGATTCCCATTATCTTTCGGGACGTAGACGAGGCTCGGAAGTCTGATCTCGGAGGAAGTTTTGTCGAAACGGTCGCCGAGCTGGTCAGCAGGGTCATGCTGAAGACACACGCATGGAACGGCATCCCACAGGTGGGCGCAACCTTGGGGCTTAATCCCGGGGTTTTGGTTTTTTTTATAAGAATTGTTGTTGTGCCGCCTCTTTTAAGATTTTCGAAACACTGCAAAAAAAAGCAATCGAGGCCTGCTGCCACCATGGTGTGGCAAAATTATAGTCGCTCTAATAACTATACAGCACCCGAAGAACATCTACTTCTTGAGAATTAGAGAATGGAAGCTTCTTCTAATTCAATACGTGTTCAAGGAGCAGGAAATTAATTGTAGTAGGAGAAAGTGCTATATGCCTCATATTGTCATTGCTACACATAAAAGCACTGCTTGGCCAAGTTTAGGTAGTGCAGATTGAATGAAAACGTGCATGCAGTGAAGTTGAATTCATCATTTCAGCCTTTTATGTCAGTCGATGCTGTCGCTGGTATTTTTTCGTAGAGACAGTTTCGCTAGGCGATACTACTTTGTATAACCTTGAGTCTACCTTTATAGCGAATGTTCACATGATCGAATGTTCTGATCTGTTTTTAATGCAGGAGGAGCGCCGTGACACGTCCGCAGAATTGGACAACATAGTCCAGGAATTTGCTTCAGAACTCGTCTAGTGGCAAGGGTCAGCAATGCTGTCTCGAACACGTGCACCAGTGAGCGGTGACTATACCTCCTGCTGTTGAAGGCTTACCCAGAGAAACAAAATCACTGCAAGAAAGTGCCTTAAAGGCCGATTGTATGCGTTTTCGTGATGATTATAAACCGTTTCTCGCCGCCATATTCTCCTGAGCAAAATCCATTCTTGTCATTCTCACACATCTTTTTGTGGTCCTCACGTAGACAATAGAATTATTTGGAAGCAAAATGTAAACGGTTTATTTGGGGCTTCTACGTTTGGAAGTAATTTCGCAAACAGAAGCGGAAAGTGGAGAATAGGGTACATATTTAAACATGGTGGTGTGCGTAGAGTTTCGTTGTATGAATACTAAAGAGGGAACTGCACCTGGTAATCCATGTCGCCGTGGGGGCTTATGGAAAGACCCCCCATTCTTGCTTTGGCTTTGCATGACAATGGGATTCTTAACCGGTTTTGCGGATTTGCTTTCTTCACAGCACATTAACACTTCTCCGAGCTAGAAGGAAGGCGAAACCCTCCCGGTTCTGTGATAGCCGTGTTCGGCAAAACAGCAGCAAGTGCGTGATCGTGCCTGATGTTCATGCTGCCGCAGCTGAAGGACGTATGACCGAGCGTGTCATATTCCGCTGCTAAAGTTTTAACTGACGAAAAAAAACTGGAACAAAACGTACCTCAACGAAGACAAGATACCACACGGAGGTGCTGTATCTGTCCTATCGTGTCTTCGTCCACGACTGTTTAACACCACGTTTAGTAATTTCTTCAAATATTAACAAATTCGCTCAGCAACAAATGTTGTTAAACTATAGCTGACGGTCAATGCACAGGTTAACCACGGAGAGGACCTTTTCAACTTTTTCATAGGCACGCTCAAAAAGTTTTCAAACCTTTTCAAACAACCTATTATCTGAAATATTTCTAAGGCTATTAATATTAAAATAACAATTTTAAATAGTTTCCACCAAGCTATTGACATTGCTATTAACTGCCAGCTTGGCCTGAAGAATAGTAGGCACAACTGTTCCTGCAAAAATACAATTCAAATCGATTGTTTTCTTTGCTTTACAGCAGTCTATTTCATTTTCCACTTCTACAATAACGCACCTTTCATTGCATTTTTTGTGGCACTCTTTTGGAATATTCAATAGAAGCCAATGATGAAACTAAGGCCAGCGCATGATATAATTGCGGCCCATGGCTATAGTCTGTATTCAGTAGCGAGGCACGCATACAGGCAACCATGTGAGTGCACCGTCACTGGTTCAGTCGGGCTCCGCGGGATGGCGGTACTTGTCCGTGGTAAGCACATGATATGGGTCTGACATTCCAAGCTCTAGCCCGCCGAACGCAACGTAATGCTTCGAGTCCAATGTAAGTGCGATCAATAACAGCTCTGTTCGGATTGAAATCGGCGATGCACGCCGGTGTTATATTTTTCTTTGTCGTGCGACCGTAGTGGTACAATCCGAGCCATGTCCATGGCCATTTCAATGTTACCAAACCAAGAAATTGACAGCTAAACTTTTCTATGAATACCACCTATAAAGACGGCCTTGATGTGAGCCGCATAGACGCTAGCGCCAGATTTCTCTCTAGTGTACATTGTCAGAACCTCTATGGTGGGGTGTATACGGGGTTAATATCGCGGATCACAATCCCGGCGACAAAAGCGCGACACACGACTCGAATTGCAAGCTGTACGGCCATTCTCAAGAAAGCTCGACCACACCGAGTTCCAGACAAGTAGAAACTTGCGCTTTTTCAATCGTTATTTCGTCTTCTTTTTTCGCATTGGCTGCAGAGATATTATAGTCAAGCCTACTGCTTCGCTTCTCATATTCGGACCCCAGACATTGTACATTGGGTTTATGCTTTCAACAAGCCCCCGCCTTTTCTCGTCACTTTTGCGAGGCCAATTGCAAGCCCTAGAGACCGTTGTCTTATATCCAACCAATCTGCCCTAGCGGTCTCCATAAACTTCCTATTACATAAATAGACAACTTTTCTAGCTGGTAGTACTCAGGGGACGGTCTATACACGCCGATTATTAAACGCAAACAAAGCATTCGACTCACTCAAGAAAAAACATTTATTCATAACCAAGAATTTGGTGTTCTTTTGTCAAAAACACAATTCGTTCTTCATTACCGCGTCAAGGTTGAATAAATCTGTCCCAAGATTCACAGAAGACTGACTTGTGTAGTGGACTCGAGCGGTGGTAGTAACTGCATTCGGGTGGCCTACGCCGCCTAGGTCCTGTCAAGTGTTAACCGATGACTGTTCTCTGCTCAAAAAGAAATAAATTGGTGGTAAGCCCGCAGCTGTTGCATTCTACTCACGGGTGCTTCTCATGCGTTCTGTTGTTCAAGTATGTTCCGTGTAGGATGCAGCTTATAGACAAAAACTACTTCTACTCACATCTCAGCGACTTTTAAAACCAGAAAGGACGAGTAAGTGAGTATGCTTGCCGGACTCAGTAAATGCTCCTCGCAACCCTAAACTGACACTTTGAGCAATCTCTAATAATTTCTTGCAGAAAGTTTGATTTGGGCGTTCTAGCGGAAGCGTTTCGCTTTTTCCAAATGTCGTTGACTGCGTTGTTAAGCGATACTCAAGTTATGAAAAAAAAAACAATGTTCAGCTGCCGTCAGCGTAAATATTAAGCTAGCTGCAACGTACAAAAACGAAAACGATATTTTGGGGCGAGTATACTTTATTTTCTGTGTGCGTCACAGAAACCTTTTTCTACAGGAATGTAAACCTCTGCTTTTCTGCCGCTCTTTAAAAATGGCGTTTTACGTATTCTCACAATTCCTTTTTTTTTTTGCACTGTTGCAGCCCTGTAGCCAATTTTGGCAGAGAGAAGGAGCTTTACACGGAAAGAAAAAAAATGAATGCAAGAAAAGGCTAAATAATTTGAAAACATCTAAGCATACCTTACATTCTTCAGTTCGCCAGGGAGAAAATATTCCCAACTAAAACCAAAACATTGCACGCATTCTAATCTGCATCTGTTCAGTTTTTAAAACACCGGGATTGTGACCAACTTGGCGTTACCAGGAACTTATCGCAGCAATGTACACGCAGGTATTGCCAAAAAAACGTACCTGCATCCCAGAGCTGATATGCAAGTGGTTGTACCGGTTTAGGCATTCTTTGTTCTATGCAAGATCCTCCTTAAACTAAAAAAGGCTAAAGCCTTTGCAATAAACTCTTTGTTCTGAGAAAAAACATCCTCACCATTATAACAAGCACACTTTAACTAACAAATTTCAGAGTGATTCTCACACATATTTCTCCCTTTTTTGTAAGCATATGCCTACCAGAGATAAACGGATTACTTCGGCCACGTGCCTTAACCCCCTCCCAGCCAGCTTACACCAATATTTAGAGAAGGTCATATTTCGCCTATCAACTAAATGCACTTTGATTGTTCCAAGGTTGTCGAAACCGTCAAACGAGTATTTACAGACACTTAAAACTAGTTGCCGTTTAATTTCAGCTCCCTCGCGCAGTGGACCCGATGAAAGCATTCTACGCGGAGCCAAACGCAACCCCCACGTATCTCCATTTCGTTTTGTTGCTTCTCCTGTGTTCTTGAATAAGGTAAAGTGAGCATTTCGTGTGCTCAGCTCCTTTCCGTCTCACTTGTGAAGTACTTTCTGACAAAGCAGCCTATAGCTGGGTTCCACTTCTTTTGCACCGCATCATCAGCGCTATCCAGATGCCTTGAAGTTTTCCAAGCACTTTGTTTTTGAGCAATGCAGTTACGGTACTGCAAATCACACATGTTTAAAAATCCCCGCTTAGTTCTGAGAGCATGTAAAATTTCTTCTGGCAAATTAATGTGTCTTAGTTTCTTAGCTATCCGGCTAGCAAGGTAATGACACCAGGTTTTCGTTCGGGCATTTAACACAAGACTGAAGAATCACTTGTTCCTTCGGCGACTGAACACGGAGGTCCTGACCGCGCTTGAACTCAGGCGTTCATTTGGCCTCATAGTCCTTTTTTCCGCTCAGCACAGTCGTCCACAGACTTCTTAGGTCCTAGACATCTTCTCGGTTGGTAGCACTTTGTGGGAATGCTTTTTTCTGTTACGCTACCGAGCGATATTTATTTCCCTTCTACCGTTTCCCGCTCGCCTTCGTACTCATTGAACCTTTCCCCTATCGCGACCATGCAAAGCGGAGCCACAGGATGATGATGGTGGCAGCGATCTGGTTGTACAATGACGGCAGAGCCCTCTATTCAGGTGATTACGGCAGTGCCCTTCGCTCCTCACAGCGACATAAGGCAGAGCATCTCGCATAGAACCCTCCACAGAGAAGAAGACGGACAAGATGTCACGAATAAAGTTTTCTTGAAACTGTTGGTCTGAGGGGGACAGACGTTGTCAACCGCTTGCGCATCAAGCAGGAGCGAGGGCGATGAGCGGACACTTTTCGAAAATATGTGTGTCCGCGGTCTGTTTCCAGCTGGCGACGGGGATGAAATATGAGTTCAAGGTTGAAGGATTGGTTGCAGGTTGAATTTATGAAACAAGAAACTGGCAAACCGTACAGCTTGTGGGAAAATGCAGAGCACTATCGTGAAGCGCAGTCGGCCGCAACAGCGTCCACCGGTGAACCTCCTGCCAATCACGATATCGTTTGATATACGGCTGGGATACCAAATGGCTGAAGCAGACCTGCCAGGAGCGTGATGGGCGCTTCATGTTGCTGCTGGAGGTAACACACCATTAGGTACCGCCGGTCGGGGAACTGCAAACCAGGCGAAAAGAACTCACACATTGCATGATTTCTTGTCTGAGATACTCTCAGGTGAACCACGGTTCACTTCGTGATGCGCCTTGCGGACAGGAGTGCGGAGATGTTTAAGAACCACAAATAACCCTTATGAGTCGTCACTTCGTGCCTTCTGACTGTACCAAACAATGCAACAAATGAACTTGGATGTTGCAGTGGACGTGAACTCGCACGTACGCGTTTTTTATACACCTTAAACCATGCCGGCCGTGTTCGTCTCCAATAGTAAGAAGCATCACCCTTAGTCCGGCTGATCCTGTTGGTCCGCAAGGTAACGAAAAACGTCAGTCTGTCCTCTTGGGCAAAGGACGAGTTGTGGACCTGTGGTAGGTAGGCTGAATCCTCAAAACCAAGCTTCAGATTCATTAGGTGTGGTCTTTCAGTTGAGAAAGGTACAATAGAGATTGGAGGTTGGTCGCCACTGTGGACGGGTTGTCTCCAGCTATGGGCAGAACTTGTTGATGGCCCAAACGAGCGAAAGGCACTCCTCTGGTGCCGTTGAATAGTTGCGGTCACCGGAATAAATTAGCTGGCTTAAGTTGGCCATGACACGAATTTGTCAGCTTCACCCTTTGTGGGCACAGAGCCGGTACCGTGATCACTGGAGTCTTCGTACGGTTTCCTTGAGCACGTGGTAGTCGAAATCGACCAAAATGGGTGGAGTAGCCCGAAGCTATACTAATGTTGTAAAGGGGCATTTGCTGGGATGCAGAGGGATAACGTAACCGTCTTCGAATTTGGAACCAACCACACCTGGAGATGTCTCGACCCTCCTCCCCGCCCCCCGGGTTTTTTTATTAAACGTTTATGATCTCTCTCTCTTTTTCGTTCATCATAAAACCAAATGTTGCTTTGACATTGGAAAAACAGCACTGCTAAGTAGTAACACGCTGTAAGAGTTCGAACGAAGTGAAGGTAATAAGCTCGGTCAGCCAGTTGTTTAAACCATTGGTTTCGAAATTCAGTCACTGCTTTGTTGTCCCTTCCCCAATTCTGTTTTCTTACAGGATGAGCTACCAAACACAGTCTCATACGTCGAACAGCTCTTCTTTCACTCATTCCCGCGAAGAGCCTTTCATAAGGTCCCCTCCGCAAATAGGTATACAGTAGATTTTTTCCACCTGCCATTCTTTCCAACCTGCAACAATAAAATGTTAGCAGAGCATACGGCACAATGTTGCAGTGCTGGTAGTTGATCTTACATAGGCAGCACACGTTCCAGGCCATGTGGCCTAAAATTACACCCGTACTCTCCGTCTGAATAAATTAGACCATACCACAAAAAACTGAATAGTTGATAGTACATATACAATCTCACTGGAAACTCCATCCTTGAAGAACCCGAAGTGCGCAGTCGAGACGCAATAAGGGCAGCACTTTAAAAATACAATAAAAGAGACGAGGAGTTCGGAGTACCTACGTGACTAGCATGCTGCCACAGTCACCACGTTTTATCCGTGTCTCAGTTACCGAACTCGGAGACGTAAGCCTCGACATAAACGATTCCGATTGCTGCTTATATCGTTATTTTGCTTAGGACAGAAATGCCAGCGCTTACCGCAAAGAAATGTTTGTTTGTCCCTCTAATGATGACAAAATGGAGGCAGCTTTGCGATGAAATTTTTTTCTTAAAATAAGTGTGGTACTGCTTGCTAGAAAAAAGAAACAACAAGCACATATACTGCACTAACGGATGCTCTGTCGTGCCTTGTTTCCGAATTCGGCGGAATTTATTTTACTTGACAAAGCTGAACATCCGAGAGCCTCTTCTTCGATGAACCTTAGAGTGCTTCAGTATTCAAAGAAATCTGCTGCTTCGCGCCCTATCAGCATCGTGGTTTTTGTGTGGTGGGAATACAAAATTTTTTCCTTTGCTGTTCCGGAAGCTCAGAACAAGGAACAATCAGCATCACCTTTGAGGGAATGCCGTTGAAGTTGTTTACAGTTCGAGATTCCAAATCTTGTTTTCAAACGTTTTATCTTTGAAGGGAAAACTTTTCTTTTGTGACTGAACCAGGAAGTTTAGCCCTTGTAGCAATACCCTGAGTTCAAAACGTTAAACGGAATCACTCTTTTTCAAATTTTAGAGGCAGAAATGGGAGCGTCTAAGGTATAAGGACACTGGACGGGAGAAACGTTTTCTACCAGCCCCGTTGTTCTAGGCTTTGTAACGAAAAAATTTCCGCGTATCTCCTCCTTTTGTTGCAAATGTCGAGAAAAGACGACAGTCTTTGTCGACATTTGAGAAGTGATTGCCTCCCTTTGCTTTACCATTCACCTCTCATGCCTTTCCTCTTTCTTCGCACACCTTCCCAGGTAAACACACTAAAGCTTTGGTCAAGTCAATTTACATTTACCGCGTTCTACTGCTACAGGCTGGGTTGCTCGATGCCAGCGATGCAATATGGTGGAGACGCGTTTGATGAAGCCATCCTACTTCCACACTTATAGACAACGTTGCCCTACTCCACGTGCGTTCTAAGTAGAACGTGGAACCTATTTAGTGGAACATTTCGTTGCTGCTCCGGTGATATTTCTGAAATGCCTCCTGGAGCGTGGGCAACAGCAGGCAACCGTTTTCTGCAGTAAATGTAGTACATCATTTGCTATCGCAAATGCCAAGCATCCATAAATTTTTAAATAAAGGAACACTGCGAATATCACTTACGTATTGATGTTCTGATTTATGCTTGCGCAATGTCTTGTTCTTGTTGAACAAAGTTTATAAGTACGAACATTGGCACTGGAGCACGGAGCAAGATAAACAGGAGCGCCGACTTCGCTCTCTCCTGCGGGCTCTTAATGTCCACCACTCGCGGAGCACAATGTAGATGGCGCAGCGCATGGTCAAGCGGCCGGCGTTCCCCGTGCGCCGGCGGGCGCGTTGGCGGAACGCATTCCGTCGGCTTTTGTCGTCTGCTTCGGCGACGGTAGTTTTGTGCACGGAGTGCTTTGGGCCTGCGTTGGCGCCGCTTCGCGTTCATTGCGCTCCTCCTTCGCACGGCTTGATTGTTCGACAGCACCTTCTGGGTAACCCGAACCCGAAGGAATTGAGTGGTCGTACGGCACGGCAAAGATACGTTAAGGACTGGTTTGCATGGCGGGAAAACCAAATGTAGAGCGCACATACAGTGTGTTGCGACGATAACTGGAACACTTTAAAAATTTTTCCTGAGTGATCCGCCGCTCTGTTCACGCTCAACCTTCACACAAAGGTCGCATTTTGTGGTCTATTTTGTTTGACACCGGGAACAACAACGGTAGTTACCTGTTTATTCTGAAAATAAATAAAAACGATTTTCGCCTATGGGAAAATGGCGGCGATTTGGACGTGCAAGCCCGAAAACCGGGTTTTCTGATCGTCTGTTAGCTCATTTCTAGGTGCATTTTCTGATCGTCTGCTGCACCATTTGGCTCCGTACGTGAATCCCAAACATGCGTTTCACTCTGCAGGTGGTTCCGTCGTTCCAACATCAACTTGCGCTGGCTCGCACGTCCAAATCAGCGGCCATTTTCCCATAGGCGAAAATCGTTTTTATTTATTTTCAGAATAAACAGGTAAGTACCGTCGTTGTTCCTGGTGTCAAACAAAATAGACCACAAAATGCGACCTTTGTGTGAAGTTTGAGCGCGAACAGAGCGGCGGATCGCTCAGGAAAATTTTTTAAAGTGTTCCAGTTATCGTCGCAACACCCTGTATAGACATATGGCTGCTATACAAACACTACCTTTTGCGCAGTGCTTGCCGAAAATGTGACTCCGTTTTGTAAATTTGTGAACACCAATTCGGGTGTGTTTTAACAGGTTTTACAAAAGGCGAAAGGACCAACTGGTTCTGATCAATAGCGATTATAAAAGTTGCCTCAGCTTTCTCGCCATTCTCCAACTTACGTCACAAACAGAGTGTGCCTAGAACACGGACCGGCACTCACACGCTCATCAGAAAATAACTGAAACGCGATAACATCACCCGCGACTGCCCGCGACGTAGCAATCTGCTCAAGATCGAGGCCCTGACAGTGCGGTCTTTTCGCAAGCCTTGATTTCACGACATTTGAATTCGTCCGGACCCTATATCTCTGTGGTGATGACTCGCTAAAAGAAAAGGTTTGTCGAGCCGGATGTTTTGCTGGTCAGCCGCTTAAAGAAAAAAAAAACGCCGGGAACTTTCGTAGGCCGAAAATTGCAGCCGTACAAAGCGCAGCATTTTATTTGGAATCCACGGCGTTATCGACGAGATAACACGACCGTAGAGCGACAGTGAAGATCGGGCGGTAAGTTGCGGTATGGGTTACAATGAAGGTTGCGTTTGATATTCTTGGGTGCCTTATCAAGATGACAGTGTTTTTGTACACTTATTACAACAGGGCAGCCGTCCAATTCAGTCATTGGCACAGAAATGTGTGTCTCATTGCCGTTTGCCGATGGAGACTCCGGGCGACCCTTGTAAGCATTGTTCGTGCGCAGAAGCGGCATAAATCATTAAGCAGGCGGCCGGAGAGCGGGCCAAGAACAGAGGGTAATTTTTGCGCTGCATCGGTTTGTCGTAAGCAGAATCACGCTAGACTGCATGTTGTGGCGTTTCATATTACTCTTGCTCATTCTTTGGTGATTCTAAAGTCGTTCTCGTTCAGTTGCGTCTTACATCTGCTGGGTTGGTACAATATTTTTAGCTGGTCTTCACAATGTCAGAATAAACGCCCCCCAATAGGGAATAAGCGATCGCCATGTATGCGGTGGCGTGCGATTATCTGCGCCGTCTATTCCGGCTGCGCACGGGTGTTTAAATTCCGCGCGTGCAGGCATTCCTCCTGCATAGTAGGACTGGCATACGACAGGCGTCGTTGCGAAAGAAACGACGCCTCTTGGGAGAGCGAAGAAGGGAAGAGCCATGTACAAAGGCACAGCGACGAGAGGGCAAACGAAGGAGGAAGAGAGCAAAGGGAAAGCTGGGCGGCCGGCGGCGCGTGGACATTATCGGCCCGAGCAAAAGAATTTTTCTGGGCCACAGTCGGCGCTCCTCTTTATATCTTGCTCCGTGCACTGGAGTAAGACGTTTATATTTGGCTGTGGGTATGTAAGGCTATTCCGCAGATTCTGTTTTACTTTGGCCGGTTGCCTCAATGGGTCACACAATAACACAGAGACAGACAGTCAGACAGACAAACAGACAGACTTAAATGCAGACCAAAATTTCTAGGTTTAAGAAGCCCAAGAAACACTATCATCTTCAAAACAAAGCAGCCCATTTTATCTCTCTGGAATAGCTTGTGCGGTAAGCTTTCAGGATAACAAAATAAAAGTTTCCTTTAATAAGCGTTCCGGTGTGGCATAGTTTTTCAGGAAAACGAAGAAACCTAAGGGAAGACGTAGGATTTATTACGCCCAATAAACTTGTCCGTGAAAGTTGCTATTAACGACCACTCTCCTCAATAATTTTCACAAACGGGAAGCTGTACTTCGGAAAATAGTATACTCGCCTTGAGCATACTAGTACATTTACAGGGATGTATACCATAGCTTACAAACAAAGCGTCCTTAGAATTTCTCTTTTTCGAGATTAAAACAGCCGGGTCTATGACTAAAGGAGAGCGAATGCCACCTCAGATTTTTTTCCAGCCTTGCACCAGTAGTGCAAGCTGCAGCAATTTTTTTCCGAGGCACATTCTCAGGAGCGCCTCGAAGCTGATAAATGTTTTGTAGGGGCTACACACGCCGATAAACGAGGAAGCCGATTCCTACAGAAACGGCCATTTCCGCTCGATTGCTCAGTTGTTGGCGTCGCATTAGCAATTCGGTCACTTAACATGTTTCTTCAAGATAAAGAAAAAGAGAACAGCCAAAGGGATGTCGCTCATCTTGGCCATCCGCCTTCCTATCCAACAACCCATTTCTGTGACAAATGAAACGTAATAAATGCAAATCAAACTTTATCTTTTATGTACTTTATCGATTCCCGGCCTGTTTACGTCACCCGTTAAATATGGTGCCACGTTAAGGAGCCTCCCAGGCGGGCATAAAAAACGAACAATTAAGAACAGTTCGAAAACCCTAGCATATAATTAATACAAAATGTAAACAAAATAGGTTAAAAGCGCGAGATGGGGCATACTCCTTCAATGGTATCGACCGCCACCTCGTATTGATCTCTGAGGTGACGTGTACATCAGGCCTTTCTGCTGGGCGAGCTACTGGGCGATTCTGGCCTCAATTTCCCTATTTGCCTAGCCAGGTAACACTGATACCGATAAAAGAAGAATTGTAGTGAGCGCGCCGGAGGCTCCAGCAGTGCCGACACAAAATTCCCCTCGGAAGCCCGAGTGTGGGCTTTTGTTTAGGAGTTGCGGCTAGAGGTAGCGGGACGGTAAGGACTGGCTTCGGTGTTGTCGTAGTAAGACAGAGTCGGCGGAGCAAGGAATGCGTCCGCTTTTTTTCGGCCTGTTGGCGAAATATGGCTCTGCCACATGTTTAAAAGGTCGCTGCTGCATAGACTTGTGTTACGTGCAACACGAAAAATGGGATACGTCGAGAAACATGCTGGTACAAAAATACTGACATTTAAACTTACATTTGATAAAAACCAGTGCAATTGCGTCATCTAAATTCGCTATTCTTACTAGTCGATTGCAAACATTCTCGATAAGGAGAGGTAATGGGTCGTTTTCTTCTCATAGAGCATTTGGACTCCTAATACCTACGGAGGTCTAAAACCGCGGCACTAAATGCGAGGTAGGTTCACCTGCCAGCACCTTAAGAACACGTCGCCTCTAAATGAGTGTCTTTAAGGCATGGCTTCATTGTAGAAAAGAAGGATTAATTAAGGGGAAAGATCTGTGGCATGAAGGCTGAAAGGCTGTTTCATTGAAAAGTGAAGAGGTGTTATAATCTGGGCAGCTATCTACTTCCGTTGAGTAAATTTTCATATTGTGTTTGCTTATTTTTTATGCTGTACTTGTTCAGACTGATGCGGTCTTTTTCATCAAAACAAAAAAGAACCTATTCATTGTTTTGGCGTGATTATAGATGAGGCAGGTACCTTGAACGAAAATTTAATGGAGCAAGAAATTTAGAATCTTACACAAGGCGCTGGGCACTACTATGGTTTAGGAAAAATTTGCTTGTTATCAAGTAGCTTTTCCAATAAACTCAAAATAAAACCTGGTCATATATGGAACTCATATACAAAGCCAGCACAAGTAAAATGCTGATGATTACGCTATTTCTTAATGCGAAATTAGTTCGCAGTGCCAACTGCAGTCTCCTCGGCGATGGCGCATGTCTGCGGCGCCTCAAGAAGTGCTCACGTGATCAGCGAACGCCCGGCGTCGTGCGCTACTGTACCGCTGTCTCGCAGCGCTTCGCCGCCGCCGAACACGATGTGTGTAATTCGTATTTAAACCTTCGGCGGTAATGTCACGAGGCTCAGATAAGACCCGCAGCGAGGAGGACGCCGAAGTGCAGCAAGCACGTGGGCTCAGCTCTATTTGGTCACGCAGTCCTCCCTCTCACGCTTTCGCCAGTCGTTCCCCCTCCGTTTTTTTTTTCTGCCTTCACTCGCTCGGTTAATACACCGTCGCCATCAGCAAACCATTGTAGCGGCCGATAATGTCTGCGCACTAAAACGTGACATAAGCACCAACTTCTTCGGAGGTACTGATAAAATTATCATTACACATATACAGACACAGTTTCGCAACTTGAATCGCTAAATTACCGAAAAAGAATATATTATGTGCTGTCAACCAAAAAGTCTCCCATATACAGAAACCCTTGCTAAACAATATAAAACAGTACATATAATTTCGCTAATGTACGCTTTATAAACCTTCAATATACGTTACGTCCAGCAGGCAAACATCGGCTGTTTATAATCTTCTTCTTTTGAGCGGAATCAAACATTTTCTCCAAGCCGTAACATAATATCCCTCCTGGGTTCACATGCAGTTCAATAGAAATGCGTTTTGCTTACGTTCCAGCATGCATAGCCTGGTAAACATGAATATTTCACTAGAAAAAAAAAGTGATTCCCACGTGTACGAGGCTCCAGATACTGGTAGAAAAATAAGGCTAATCATATGAGAAACGATGTAATCAAAATGAACCGAATACAAGCGAAAATAATTCTGCCTATAAATTTAATGTTATATACTTTTTAGAGCTAAACACGGTAAACTGTAAAGTGGTTTTGCTAAAATATTACAGGGTAATGGCGAGGAAGAGAAGACTGTCTTAAGAGCGTGGAATGCCCATTCTTAAAGTAGTCCAATCCTACATCCGATAAAAAAACTAACAAAAACACGTACTCATTTCTAAACCCAGATAATCAAGGTGATGCCTTTATAGAGCGGCCTCAAGCCTTCGCAGCTCTAGTTCAGCTGTTTGGTCTGGGAGCTTCTGTGGGTATCTGCACTTTTGAAAAACAACGCTGCTCCATAAGCCACCTTGTTCTTGTTGTTGTTGATGTGGAGCAATGTTTGCATAACAACACCTCCCAACAACGCACAAAAACTTGTCCAATACTGCAGAAAGGCTCTTAGCCTTTTACCAGACGACGTATAAAACAAATCCAATCGTTTCTGCTTTATCCGGTGAGGCAATCGTAGTACCTACCCCACGTATTCACTAATGAATCTTAGGATCCACGCAAAATAATTCCACTCTGGTAAAAACTGAGCCCAAGATTTCAACTGATGCCACTACGTAGTCGGCGTTTAATACGAAGACCCAATGACCTCGACAAAAACCTCTGATTATTTTGATGTGGACAAGAAAAAGAAACATCTCAGTGTCTCTGAGGGTATGGCGTCAAGACACAGAACACAATGTGGCCGGTTGGAAGTTTTCCCGTGGCAGCGTTTTGCTGAAAAAGGTGAAATGCAAAAACTCCTGTGTTTTTGATATTTCATTCCGCGTAAAATATTACCAGTCCCATTATCTGTTAGACTACCCTAAAATTTCGGCTCCTTTCACCGCTGCGTGGCTTCGCTATGCGACAATTTGTTATTCGCAAAAAGAGTAATTACATGATTCAAAAACTAGTGGGAGAAAATCACCCACCCTTATTACATTAAAGCTGCTCTTCACATCCGAAAAAAAATAGAGCTTGACCTTCGTGGCACCGTGTAGCGCCGCGTGAAATTATGTGAAGGCGAAATAAGAAAGAAGCTACGTTTGAGCCAACATGACCTTTTTGTGAGGAGAAGAACACAAGTGTTGGCATAGAAAACTGGTGAAAAATATACGCTATGCGTAGTTGTAAGCTATAGGGTAAGCGGGTGTAAAAATTCAAAAATGTTTTCGGGAGGGCAGGTTTCGACACAAAAAATGAGGTGAACTGCCGTCTCATTGATGTGTCCGATGCAGCTGGTCAGCAAAGGAAGCACCTAACAAGCCCCATCGTTAGCCCTTAGTTCTCGACCACAGGTGCATTAAAAAACTTCCCTGCGTGAGATATCATCTTTAAGAACAAACCGAAAAACCGCTGTGATGACTGAAGACTACAACGGAATTCATGAAAACAGTTGCTACACCGGGCCGGGCATTTACCAGGTGTTTTCAACATTGCGTGTTCACGCAATAAGACAGCAAACGTTGATGTTATGATACGGTCAAAAAGTTACTCACTGCTTGCAGCGAGGCTTCAAAAACCTGTCAATTATCACAGCCGTTGTGTACGTTCCAAAAACTTTATTTTTTTGGAGAAGTTATCTAAAGGGCTGGTTTTTTTACTTCCTCGACGTTTTCCTTCGAAATATTTCTTCAAAACGGCATTAATATTGCGATCGCTAAGCTGTGGATACTTCGGTAATATTAGAAGATTTGAAGCACTGAAGGATAAGAGTGGTACCATAGTTCAAAATTCTTTCCAGTTTAATTTATTTATAGACGCAATATGCTGCTATTCCTAAAGTTTTGTAAGTGTATAACGTTACTGCTTAAGGCACTACCATTTCATGTTCTGGTTTTAACCAAAACGTGAGACGCAGCGTGTACAGCTTTCTTTTTTCTAGTAATACATGCAATACCATTCTATTCGCGAGGCTTGCGAAGCGTGTAGCGTGACAGCGCAAGGCACTTCCAGTTAGAAGTTCATCTTTTTAGCGAAGCGCGATGACCAGCGTATGAAAAATTGCTGCAAGCTTATTTTGGGAATTTAAACATTTATTGGGTAAAACATTTTGTAAAATGATTCTCAAGAACACCAACATATTTATATATCTAAAGATTTAAACGCATACATACGCATGCACTTAGCCGTCACCAAATTAGACTTTCGGTTTGTCCGTATGTGCATGGTGATTCATATATTTATATGAAGGATGCTCAGAAGTTGCATTTTCCAGCATATTGTTGTAACCTTTTTTTAAACAGCGATATGTAGAATTTTTTAGTGCCTTTTTCACACACCCACAGTTTTAATGTTTAAAATCATGCACAAACCCCTTAAATGGGCAATGCAGACAAAACACAAGTTTCGTTCATTCTTAAGATTGCCTTGTAGAAATCATACTGGCACCTCTTTTATTGCCCACTTCACTCAAATAAGTGATATAATTATGAAAAAATGAAATGGCCATGCGACCCGCTAGATCATTTCCCGCAACAGAACCTATGATACAATATGTGCCCAGCTGTGGGATTGGCTGAGGTCGGCAGTTGCAAACGCAGATTAGGCACGCCCTATAAGCTTGCCGAACGAGCTATTTAAGCCTAAATGTAATGCATATTCATTTTGCAGCAGTAAGAATGGTTCGGTAAACAATAAAATTTCCGAAAATACACGTACGCATAGAAGCACGTATGCCCTCAGATGTTGCTAACAGGCGCATTAAGCTTTTTTTGTTGAACAGCAGTCCATTGCTTTGGAGCAGTCTCACACGACACTGGTTGATTGACGTACGTGACGTTGTCTTACGTGACCCTCTTTGTCGAGGATACCCCATGTTTCACGGAACGATTACTTTCTACAGCAACAAAAGATAGCCAGGTGCAAATACGGTCAAAAATAAAGCAACGGCGGACAACGGTCTTTGGATGAGTATGGTACCGCCATCTGGGAGGACGGACGGAAAGCAAGGCTGCCGAACCGAATGACGCAATGGAAATTCCCTTGAATACCTGCACCTAAATGACTTAAATTTTAACCTAAATTGATTATTTCTCAGTGCGTACGGCGAAATTCGCTTGAATACGTGCACGTAAATGACTTAAATTTTAACCTAAATTGATTACTTCTCAGTGCATACGGCATCACCAGCGCTTAGGGCACAATAAAACACGAAATCATTGGAATAAAACAAACTTGTATTTTGTTTGCAAGGCTCCTTTAAAGAATTGCAAACACAATAGCCCGGGTTAAATAAATTTGTCCATCTCTTTTGTTGCAAGCTTTTACCTTCGATGTGCTTGATGTTCACTAACTCACTGATACAGGAATTGGAAGATATAAAGGTGAAAAAATATTCTAGACATAAACGTTCCGGCAGACGACGGTAATCTCAACGTAAAAGCAACACAAGAAAAATATAAATTTGAAGCATTTCTGTGGCTTAGATGTTTTCCTTCTTCACTGAACTTTCTATAAAACTCTATTTCATGGGACACCGACGATTATTAGATTGCAACGAATCGAATGGAAGCGTGAAGAAGCCCGACGCCCACGGAGAAAAACTATCAGAAGTTGCTGAGTCAGCGACTTCCTATTGCAGTTTTTTTACGGCAAACACTGCGACTATCAGACCGCAACGCCTCCCACCAAAGAAGTTTATGGGGCAATTTTAGGAAAGCGCTTTCAGGGTCCTGTCACTTTAGGTTTTCAGCTCCACTGCACTCTTCTGGCCATGGCGGCGTTACAAGAATGCAGTAAGTTTGCGGGATAAATGGAGCCTTCTGTTATTTAGCTCAAGTGTTGGGATTCGGAGAGGTGACATTTGAAAACCATCTACAAAAAACTGTTTTCACCTGCATTGCTTACAGTTTTAAAAATGCTTGATACACCCTTTACAGCATTCATGTTCGTATTTTATGGTGTTTACGGCTCTTAATGTGGTTTTATGCGCAAACACTGTGGCTGGGCCGCTGTGCTGCTTAGACATGGTCAAGGAGGCCTAACAGTAGCAGGACACGGCTGTCAATGCCTTCAACGCAGTACACAAGGTTCCGCGGGCAAAGGACGCCTACATGCGCCAATCAGGCATACCTGTAAATACCTCAAGACACTGCAATGATTCAAAGTTGTCATCATTTGCAATTGGGAAGGGAATTCTACAGTATGTGTTGGTGAGATCACCACCTAGAATCGTACGAAGAAAGTAGATTCTTGAAACATATCAAATAAATAAGGAAACAAAACACGACGAGGGAGCGAAGGACAAGCGCTACTTTCTACTGATTTTACATAATAACCACGGGAGATATAAATAAAAAAAGCACAACATGCTCAAATGACTACGAAGTTTATCACGTCGCTGCACAGCCCCCCACGCACCCGTTAAGACGACACGTGAGGTAAATGCTTCTATAACATGGCCAGCTCTTTCGAGCTCAAATATAGGGACGTCGTACTGCCACACTCACCCATCCGCTGAATTTCAGTGGCATCAACCATCTCTCGCGTGCGCTCATCCGCGTCTCAAAAAAATTACGGAGCACGCATGGTGCGTAGGCTCACACGTGTCGCGCTTTTTGCAACGAATACTCAAATGTCTATTTTTGCCTTTCCATACCTTGTTACAATGCTCCCGTAGGCGAGTGTTGAGGCACCTTCCAATCTGGCCGACGTATGCTTTTTTACAAGTAAGCGGCAACTTATCGACCACCCCTTCCTCGAGGCTCAGAGAGTGGTGTATTTATTGGTCTATATAACTGGTAGTTATATATTAGTTATACAATATTTATACAATAGTTATACAATAGCAATAGTTATAGTTATTTTTTATAGTGTACGGGGAGGGGCGGACGACAACAGCGCCGACGACGCTGCATGGACAAGGCTAGTGAATCAGATGCAGTCGCATCTAATATTTCTGCGTAGTTGTTGATGATATATGCTTTCTACAGCTAAACACGGTAAACTATAAAGTGCTTTTGCTAAAACTATTACAGGTTAATGGTCAAGAAAAAAATCCTGTCTTAAGAGCGTGGAGTGCCCATTCTTAAAGTAGTCCAATCCTACATCGGGTAACAAAACTCGTAAAGACACGTACACATTTCTAAACCCAGAAAATCAAGGTGATGCCTTTATAAAGCGGCTTCAAGCCTTCGCAGCTCTCGTTCAGCTGTTTAGTCTGGGAGCTTCTGTGGGTATCTGCACTTTTTAAAAACAACGCTGCTCCCTAAGCCACCTTTTTGTTTCTTGAATTGCAGAGGTGCGCTGCCTGACACGAAACGTAGGACAGGGTTAATACCACAAAAACAGACAAGGTGAGGCGCAATTTGTGGTATTAACCCTGTCCTACGTTTTGTGTCAGGCAGCGCACCTCTGCAATTCAAGATGCTAAAACACCAACTAGCCCACTCCCAAGCCTTGCTGAACCTTTTTGTTGTTTGTTTTGACGTGGAGCAATGTTGGCATAAGAACACCTCCAAACAACGGAAAAAAACTTGTGCCATACTGCAGAAAGGCTCTGAGCTTTTTAACAGACGACGCCTAGAACAAATCAAATCGTTCCTGCTATAACCTGCAAGGCAATCGCTAGTACCTACCCCACGTATTCTGTGATGAAGCTTAGCATCGATGCAAAATATTTCCACTCCGGTTAAACTGAGCCCAGGATTTCAACTGACGCCACTACGAAGTCGGGTTTTAATACGAAGACCCACTGACCCGTACAAAAACCCTCTACTTATTTTGATGTGGACAAGAAAAAGAAAGATCCCAGTATCATTGTGGGTACGGCATCAGGACACAGAGAACAATGTTGCCTGTTGGAAGACTTGCGGTTGCGGAGTTTTGCTGAAAAAGGTGAAATGCAAAAACACCTTGGTTATTGATATTTTGTTCCCCGTAAAATATTACCAGGCCCATTAGCTATAAAATTGTCCCAAACTACTGGCTCTTTTTAGCGCTCCCCGGCCTCACCATGCGACAATTTGTTATGCTCAAAAAGAGTAATTATATGATAAAAACTGCGGGAGAGTGTTATTCTCCCTCATTACATTGAAGCTGCTCATCACATCCAAAAAATATCTAGAGCTTGACCCTCGTGGCACCGAATAGCTCTGCGTGAATATACGTGCAATTCCAATTAAGTTACAATTAGCCAACATGACATTTCTATGAGATGGCGAACACAAGTGCTGGTATAGAATACCGAAAAAAAATATACGCTATGCGTAGTTGTTAAACTATAGGTTAAGCGTGTGTAAAAATTCACAAGAGTTTCCGGGAAGGCAGTTTTCGACACAGGAAATAGGCTGAACTGCCATCTCATTGATGTGTCCGATGCAGCTGGACAGCAAAGGAATCACCTAACAAGCTCCATCGTTAGCCCCTAGGTCTCGACCACAGGTGCCTTAAAAAACTCACCTGCGCGAGATATAAAATTTAGGAACAAACCGAAAAAATTCTGTGACTACTCAAGACTACAACGCACTTCTTCAAAACAGTTGCTACACCCGGCCCCGCATTTACCAGGTGTTTTCAACATTCCGTGTTCACGCAATAAGACAGCAAATATTCATGTTATGGTACAGTCAAAACGTTACTCACTGTGTGCAGCGAGCTTCAAAAACCTGTGAATTATCAGAGCCGTGGTGCAGTTTCAACAAATTTTATTTTTTGGAGACGTACTCTAAAGGGCTAGTTTTTTGTCATTCCTGGACGCCTTCCTTCTAAAGATTTCTTCGAAATGGCATTGATATTGCGAATGCTAAGATTTGGATACTTCGGTAATATGAGAAGTTTTGAAGCACTGAAGGATAAGAGTGGTATCATAGTTCGAAATTCCTTCCTGTTTAATTTTTTACAGATGCAATAATTTGCTATTCCTAAATTTCTGTAAGTGTATAACGTAACTGCCTAAGGCGCTACCATTTCGTGTCCCCTTTTAACCAAAACGTGAGACGCAGCGTGTACAGTTTTCTTTGTTCTCTATAGATTCAATACCATTCTATTTGTAAGGTTTTCTAAGCGTGACAGCGTAAGGCACATCCAGTTAGGTGCTCCCCTTTTGATCGAAGCGCGAAGACCAGCGAGTGAAAAATTGCTTTAGCTTAATTTGGGAACTTAAACATTTATCAGGTAAAATGTTTTGTAAAATGATTCTCAAGAACAGCAACATTCATGTATATATCTACAGATTCAAACGATTACATACGCATGCACTTCCCCCTTACCAAATTAGACTTTTGGTTCGTGCGTATGTGCATAGTGATTCTAATAGTTACATCAAGCATGCTCGGAAGTTGCATTCTAAGACATACTGTTATAACCTTTTTATAAACAGTGATACGTAGAATTCTTTAGTGTCTTTTTTCACACACCCACAGTTATAATGTTTAAAATCTTGCACAAAACCCTTAAAGGGGCAATGCAGACAAAACATAAGTTTCGTTAATTCTTACGATTGCCTCGTAGAAATCTAATTGACACCGCTTTTAATCCACACTTCGCTCAAATGAGTGATATAATCAGGGAAAAAAAATTGCCATGCGACACGCTAGCTCATTTGCCGCAACAGAACATATGGTACCATATGTGCCGAGCCGTGCGATTGGCTGAGGCTGGCATTAAGGTTGCCGTACGAGTTTTTTGAGCCTAAACGTAACGCATATCCATTATACACCAGTAAGAATAGTGCGGTAAACAATCAAATTTGCGAAAATACACGTAAGCATACAAGCACGTATCTCCTGAGGTGTTGGTAGCTGGCGTACTATGCTTTTTTTAGCTGCACAGCAGTCCGGCGCTTTGGAGTTGTCTCACACGACTTTGGTCGATTGATGTAAGCGACGTTGTCTTACGTGACCCTCTTTGTCGAGGATACCCCATGTTTCACGAAACGATTTCTTTCTACAGCAACAAAAGAGAGCCAAGTGCAAATACGGTCAAAAATAAAGCAATGGCGGACAACGGTATGTGGATGGGCATGGTACCGCCATCTGGGAGAACTAATGGAACGCAAGGCCACGTAGCCGAATGAGGCAGTCGAAATTCGCTTGAATATGACACTTATATGACTCCAATTTTAACCTAATTGATTAATTTCTCAGCGAATACGGCAGACCTTGTTGCGGTACCAGCTCTGCGGGCACTATAAAACCCAAAATCTTTCGATTAAATCCAACCTGTACTTTGTCTGCATGGCCCCTTTAAACGATTGCGAAGGCAATAGCCCAGGTTAAATAAATTTGTCCATCCCTTCTGTTGCAAGATTCGAACTTGGATGTGCTTGCTTTTCATTGAACTCACCGATACAGGAAATGGAAGATATAAAGGCGAAAAAAATATTCTGAACAGTAAACGTTCCGGCGGACGAGAGTAATCTGAACGTGAAAGCAACACAATAAAAAATATATTTGCCGCATTTCTGTCTCACCGATGTTTTCCCTCTTGAATGAATTTTGCTATAAAACTCCATTTCATGGGACACCGACCATTGTTTGATTGCAACGAATCGAATGGAAGCGTGAAGAAGCCCGCCGCCAACGGAGAAAGATCATCAGAAGCTGCTGAGTCGGCGACTTCCTATTGCAGTTTTTTTTTACGGTAAACACTGTGACTATCGGACCGCAACGCCTCCCACCATAGAAGTTTAGGGGGAAATTTTAGGAAACCGCTCTTATGGTCCTGCCACCTTGGGTTTTCAGCTCCACTGCATCCTTCCGGCCATGGCGGCGTTGCAAGGATGCAATAAGTTTGCCGGGATGAATGGGGCCTTCTGCTATTCAGCTCAAGTTTTGGGTTCCAGAAAGGGGACATTTGGAAACCATCAACAAGAAACAGTTTTTCCCCGCATGACTTATCAGCTTTAAAAATGCATGATATGCATTTATAGAAAGAATAATGTTCGTCTTTTAAGATGTTTACGGCTCTCTCTGTGCTTTTCATGCGGAAATGCAATGGCTGGGCTGTTTTGCGGTTGAGACCATGGTCAAGGGAGCCGAACAATAGCAGGAATCGGCTGCCATTTCTTGTGAGTAAACTCACAATGTTCTGCAGGCAAACGACACCAACATGCGCCAATCAGGCATTCGTCCAAATAACTCAAGACACTGCCATGCCTGAAAGTTTTCATACATTTGCAACTGGGAAGCTATTTCTAAATTATGTGTTGGTGAGATCACCACCTAGAATCAAACGATGAAAGTGGCTTGTTGAAACATATCAAAGAAATAACTAAACAAAACAGGACGAGGGAGACAAGGACCAGCGCTACTTAAAACTGATTTCTTAAAACAACCGCCGGATATATAAATAAAAAAATTACACCATCTTCCCGTGGGGAACCCTGATGAGGATGCGAAGCATCGTGGCGGTTCCGTGTGGTTCTATTGTGTTGCCGTTATGTTGAGTAATCTGGTTTTTACTAGCGCCAGAGGGAATTCCGCGTCCGGTTCCACACCGGTGGCAAAGGCACGCAAGTGCTGTTGTGTTACGGTGAGTAGGCGGTGGTTCTCGAGGCGCCGAAACTCGTCCATCATGTTCGTGTCGATATTGTCTCTGTGGTAGAATCGGTAGTCTCCGTCAGCTTTGGTGAGGTAAAGGTTGTTGACATTGGTGCACCGGCTGAGAGCAATGTACACGCCCTCCTCTTCGCAGCTTTGTCTTCTCGTTCTTCTTCTTCTTCGCCAGTTTCCCTACGGGAAGATGACGACGGTGGTTGAACGCGAACCTATCTGGTGATGAATTCTTTGGTTTGCCAATCCCTAAGGGCATCCTGCCACAATCAGCATCAGAGGCGCTGCGGACGGGGCTGGTTGACCTGCAAGGCGCGTGGCGCTTCCCGCCACAGCTTTCCCACGGGAAATTCAACATCCCCCACTAAAGTTTTCAGTTCGTCGTTTCCGTTGACGTTCAGCTTCGAGTGCCTTCGTTGTATCAGTAGATTCTTGACGTAGTTTGAATGAGTCAAGGACATAAGGCGCGTTCGTAGCACTTGCTCTTGTCCCGGATTTGTAGCGTAGTGGGAAGAGCACCGCGTACCTCCCGTTGCGCCCCGAGGGTCGTGGGATCGGAACCGGGCGCCGCTATTTCTTTTTTTTACAGTGTAGTATCGCGGAGCTGTGGGTGTAAGGAGGAGAGTTCCGCATGCGCAGTGAGCGTGTGGACGGCGCCGCCATTACGACGGAGGACCAGGCGAGCCTAATAAATGCTCCGCATTTAAAACAAGCACAACGCGCTCAAGTGACTACGAAGTTTATCACGTCCCTGCACAGCCCCCCACGCACCAGTCAAGACCACACGTGAGGTAAATGCTTGTGCAACAAGGCCAGCTCTTTGGAGCTCAAATATAGGGACGTCGCACTGACACACTCACCCATCCGCTGCTTTTCAGCGGCCTCAACAATCTATCGCATGCGCTCATCCGCGTCTCGAAAAATCACTGAGCACGCATGGTGCATATGCTCGCATGTGTCGCGCTTTTGGCAATGACTACCCAAATTTCTATCTTTGCCTTTCTATACCTTGTTACAATGCTCTCGTAGGCGAGTGTTGAGGCACCTTCCAATCTGGCCGACGTTTGCTTTTTTACAAGTAAGCGGAAACTTATAGACCACCACTTTCTCGAGGCTCAGAGACGCATCTCCAGGAAGGGGTAGTGTATTTATTGGTCTATATAAACGGTAGTTATATACTAGTTATACAATATTTTTACAATAGTTATACAATAGCAATAGTTATACAAACTCCGCAAAATATTCAATGCAAGAAGAGCTCAATCACTGGGAAAAAAAGCAAAAACATTAAGTAGAGGAGTTCCTAGAGAACTTGCCTGAATGGTCACCTGTCTTTCTACATTCACTCCCGTGTTTAGGGACTGGTGTGTAAATCTGGGAAACGGCAGGGCAAATGACCATTGACTAGTCTCATGAGCCCTGTCTGAGGCCAAGTTATCATCTCAGGCCACAAGGTCTTGACGCTTCTCCGGCTGCTGAAAACAGTGTAGAGCGAACGTCTAGCAGAAGCTTCGAGGGAATATGTCTGCTCGAAAGAGATGCCAGCCGCAGCCCGCTTTCACAGAAAAGCTTCGCTAGGCCCAAACTGTGTGGTTTTTGTCTTCCAAAATACGTTCTTCCAGCCAAAAAGTGCTTTGGTCTTCGTTTCATTTGACGACACGAAAAAGCGTTTGTTTCCCCAGATTCAGGAAAACATGTTCAGACAGGGGCGACTTTCGAAAGAACGTTTTTTTTTTCATTTATAACAAAATGACTCTTGTTGCCTCTACAGTTGTAGTTTTCCCCGAGCGCGTATAAAACACGTATATGAGAACCCCAGTAATGAAGGTACTCAAAAATTATAGGAATGATACACGAAACAACGTGGAAGGGTTTATTACGTATGTGGGCCATGGTTTATTAATGGTGCCGAACAATCGCTCACTGTTACGTATGGAGGGTATTACACATGAGCGACACAAATTGCTCTCACACAATCCGCGGCAAATTTAGGCGACTGCTTCAATCAGTCGCGAACAAGTTTCAGTGTTCGGCATTTCTTATTGCGAATAATATAGTACACGCGCAGAAACGCAGTACGCTCCATCGCTTAGAAGAAAAACAGTGAACCCTCTACCGTGCATTCATAGGTACAAAAATACAAAATACAGGCTTAAGTACCCTTAAATGGGATGTCCCCAGAGCTGAGTTAACACGTCTGCATTGGCCCCGACCTTGGTACACACATGACAGGGCAGGTGGTAACTGCCGATAGTCTTATTGCGTTCTGGAAATCGAAACGTCCGCTGCCATTTTCAATAATTTAGGTGTTCTGAAATTTGTGAAAGTGAAACATTTGTGATCAGACAGACAACAGGACATCAATGACCACTTGCTTACAAGCCCAAATTCGTATTGATTCCTTAAGAAATGCACCCTCAGAACACACACGCATGTTCCATCCTCCTCACAAGTGGCGTTCATCAGTGCCTCATAGATGATGCTAGACACGCTTTCCGGGGAACGCCACTTGAATAAACGGCAGAGAAGCACAGCCCACTCTGACGAGCTGCAGGCGTGTGTGTGCGCAAGGGCCTGTATTTGCTAAGGGAAACTCAAGACTCTAAAAGACGAACACGTGCTAACGAGCTGATCGAAGATCACCAACAGAAATCGCCGCACAAAGAGAATTACAGTGCTAGAGTAGGCGTTCATGTGTCAATTTAAATGGTTAACGAGTGACGAGTCCGTACTGAGAAAACTGTCATATGTGTCGACCTACCCCAGCGAGGGTTTGCGCTGACGAAGGCAAGTCTCTTTGCTGAAATGTCGGGAACAATCATGGTTTCTACCTTGTCCGAGGTTTTCGTATATATATATATATATATATATATATATATATATATATATATATATATATATATATGTATATATATATATATATATATATATATATATATATATATATATATATATATATATATATATATATATATATATATATATAAATATATATATATATATATATATATATATATATATATATATATATATACTGTGGGCATTGGGAGTGTGCTGCTGGGATATTTATGCGTGGATGCGACATGATCATTGTTATATCCAGTGTACAACACGGCGGGTCAATCCCTCTGTTCCTTCTACCCATCCAAACCCGTCGCCGCCGTCATCTGTGGATAACAATCATCATCCACGGGCTGTTCCGTCTTTCGGTGGCCTGTGCTCGGCAGCCTAATCACAAGTGGTCCTTTAGCATTTCGGAGCTCTGTCTCTCAATATATATATATATATATATATATATATATATATATATATATATATATAAAAATCTAGAGAAAGATAAACTCACAAAGCGCGCAGAAATAGTGTAAGGAAAGAGTCGGAAACACAGCAAGAACAATAACAAACAATGTTTACTTACGTAGCGGCAACGGGACTTGCCTTCATCAGAGTAAAGTTACATGATTTTGCTGTGTAACTTTACTGTGTAGCAAAATCATGTAACTTTACTCTGAGGAAGGCAAGTCCCGTTGCCGCTACGTAAGGAAACATTGTTATTGTTCTTGCTGTGTATCCGACTCTTTACTTACACTATATATATATATATATATATATATATATATATATATATATATATATATATATATATATATATATATATATATATATATATAGACAGAAAATAAGGGTTGGCAGTCAAGCAAGCAAACCTCGGAAAGCAAAGGGGAGGTTGTGGTGGGTCATAGAAAGAGATGAAGAATTTTTTGAGTCGAAAAGAAAGTGGTGAAAAAATGCCCGCCGGGTGGGATCCGAACACACGACCTCCAGAATACAGGTCTGGTGCGATAACCACTACGCTACCGGCGGGGCTGTTGCCCCAGCACTTTCTCGGGTATTTATGTTAAGGTATGTTTGTTTCCTGCATTTGGGGGTGGTAGCCAGCGCCCCTCGGACTACTCGGGGTGGAGGGGACCTTCTTTTTAACCCCCGGGCCGTGACTCGAGTGTCGACGACATGTCGACAGTGGTCGACCAGCGTTGAACCCCCTTAAGCTCTTTTTGGCACCAAGACTGCCAGAACAGAGGCCCTCGCTAAACATGTAGCGAATCAGAAAATGGGAAATGAGGGGCTCTGTGAAATAAGACAGAAAATAAGGGTTGGCAGTCTGAGTGGCGCTGGCTACCACCCCCAAGTGCAGGAAACAAACATACGTTAACATAAATACTCGAGAAAGTGCTGGGGAAACAGCCCCGCCGGTAGCGTAGTGGTTATCGCACCAGACCGGTATTGTGGAGGTCGTGGGTTCGGATCCCACCCGGCGGGCATTTTTTCACCACTTTCTTTTCGACTAAAAAAATTATTCATCTCTTTCTATGACCCACCACAACCTCCCCTTTGGTTTCCGAGGTTTTCTTGACTGCCAACCCTTATTTTCTGTCTTATTTCAGAGAGCCCCTTATTTCCCATTTTCTGATTCGCTACGTGCTTAGCGAGGGCCTCTGTTCTGGCAGTCTTGGTGCCAAAGAGAGCTTAAGAGGGTTCAACGCTGGTCGACCACTCTCGACATGTCGTAGACACTCGAGTCACGGCCCGGGGGTTAAAAAGAAGGTCCCCTTCACCCCGAGTAGTCTGAGTGGCGCTGGCTACCACACCCAAGTGCAGGAAACAAACATACCTTAACATAAATACCCGAGAAAGTGCTGGGGAAACAGCCCCGCCGGTAGCCTAGTGGTTATCGCACCAGACCGGTATTCTGGAGGTCGTGGGTTCGGATCCCACCCGGCGGGCATTTTTTCACCACTTTCTTTTCGACTCAAAAAATTCTTCATCTCTTTCTATGACCCACCACAACCTCCGCTTTGCTTTCTGAGGTTTTCTTGACTGCCAACCCTTATTTTCTGTCTTATTTCACAGAGCCCCTCATTTCCCATTTTCTGATTCGCTATATATATATATATATATATATATATATATATATATATATATATATATATATATATATATATATATATATATCGGTTAGTGTGTGTATACTTGTATACATAGAAATAAGGGTAAGCAGTCAAAAATGCCAAAGAACGTAAAAGACAGAATGGCCTAGATCTTTAAAACAGATGCAGCTTTTTAAAGACAGAAAGTTGAGAAAAATTCCCCGCATTTCCCCGAGGGGAAGAATGTGAAAGTGCGAATGCACGAGTTGAATTTGCGCGGTTCGGTAATGTTCGCGAAAGAGAGATCACACACACACACACAACTACAAAGAAAGAAAGATGCATTTATTCACAGGCACCTATTTGTGTTGTCGTTGTACTTGATTGCTAGAGCGGATCTCAGCCTTGAAATTTCGTGTCAGTACTCCTTTAAGGAAGTGCATTAGCCCTTCTCACGCCCGATTCCTGGCCAATCCCCCACGTGGGTATATGCCATGTCAGCGGCCAGGCAGTGCGTGCCCATCTCCCCCCGTTGCCAAGGAAGACGAGGAGATTCCTTGCCAATCCCCCACGTGGGTATGTGATGCGGACATCGCCGGTGGACGCAGGTTCAGGGTCGCTTAAGAAGTGCATTGCACTTAAAAAATGTTCGCCAGGTGGGATCCAAACCCACGACTTCCAAAATATGCGACTGGCGCGACGACCACTATGCTACCGGCGTGGCTGTTTCCCCTCCATTTTCTCCTCCCCAAGCGAGGGAAACAAAGTATTTTGTTTCCCTCTCTTGGGGGTGTGAGCCAGCGCCACTCTGATTACTCGGGGTGTAGGGGACCTTCTCTTTAACCCCTGGGCCCTGACTCGAGTTTCTATGACATGTCGAGCGTGGTCGACCAGCGTTGAACCCTCTTAAGCTAACTATGGCACCAAGATTGCCAGAACAGGGGCCCTCGCTTTGCATGTTCGAATCAGTATGAGAAATGAGAGGCTCGTTGAGTTAAGACAGAAATAAGGGTTGGCAGTCAAGAATGCCACTGAAAGCAAAGGTGGAGAATGTGGGAGGTTGTTGAAACAGGTAAACAATTTTGAAAGACAGAAAGAAAGTGTAGAAAAAGTACCAGCTGGGTGGGATCCGAACCCATGACCTCCAGAATACGCGTCTGGTGCGATGACCACTACGCTACCGGTGGGGCTGTTTCCCCTTACTTTCTCGGTTATTTATTTAAACGTATTTTATTTCCCTCGCATGGGGGTGGTAGCCAGCGCCACTCTCACTAATCTTGGTGAAGGGAACCTTCATTTAAAATCTTGGCTGTGACTCGAGTGTCTACCAGATATCGAGAGTGGTCGACATGTGGTAAGTTCTTTTTGTGCAATCTGTTTTCTCTTTTTCGCCCTTCTCTTCTTTAGGGGTTCTTTCGCTTCTGAGGCGTGCCTCCTCGAGTTGTGTCCCGCCCACCTCCAGTCGGGCCGTGCGGCCGGTCAGGAAGGTTCCAACGTAGTTGTAAGACCGTTGTCCCAGGCCGAGCCGGGACACTTGGGCCAGGATCGCCGAGTGCTTCACCTTGTCGAAGGCGCTCTGCAGGTCCAGGCCCAGGATGGCGCGGTTGTCCGAGGTCGGTCCCGACGGCGGAGCCAGCACCTCGCGTTGCAGCAGCAGCATTGCGTCCTGTGTCCCCAGCCGCGAGCGGAAGCCCAGCATGGGGTCAGGGTACAGGCCGTTGGACTCGAGATACCGTTGCCACCGGTCGTTGAGAACGTGCTCCAACACCTTCCCCACGCACGACGTGAGAGAGATGGGGCGCAGGCTCTCTATGCCCGGCGGCTTGTTGGGCTTCGGTATGAGAATTGTCTTGGCCGTCTTCCACTGTCGCGGAAGGCTGCCGGCTCGCCAGTGCTCGTTGAAGTACTTTGTGAGCGATGTTATGGCCGCGTCGCTCAAGTTACGCAGCGCCTTGTTCGTGACGCGGTCCGGGCCCGCCGCCGATCGGCAGTTCAGGGCCTGGGTGGCGCGCCGGACCTCCCACTCCTCGATGTCGCGGTCGAGCGAAGGGTTGGGCGGGCCGGCGTACTCTCCTTGTTGTTCCGTCGCGGTCTCGGGAAGGTAGCGCTCGTTGAGCCGCTTGTGTACCTCCCGTTCTCCGAGCTCCTTCGTCGCCGCGTACATGATTTGCGCGAGCCGGTGGCGTTGATACTCCTTGCTTTGGGTTTCGTCCATCAGGTGACGGAGGAGTTTCCACGTTCCCCCGCGATGGAGCTGGCCGTCGGCTTCGTTGCACAGCTCGAACCATTGCTGCGCGCACAGCTGGCGGCTGTACTTCTCGATTTCTCGGCCGAGCGTGGCGATCCGCTTGCGGAGGGCGCGGTTGTGCCGCTGCCGCTTCCACCTTCGCTGTAGCGAGCTTCGAGCCTCCAGCATGTGCGCGAGCCGGGGGTCTATTCGCGTGGTCTCCTCGGACGTCTCCGTGACGGACGTCGCCTTCTCGACGGCTGCGACGACTTTGCGCGTCCACTGCTCTATGTCCGTGATTTCACCCAGGTCTTCGGTGCGGTAATCGTGCCAGTTCGTCAGCCGGTGCTTGATCTGCCCGTCGTCGGCGCTGGTCTTACTGTTGGGTCGGAGCGGGATGACGACTTCCACGATGTAGTGGTCGCTGCCGAGATTTATGCCCGTGTTCCTCCAGCTAGCCGTACGGTCGTCGGGCAGGTGGAGAAACGCCAGGTCTGGTGTGGTGTCTTTCACGACGGACGTGCCGATGCGTGTGGGGTGTGCTGGGTCCGTGAGGAGTACGTAATCCGCTTCGGCGGCGTCCTCCAACAACTCTCGGCCCTTGACCGTCGTGGCGGCGTGGCCGAGCTCCTTGTGTCGCGCGTTGAAGTCCCCGCACACGACGACGATGGCGCCGTCGCATGCGGAGACTGCCCCGCGGGCTCTGTGCAGTAGTGACTTGAAGCGTTGCTGGTTGTGCTGTGGGTTACTATACACGTTGACCGCCATGACGATCGTGCTCGTGCTCTTGTGCTTGCCCGTGATCACCGAGAGTTCCGTCGCACACATCTCGATGGCGCTTCCTCGGTTCCCCATGAATGCGTCGTGCTTGATGAAAGTGATGCCCTTCCTGACGAAGGTGCACACGCCTTGCGCCGCTCCGCGCCCGCAGGTGCGAGCGCTCGGCGGGCTAGGGTGCGCCCTGTAGCCGGGGAGGGACGGCGCGTTCTCTGCGTGGGTTTCCTGTATCATGATGACGTCGGGCTGCTCCGCCGGCGTTAACGTTTGAAGGTGTTGTTGCAAGACCGCCTTCCGGCACCGAAAGCCGTTGGCGTTCCAGTGCCAGATGCGGAGCGAAGTGCGTTGCCTGGGCGTCGTCATCATGGCGGAGAGACGGTGATCGGGTTGCCGTGCTCTTGTGCTGCGCCCCTTACGGATGCTGCCAGTTGGTTGAGTTGTTGCTGAACGGGCAGGATTGCCTGCTGAATTGCTTGCTGCATGACTTGTACCATTCTGTTGGTGAGTCGTCGCTCGAGGGCGTCAAAGTCCTTCCCCCAGCGGTTCATCTGGGACTCGAGCTTGCGGTAGCGGTTGTTGAGGCTGGCGTAACTCGTCGGCTTGCTGATTGTGCTCGAGGCGGCAGTCGACATGCTGGAACCGGCGTCGCCGATGTCCTCGTCGCACTCGTCCTCCACCTCTTGCTCCCGCGCCGGGGACGCGCGGCGCTGCGTTACTTGCTTCAGCGGCGGGGCCGGGCACTCCGTCGGCTTGGCGGTCATAGTCGTTTCTGCGGGCGCGGGCTTGGACCACGTGGTCGCTCTCGCTCCCCACAGTTCCTCGAGCTTTAGGGTTAGTTGTTCGATAGTTACCCGCTGGGCGTGCACAGTAGCCTGCAGCTCCTTTACCATCTTTCTCAGCTCCACGGTTTCCGGGGAGGCACTCGCTTGTTTCGTGGCGTTATTACCGCGGCGTGGCGGCGGCCGGCTCGCGCTCCTCCGTCTCGACTCCGAGCGGTCGCGGCGCGCGGACTTTGAGCGCCGGCGGCTCGGCGCGGCAGCCGCTCCACCAGCTGCGTCGGCACGCCGCAGGGCTCTGTCATCTCGCCGCTGCTATTCAACATCGTAATGATCGGCGTGGCCCGCCGCCTGGACGAGCTACCCGACGTCCGCTACACCATCTACGCCGACGACATTACGCTGTGGGTGCCGGGCGGCAGCGACGGCCACATCGAGTCGGCGTTACAAGAGGCGGTGGACGGCATAGAGGAGAGCCTGCGCGGCACGGGTCTCCGATGCGCCCCGCAAAAATCGCAACTCCTGGTCCTGCCCCCGACGGGACGTCACCGCAAGAAGACCGAAGCGGAGCGCAGCATCGTGGTACGCGGGAGCGACGGCACGGCGATCCCCGAAGCGACGAGCATCCGCGTCCTGGGTATGCACATCGACGCGAGCCGACGCTACAACACCACCACTGTCGAACGGTTGGTAACAAAGATGGGCATCGCCACGCGCCTCGTCAAGCGCCTCGCCACGCGTGCGCGCGGCATGCGAGAAGCGAGCCTGCTGCGCCTGCTGCAGGCGTTCGTGGTCAGCCAGGTGGCCTACGTGGGAGCCTTCCACGACTGGCGGACCCAAGAACGCGCAAAGCCAAGTAGCCCGCGCCGACCAGACGTAGACCTCGGGGTCGGCCCGACGCCGCGGTGAGCGGTGAAGACTACGGGACGGTGAAGCCCTGCGTGGCCTGACCCGTCCCCGACTGCCGGTACCTCAATAAAGTCCTTTCTCTCTCTCTCTCTCTCTCTGAGGCGTGCCTTGTGCATCCGCTCAGCGAACTCAACTACAGAAATTTTGAAGTGCGTTTTTAACCCATTACCTGCAACTATTTACAAGAATAAAAATCTTGGTATTGTAGACAGCATTGCCAGAAAGTTACTGCTTTCTATTATGAATGGTTATTGTAAAGGGATTGGGTAATTAAGGCTTGTTACTTTGTAGTCGACCCCAAATACGTCCAAAAAATTATTGCTGTTATGGAGACTGTGTTTCCATCGAGCGGCCGTAGTTCAAGTTTCAAAATTTGTACAGAAGGCTAGATTACTGCAAAATAAAATACGTAATTAACCGGCAGCGCCCGCGTTCATTTAGTTAGGAACGCTCGTTGGGTTGGTTTTTACGATAGGCGAAAACATCCGACAGATGGCGACGAGTGTAGTGGCCAGTAGGAAGACGCATTGAAACATCCCCCTCGCCAGGGGCACGATCAAAGGCAGAGCATTTCCGGGGGCGCACGACGTTAAGTAGATTGCGTTACGTTAATGTTGTTGCACTTGTGGCAACTGCTAACGAGAGAGCGCTCGTCAGCAGTAGTTTAAATGAGTCAACGATATAAGGCGTGTTCATAGCATCCAAGTCTGTGTCGGCTTTGTGGCGCAGTTGTTAGAGCACGATGTGCATTGCGTTCCGCCAGCAGAGTCGAGGGATCGAAACCTGGCGCCGGATAGTATTTCTTTTTTTTATATAGTAGGGAGGGGTGCGGCGCGGACTACGGACGCCAACGCGGGTGGCATCATGAGTTACTGAAATGCTCTGCGTTTAAAACTCGCCAAATCGAAGGCTTCTGCTCCAATCAGACATCTACAATCATTTTCGGAAACCACCACCTTCCGTTGCGAAAGAACGATGATCTGCCGCGGGACGCAATCTTCTTGATGAATTTCGTACACGTATTCAAGAAGCGTCAAGTCTGAGGAAAACCCATCTGTGTAGCCCAGAACCAAACGGCAAATATCGGCTTTTTTTTCACTGCCAAATTTTTGAACAGGCTTTATGAGATCGCATAGTCAGCACAAAAATTACATCAGTGGCTTCGACAGTTCGATTTTTTACTCCTCTCCCGTACAAACTAAGCTCTGATAGCACCACGCTGGTATTGCACAACCAAGGGAGGTTGTGCAATATGTAATGATTTTGCTTACAAAAGGCGGGAATTATATATCACGAAGTTCACACTACAGGCAAATATTCAAATCTCGTTCATTCAAAGAATTGATTGATTGATTGATTGATTGATTGATTGATTGATCGATTAATTGATTGATTGATTGATTCAACGCGCTGACGCTGCGCCAGCAACTTGGCGCGCTGTAATTGAGGTCTCCGTAATCATTTTAATCGCGTTGAGACCTTTGAGACCTTTTTTCTCGCTTTTCGCCTCCACCAGAAAACCGACCGCCGCTGCCGAGAAGCAAACTCGCGTCCTTGGGCTCAGCTTCACAACGTTTTAGCCACAGAGCCACCGCGTCGGGTTTTGAATATTTCGGATTTATGGATAATGGGAACTGTGCAATTTCCTCCCGCAAAGCATCGATAGCAGGCTATGTGTATAAAGGTTTGGTAATTCAAACAGGGTAACTTTCGTCACGTGTAACTTGAACTATGCGCCGCCACGCCAGCGGCTTCTCGTGCGGCACACATAATAGGAACGCACCCGCTGACTGCATACGAGTCTGCGTAGCCTTCGGAACAAAGTGAACGGGGAGAAAAGGTGCGATTAGAAAAAGCTGTTAGAATTCACAGATTATTACAGTTAGAAATCACGGTTTTTCTAGAAATTATAAATCACGGATGTGAGGAAGACGTCTTGTTTGCGAACTATGTTTATGTGGAGGCGAGTGCGGCAGGTTCTGAAAACAAACGCAGATCTCATCGCTGCCAGTTACGAGTAGGCGGAGGGGAATGAAGTACAAATTGGGCCATTCTCTCAGAAGTCATGATCGCATTGAACGCCGCCCTCTTTTCCTTGAAGTTCGACAAAGGCAAAGGGAAGGCAATCCGCTACATTCTCTTGTTAAAGTAGACATGTCTTACCGCTCCCTCATCGCGAAATTGTGATATCTTCGCTTTCCAGGATTGTACTTTCATTTACTTTCTTTGCGAGCTTTTAACCTTAAAGGAAAATGTATGCGGAAACACGATATCGAAACACCTCTGCCCCTAGCACACGCCATCTCCCTTCCCTGTCCTTAGAAACCACACTACGACAGGTAAGAAGAGGCGAACAAGAAAAAAAATGGCATGTACGAAGTGCAGAACCAACACCGTACTCTGGTTCTCAGTGCGGCTTTCCTTCCTAACTTTCTGAATATTCTACGGGGGACAATTGCGGCGTTCCTTTCGGGCACTAGCAAAATACTCCATTTTTAATCTCCTTGGAAGACCTGACTAAAATTTCCTTCGTCAAGAAAGCACAAAATAAAACAAATGATCAACCCAAACCAATACAATGTTGGAACACTTTGGTAAGTAACAACTTTGTTTGCATTACATTACTCCTGCCTCTGTCACTAGACAATATCTACTGAAAATGCTGTAGAAGAGACACTGGGGTGCCAAAAAGGCACAGATAATACCTCGTTCCAAATGATCTGTTAGAAGACAGAACGGGATACCAACAAATGACTGCGTTTTTCCGCGTTCTCTGCGCAGATCCTCTTAGTGTCATTATCCATTAACATACGCATATAATCACATGTCACTGTCTCGCTTAGTAAAAGTATCATGATTGAATTTCATATCAATTGAATGACGCATTACTGTCTCTAATGAGAAAAACAAAGAAGTGGCGCCAAAACAAACCATCTTTCAGGTTTTACAAGGGAAGTATATTTACAATCCTGTTTGTTTTTCGGATCTTTGCATCGATAAAGGCATCCGTAATAAGGTGCAGAGCCACGGTTAGCATGTTCATTCCCCTGCTGGCATCGGTGAGGAGACCTCAACTTTCTGCAAGTACGAATTGGTCATGATACAGATGGGGTAACTTTCTAGCACCTACAGTTGCACATAAAACCAGTCATACATAATATTTTGCAGAAATCCAATCAAGCGGGGTGAACGCCAGTTTTTTTCGGTGGTACGGATCTCCTAGAGTCAAAGGGCTGCGACCCATCTTGCATGCCGCCACTCGTAAACCAAAAGTGCCCTGAAAAAAAAAAAAACGAGTCGGCATCTGCTGACAGTTGCCTCCGTAATTGATGTTGAAGAAAACTGCGAAAAAAATGTCGTTGTCACACGCTGTAGGTTCACCAGTACTAATCCTGAGGACACTTTGTATGTAGGGGAGCGATAGAGACCCCGCTTTTTTTGCCTTGGACGTGCCATAGTCTCACACTGCGATGAGGCACACTCACGCACGCTTTTCGCATTCTGTGACTTCCATCAGGAAAAATATTAGAGTAGATCTTGGGAGGAAGTAAGGGATGAAAGCTGCGTTGCGTGCGTGGCAAAGAAACATAGGAGATAATCAATGTGCATAATATGCGAGGGGCGGTGACCCTGCGTGTGATGATCGTCTTGGGGTCACAGCCTTGTGGCTGCCGTGGTCGCGTACTTTGTTTTGCGCTACCAACAGCTCCGGTTCCCTCGGATGCATCGGCCTTCCCGTCACGTCTATTGCCTTCAGTCGTCTAGGCTCACCGATCATGCATTTCTTCTATGATAGCGTACACGCACTGCTCCCTGGCAAACTGAAATAAGGTGTATTCAAACATACCAGACGTGAAAAAGCATGGACTAAAAAGAATAATTGCGCGAAGAATCGCAACGAATGTTTTTTTTATGTAAGTAATTTTGGTCAATGAAGGGTGCACAATAAAAAAAACGGTTAAATCCTCATGAAACCAATCGGCAATTGTTTCTGTTAAACCACGCTCGCTTTCGCAGCTTTCGTTAAATTTAGTGTAATGGTATCTTCCGTGAGATTTTTGGTCGTTAATTCTTTAAGCTTAGCCTTATTAGCGCGGATAAAGTAATTTGTTTTCGTATAGGATAGTTTCCAAAACCGTAAGATTTACGAACAATTTTTGAAGCCAACAGAAACATTTTACGGCTTTGAGGCGTGCAGTATGCTTACAAAGACGGGCAAAATAAATAAAAAATACCAGGTACGCTTCACCCCTCTTCCATTTATTGGTACGATCAATAAGCCATTCATCCGAAGAAAGCTAGACTCACATTTCTTAATTGAATGTTAGAAGCCTTTCAAGTCGAGGCTTTAACTATACAAAAGAATGATGTGTGTTTTTGCTACACGAACCAAGATATTTCTTTCGTGTGATCTCGATGAGACACACATATCTAACTTTTTGTGCGAATATTTTTTCACAAGCGCCCCGACGACTACAGCGGCAAATCTGAAGCCATAGTACACATAACCTACCCCCGAGGTTTTATGAATAGTTTAGTTAACAAGCGAGGCTACTTCTTCAGAAAGCCCACAACATGGTTTCACTTTCTTAAAGCAGCAATCTCTACGGGTTTCCAAGCAAAAAACAGATTCCCTCCCATTATTCGATGGCTTCCTCTTGCACTATACGGAAACCATAAAGTCCGGTCGTTTGTACCTTGGGTTAAAATACCGACATTTCGTGTGGAGACGGATTTTCAGCTCAAGAAAGCAAACGCAAACACGACGTGAAGAAAAGACTGCCCGGACGGAGAGAATAAATACTTGTTGATGAGCGTAGGTGTTGACATCAAGGTGCTCGGCCGGTGGAGGGCATCCGTATTAGGGCATACCCAGCCTTCGACTAGCCTTCGAGGCACTCTTTCCCAAGTCTTTGCCGGTCTCCAAGGACTGAATGCCACACAAGCCATTCAGTGCCCGTAAAATGTGCAACGCTTGTACTTTTTCGTGCCTTCCTTGCACAACCCTTGCCCCTACATTCCTTGAATTAATTAGGTTCTTAGGAACATGATCAAAACTTACGACGCGGCATTTCTTACGTGCAGGAAAGCGTCAACACTAGAGAGTTTTAGCATAGCGGCTAGCGGAGGCTCACGCTACGGTGGCGGGTTACCGGGACCCGACCGCGCATGCGCGCGCGGGGAGGGCGAGGAGGTTGCCCTTCAGTAGAGAGAAGGCGCGGGCATGGCGAAGGCCGGCTGGCGGAACTAATCCCCCCACCGGAACAAATTTTCACCTTCCCAGTCGGGCCCCGCTACCCGCCGCCGTAGCGTTAGCGGACGGTACCCGGTATGCTAAAACTCTCTACTGAAGCCGGGCAGGGCGAAACATTTCTTTGAGTAACAGAAACATCCCCCACCAATATACGATAAATATTTTACAATATTCTAAAAACCGATGTCATAAAATCTGTGCTTGCTAAGATTCGAACGGTATTGATGCCTACTTAAAATTCTTTTAAAGGAGCTGTACTTTTAACATCTCGCTTATATGCTTTACATTTATCAACGTGTAAGGTAGGCACTGAATCCATTAAAGGGTGCTACACCATTGTTTCCTTCCCTGTTCAGTCACTTTATTTTCAGGCGAAATAAACACTATAATAAAATTTAGTTGGGCTATGTTTGAAAACGAATTTGTAAATCAGATTTTCCAGGAATATATACGCCAAAAACTTTTCACATTGCAGCACTGATAGCGCAAACCGTGCTGTATTTTTCAACGCATTATTTGGATTTTGTAAAGGTGGTCTGTACACGATTACATTCATTGACACATTATACAAAAATATAGGGCCAGTTGTCATCGCTACCTTCGCAGCGGAGAAATTTGAAGGACAAACATGTTTCGACGTGGAAGTGGATGTGTCAAGATGATCCGCAATAGCCATTTGAAGCAGCATCACATTTTCTGATATCAAAAGTAATGTGAGCACTTCAGTCGAAGGATGCCAATACGGCATTACCAGTTTTTGACATGGGCCGGTTATACTCACTTTCATGTATACAAACGACAAACCACGTTGAAGCCCGTATGAAGATAATGTGTTCACAGGGAACTCTAGAGTCGTCCTAATTTTGGACGAAGGCATAATAGTAGCTTCCATGTGAATAAAAACCACCTCCTGAGTGTATGACGGGACTGCCACCGGGAAGCCCTCTTGAAAATATGCTAGTTTAAATGTAGTAACTGGTTGTATTTACTAACTCATTGTGAACTTTACTATTCCGCAGAACCGTACGTCTGTCCTTGCAATATGTATTGACCTTTAATGCTAACGTTGCTAGTCTACACACTTGGTAACTACTGCTTCTTTGAAACTAACATTCACTAATGGTAATAAAATTGTATAACTCATTGAACACAATGACTACAGCACTTTTGCACTCCGAATCACGATTAAAAATCTTTGCAGATACACATACTGACTTGTATGTGCTTACAATTAAAAGCATAATACTTAAACTATCGTAAAATATTTTATTTTCGGGACAATCCCACCGGTTCTGTTAGAGGACTTTTCGCTGCTGGTTATAAAAGCAAGCGCGGATGTATATCTCAGGTAACGCAGATATACTCGCTTTCCCTATGCATCCCGTTGCTTTCCTTGCTCAATTTATTTTTTGTCCAAGTGGGATATGCGAGTGTTGAATGTGTGTCTATGTCGTGCTCCGAGCTCGGCCGATCTAGATTGTCTGGCGTAGGTCTTAACTACGTTATGCAATATCAGTTCATAAAACGCACTAAGTACCAAGTGGACGCTGTGACAAGAAACTGGTTTTTGTTATGTTAGTAAATGCCACCACCTTTTTATTAGCGTAAGAGCTATTAACCCATAGGAAAAGTGAATTAAATCATTTTTTTAAAGATGTTTAACTTTCAATGAGTTATCCAATTAGTTGCTGCTATTACTCACAGATTTGGCGTTAAAAATCTAGCGACTCGTAACGGTACCTATTTACGCAAGGCCCAACAAAAAACATCAATCCAGCCACAACAAAAATGGCATAAATAGGTCTAGAGTTGCTTATATACGAAACAAAAGTCTACAGATAACGTTTGCGTTTAAACTAGGTTAATCCCTATTTATTCAATACGTAGGTATTGGTAGCACGACAGAAGTAAAGACGTTCGAACCTCATCGGGACAATTATGAAAGTTTTAAAACTTGAGAAAAAACTGTAATAGCAATTTCGTTTCTATTTAGATATTTCATGCAAGCTCAATCTTGGTCGAGGCGGGTGTGTTTCTTTCAGATGGGGTAAACAAGCCCACCCGTTGGTCGAAGCATTGTCGTTCGTTCCAGTTCCCTAGCCGATCGGAATTATTTTCAGCCCTCCATATGATGCATCTAACCAGCCGAGGTGTAGCTTCCGTTACTAAAACCCAAAAATTTTAATATCTTTAGAGCTAAAATAATCTCGGAACAAAAAACTAACAAATTAACCCGCGGCCAAATAACTATGCAAACGCACAATCACAGCAATAATTTTCTATAGCACTACTTTAGGAACCCTCGCAACGCGGACAGCCCGCACTAATACAAAAGAGAAGCAATAAAAGAAACAAATGAGCGCTTAAAACATCTATTTGCGTGAACAGCAGACAAAACCCATGTCTGTTTGCTGGGACGCTGCCTTTGCGAGTGAGGAACTGTTAGCTTGATCATGCGAAAGCTCACTCCGGGCATCGAACTACGATTGCTCGCTGTGGCTTGCCTGGCGAAGTCAATCAAGTAAGCTGGTGGTGACAAAGGAAGAGTGGAAGTGCACATCCATTTAGCTGCAAGTGCATTGGACCGCGAAATCAGCGACACCCATTCGCAAACACATTGCGGGAACGGGTGATCCAAGTACTGTGGTGCGCGTCGCTCAACAATTATTCGCCGAAGACAGCGCAGGGGTTTCGGCACTCTACTTTTGTTTTCCCTTTCCTTTCGCCCACGCAATAAATTGCCCATAGAAAGTAAATATTTACACGTCTGCTTTGTTTAGCATTACGTGATTAAAACACAGCACAGATCTCAAAACTATGAGTTCTGAATTAAAAATTTTTATTATTTTACCAATGTCTTTGTTCTGTATAGCGCTGCGTCTGTGCAGTTAGAAGTGATGTTTACTAGGGTGAATGCAATCTCTATCTCTCCAGTACCATAGCATTGCTACCGCTGGTCCTGTGCTGGTGTAATACTTCAAATTTGCCCAAAATTCCCTTTACGCTAAACCATTTCTCAAAACTCATGGTAGTAGGTGAAAAGCATGTTTATCTAAATATCACGCGCATTTCTGCAACACAAGTAATGATTGCAATGGTAAAATCCCCGTAAACTCAAATCAGATTCAAATATTCTATGCCAAATAAACATATTGTGGATCCCAAAGTTAGGCTTCTTTTCCCGAAAATAGGACCCAGAGCGATATCATCGTATGTGTTTTTAAACGTGAACCACACAGCCATTAAACAAGCATTTCCGAAGAGTGAGTGCTGATGAAATGCGGTCAGCTATCTAGCACTCGTGCGATGTAGTCATCCTGAGTAACCTATTGTCATTGCCACATAGCTACCAAGTGTTCATTAAGCTATTCGCATTAAGTGCACCAGTTCTGCAGCGTATGCAAGCAAGCAATTATTGCAGCGTAACCAACTAGGATAATTATTTGCCCATCTAACGAGCGCTTGGTACTTGCACCCACCATTTCTTTACAATTCCTTCCACAAGAAAACCGCGTCAGCCTAATCCATCTCGACGCACAATTCCACATCCGTTGCGTGTACCAAATTACAAGTGAGCATCGGATGAAAACCCCAGATAGCGCGGCCCTGACCGCCCATTATTTAGCAGATTACGCCACCTAGTGGAAACGCAAGCTGAGTATTTCACCCAGCCCAATTACATTAAACTGCGCAGAAGTTAATCTGCGCACAGCTAATTAGTACCATACCTTAACTCACAATGGTGGAAGCCCGTGATGCCCGTTCTGGGCTTTTCTGAAAGTCCAAAAAAAAAGATTAACTGGGCGAATGTGTTGGCGGGCTATTTAGCATGAGCTGATGCAAGTATTTGTTGATGGTATTTGTTTGTAGGTATGTGTCTACAAAATATGCACACACATATGTTTACAGAAAAGTATGTTCGTTGAAATGAGAAAAGCGAACTAGAACGTGCGTCTTCAAATTGCTATTCACAACCCGAATAAAACATTTTCGCTTCTAAGGGGCGATCAACCTGTAAAGCGGGCCTGACTAGCTCACCGGATGTTTCTAAGTACTCTCGCTTTTTTTTTTCAGACCAACGTCACAATGACAATTGACAGCAGCGAAGCTTCAGAGCAATGAGCCATGTAATAAAAAGAATACGCCCGATATGACAAAATAAACGACGTGACGCATTACATACCTTTCTTGATGGCATTTTAACCCTAGCAACGCTAAACGTGAAAGGCGTCCAAATGTTATAAAAAAGAGCGAGCACTGCTCTTGAACAAGGAAGAGAAGAAAAGGGAGGCTAGAAAGTTGTTGACCCAAGTCACGTTTGACGCTCTCTGGACGACACTCAAATGGCTAAAAACTGCTGCCTCAAGAAAAGCAGTTTCATTGAGCTGGAGGGCACGTAACTGCGCGACTGCTTTACAAGGGATTTCTAGCGACCACAAAAGATGCCAGGCGGACTCTTCCGGGGGCTATGTTTGTTTCTGATTTTCCCTCTTGCGGCGACAAATTTTTCTCACATACGTCTAGGTTCCGTTTTGAATCAGGAGCCTGCGCAGTCCCGGGAGCACCTATTTAGGCACTCCCTAGACGACGCAACTGCCTACGTGGTTTGAAGCTTGAAGAGGTTGCAAGTGCCAGATGTGCAATAAAAAGTCTTCTGCAGGAGCTTAGCCAGCACAAGCAAGCGTGAAAGTGCTCATCTTGCTTTGAGCATTTTGAGAGACATTATGGATTGCCAGCAGACATTACGGAAGTATAAGCAATGAATCGAAAAAAACAACGCCTCGTAGTCTTTCCTGTCATAATCAGAGGCGAGCATATCTATCTCACGAACATTACAGTGTTGACAAAACCACAACTCAGTCTCCTACGCCTTGGTTGTCCTTGCGAAGCAGTCTTTGTAGCGGCAATGATTTAACAATGTCAGATATCCTGTTGTACGCTGCAGGGCACGCTAAGCATCCTGCGTGCCGCGCTTGACATTTTTGCTACGCTTAAATCTCGCATTAAAAGAGCAGGAATAGCCTTCAGCCATAACTAAGCTAGTTGAGCACTACGTATAGTACCAGATACGCTGGTTTATTCCAGTTGTGAGATTGTATTGTTCATTTATTTGCACAGAGCAGAGTTTAATATCATAAAATTTTAGAAGTGTATATGAACTTCCAGCTCAAAGGCTTCCGCAAGATACGCACGCTAATTCTTGCTTTAAAAATTATGACTGTGACTATATTTAGGTGCATTTGCTACAGTAAACGCATCTTCTGCCCTTTCCAAGGAATATGAAACTTCGAAACTGCGCACGACATAAACTTACTAGCTTGATCATGGACCCGCTCATTATTTTTTCCACTTCTAGTGTGCTTATATCGATCCAATATTTTGGTTCACACCAATTATACCCAGCTGGCACATAGAACTTGGTTTTATCACTAAGTGACAAAGCCTTTATGGCTTTAAAATTTTCGCTTCCTATTATTGCATTTTTATTATGGGGAGTACTACTTGGGATCGAAATTTCTGTTTTTCACCCAAAAAGGTTTCCGGATCTTGATTACAGAGAGTGCACCTTCACAACTCATCAAGGACTCTGAGTTAATGACCACACCCACGTGATAAACTGAATACCCAAGTTGGCTTAAAAAGCGCATAAGGCGTCATTCGACAATCTAGGCTTTTCTTTTCAGACTACGTTCGTGCTTTGTTTCTGTATTTGTTTTGGTAATCCGTATCCTTCTTTGTTATTTGGAAGACGCGACTACAATGTCCTAATTTTTTTTTATTGATAACTAAGAATCCTGCAACACTAAAAAAGTTGAAGTGCACCTAACCAAGTATTTGACGTCTCGCAAAAAACACACGCGTACAAGACCCCTCCTTAAGTGGCGTGCTTAGTTCTCAGTCTTGCGTTGGCCGCAACTAAACTTCGAACCAAATACAAGGTACCATGAAACAAAAATTGTTCCTACAAATGCGCGTTGTACTCGAAATTGTTCCAAGGCCAATAATTACTTACCGTCAGTCAACCAAGAAAACTGCCCATCTATATATCTAGAGAACTGCAGCGAAAAAAGTCCCATACTTTTCTTATTCTTTTACGAGCTACCGTCAGTTTGTATGGGTCCTTTTCCCGCGCTGCCACCTAAATTACCATACTGCGACTTGAGAAAAAGCGAAGGTTAGGTCGAAATGCTAACATCGATTTTTCTGGCCGTCCCAAGAGACAAAAAATGACAATTTTGAGGCGTCAGCTAGGATTCTAACCTTCTGAAGAGAATCGTGGCAAAGACAACTACCAACCACTCTTAGGTTTAAAGTTGCGACACTAACGTCAAACGAGGAAGCGCCACTGAAGCACGCATAGCAATGGATGTACGCCTGCCAGATTTATATCTAATGTTTTCATATCTGCGGTTGTGGTTCCTCGTCACCAACAGAGACATCGCATTTACACGATTTATCTGGATGTTTCATGACTGAAAATACGTCATTACTACATACATTTAAAAATTGGTGGAGTTAGAGCCTTCATTTGATTTCATTTTTCTAGTTTACTTATGTGAAAAGTTGCTAAGGTTCTAGAAAACAATTACCTTATTTTCATGCATTATCAATAATGCATTATCAATAAAAGCGTAAAGCAATATCTTTGTCTTGATATCTTTTGTACCAGTCTGACACGTACCACCAACTCCTTACAAAACTATTTTCTAGCTACAAAGGTATCCCGCGTATTTTACTGTGCGATGCCTCGACGTCAGGATTTTTTGTTTGCCCGCACGAATCTATTCACGAAACAGAGAAGCACACTAAGATCGGGCACCATAAGAACATTGCAAAAAAATGTAAAAGTGCTGCCACTGGAGGTTGCAAGTTACATTAACAACGAAGAAGAGTCAAACAGCGCCGGTATTTTCTACCAGTTTCGAAGATGCATAAACCCATATAACCTTGAAGACTAGTTAAATAAAAAACGTGCCTCGAAAGAAAATAAGAAGTTGACGTCAAGCCCATATAAGAATAACCTCTTTATTCGGCGTGTTGTCTTTGTCCTGGTAGAACCTGCATTCAACGACAAAAGCATATAATGGTAAAACTTCTACATTAATCCTTTAATTAGGGCCCTTGTTCGACCCTTCTTTCCCGATGACGAATGCTTCTTTGTCCGTAATTAAACTTAGCGCGTTATTTCGCATGAGAAACCTGATGGCTTTTCTAATTTCTCGGAGGAAGACGGACGTCAGTGTGGCTATAAAACAAAAAAAATGTGCTTTGACGCGGGAAATCGACAAATTAAAACAAGAAAGCCTTGGTGCCGACAGCCTTAACGAAAAACGTACCGAGAGGAAACTGCCAGAATGCTGTGGAAAGCGTATTCTTTCGACAATGCTTAGCACGCGAAGTGTGTGGCGCTTATAAATAAGCAGCACTCCATCAAGCCGTCGCCGCTGGAAGAAAGCGGGTGCTCGGTGGTTGGCAGAAGGCAATACGCGTGTGCTATCGCCGTGCACCGAAAACAGTAGGCGCAGAGGATGTAGCCTGTTGGCCTTCTTCCGTGTCCGCAGCCCCCGCCCGCATAGGGCCTTATCACAATTTCAAACCAACTGTTTTCTTTTTTATTTTACCATCACTCAAAAGGTGTCGAGCATTGCGGCTGGCTGTTTCTTTTCGCCACCGATTCAATTTTTCAGGCGAATTCAGATTTTCCGCGATCTGTTAAAAATGTTTTATCGCTGCACTTTCTTTACTTTACTTTTAAGATGAAAACGCTTTGGATCTGGTTGTGCGAATGAGCCATGGTCAAAAAATACACCGCGCATGCGCCGAACAAAGAAGCGCGAATGATACTAGAGCGAAGAAAAAGCGCACGTGATTTGTTGCGCACTGAGCGGTCACCCGACAGTACTGCTCCCACCATTAAGTTTCATACTAATATGTGGTACAAGGAAATGGCACGATTGTCTATGCGAGCCACGCTTCAGTGAGCGCGTCGTCAGGCACAGGGTAGGAACGCTGCACTTTTCGTTGCCGTGGTCGGCTCGTAAACAGGCTTAAAAGTTGCCTGTGGCTGCAAAGATATTATTATGACAAAGTATTGTTTAAAATGGCCATGATGATAGAAAAGTTGAGCTCCAAAATATTTGTGTCAGAAAATATTTGGAAGCTTTGTGCAAAACGACAAGGAGCAAGGATTGTTGCCATATTTTTCTTGATTTGGCTTCAAAAGCGTAAAGAATTCAGGTGGCTAGCCAAGAGAAGTAAGAAAGGTAGGAACGTTGCTGGTTCTAATCGCGGCGCCCATGACGGCACGTGATAACAGTGACGGATTGGTCACTAGTGTATCCTGGTACATAACTGCGTTGCCGCAAGCAAAGTCGGCCCATGGCGGCTCTCCCAACTGAATCTCCTAGAGCAGCCGCCGCCTCAACCAGAGGCGTAGCAGTCCCACACGAGCCAGTTAACTCGGAGTGGAGCACCGCAACATTCATGGCCGGCATTGCTGCTTCATCTGGCACTCTAAAAGCCAATGAAGATTGTGGCGCCTACGAGGACACCTTAATAGGAGTAGAAACGTTACTCAGAAACGTTTCACTTTCGGCTTCCAATGCGAAAGAAGTTGTCGGGGTCTCAGCCGAACATTCTGTGTAATGGTATATTACTAATATGTGACCGACGCGGCATGTTGTTTATCACACTTTTCAGTAACAATATAGTGCCCATACTGATAGTTAAAGCGACTTCTAGGGCAAGAAATACTTCCAGTTTGATGTCAGCTTTTGTGAGCTGCCTTTATCCCTCGATGAAGTAGGCTTGCCACATGTTAATTAAACATGTGAAAAAATCAATGCTGTTGCACAAAGCGATATTTTATCACGACTGCTGCTCGCCATTTTGCATAAGCGGCCCATCAAACACCCACATTATTCCTGGCATAGTCAGGCAGATGGCCTAGATGCAACAAAAGGTTATTCATAAGCCTGTCATCAACGTTGAATCAAACCTCACGTGGTAATCATACTGCGTAGATTGATTGCTGCCTGAATAATGAATGAATACAAGGCATAATGATAAAAATAATGATTCCCGCATTACTGAGCGGGAATCCTACGGAGCATACGACGTTTTACTGCTAAGATAGATATTTATTCTGTGGCGTGACAAAAAATGTCATTCAAGCCGCCAAAAGTGACCATCTGGGGAATCCAACATACATGTAATGTCAGGATTCGGTTCAATCAGTCCCCAACGGAAGCGAAAAGCTCTTCCTCTACGCGAGCTTTCGAATTTCACAGATGGCTGTTGAATTTTTTATTCGCATCAATTTGAAATAGGTTAGTGATTCTTATCGTCCATGCTTTATCTTCTTCATTGCGAAGAAAGCGGTTTGTGGGTACTTCATTCTCCAGCTGGTATTAATTCTAGTGCTTCCCGGATAACAGCTTCAATAAAACTTCTCGCAACGTTCCTGTACAATATTTAGGACCATCCCCTGGTGAATCTTGTATTTCCCGTTTGTTACACCAACGCGTCCCCGTATCCGAATCGGCCAGCCCATGATGTGTGTGTAACAAATGCAGCAGGGCATGAAATGACCGCGGTCACAGTCCGCACAACATCTGCAGAGGCTGTAGAGGAAGTTGCAATTGCCCTAGCCGCAACGACGGGTGACGACGCCATCACAGTGCTGACAGTCTCCCAGGCACCTTGCCGTAATTACCTACGGGGGCGCATTTCCAAAACAGCGCTTTACGTCCTCAAGAGCATCCCCCGACTCCCCGAAGTACACCTCGTCTGGGTACCTGGACATGAATTCCTGCAAGGTTATGAGGCGGCACATGCCGCTTCCCGCGCGCATACAAACCGGGCCATTACCGAAGGGGAAACAAATTCACTTGTTGCCCCCAAAATGGACCCTCTCACGAATTACGCCGAAATATTAGCCCACTACCGTCTCGACCGAAGAAAATACCCGTAACCGCACCCAAGACTATCCAGACATGAATCCACCACCCTCAGAAGACTGCAGACAAATACATATCCCCACAGCACCCTTCTTCACGCCATTTACCCAACTCAATACCCCGCCACCTGTAATTTCTGTCCTTCTCCTGGCACCCTATATCATCAGGTATGGGAGTGCCCAAAAACACCGCACCTCCCTGCCAACCCACCCCATTATTTGAGCAGTTGATGGCTTGCCTGACTAGTCCGGACCTCAGGATCCAGCAAGACCTGGTGACGAGGGCCCGGACAGCCAGCCGCACCCAGGGTATCCTGGACTAAGGATGCCCTCCACCAGGCGGGCGCCCTAACATTTGCGCCCCAGGCTCGCAAATAAAGATTTATAAATCAATCAATCCCGTTTAATGGCACCGATAGGTTAATATTCTCCAAAGTACAACGGTACCTAATGCAGCAGCATCTTGTTTTGCCTACATGCTAGCACTGTGGCAGCTAGTGCCTTTCCTCTTCTTTTTTCTCACTGTCGAATCAAGTTCAGGAACGCTAAGGGAGAATCGCAGTAGCAGCTCAGTGACCGCTGGTGGCGGTCCACTTAGAAAGTTTGTAAGCCTTTCTCAAGAGATGTCTTCCATGGGACCAGGGTAATATTTCAGTTTGATTTATTTTTCGTGTGATAACATATTATAGAGAGTTTAGTATTTGCTGTTCTTTTGGTGCCAAAGTGTCGCATTTGAGTCCACAAAGACAATTATCCGAAAGACGATATTCATTTTGAATAGCAGCCCATAATGATCCCTTGCCCTAGACGGAAATTCTGGCAAGAAATGCTTCGCGCGTGTTGATGTTCTGATAAAGTGATATGAAATTTAAAGGGCTGTTTTTTTGACAATAGATAATAATTCTGTCTTTGGGCGCGGAGTTATTTGGTTCGCCAAGGACGCGTTCCTAGTCTGTGCAGGATTTCGTGAATAGTTGTGTATTGTAAAATTAAAAATACGTGATAATAACTGTATAGTTTTGATTGCGTCCTGTGTAACGGGTAGTTCGGGTGCTCCAGGAGGAAAATTATTTCATAGTACAAACGGTATTACGGCACTGAGGGCGAGGCTATTTCGCCTCTTAACACTGGCGTGGTATAATCACACCCACATTCAAGCACAAGACATTGTGATTATGTTTTTACGGCTCCTATTATAGGTACATCAATTAAAAAAACTACTCGCAAATTGCGAAAGTCGAGCCTTTGTGATGTAGCAAAGGAACCACCGCAGCTTACCAACCACCGCAGCTTATGACAGCGGTCGCACGAAGCAGTTTCTACATCAAAACAGATAACTTGGCGAGTTGGTTTAGATTAACCTTCACTAGGCGCAAAAAGACGCGGACGAACGACAGAGGTAAATACAAACAGGGCGCCCATCGCAACTGAAGTTTATTTTGACAAGAAGGAACATATATACACATTCCCGGAGCATGTTACCCACTGCTAATATGAATTTCATCATATGGTCTTATCTAGGTGTGCTACTTCGCGCGGCGATAGTCCTAGGGGCGGCTGGCTGACGCATTTTTCGCATCGTTTTTTGATTACGCAGGCTTCGAGTATTTCCCTACTTGTTTCACAAGCACGTTTGTGCAAGAATGTGGTAGCGCAAAAGTTTGCGCTACCACCGTTATTATTATCGATAACCAATCAATGTTTTTAACCCAAGTGATAAATATGTATATTTGATGCGCAAATGGTTGGCTGGTTGGCTACTTGCCGTTCTTGGGTTTTTCTCCAGTTCTACTCGAAACGTGCTTAATTCAAGCTCACCTTCCAAAAGGGGGCATCAGGAGTTCACCTTAAAAAAATTTGCAACGCAAACTTTCTTTGTCAGCCCGAGCTGTGTGTTCGCGCCTCTTGCACCTTTTTTGTAAGTTATTGTGTGGTTCATTTAGGAACCATGCACCTAGCTAGGCGTTAGAAAGTTCTTTGAATAAATATTGCGGTTTATTTGCCATCATCGCCCAAAATCTGGCAACTTGTTTTAGTATATTCGGAAGTCCGCAGCCGGTTCCTGACTGGTTTGGCATCAGTTTAAAGAGAGGGACGTTTTTTCTCGCGTTACGACTCATTTCAGCTTTGTTCATTTCCCTTGCCGAATGACCCCCATGATTTGGCTGCTGGGGCTGACCAAATTTCCACTGCGCTGTCTTGTATCTCAAGTCACCCCCAACCAGCCTTAGCGCGTGAGCTCGCTGGCAGCTACTAGATCAGCATATCAGAGTTCTCATAAACTGAGGAATGCTCGTTGCAAATCCACCAAACAATCACAATTTCCAAGTACATACTGCAAACAGGGTCGCTGCATCTAGTCTTGGTCGGCTTGCTACAGGACAGTTCAAGTCGACCTATATACGGAGGACGACATCATTCAACTTTGAAAGCTTTGCGAATGAACCCCTCCTAACGTATATAGAACGAAGCGAACAACCCAAAATATTGAAGAAAATTTACTCAGACCGATTGAGGTGGACAAAGTTACAAAAAACGGGGCATCTACACTAATGCGAAACATGAGGAGGAGCGAAGCATGTAGTTGTTAAGTTTATTCCAAGATTGTAGGTCTTTCTCTTGGCGCACGGCGCGTTCTGATTGGGAGCCGAAGAAGCGTTGGTGGGAAGAGCAATCGCGTGCTTGTTGAGGCGATGGGGCCATCTGTTGTGTGGAATCGGGTTTGAGCAATTCGCATGCCCCATCTGCATCAGTTTGAAGCAGTGGCAGGGGTCAATGCGAGCGAAGTGCAATGGCCGCGCCTAGTCCTGGGGCGCGTCTTCCGTGATCAACGAGTCACCTTTCCACCTTCCGTTGCGGCGACTGACCAGGCTACACGATCAGGCCCTTCGTCAAGGGCCGGTGGGTATTCCAGAGTAACGCAAGTTATAACCCGTCTGCAAACACCTTCTCCTTGTGCGTGACCATAGCTAAAGTGGACAGGGAGCGTTCCACAAATATTTAGATTATGATAGTTTATTTTGAACAGGCTTTATCCATTATGCAGTTTTGGTTTAGCGCGCTTGACGTTCTACCACGAGGCGCTGGAAAACGAGAATGCTCGTGTTTTATTACCATGACTACAGGGGAGGACGACATGAGACGCCGACAGACCTCGCCCCAAGGCTGCTTTGCCTCTATAACATACAAAGACAAGATATTGTCACGGGACGTTGCGGACAATCCCCATGGTGCCGGGGATCACCACAACGACGATGAAGGCGAAGAAAAAGCTGTTGCCCGTGCGCAGCAAGCTCCGGCTTTAGACTTCAGCCTGCAGGAGTTGCCTGCATTTCAGGTGCTGCAAGTGAGGAACCACCTTCACTGAGTAATGCCGACTTAGCAGAAGCAGCAGCTTCTTTAGCGTCGGCTCATCTCGCCACATTGCCACTTTCGGCATCGTTACCGGGTGGCCCTCGGGATCCTCAGCCGACTCTTCTAGCAAAGATGTCATCGAATTCTGATAAAAATGCGGCAGTCACTGAGCTAGAAGGACAGTTTCCTGTGCCTCAAGAAATGTAGTCCGCTTATGTTCGGGACTGGGATGAGATGGAGGTAGGCCAATCCTCCCCACTGGCCCAAAAGCGCAGGCTCTCCCCTACTGATGAGGAGGTCAGTAAAGCTCCCAAACCAAATAATAATAAGAATCAAAAACGTTCGGTGCAGTCTAACAATTAGCCGCACGACAGAAAACAGTCCATATATTCGGCGCAGCGCGGCTAACCATGACACATACGAGTATACCAATCGAATTGCTGCTCTGGTTTCTCCTGGTCCTAATTTGCTCGTGGCTCACTACTACCCTATCATTGTTCTACATCTGTAAACTTGACTTTCTGCCCAGAAATCATTTTTTTTGTTTCGAATATCTCCTCATTTTGTTTGGGCAGGCAATTTAGAGGTGGAGGGCTATAGATTTCAGTACCGCTAAAATTTTGCCATAGTGCACACATGTCCTTCTCTCATCTGAAAGTGAAATTCATGCAGCTGGCTTTGAGTTGCCACGAAATGTTTTATTCTCCCTTGCAAATGCATACTTTCCATACGGGTTGACATCGACTGGTTCACTGGATGCAGCTTTCGCGGCTTATAAAAACGATGTCATATTCGCAGGGAATTTCAATGCTCATCATAAGGACAAGGAATTTCACACTGATGCTTACGGGAGGCTTTTATAGGATTGTATTAGCGACCACTCCCTCTCCTGTCAGCACTTCAGAGGGGTTACATGCTTGCGCGGCCGAAGTAAGTCGGTATTGGACTTGAATTTTGCGAAGCCGGGTCTTCTTGCTGCGTGGTCTACGACCGACCGTTCAATATTTAGAGACCATATCCCCGTCGTTGTGATATCCGCGCAGTTACCCGTAGAGAGCACTCCTTTGTGAATATGAATCGGTATGGAAATTAATTGCCTTCAGCCCTAGCTTCGATACCTGCTCAAGAAGATGACGATCGTCCCAAGAAGCTGGAATAAAATATTCAGGATTCGGCCACTCGAGTTAATTTACGCTAACTTCGCTTCAGGGGAAGCCAAGCAGTCCTTGTTCAATGAAGAATGTACGAGAGATTTCCCTCGAAGAAAAACTGCGAGGAAAACAAAATTACACCATCTTCCCGTGGGGAACCCTGATGAGGATGCGAATCATTGTGGCGGTTCCGTGTGGTTCCATTGTGTTGCCGTTATGTTGAGTGATCTGGTTTTTACTAGCGCCAGAGGGAATTCCGTGTCTGGGTCCACACCGGTGGCAAAGGCACGCAAGTGCTGTTGTGTTATGGTGACTAGGCGGTGGTTCTGGAGGCGCCGAAACTCGTCCATCATGTTCTTGCCGATGTTGTCTCTGTTGTAGAATTGGTAGTTTCCGTTAGCTTTGGTGAGGTAAAGGTTGTCGACATTGGTGCACCGGCTGAGAGCAATGTACACGCCCTCCTCTTCGCAGCTTTGTTGTTGTTGTTGTTGTTGATCCTGATAATTAATGGCGCATACCCAATCAGGGGATCGGCCAATCAACAGAGGATGGTAAAAATGATTGGTATTCTTATCGAATCACGAGATGCCTGGGAAAGATGATTTAGATCATTTGGTTTTGAGAAAAAAAAAGGAAAATCAAAGCGAGGACGACCAATCTCAATCATGAAGAGAATGGTTTGGAATTTTCAATGCAGCGCAGGAGAGCAGAGCATACATCCCGGCGGCAGAACCCCGTTTCGGATGCCCGAACGATAGTATAGCCGGCCCTGTTAGGGATATCCCCAAACTGCAAAGCGGCACCTCCAGGGACTGACGTCTCAGTCGGGAAAAACGTCGGCATGTCAACAGGTAGTGTTTGACAGACTCGACCTCGCAGCTTTGTCTTCTCGTTCTTCTTCTTCTTCGGCGGTTCCTCTACGGGAAGATGGCGATGGTGGTTGAACGCGAACCTATCTCGTGATGAATTCTTTGGTTGGCCAATTCTAGGGGATCCTGCCACAGTCAGCATCAGAGGCGCTGCGGACGGGGCTGGTTGAGCTGCAAGGCGCGTGGCGCTTCCCGCCACAGCTTTCCCACGGGAAATTCAGCATCCCCCTCTAAAGTTTTCAGTTCGTCGTTTCCGTTGACGTTCAGGTTCGCGTGCCTTCGTTGTATCAGTAGCTTCTTGACGTAGTCAAGGACATAAGGCGCGTTCGTAGCACTTGCAACTGTCCCGGATTTGTAGCGTAGTGGGAACAGCACCGCGTACCTGGCGTTGTGGCGAGGGAGTCGTGCAATCTAAACCGGGCGCCGCTAACTATTTCTTTTTTTATAGTGTAGTATCGCGCAGCTGTGGGTGTAAGGAGGAGAGTTGCGCATGCGCAGTGAGCGTGTGGACGGCGCCGCCATCAACGACGCAGGACCTGGCTAGCCTAGGAAATGCTCCGCATTTAAAAAAATACAGTTCCAACATTGCCATTTTAGATCATTTTGCACTGTGTATTGGCGTACAGTTGCATGGGTAAAACAAATATACAAGTTGCTTCTTTTTCCTCTCAAAAATTTGTAATAGGCGTGCACTCTTCACCTTCTTGCGGATTACAAAAAGCTTCATACTTCACTAAACCTTGGTTGCCTAATACACACTCCAACTTCCTTTGCAATTCTTCTTCATCAATTGGCTGTAGGACCGCAGCCTCGTTTCACTTCCCGCTACCCGGTACTAGCCTGGCTGGCCGCTGACTCCCCTGTCCTGGTCCCAGCTCCTCCAAACTTTGAAGAGGTTACAATGGTAGAGCTATACGAAGTGTTACAGCGTGTACCCGATGCAGCACCAGGCCCAGATGGTATTAGTGTCTCAATGATTGAGATGATGTTTACGGAGTCCCCTGAGGGCCTGCTGCATATCGTCAACCACTCTCTGCGCACCTCCTGGGTTACTCCTGATTGGCGTCTGTCAAAAGTTGTTTCCGTACTTTACCTTATGTTTTAAATTGCATAACATTAGGCCAATAAGCTTAACATCTAACCTTCTAAAAATTTTGCGGATTATATTGGACAGAATCGAGAAGTGTGTAAACAGTGCTAGCATTTTGAGGCCTTGGCAGGTGGGAATCGGGCCACGCCGATCAATATGGTCGGCGCAAATAGACGTAGAGAGCCGCCTTCATCTGGCTCGTCGTTACACAGAAGCTGCAGCGCTTGCGACATTGGATGGGAACAAAGCTGCTGATTGCGGGGAACGTGGCATACGTTTACAAACGATGGTTCGATTATGTGTCCCAGAATATAATACTTTGTAGGGTTGGGATATTTAAACTGGTCGCAAATTGTATTGTTTTCAAGTTTTCCTATTTTTTGTTTTTCAACATTCTTTTCGACCAATTATCTCTATTTATGATGTTGTATATATCTCATAACTAGGGATAATTGGTCTCTGATTGGCCCCTTTTCAGAATTTTTTCTCTCTGTCTTATTTTTTGGTTTTTCAAAATTCTGTTCTACCAATAACCTTCATTTATGCAATTAAAAAGATTACATGTGAAACTTTCGCAAGATCAGCATTTTTATGCAAATTCAGTGCGTTACGGCGCTGTCCTGGCTGTGGACCTACTCGGCAAAGGTAGCTACACATTAATAGCAAGTCTTGATTTACTTATCGTAAGCGCATAGGTAATCTCCAAATATAAGCTATTTTTGAGGTATGGGGGCGCCGTTGTGGAGCAACCCCGGGTAAATTCTTCTTGTATGGTTTATGGCAGGCACCTATCGGAAGCGCATAGGTAACCTCCATATAACAATTCTTTTTTGAGGTAAAGTGTAGCCATTGTGGCACCGCGCAGGGTATGCTCTTCTCCTATGGTTCATGGCAGGCGCCTATCAGAAGCGCATATAGATAACCTCCATAATATAATTCTCTTCGGATGTATAGGGGCGCCGTTGTGGAGCAGCCCCGGGTAAATTCTTCTTGTATGGTTTATGGCAGGCACCTATCGGAAGCGCATAGGTAACCTCCATATTATAATTCTTTTTTGAGGTAAAGTGTAGCCATTGTGGCGCCGCGCAGTGTATGTTCTTCTCCTATGGTTCATGGCAGGCACCTATCAGAAGAGCATATAGATAACCTCCATAAAATAATTATCTTTTGAAGTATAGGGGCGCCGTTGTGGAGCAGCTCCGGGTAAATTCTTCTTGTATGGTTTATGGCAGGCACCTATCGGAAGCGCATAGGTAACCTCCATATAACAATTCTTTTTTGAGGTAAAGTGTAGCCATTGTGGCTCCGCGCAGGGTATGCTCTTCTCCTATGGTTCATGGCAGGCGCCTATCAGAAGCGCATATAGATAACCTCCATAATATAATTCTCTTTGGAAGTATAGGGGCGCCGTTGTGGAGCAGCTCCGGGTAAATTCTTCTTGTATGGTTTATGGCAGGCACCTATCGGAAGCGCATAGGTAACCTCCATATTATAATTCTTTTTTGAGGTAAAGTGTAGCCATTGTGGCGCCGCGCAGTGTATGTTCTTCTCCTATGGTTCATGGCAGGCACCTATCAGAAGAGCATATAGATAACCTCCATAAAATAATTATCTTTTGAAGTATACGGGCGCCGTTGTGGAGCAGCTCCGGGTAAATTCTTCTTGTATGGTTTATGGCAGGCACCTATCGGAAGCGCATAGGTAACCTCCATATAACAATTCTATTTTGAGGTAAAGTGTAGCCATTGTGGCGCCGCGCAGGGTATGCTCTTCTCCTATGGTTCATGGCAGGCGCCTATCAGAAGCGCATATAGATAACCTCCATAATATAATTCTCTTAGGAAGTATAGGGGCGCCGTTGTGGAGCAGCTCCGGGTAAATTCTTCTTGTATGGTTTATGGCAGGCACCTATCGGAAGCGCATAGGTAACCTCCATATTATAATTCTTTTTTGAGGTAAAGTGTAGCCATTGTGGCGCCGCGCAGTGTATGTTCTTCTCCTATGGTTCATGGCAGGCACCTATCAGAAGAGCATATAGATAACCTCCATAAAATAATTATCTTTTGAAGTATAGGGGCGCCGTTGTGGAGCAGCTCCGGGTAAATTCTTCTTGTATGGTTTATGGCAGGCACCTATCGGAAGCGCATAGGTAACCTCTATGTTATAATTCTTTTTTTGAGGTAAAGTGTAGCCATTGTGGCGCTGCGCAGGGTATGTTCTTCTCCTATGGTTCATGGCAGGCACCTATCAGAAGCGCATAGATTACCTCCATAAAATAACTCTCTTTTGAGGTATAGGGCGCCGTTGTGGTACAGGGCAGTGTTTATTTTTCTCGTATGGTTTATGGCAGGGACCTATCGGAAGAGCATAGATAACTGCGATATATGAACTGTTTTTTTATGTATAGGGCAGGCGTTGTGCAGTAACGCTGGGCATATTCATCTCGTCTGGTTTATTGCAGGCACCCCCACTAAGCGCATAGCTAACTTTCATATAATACCTTTTAGATGTAAAGGGGCGCCGTTGTGGCGGAGCTCAGGGTGCATTCTTTAGCAAGCAAAAATTCTTACCAATGGCCGTGCGCGGTTTCTCCACCGGTTATCTGGCTCGCTGAACATTTATTTTGATAGTTAGTCTAAAAAAGAGGTGTTTGTTTATTATCGATTTTTAATAAACATAGGCAGGGTCTTGTTCAACCTATTTTTAATATTGTTATGTTTGCTTCGGGAAGCACTCTGTCATACCAAAACAAATGTTCGAATTTCTTGGTAAGGTTGGGATATCACGGCTTTATTCACCCATTTTCTTTGATCATACATTGTCAGAAAATGTAAATCAAGTTTCCACAATATGACTAGGAAGCACACATGTAACCTGAAGATATAAAGTGTGGTTTGAGGTATAGGGACGTCATAGTGGAGCAGTACAAGCCATTTTGTTCTTGTATTGTCGGTAGCTCCCTCTTTTTTTTCCCTATACATACCTCAGTGACAGAGCTTCATTAATTTGCACGCTCATTCCGAAGTATAGGTGCTTGTTTTATGTTCATATTAAATTTACTACTCACGTTTCCGTACCAGAAAGGCTGATGATATCAACGAGGAACATGAGTGCTTAGACAAGGACACTGTCATAATCATAAAAATGTACAATAATTTGGGTACCGGTTCTGATTTCTTCGACAGTTCTACCGTCTACCCAACCATGCTCAGTTGATTTAACGTCGCATTCTGATTCTTTGAATGGGAAGCGTGATAGCTAACCGCCAACAATAAACTCTTCCTTGAGTTACGACGGCGCCGTTGTGGAGCCGCGAAGCTCATTCTGTTCTCGTATCGTTTATGCATGCGAAATTTACACCAGTAGGTGCTTTGCTTTTTCCCCTTTGATAGCTTTGTGGCATACATTTTATGCGATGTTGATTTGGATACGAAGGGGCTCGTTTTATTATCCTATTTTTAACTTAACCTAGGCAAGATTGTTGGCCAGATGGTTTAATGATGATATCATGAAGGAGCATGTTTGCATGAACAGGAACCATGTAGCACGTGCAAATAAATGTACGAAGAAAATGCCGGTTGCGATAACGATTTCTTATGCACCCTAGTCCTTTGGCCACACATGCTCAGTAATTTAACATCCATATTCAATTCTACGAATCGGTCCGCTTAGCTAACCTCAGCAATAAACTCATCTGTGAGTGTAGAGGCGCCACTGTTCGCCACTATTTGCCACCTTGCATGGCCACTGTAGGGGCGATAAACTGTTCTTTGAGTTATACATGCCCCGTTTTGGAGCTGCATGCGTTGTTAGGCAAAAAGAACTAAACCTTAGTCCTCTGGGGCTCTAACGGCATTTGGTACAATCGTTACTGCCTTTGGGGTCTAAGTTTAAGCGTACGAGAAGTTAGTCCGCCACCCGGTTCGTTGGTTCCTATACTACCCAAGGACGACCTGCTCTGAAAGGGAGTCGCAGAAAAACAAAACCGCCGCCAGCAGGCATCGGACCACTGACTCTCGCAACTATACACAATGAACCCAACCCACTACCACTTCTATATTATCCACGTGGTCTAGTGAAAAATTTAGAAAGGTTTTCTAAAATTATCACTTGACCACGCGGATAATAATAAAGTGTACAGGGTGTAGTGCTCTGAAGAATTCGACAGAATTACTACAACAGCTGTCCGAATTTCTATGTCTGCCATTGAACGTGACCGCGTTTTGCGCTTTGCGCTTTCCTTACTGTAGCGACTATTCGTCAGTTCAATTCACAGTACAGCCTCACGAACAGTTTTTTCTCGCAAAGAACAATCAACTCGTCGCCTAGTTGAGACAGGTGGCTGGGCCATCGGACGACGTTTTTGTTTCCGCACAAATTAGCGCAAACTAATTATAGTATTAGTGTTCCATACAGATGTTAAGTGCTCTAAGTATCGTATGCGAAAGCGGTCGCCTGCGTGAGCGTCAAAATAAGGAAACAAACGATATGTTTCCGCATCGGCGAAACCAGATACAGTGTTGCTTAGCCTGAATTCTAAAAGTTAGCCTAGCTAGACGATTGGGACTGGGAAATGCAACCGGGTTTTACAGCAGTTCCCGCATTGTCATAGCTTTGATGGACAAGGCAATTATGTTCCTTGCGTAAAAAAAACTTCAACATATTTAGTGGTAACGAGCATTTTATTCACAAGTTGCGGTTATCAGCAACTAATGCGTTTTTCTCGTCTGTTAAACGCATCCGTAAAAAATGAAGGATCGGAAACATAGTAGTGATGTTTAAATAAGTGTACCCCACAAACCAACATAGTTATTTAATAACTTTTTGATGTCACTATTCTGCAGTTTATTATAAATATATTCTTCACCAAAATCAGACTGCAGCAACCCGGGCAGGTAACCAACTCTGGGTTTCGCTTTCCGACCCACGTGATAGCTCTTGGCGTACCTCAGAACATCCTGCCTCATGCCTGGCCAAGTGACAGTCCGACATAACTTCTCATACGTTTTGCTGCCAGAGCTGTGTCCATCCAGTGCTGAATCATTAAAGTAACGGATAAAAACTCTTCAAAGTTCACATGGCACAACGGCGCAGAATGGTGAATTAGCCTTGTCGTATTCCTGCGGAATACACCGCAGCTGGAGACCGTCCTCCGCCAGCACATATGAATCAAACTCACCGCTGTTGCTGGTGAGAATAGTGCCCTGTTCCCCGAGGTGCTCAGTGATCTTACGGCAGAGTCCGTCGGAACGTTGCGCCCCGAGATCAGTTCTGCTCACCAGCGTACCCCAGCGTGCGTCAGCATCCACTGCAGCCACCAGCGCCGGCGCTTCCGCTTCCGAAGATGATGGCAGGGGCGCGCGTGATAGCGCCTCAGCGACTTGGTTCTCCGAACCCTTCCTGTGCTAGATAATAAAAAAGCAGCGCTGAACCGCAAGCACCCAGCACGCAAGACGGTCAGCAGGGTTCTGCAAGCGCCGCAGCCACGTCAACGCCATGTGGTCTGTCCGAATCGCGAAAGAGGCACCGTCTAGATTCATATCAAATTTCTTCAGTGCAAAGACTATCGCTCGACAGGCACGTTTTGTGACCGTGTAATTGCGCTCAGCCTAAGTTAGTGTATGGCTAGAAAATGCAACCGGACGGAGAACGCCCTCAATCTCCTGCATCAGCACTGCGCCCACTCCATAGTCGCTAGCATCGGTCTGCAAGACAAATTGTTTGTTACGGTCCGGTACCCTTAACGCCGCTGTTTTCGCGATTGCGAGACAGTGCTTCAAAAGCCAAAAGATTGCTGTTCAGCCTCTTCCTATTGCCATTTCACGCCTTTCCGTAGAAGCTGGTTCAGCGGACATGACAGCTCTGCACAGTGAGATATGAAGCTGCGGTAGAAGGCTATCATGCCCAAGAAGTGCTGTAAGCTGTTTACGTCACGCGGGCACAGATGCTCTCTAAGTGCCTTCAAATTGGCCTCGTTAGGACGAAGCTCTCCGTTGTCTACGACAAAGCCGAGCAAGTCAACCTTGCTTGACGCGAGTTGAACCCTTTGGGGATTGATGGTGAGACCGGCACGTTTTATGCGGTCAAGCACGTCTCTGAGATGCACGAGAGGCTCCTCAAAGGTACGAGAAAACACGACGTCATCCTAATAGGCCATCGCGTACTTATAACATACATCGTCAAGGACGATGTCCATCAATCTTTGAAACGAGCTCGGGAGGTTCTTCAGCCCAAATGGCACGCACCCGAACTCGAAAAGACCCCTGTAGCAAGTGAAGGCTGTTTTAGGAATATCATCCCGGTCCATTTCAATTTGCAAAAAGCCGCGTGAGCAATCTAGAGTGGTAAACATGCGTGCACCCCCAAGTGAGGAAATGATGGATTCTAAGGCAGGAAAAGGGTAAGCGTCTCTTACAGTTACGTGGTTGAGACGACGGTAGTCCACGCAGACACGCACAAATCCGTCTTTTTTCGGCACCAACATGATATCAGATGCATGGGTGCTTTGCGACAGCCGCCCAACCCCCGTGTTCAGCATCTCCTCAAGGGCGACGTCCAGTTTCGCCTTCTTCTGGATGTCCAGCGGCCGTGGATTGCAGCTCCAAGGAGGGGTGTCCCCCGTGTCAAAGCGATGTTGGAGGACGGTTGTCCGCCCAGGGGTCTCCGTGAGCGTTTCAGCAAACGGCTCCAGCACATTGGCGAGCTGCACCCGCTCATAGTCACTGGAAGTACACTCCTCAAGCAACTGCATGATTTGCTCAGGCAACACCAATTTCGTTGTGACTGCGGCTGATCTTGACACGGTACAGATATGCGTTGATGCCACAAAAGGTATCAATTCTGTGTTATTCGCCAATCTGTAACCACCACCCGGCAAGTAGAGCAGTAGACCCTCGCGAATAATAAAATCGCTGCCCAGAATCGGGGGCACCACCAAGCCCGGGCAGTACGTAAAGCGCTACCGACACCTTCTGCTTGCGTAAGAAATGCGCAAATGCGCAGCCCCACGCGCTTGAACAACAGCACCATTGGCCACGTGAAAAAAGGTGCGGCATTTGCTCAACTTGACACCACGTGCTCGACAAAGTTCAAAGACTGTATCCCCAATTAGCGACAAACTGCCGCCACCGTAAATCAAAGCGTCAACGTCCGTGCCAAGCACGCAAAAAGAAACATGCGGTGCTATGACCTGTGCAGGCACTTCAACACGACAGGCAGAGGATAAAAAACACAATTTTTCTTCATTCGTCATATCCGTAGCCTTTAGCGATGCTTTGGTGGCCCTTAATATTGCGGGCCGTACTTGTTTCCCTGATGGCTATTGATATTTTGGTGACGAGCCATCATCTAAGACATTCACGACGTAAGTGTTCAGGCTGTTCACGTCGGTAACAGCCGCCAGCTTGATTGTTATTGGGCACGTAGCCCCGCGACCCTCCCGTCTCGACAACTGGACGAGAAGTACTTGTGGACTTCTGAGGATTTCGTTGCCGACCCCAAAGGGAGAGAACCGCGTCGGGAAGCGGTCAGCCTGCCAGTAAGGAGGGCCTGTTTTCCTAACGCAGGAACACTGGCTCTAACCGCTAGGGAAGGTTCCACCGTGGGCTGCACAATCGAGAGGCCTTCCGCACTCCAACTGCTTGTCGCCAAGGGCAGAAAGACCTCGTGCGCGGGGGAATTCAAATCCGCCGTTGACTTACGCAGCTGTGAACTTCGCTGTGGCTAACTCGCATAGCTGTCTCTCAATGCGCAAGCTGGCTCAGGTGCCTCCCCTACTGGCGGACGGGGTACATAACTTAGCTCCGATATCAGAGCGTCGTCGATTGCCCGAGCTGATCGAGACGTGTCCTCCAAACCGGAGTAATCACGATCGTGCAGGAAAGATCGGAAGCGCGGGCGGCAACGCCGCAAGATGTGTTTTACCATTTTCGCGACAGACGTGCCCGTGATAGCTCTTTTAAAAACCTTCTGAATAGCTTGTATGTATTCGATCAAGCCCTCACACGGGTGTTGTGTGGGTGCCTCCAACTCACGGAGGATGCGATACTCGTAGTCTGACGGCAAGAACTCCGCCCGCAAGCGTGCCTCGAAATCAGCCCAGGACGTGAACAGGGTCTGGAGGCGCCACCAATGACCAGCCGAGGTCTCCAGGGCAACCGGCAGGGAACGAGTGAAGACCAACTCGTCCGAAGCACCAACTCCGCCTTATAAACATCGAGGTCACACAGTAAGTCCGCCACGTATTTCAAGTCGTGGCACTGCGATGCTCGTGTGGAACGAGGGCACGCGCTGCGGCGCCTCGATACTCGTGGCGGGCGCATGCCCGGAACCAGCGGGCCCCACCTGCAAATTCTCCAAGCGATTCACAGGATTCTCGCAGAGATGTGGGATCGAGCCCAAGGTAGCGACGAGCCCCAAAGCATTCAAACCAACGCCGGTACCGTGAGTACCGACCGAGAAGCTAGGTCGAGCAGGAGGCGTGGCTGCGCCCCGGTGAGGCCTAACCTCCATTTTGGAATCTCGCGCACCACGAAGGTAGAAAAAAGACACAGCGATTACCGCCACCGCGCTATCACAAAGAAAATGCCGCTGTTTAAGAGAAAAGCGACACAAAAATCTCCAGAGAGTTACCAGGGAATACCCCAGACATCAGCGACGCGAACAGCCCCCGCCTCAGAACAAAGAAGAAGAAGACCACAATGTCTTTCCCGAGAACCAACGGCCGGCCCCACGTTCAGGGCTCGAAATGTGGTACCGAGGTCCTAGCGCGCGGCTGAGGCTGCAAAGAAAGAAACCGTGTCCCAGAAAACCACATCTTTAGTCAGATCCGAGCCCGTCTTCACACGTCCGATTTCCCCGAAGCCCAAGCACGCTCTGCCCCTTTCCCTCGACTCGTTTCCCGTGCACACTCTGCGCTTGTCCCCAATTGCCTCTTTCTCGGCCTTTACTATGCACAGTTACAACAACCCATGTTTTATACTCTTCGTTTATTACTAGTGCTGCTGAAGGGCAAGCACAAAATATTTTTTTTCTCAAGCATGTGGTAGCTGTCCTAGGCATTATTCCCCTTTCTTCTTTTCGTCCACCAGCATTCTAATCTTCCGTTAGTCGTCACGACAGCCTTGAAGTTAACTGCCTCTTTTCTACTCATAACTTCTACAGCTTTGGGAAGCCGAATATTTACCTCTGAATTATTTAATCGATACACTCCCATTCTGAAACTATGCATCGCATCGTTTCGCTTCTTTTACGCCTACCACACATACGCCACCATTTTGTTAATATTTCCACACGAAGCACTTAGTTTTAAAGCAACGCGCTCTAGAATCAATAAGCAAAGTAATTCCCTTAGAATTATCGTAGAAGGTTTCTTTTGGGATGTCCAATTTATTCGCCCTGTACATCTGTAACGACGTTTTAGCTTTTATTTTCTCTCTCCATTTCTTCGTTTCTATCTTCCATGCTGTCTTCTATCTCCACGGCTGTTTCTGTATTTCATAGTCAGCCTTCTTGCTTTCCGTAACCATTGCGGGCTTTTCATGTATAGCTACCAAACATACCAGAAAACTTTAATTGTATACTTACGTTGATTCGTTCCTCTCAACCTCCTCTCATATTATAATTTACTCTGGGTTTCTCGAACTTCAAACGGCGCCCTGCCCATATCTCCCTCTACTGCTTCGTTAGGTGTTTTACGATGTGCTCCTAAGGCCAAAGGGCGTACCATTCTCTGGTTCGCTTCAAGGCATGAAAGAGCGTGGGATTTTAAGCAGTGTACTGCACACGCAAATGCGAGGCCCGGAATATTGCTGCTTTCCCCATTCCTCCCAGTACTTCATATTTGTTATACCCCCGACAGGTCTATGCTTTATTATAGTAGCGCTCGCGTTTTCCTTTATTCTTAAGGGGCTCCTCGTTAGTTCTTAAGTAGCTGTCCCCTTCAGTGATCCACACCACTAAATATTTATAGTCCTAGAGTCGGGGAATTCTCCATGCTGAATTGAGAACGAGTCAGTGCTGGTGTCATTGAAAACTATTATTGCCTACTTTCTGGTGCTACAACTTGACCCGAGGTCTGTGACTTCGTGCCCACTAATATGTATGAGTCGCCGAATATCGCTTTGGTTATGACCCAGAAGAAAGATGTCTGCGTACATTCCCGGAATACCCTGTTGTACCACTTCTCCTTCTCACATACGCGCTAAGTTGAACCCTAATTGACTTTCTTCCTGTTTTTTTTTTCTAACCCCCTCATGTAAATAATAAACCGTATTGGGCTCATGTCAATCATAAACAGTATTGGAATCATGGGTTGAAAGCATAAGCAGTATTGGGCTCATTGGGCTCAGGTTTTGTTCTCTTTTCACTCCTCTACATTACCGCCCTCATGGGCGTAACCCATTACCTCGACACCATGCCGCACACTCATCACGCGCTCTACACCGAACACATCACCATATAAAAAGACAGTGACTAGATGTGAAACTTAACTTCCAAGAATTCCTTTAACAGGTCGCCGTTGTTCTCAGACGTTATGCCTCATCAGCTGGGCTTAAATTCCCACCAGCAAATGGCAGCTCATCACCGGTCAAAATATCCCCCTGCTCCGCACACATTTCCCCTCTGTATGCACCTGAACGGCCATGCAGTACAGCCCAGCTCCACAATTCAAATATTATTTCTTGCGATCCTTTCCAACACCCGCAAAGAGCAAAAAATGTTGCGTGGCGGCAGGACACAGATGAGCCGAACAATTGGATAGGTTGAAGCGATCTATTTACAGAATGGGCATAGCGGCCATAACACCGAGCTCACGCAAGATGCACGAGGAATGTCGTCGTCGTAATTGTTCTTCGGTCAAGGGGCTGTGAGGCATTGCCCACCTTAGTCCGGTAACATCACCCCCCCGGATCGAGGGCGACCCGGGGGGGGGGGGGGGGGTGGTGGCTCGACAACTGGCTCGACTCTAAGACCTTGCGCAGACGATTGCATTTTTTGTACCAACTCCTTCTCATGATGACGTAAATACTTTGCAAGCCGACCTAATCAGCTGACTGAGTGGTTCCGTGGAGACAGAAGGATAATAATATTGAAAAAAAAAGTCACATTTTCTACGCCTGTAAACACGCCCAGGAATTAGTATATGATCGGCAATTTTTAGATGGAAGAAGTTGAGTGCTGTAAATGTTTGGGCCTCTTTTTCACGTCTGAGCTTGCCTGGGATATTCACGTAGATTATTCCACGAAAAAAGTGTTTAAAGCTATGCTTCTGTAGGCGCCAACCATCACGCGCAAACTATGAATTGAAAATGCATGGTTATACACGCCTCACCGAGAGGTCTTTGGAGTATGCACCGACCACATGGCATCCGAATACCCTACTCTGAGCACACGCCTGGAATCGGTTCCGACAAGGCCGCCAGGCTTGTTTGTTCTTCCGACGCAACAGTAACTCTTTTACACCACGAAACGTGAGTCAAGCAGTTTACGTTTGTTTATTTAGCAGTATTTCTATTTTGGTGACCGTTAATTAGCGACAACGCCCATTGTTCCTGCGCCTTACACTTCCGCACGCGTTGATCCCATTCACGCTGTGGCACGTATCTTCGGATGAACCGTTCTTATTTTCAATGAATGCGTTAGGGAGGGGGTGGGTTATGGGAATGAGCATCCTTCCAGAAAGCCTTCTTTGCTTATCCAGAATCGAAAACTCTGAAGATAATTGAATTTAAACGACTTCTGACCGTTCTACAGTGTGCGAATTAACTTGCAAATTCACAGTTGTTGAGCCTCTCGAGCGGCAGAACGGGTTATTCTCTTATCTTCGGCAGCGAGAAAACTGATCGTTCCGCCGCATAGGCGGCGCTTCAACAGTGAATTCACGGGCAACATCGCCTTATGTAGTACGGCTGTTGACCCCATTTAAAGATCGCCTTATGGATAGGAGTTCAAAATCCACCAGGATGTAGGTCCGTTCTGCGCCTGCATGTTGTCTAATTTGCGTTATGTGTTTACAGTATTCATTGTGTTAATTCTCCCTATGTAATGCCTCTGAGGGCACTTAGAACATGTAAATATGTAAATAAATATAAGCAAAACATTTCATTACTAAAACTGTCGGCGTAATTCGTAATTGTCGTCATTTTTTATCAAAAAGAAAACAATAGTCGTTTTTGAAGCAGAACATAAAGATTTAACCGGATCTAGCCATCGTTTACAGGAAATTGTTCTATTCCTGGACGCACCAAGATTTGACTGACATCATATCCGTCACTGAAATGAGGCTAGCGTAACGCAGAAAGCGGCCTGTAAAGGGTGCACTCCTGCACACAGGGTCTTCTTGCGAGGAAGCAACCTTTAGTTGTAAAGAGTACTCGCTGTCCGTATTCGCTGTCCGTATAAGCACAAGCTACATCGACCTCCAGTGATGCTCGTTTCTGGGCCTTCCACCAATAGTGCGAGCTGCGCCAATTTGTTTCTATGCTGATGCTGATGTATATGTACTTGCTTTAGTTTAGCTGTTTTATATTTGCAGTCGCAAGGTTGGGCGCCCAATAATTTGATGGTGATATCTAAAGGAGTTATTTTGCTTCTACAAACAACCGGTCACAATCTTACTAATGAGCTGCAGTTCGGGTTTGGTCGCTGACTTCCCTATTACCCAAGCAGTTTAGGCACGCACCCAAAGTTAGCACCAGAAAAGTGTAGTGAACCACCTCCAATACCCTTTAAATGAGTTAAAATGCAGCCGTTGGGATTGGCACGCATAGCAGGCCATTATTTATCTAAGTCGGCAACCGGCTTTTTCCCCGATGATCCCGGGGTGGCTAAACGTTGCTTATTTTAGTGGTAATTGGAAGGTGTAAGTGATGTTTAAGGTCGCTTAAGTAAATTCATAGAATCACACTCGATCGCTACATATTTTGAATATGATATAACAAGGTGCATGTGTGCTTTCACAGGTAACCCGTCATTACAACGAATGTGCTTCAGTTCTGGATATCGCTTTCTCTTTAATCAGTGTCGTGGTAAAACGCTGGCAATGTTCATTTACTGTGGTGTTTGTTATTTTTCCTGTCGGAATCTAAGCACTCATCCCCAGCAATAAACTCTTTCATGAGTTACAAGGGGCGTCCGTGTAGAGTGCTGGCAGGGCATTGTGTCCGTACTCTTTATGATAGGCAAGAATTTATTGCTTCTGGTGACCTCTTATTCCATGGTTGATACCGGAACAGCTAGGCGTTGTATAATACAATCGTGAATCCGAGGAATACCTCTACTTGATCTTTTCATTTGCGCGGGCGACAAATTTTCACATGTCCTGTTCAGCCAAGAGCATGCTAACTAACCTGCCACGATGATGCAATTAATTGTGCTCAAATGTGGGGCTAAGATATTGGCTGGTTCTTCTTAACCCATGTTGTTTCAGCAGAAATGCTTAATTGATTTACCATGCGGTTTCTATTATGCGCTAGGGAATTCTGTCTTCCAGAAAAAAAAACATGTACGGTGACTCGGGCGCAGCTGCACAGCGGTACCCGCGGGTCTCTGAGATGAGGCCTTTTTATTTTATTTCTCCCGTATTGTTTAAAGCCCTCTGGGATTTATAGTATTCGGTGGTATTATGTTACGCCGAGATACCCCGCTAGCCTACACCTTGTTTATTGGATACGCTAACCGTGAATATTATTAGTGATGGGAGCATTGTGCAGGAATTCTTTCTCCACTGGCTATAAAAAAGCGAGCGCCAGGCCAGCGCTTCAGATACTCCACTTGAACACCTTTCGTCTAGTTCTGAAAACACCCGTTCTTTTTTTGCCACTCCATAGTAAAGGTAAAGACAGGTTTCCTGGTTGGTGGTCTGCCCATTCCGGATTTCAGCAGCCAGTTGCGACGATGTCTGCATACAAGCCCAACTATCCCATGCCTGCACATTTGGCCGACCTGAGAAGCAAGATTCTGGATGCAAGCGGCGTGCACATGAGTTTTCCGGTAAGTGAATATTACTAATAATTGGCAGAAATATTGTGTATGCACTGGCAATGTTGCGCCAAGAAGTTCTACAAACGTTTTCTGGGATATTAGTGTAACAAAGCAGACAAAAGTGAAAGTTCGTTACGCTCACAGATAATGCTTGACACTATCAAAATTTTAAAAGCTCTGATACGTACCTGTCACGACCAATAGAGATTGTGAACAGCGCGTTTCGCATTAGCAGAACTATTTTTTTTTGTCGAGCATGCCCGTAATTGCTGCTTTTTACAATCAGTGCACCAAGTGTGCAGAAACGCACTGTCATCAGACTTCAGCAAAAATTTGTTCAAGTCATTGATTCTAAGAGAATAAATAAACATTACTTAAGAGACTGCCTGGTATGCACGTAAGACGTCAGAAGTGAAAAATGTTAATAAAAACGGCTGTTTACACCGCATCAACTCCCAATATTGGAGCGCTAAAAAAAATCACACAAAGTTCCCCGCGAAGATATTTCAAAAAAAATCATGTGCGTCCAGCTACAACTGAAAGGTATAAGGTACTTCCCTATTTGTAAAAAATATTGATCCAATGATTCCATAAAATGCTTAGAACCTATCCTTCAGAGTTGTTTTAACAAAATCTTTCTGACGCGAAATATCGAAGAAAGAATGTGCACAAAACCCCATTTTTAAGTCTCCATCTTCTAGTGTTTTAAGAGGTGGCCGTCCATGCCACGTAATCACGTAAAAAATTCTATCTGTGAATTAGTTGCTTACGGAACATCAAAAAAAAATTTTGATTTGATTTGATTCTGGAGTTTAACGTGCCCACGCAACGCAGGTTATCAGGCGCGCCGTAGTGCAGGGCTTCCGGTTAATTTTGACCACCTGGGATACTTAACATGCACCGAAATTTCGTACACACCCAAAAAGAAACAGTAGAAGAAATTGAAAAATAAAAATACGGTAATAAACTAATAAAACGAAATATGCATGTCCTTTCACACTTCCTAAAAGCGAAGACTAAAAACAGCCCGGGAAATACCGTTTGGAGTACGAATAAAATTTCGCCGACCGTGTAACGCCCTGCATCTCGAGAAAATGCAGAATAGGTGGTTATAAAATGTTTACTCATTATATTAACGCATACAAAGTCAATTGATCGAACAGGACAATGAAAAATAAGATGAAAATTGCAAAATAAACATTTGCCAAAAATTCCTTAGAGAAATCAAAAATATGCGTCTGGTATAACCCCTCGAGAAAACAAAGCCTGAATGGGAAAATCACGGAAAACGGCGCTGAATGTACAAACAAGAATACAGTGAATATGACCGAATCGTATAACACCTTGCTTATCCAGTGCATATTCGGCAGAACGAACACATTTCCTCCTTATAATAGCGTAAATGAACACAATCGGTTTAACTGGGCTTTTAGAAAATACACTTTTATCCAGCTTCTGGCCTCCAGAAACAAAATTGCATTTAAAGGTTGTTCTCAGCAAAAATGAAAACAACGACAGACAAAATTTAACGACCGCAAAACAAAAATGAAAACACTCGAACCGAAGTATAAACGTGATGACCGAAATGAAATTGCAAAACCTTTGATTTACCAAAGCGAGCACTTTTGCTGAGCTTTACTTTCGCCCATATATTTTGTATACGTCATGTAATTGACTATTCGGGGAATATTGGTATTGTGTTAGTCTTAAATGGTTTCCTGCTCATCCACACAGCAACCCACGTGTGGCCTACCCGTGCCGAGATAGCAGGTTCAATGCATAATGAGGGCGAGCAGCTGCACCTATGATGTGGAGCAATGGCAGCGACCACGCTGACTGAACTCCATTGTGGCGTGATACAGCGCGACTTTTGCTCATACGCGCTGGCGTCATCCCTCTACTGCAGAAATAATAACCCACTACAACCTCAAAAACTGTATCGACAAATTGGTGTACTGGTCTGAACGACTGTCCCGGACGGAGCATACCCATCCCCGACCAATGTCAACACTGCAAACTGTTCATTCTTGGTGCTGCTGGCTGAGTGAACTGTGCATTTTGTGACTGTTACAGTAAGACCACGACTCTGTACATTGTGGGAATTGTGACGTTTCTCTTTCGCCACCTTTTCCCTCATCTTCACTTCCCCATAGGACCTTTAGGCCTGTCGTCTCTAATAAAGTGCTTCACTCACTCGCGTCAGCTGCGAACAGCAACCTAGAGCCGCACCCACAAAGTGGTACTGCCGAGATGGTTGCAGCGTACGCGAGAACCAACGGCGCATGTCAGCCATTACAAGCTTGGCTTGAATATAGAAATAATAAACACATTACAAATTTTATAGACGAAATAAAAAATAACAGTTCATACATTTAAAAAAATTATGGTGAACTTGAAAGCCCGCGAAAAGACGATTAGAAATACGATAATCATAGCAACACAGAGCCATGAAGAGATTGGTTTTCGTCAACAGGAATGGATTTGCAATGACTTTGAAGACATTGGTTTTTACCACAAAAGGCATCGCGCTTGAGCCATATTTTATTCACCCATGTTCAAATTGATCGTCAGAGAAAGTAGGCTTTTCTGCAGTGTGTTTGGTTTTGACGGTCTCCATGAGTGAGGCAAAAAAATTCACTTTTGAATGCTTCAAATTGTTTCGGAATAGGCACCGGCATCATAGCGCTAAACACTAAAGTTTGATTTTGGTCACGGGAAACGTTTTTTTGCTTCGCGGCACTCCCGTAAATTGACTATGCAGTAATGCGTATTTCCGCGTGTCGGAAGCCATCACTAAAGCATAAAAATAACCGCTTAAAGATGTTACAAAATAGATTTATTGGTTGTAAGGTTGAACGCGCCGACATGTCAAACCCTGCGTGTCAAACTTTGGCCACCTGGAGATCTTTAACGTGGCTGACATCTCCTACACACGAGCGTTTTTGCTTTTCTCTCCATCACTGAGCCACCGCAGCGGGTGGCTCAGTGATATCCCCGTTGTTTACGCGCAAAGAAAACTGCAGGTGCATTTGAGGCAAAATTAAGTAATTAACTGGCAGGGCCAACGTTCATATAGCTAGGAACGCTAGTTGGGTTGGTTTTAACGATAGTAAGCGAAAAGAGGAGGTAGTGCTACGCCGGCACGTGCGGAAGGAAAAGCAAGCACAAAAAGAACTGAACTCCAGCTGGCGCGATTTCAGGCAGGGGGCGCCCGACCACTGCGAAGGCGGCAAATTTGAATTGCATTGGGTGTTAACAGTGAGCAGATTACGGCGCTACAGCCCATTATGGCGACTCAATGCGCTGCGCTTACAGTAGTTTTCACGTTTAGTGGAACGGCTTTATTTTTTTTTGTTTCATGTTCCGGCTAAGAGAGCGCAAGACCACTGCTCTGTTCTTTTGGTGCTCGCTTTTATATCAAACAATATGGATAATTTCTGCGCCTATTTTACACGTTGTTTTTCTTACAGTCACAAGGACCCACCCAATGTTCCATCTCAACAGAGAGAGTGTTTTTACTGCCGATAATACGCTTACATTGGGCCTCAAACGTGCCTGAGTTATTTTTCGTAGTCAACATTTCATCGGAGGACTGAATCAAATGGAAGAAAGATGAGCAGACGAAAATGTTAGGGTTTCAGTATCCGAAGCAAGACTGTTGCTTTTAAAACACACACTTCGAGGACGTCCTCACCACAGTGGTGTGCATAGTCGGGTGGCGCTTAATAATATGAAGCGACTTTCACCCTCCACGCATCTTTTGAGTTATTCCTTTCCTGGAATGATCTGGTTAGATTAACATGTCTTCAAAGGGAGCCTGCAACAATTTTCATAAAAACCTCTTTCATTGGCCTCTGGAAGCACTGCGAAAACTGCAGTTATCGCCAGAACGAAGCGGCACTACGTGATATGTTTGCCGCACCAAAAACGCCTTCCGCTTCGCTTTGTTTTTGTGGCCTTCTTTTGAAAGTTGATATCTGAAAGCGCGCATTGCTGCAACTAGAGAAAAACTGGCCTACAGCTGCTACATGACCACTGAAGAACGTCAAGAGCACGAAAGAAAGATTAATGTTTCGAGCGAGTTTCCAAGTTATCTGATGGGCACAGAGCAGTATTTTTTGGCTGAGGTATTTTGCGATCCCCTTGTCTAGGGACATGGTGTGTTGAGTGACTACGTTCTGCAAGCAGTCAAGATTTCGAAAAAGTTGAAGAAGTGTGGCCGGGTCCCTTTAACAAGATTGTCTTAGGTAGTGTCCGCAAAGCTACACCTTTTTGGTGTAAAGCAACACTGTCCGTGCGGCATGCGAGATATTAGGAATGTGCGTGGTATGCTTGAAACAAGTTAGCCGGGCGCTGCCGCACCATGGAAATGTTACAAAAAAAAATTCCCCCGCATTTCCCCGAGGGGGAGAATGTGAAAGTGCGAATGCACGGTTGTCGGCCCGCTTGCGGCGCTTGCGCTCGGCCCCCGCATCCCACCGCCTCGCCGCCTTCTCTTCCATCTCTTCCATCGGGTTTGTAGTATCACGTGTACACCACGCAGTTATCAAGCCGCTATAACGCCGCTGAGTCGCCAACGCACGCCGCTGACGACGTAGTTTGAATGCGTTAAAGATATAAGGCGCGTCACTAATATGGTATCAGCGTCGTGTCCGTGGCTTGGTCGGTAGAGCGTCGCGCTGCGGCCGCAAAGTCCTCGGATCGAAACCTGGCGCCGGATGCTGTTTCTTTTTTAAATATAGAGGAGCACTGCGGACGCCGACGCCGCCGACGCCGCCGGCGGTGGATGGTTTGGGGTCGCTTATAAAGTGCATTCGCACTTAAAACTGAATCTTAACGCGCAGTTCGCGGCAATATCTCTGACACGGTTACCATGTGCGCAGTTAATATTTAATAAAACGTTGTGTGAGCGGAAAAGAAGTTGCACTGGTATTTTATTGGTTTCTGGCTAAGTATTTTCTATTTATTTCTTATTTGCAGTACGGCGCTCGCCTTCCCGGACCGAAAAAGGGGTTATTAACAACATTCATTCCAAAAACAATGCAATTTGTCGGCCTCACCATACGTGGTTTCTTTTATGCAGCTGCTGTAAGGTAAGTGTCATAAAACTACTACCTTTCAAGTGGCGCGCATTGCACAATTATTCAAATAAGCAAGCTTCTGCCAAAGAGAAGTCCTTTACTCTTTGTAGTTTGGAATGCATCCCCACTGCCAAGTTTAATTTCCATTATGGGTACAGCGGTTGTAGCCGTGGTTTCAGGAGAGCATTGCGAAATGGCATCGCTCGGCGAACACGCGATAATTTAGCCTCACGTACATGTCAGTGTGCACACCTCAAGTGCGTTTTACAAGTCTTCCTCAAAAAAATTATCAGTGGCTCATCTCGGCTATGCCAGGATGTACGTAGCGTGAGCTAAGGTTCAGCTGGTTATTCTTAGGCTTCTTGGTTGTCTAGGATTAGCTGGTTATCATGCTTATTGCTTCTAAAACTATTTACAATCCAATCCAATCAAATCCAATTAAATCAAATCTGATCCCATCCAATCCAATCCAATAAAAACCAAACGAACACAATCCAGTCGCATGGCGGCGGCTCAGGAGCAGCAGCTGTGCGCCGTGAGACGTCACTGCTCGTCGTGTGACGTCACTGCTCGTCGTGAGACGTCACTGCTCGTCCTCAGCCTCGGCTAAGGCAGCTCACGCTACAAAAGCTCTATACAGGAGCACCCTCGCAGAAATTTCGGTCGACAGCCACATCTCCGGAGCCACGTAGCAACATCCTACATCGTGAAGAGCCGGCAGATTCCCTCTGCGCCCCCCCCCTCCCGGAATGTTTGAATGGTTTGGTTAGGGCGCCGGCAGAAAGGCGACATGGCGTATGCAGGCGGATCGGCATCCAGGCCAATGTGGTATATTGCGGCTAACCTCTATGGCTGCTTCCAACGAAGTGATTCGGAGTGCCTTGAGATATCTGCATGCTTGTGTAAGCAGCTTCAGACGTGCGGGCGGATAATCTTACATCAGAAAGAAGGGTTGGTGTGCCACCGTAATTAGGCTGTCGTGCAGTGAAAAGAGAGAGCAGTCTTTATTTATACTGGCATTCTTCGTCAACTGTAATGAATTGCTTTTTGATAGGGTAGATGTATTTTGTAAAACCAGGGCGTAATGAGGCTTCACACCCGTACTGTTATCACAACATAAAAAACTCACTGAGAAACGCAGCATATATATATCTTTTGACACTTGGCCATGTCACGGTATATCAGGTCGCATGCGTTAATTTACAGCACATCAGCAATTGATGCAGAATTATTTCGCAGTCCGTGAAGCAAAAAATATCTTATTGCCTATGAACACACCTTTAGGAAATTTTAGGTTTACCGAAGGTACAGAACTTCTCGTATCTGAAGAACAACTCACCGTGTCCGGAGAGCTAGCTTCACGAAACAGAGAGATGTTAGCTGTAATGTGAGAGCGAGTGTATTCATTATTGTAAGGATCATGAAGGGCGCAGACACAACAGGAGTCAAGGCTTCTGTCAGCGCAAGTGTCAAGCTTGCCGTAGTGTGGAAAGTACGACCACGGAGTGTCCCAGAGGGGCGTGCGCAGTGCAGATACATATCACATCTCGAGATGTTTCCGCTGGTCACGAGATTGCAAAAATTACGCCCACCTCCCCTCACGGGAACCCTGGTGTGATGCGACGCTGAGGGGGGTTCAAGCGTAAGCGGAGAGCAACCGTCGACCGAAAGGCTGCCGGAGAGCGGCACACCGGCTATATGCGCAGCGCGCCCGAAGGAGAGGAGACCGTGGAGAGAGAGGGTACTGCACATGCGCAGCACCGCGCGCAGCGCCGCCGACCGGCGGAGTGAGAGCGCGCTGGGCCACACACCCGCAGATGTTGAGAGAGAGTGTTCGCTCTCACCTGGGCACGCGCCAGCGCCAGTGCGTCTGCCGCGGCTATGACGCAACACAGTCCAACACAATCCACTTTAATCCAATCCAATCCAACTCCAATCCAATCCAAGCCAAGCCAAGATAAGCTAAGCTAAGCTAAGCCAAGCCAAGCCAAGCCAATCGAATCGGATCCAATGCCCCTCGCGAGAGAGTGTTCATTATCGGAGAGGAGAGGGGGCGAGTGGAGGAGAGTGCGGACGCCGACGCCGACGACGCGACGGACGCACGCAGGAATGACAGGGCCGCCGACAAAAGATGCACAGTTTTTCGCTGCACATAAAACACGTTAATGTACCAAGACATTCAATTGTATGCGACAACTGGTTCGCCACCTTTTAAAACCATCGAAGCACATGGGTGTCAAAGAAGGTTACACAAGGTCTACACTTAGGCTGCAGCCGTAGGATGATGCAATGAGTAACGCCACGCACACTACGCAGAATCTGCAGCTACTAAGCGACGGTGAACGGACCTGAATCCACGTCTTTCAAGCAATAAAACAATCATACGTTATTGCAGCTTATCGTTACCTGATTAACAAAAACAGGCGATCAGATGACCAGCAGGCATAATAGCGCCGCAATAAAATCGATAGGCTGGATATGATTTACTAAAATAACGGCATTTACACGAATGTCATAGTGCTGGGATTTAGCAAAAGGAACGTCGTGATTGAGCGTATGAAACACTTGTCTGATGTCGGCGAAGACATTCAATGTAGCAGTCGTAATTCAAAATTGTTGGTGTATATATTCAATCTAACCCAGTAAGGGGTATTTGGTTGGTCTATTATAAAGCCATACTGGCAGTCGTTTATTAGAGAATGTTTTTGAAGAATTGGAGATGGCAATAAATTATTCAGTATAAGCCTTTGAAAATAAATTGGAAGGTGGATATTGCCCTGTAATTTGCTGGTTAATTTTTGTCATTACATCCCCTCTCGCCACGTGCATAATCGAGGGAAGCTTTCCGGCAGTGTTCGAGTTTTATCTACCTGCGTAAAATGGGCGTTAGTGTGGGTAATCTATGCTTGCGGAGCTTGGTGTGCGGATATCCACAGTTTGGTCTTCTGTAATAATTGAGTGAAATATTTCTGATAAAACAGTTATTTTGTTCATTTTCTTAACAGCTATAAGGCTGCGCGTGATCGCTGATGTCGCTCGTGATGGAATAGGTGATGGCGTGAAGGCAGTGGCTCACGGAGGACAGCATCCGCCATATCGTTTGTTCGGTGATGACCGCTGACAAATTGACAGCAGGTAGCAGCAAATTGAAGGGCGGATGTCACTTGGTCCCGGATACTGAGCCCACGCTGCCGTAGGTCAAGGACGTGATGCAGCTCGTCACACATTTACCGCGCAGGCCTCTTTCTGAAGCCGAAATGCCCGCCGAATGCTTCTGCAGGCATTTCAAAAGGTTCAATTACAGCCGTATGATCGACTGCACAAATTCCAAGGGAAACTGGTAATTTGCCGGAGGTCTTTTCTCATTGCATTCAGTTTTTGTCACATGCTTCTGATTTACAAAGCGGTTCTGGGCGCTTTCGTCATTTTGACGTTTTATGACGTTTACGAGCACCAGCTTTAAAGTTTGCCTTATTTCTCTTCACTTATGGCGCAGAATTCTTGGCTGGCAATGAAAAACTAGGCTAAATGCACCGGATAATAAAACGTTGGCCTGTCTTTCCTATTGCACAACAATACTGCTTGTAATACACGCCCTCTCTGTGATACGCTGAGAAGGCGTGACGTAATTTAAACAGTTGCTGGGAATTATGACGTCAAATATTGGCAACTTCAGCATGCGTAAAAGTGACGTAATGTTACGTATGGCGGTTGCTTTTGCCTCAAAATAGGGCAAAAAATTTCACCGACATCTGGCGCCAAAAAATGTCTCTGAATTTGTGCTAGCGCATTCTGGCACGATGCACGATTTAAATCATGTTTTGTACTGAAAGGAATAACAGTTTCGACTGTTTCTAACTCAGCGATCACTGATAATACAAATAACGTGCAGTATGTTGCTTTCATTTTTGGCAATAAAATTATTATTTGTTCGCCGTAACAGCAACATAAGAGGGCAGTACGAGCTTCTCCATGACACACTGAACTCAATGCATGGCACTTGTTCACACTCGTCCTAGTAAGCTGCTGTCACATGATCGAAATCAAGGGAAAAATAACACAGAAAAGTGGTTCTGTTCATTACAGCGCTAAATGAAGTTGAGCTTAATAAATGAGTGAATCAGTGACATCGGCACGCTCCGCGGTGATAATTACACCCGAGGTCACTACTGCGCTCGGGTCTACACCACCTAGCTAAACATTGCACAACCGAAATGAACCTGGGAGAAGCAATGAGAATGGTAATAAGCGCCCGGGCGGTAGACCTGGTACAATTTTTCTCCTTGGTTTTAATTTCAGTGCCCCACGTATGGTTTCGAAAGAAGAAATTTTTGGTGCAAGCAGCCGTCGACCAGCGGGCTGTTGTGGCGCAGTTTGTTAGGAGCCGGCCCTTCCATATCTCTATCTTGAATTTTTCACTAACACGAAGGCACTACGCCGCCAGCATTTCTTGGATCGACGGACATGTACGCCATAGGAAAATACTATTCTCCCCCTTCCCCTATAAGCACACGTCATCGTTATGCGTTATGATATCAAAGCAACATAGCTACTTTCGTGCAAGTATTGATTTAAAGAAAACGGCTCGCTTTCCCTTGATTCGTACAGTGATTTTTATTCATTTCAGCAAAATAAATCCAGAATTCGAGCTGTATTATGGGGCTTTCCTGAACAGCTACTTTGCAGCGGCAATTATAGAGGGAACGAAGGTGATGTTTAATTACAGTGGAGTGAACATTGGCAATGCAAAAAAAGTTTCCACGAAAGCAACGATAACTGTTCCCGGATACTACAGTGTAGCAGTTCGCTTCAAGGATGCTCGGTACCTTTCGGTAAGTGTCAAAAGCAACGGGTTTTTGTTCTGCCACTTACGCCGACAGATGCTTATTATCACAATGTCAGAAGCTTTACCACAATCTTAAGGTTGGTCAGCATGTTACATTCAACGTCGTATTTCGACATCAAACAAATTATCCCAGCTAAGCAAAAGAAGCAACCCTGTGAGCAAAGAAAAAAACAAGTCCAGCACTAAGCATAAACAGAATTCACGGAATGAAAAACGGCGTTGTTTACCGGATTTCTATGGCCTGTGGTTTCGAAAATATTGGCCAGAGAAGCTATGCTTAAATAAACGCCTAAAAGAACATGGCTACAATGTCCATCCGCTATCACGAGACCCGGTGTGGCGGTACGTACGTGACTGCCTGCTCTGTGCTGGTGGTATCCCTGAGTTCGAAAACACAAAAGTATCTTTAGGAGCAGGAACCAAACCACGATGGAACTTGTTGAAGCTGCAAGGATTGAAATAGCTGGTGATAATTGTGTCAGTGTGTCCTCAATAGCTAACACGCAAAAGAGAATTGCATTCTGGCAGGCCAGAGAAAAGTGGATGTGGCAATAAATTTAGTGATAGAATGATGGTTTTACAGGCTGGGCAAACTTTTCTTCTCTCTTTGTACGCGCTTGTTTCATCTTTTCCTGTAAGTGTGATATTTATTTTCTGCAACTTGTAATAAAGCGATCAGTTGATAGTCAGCTCTTGTGGTGTGCGTTTCTGTCTGTACTTAGTCAAAATGTGCTCTGTTCCTTCCTTTGCACTAAACAGTCTTCCAAATAATGGTTGAGATTTTACGTGCACAATCGCTGTGGTATTATCTAAAGAATGTACTCCCCACACGCTGTTTAAAATAGTTAGATATTAGCGGAGCTATCGTTCACGACAAATGACCAGTAGTAGGGCCTGGAGCTTCGTCCTTTTGTCGAGCCTCTAAAGCACTCTGTAAGATACGAGTTCACCGGTCCGGCATACGACCACGCTTAGAAACCGGGCAAGGCCCTAGTCGCTCTGAGATACGTGCAGCCATTGCCCCCACTTGGCTGTACGTAACCGGTTTTTAGCATCTGACCCGCCTGTTCTGCCCAGTACTGCCTGCAGCAACAGCCGAGCAGGGGCCGCGTTTTTCCCGATCGGAATGTCGAGCTTTTGGCATCGGCCGTGCATGCTTCGGCCCGTCAGTAATAATAATAAAAAATTTAACTCTTCTCGTCCAGTGGGTTCACCGTTGCGGTAAACTTGATCTTCGTTTGAACACAGCCTCGCTGTATCCTTGCCAAAGCATCACGTGACTCGCCGGGTCAAACTCCGCCGATGTCCGTGTTCGCTAGCCCCTGCCGCATGCGCTTTCCGCAGCAAGTTCGTGCCTGACCTCATGACTCGTCTATATAGTTCACGCCAGCACGCCCGTGGATGAGACTGAAGCCGCGCCGTCTTCTCTGAGCGTTGTGAGGCAGCTGGATGCTTTTAGCCGTTGTCGCCAAGTCGCGTCTGACGAACGGGGATCTGGATTGGCGAGCGGTTCCGCTCGGCAATAGCCGGAAGCGGGACAACAATCACCCAAAAAGGCAGGCTGTGAGCGAATGCTATGATATTTATTGCAACATGAAAGGTTAAGCAAGTTAACCCAACACCTAACCAGGCTGATTCATGCTTTCGCTTGGTATATCCAGCGTTAGCTGAGATAAGCCGAAGCCTGTTTAACAGCACAGCCGGTTAGGCCCATAAAAAATCTTCCAAGGTGTTGCAAGCCGAGAGTGACCTACCTTTAACACATTTCTTCCTGCAGAGGAGAGCATGCTCTCGCAAGGAAGTTCCTTCTCGCGACGGGATTAAAGTTGCGCCGCACGTGGTGAGGGCTCATTAAATCGGCCGAAGTGCAAGCGCATGCTGAAAACAGCACGTTCAATAAAAATGTACCGCTCTTTAAAGATAGGTTGCGGGAGTCATCATGCGAGACCGTTGCGAATGACATAATACCTTGGAGAAGTCAAACCAAACACGTAGCCGAAAAAGTCCAGCGGATGCGTCGAAGAAGGTGAAGATGAAGGTCACATGTGAACAAACTAAATTGAAGACACGGATTCAACTAGTATAGAAATCGGATGCCTAAGGCAAAAGAACCGATTTGAAAACAATATATATTATAAGAAAGAAAACTGGTACAATGTTGTATGTTAGGTTCGAAGGTTGTACTATTTTAATTGTGTGGGGGCCACTTGAGCCGCCTTGAGCAACGACCACTCGTGTACAGTGCTTAATACGTCTGCGCAGTGGCAGTTTCCCAACAAGCAACAATTACCAAGCCCAAGCATGACAAATCATCAGCGGCCAATGTATCCAAGCTTAGCAATAGCTCCGCCGCCATTATTGTCTGGTGTTTGGGAAAGGTAACAAGCCAACAAATGGCACATCTCTGAAAGGCGAACATTGAACAATGCTTGTCAAAGCATGTTGGCAATATACGGACTATACCTGGACGCCATGCTAGTCTCATGTGTAATAATTGGTTCCTGTCCAGTCATTATGATCAATGCTTCTTCCACAAGTTGTCTTGTGGCCTGATTTTAGCAATATACATGCCACTATACAAAAAATTATTTAGTGCTAACATTGAAATATTGTAATTCATGAATTAAGTAATTTTCTCTACAATGGCATGTACAAAAAAATTACCACTGGCATAGCTCGGTTATGCCAGGATATACATAGCGTGAGCTGAGGTTCAGCTGGTTATCCTTAACTTTCCTGGTTGTCTAGTATTAGCTTGATTATCATGCTTACTGCAGCTTTAATGACACACATGTGGTATCCGCATTATATGACACATGTATATTTATCGAGCCGTTCCGGCGCAGCGTCCCCAATCGCCTGAGAGCTAAGCTGGTTCCACTGTCGCACGTCGGTGTTGCTTTGAAGCACTAATCATCGGTTCCACACCTGGCCACTCCTCGCATGATCATCAAGTGGACCAGGCCGCCACGTTCAGAACGGAGGTCGGCGAAGACGCGGGATGCTTGATGTGTGAGAGACGCCGGGCAGCGAGCAACGTTGTGGGCGTGTTGTGACGTCACTGCTCTTCGCGCATGCACAGCACGGCTCTCCAGGAGCTACGCTCAACCTTGGCCAGAGTAGCTACGCAAAAAATTTACGCCGCAAGCACTTTGTAAAACAGGCACTGATCAAAATGATAACGGCATGCATTAAACAGGTAGGTGAAAGAATATTTCCAATGATTTGAAGTGAAGGCGCTTTTCAACTTTCTACGAGAAGACTAGAAAAATGTTTGTACCTCAACTCAATAAAGATTTCACATAAATTTGAGTGTTACATGAATTTGTTCGATTGTAAAAAAAATGTTTTCAAGGAGGATACATGGTGTAGCATAACATAAATGAACTTCAAAGGGTCTCACTCATTGGAAAAGATTAATCCGCGTCACAATTGTTTGGAGTGTCTCTGTAACATATTTAGAGAAATAGTTAATGGCACTGGGAACTTTAAAAGAAATTACGTGACTTCCTTAAAAGAAGGACAAGAACACGCCATCTGTCTTTGTTTACCATTATTATGCCCATTACACATTTATTTGTAACACGACACTTGGCAAAAAACTTCGACATGAAATAAAACACAAAAATAGTACACACAAAAAGGCTCATACACTGCCAATCAACCCCTGCAGTGTTTAACAGCTTGACATGCATTCCAAACGGAAAAATTTAGGTAGGTGTGAACAATACCTTTTTTGGTAATAATGTACCTATGAACCTTGAAGAAAATGTGTAGTTCAGTAGAAGTATTTTTCGAATTGCCAGCTTGGAAGAGATGTGCCCTTTGCTGCATCCGCCTATTCGCCACGAGAAGCACCCTTACGTGGCAGCGACTGTAATAAGCAAAAAGCATTTACTTCAGTGTTAAACACTAGCCGATTACTAAATACGGTAGTACCTTGCACTTTACTTAACACAGGTGCTTGTGAATATATCCAACGAAACTTCCAAGCGTGCTAACACTCGCTCTCCAACAAAACGTACTGTAAATACTGCTATATACGTTTCACGTTTTAAGACAGCAGCACTCCATTCGTTCTGGAAAAAAGCATAACAGCATTTTACTGAAAATCTGCTTCACACTATAGCAAAACCTAAAGCCTGCTCCATAAGTCGTTATATCACCCCTACCCCTCTACACAAGACTCCGTTGTTTATGCGACGCGTACTCTTGAAGCTCGACAACAAAATAGGGCGTCGAGAAAATGCCCTACTCGCTCGCTTGCGCACGCCCCGTCTGGCTGTCCGATCTCTCACTCCCTCGAACGTGGTTCTAGGTTTGCGGACGGTTGGGTAAAATAAATTACAGGTTTTGCCGCTCAATTTATTCCAATAGCCATACAATGTATTCCACGCGCCAGCCATTTTACTCCAATTGCCATATAATTAAATTCAAATGCCACCGAATTTAATTCAGGCGCCAGCGAATATATTCCAAGTGCCACCGAATTTATTCCAGCTGTGGGAAGCTTGTTCTGCAGTGTTTTGTGCGGAATCAGGCGCAGCTTTGCAGGCTTTGATGTACGTGGTGTAATGAAAACGATGCCTTACGTGCAAACTATGATGTGCGCGCAGCTTAATGCGGATTTACTAACACTCACAGACGGGAAGAGCGGTCTTGTTTGATCCGTTGGTTGCGGGGGATGATCGTCTTCGAAATCGTCAGAAATATTGTCTGCTCGCATATTGTTACCCCAGCAGATTTTCCAGCTTATTTTTACGTGAGCAGACGGCACTTCAGTCGCCAGCAGGCGATATTTCTGACGATCTCGCAGACGCTATTACAATTTCGTAATAAAGCTTAAGGCTGAAGAAAAGCATTCGATTCTTGAAAATGAGAATGCAAAGGGCATTTAAATAATGTGTCTTTATCAAAGGACCTTCTGAAGGCATTGTAACGCTAAGATGAGACGGTAGTTCTGATGTGTGTTATCACAGCGTTAGCGCTTTCACAGACGATCAGCTCAGAGCAATGATCTGCGCACGTTGAAAAATGCATATTAAGCTGTTCAAATGAGATATTTTGCACATAATGAATTAAGAAAAACCACGTTTTTCCAACACCATGCGCAACAAAGTTGGCAAAGCTATGCTTAATTGCGCACAAAACACGCATGAGAATTTTTCTCGCAGCTGGATTAATTTGGTTGGCGAAATAATATAAATTGGTTGGCACTTGGGGTAAATTCGCTAGCACCTGGGTTAAATTACATGGCGTCGGGAAAAACTAAATGGTGCTTGGATTCAATTCTATAGCTATTGGAATAAATTCAGCGGGAAAACCCGTAGTACAGTCAGACTTGAGAGTGCGAAATAATCGCTGAGAGATCTCTTCACTTTTGCCCCCGATTCAGCCATCACCCGGTTATGGCATAACTGATATGAGATCAGCCCGTCTGATTTAGTTGTTTTCATGACACACGCTCCGCACGTCCTGTAAAATTGCATGCGGTCATAACGGATCATTGACTAGACTGTGTGAAATCCTTTATTTTGTGGGCCTTTGACATTACAGCACACAAGAAAAAACTGAACAGTCTTACGACACCTCGCGACACCTCGAGGTTTAATATGCAGGCATCTTAGTGAATTCGGTTACTTATTCTCCATGTTAACGGCAGCGCGAACAAACGAAAAGTTGTGTCTGTCATACGCTGCACATTTAGCGCCACTGATGTTCTGCGTGGCCTCTTTCGCGGAGTTCACAAGCGTGGAGCGCCGGTGCTGTTTTTTTGTCACACCTGCTGCCGCCTTCAAGAGCGCCTGTCGATGTTCCTCTAGGTATGCGTTGACGTTGAACTTGAACTTTGTAAACACCTGTTCAGTCGGATTGAGGAAAGTGCTGTTAGGCGGAAATACTTGGATCATGTGTTGACTCATGACCAAAGCCGCCATTTCCGCCCGTTGATGGGCTGGAGCATTGTCAAAAATATAGACAGCCCCGCCGTCAAGGTCCTGTTCATGTTGTTGCTGCGACGCTTCTTTAGGGAATCCGTTGAACCCGGCCCAGTATGCTTTGTCGGCGATACTCCCATGAACACTGCCGTTGGCCGACATACAGAGCAACATCTTAGTTTACCCCTCTGGTGAGCGTTACAATTTTCAAACACAGACCACCTCTTTTCCCTCTGGTAAAACTTCCCTCACACCACACATTAAAATAGGTCTCCTCAATGCATGTAGTATCGTGACACCGTCCTGCTTTTGTTTTGCAGTCATTCTGCGTACACCCACGGCTTTGCCTTGACCTCCGGGCTGTTTCTCTCTACCGGTCTTAGCGTGGCCAACTTCAGAGAATAGCCGTGGCCATCTAACAATCGGTCTATGCTGGAGAAACTGTGTAATCTCAAGGTCTGTCATGGTTTCGGCGAGGGCAGACCGAATCTGAGAAAGCGTGAAAGATGGGTTAGTGTCAACAATATCATTTAGCGCGAGCACGACAATCTCGTCGATCTTCTCTGACGAACCGCCACGCTTTTTTGCAGTGTTGCGGTCTGTTTCTGCCATGGATGTAGCTGTATTGACGTTTATGCCAAGCGTCTCAACGAAAAGTTCTAAGTCACCACCGCGCCGATATACCTCAACTATCCGGGCTCTGTCGACATTTCAAACACAGTTGTACTTCTTCTTGCCTGCACCCCGCGCTTTTTTTGGCCTTCTTCGGCACATTTTCTAAGACGCGCAAGCAATGTGAATGGTCTTTTTCTCCATTGAGGCCGTGTCATGATCGTCTGCGAGATCGTTAGAAGTATCATTTGCTCCGGTATTATTAGGCCACGGGACTTGGTAGCGTAGTGTAACTACCCACACAAACAATGTCTTAAGCCGTTTCGTTGGTAAAAACTCGTTATTGTCATTCTGTAGCGTTAAGCATTCTTTCCAAATTTTAATAACATCTGCGAGATCATCAGAAATATCGCCTGCTGGCAACAGAAGTGTGGTCTTCTCGCGTACAAATGCGCTGGAAAATATGCTGCGGCAACAACACATGAGCATACGATACTTCTGCGATTTCGAAGACGATCACCACACGTCACTAACGGATCGAACGAGACCATTCACCTGGTCTGCGGGTATTAGTAAATGTCCATTGAGCTTCGCGCATATGATATTTTGCACATAGGGCATCAAGGAACATTACGTTTTCATCACACCATGCGCATCACAGCCCGCAAAGCTGGGCCTAATTCCGCACAAAACACCCGTGAACAGCAGTCCGGCACCTGGATTAAATTCGATGGCATTTGGATTGAATTAGATGGCACTTGGAATAGATTGTCTGGTGCTTGAATTATTTGTATGGCGATTGGATTGAGTTGAGCGGGAAAGCCTCTAGTACTGCTTCCATGGGCGCCATGATGCAACACAATTTAGACCATGTCCCTACGTTTCATCGTGGCACCATTTCCTGCACTTGCATATAATTTTCTCGCATTGCGTGCTTTTCTTGGACCATAACTCGCACTAATGATGCCCTCCGCCAGCACTCGGTAGACGTGTACGCTGCCGGACGCGTTGGCGCGCGAATACGGCACTTGCATGACACCCGACTTTGTTGCCGAGCTACACGAGTTCGGCACGCAATCACGAGGCCCGTCTTCGGGCCGTGAGGGGGATGTTCGCGACGGCCGCTGCCGGTCTCGCGAGCACAGTAGCTACGAGGCGCACCGTAAAAGATCAACAGAGTTTCGAAGGCAGTAGCTACGAGGCGCACCGTAAAGGATCAACAGAGTTTCGGAGGTGGGGGGGGGGGGGGGGTTTGGGGGCGGGGCAGCGGCTTCACTACACTTGCGAGGCGCCAGCCTTAGATAGCTAGAATTGCCGTTTCAGAAACAGAAGAACAGTATGCGACCGCTCACTTCTCTGCAAAAACCCACAACTCCATGTCGCATTCAAAAAGTTGAACCGTCGTAAACGACATCGCACGTTCCAACGGAAACGAGCGGGATCTCTTACGTTTTCAGCGGCAGTGGACAAACGGCGTTTTTTAGCAGGGAGATATGCTTCAATTCTCCGACAATAAAAAAATCCACAGGGGCCAAAAGGGGTACCATGGCGGTTGAAAGGGTAAAATACAGACACCAGAGACAGCGAAACGTCTGACAACTATGCCACGAAGATAAAGAAAGAGGGGAAGGGCACAAACGCAAGTAGTCCGCTGGCCAGCGTTGCGTTAGGACGCACAAATGTCCCGTGCCTAAACGCGTGACAAAAGCTGCCACGTTTTGTTTTTTAAAAACCCTGCTGTCTAGTTAAATTGACCTTGTTTCGAGACAAAGTGCCGTATCCAGTTTGGTAACTACTTTTTTGTGCACTGTCGCCTGTTTACCTCCGACCTACGTGTAGAAACGCGACAGGCACGCTTGGGAGGCCGCCTGCTTTGATTGCTTGGATAAAGTTCGCCTCCCATGCGCTTTCTCTGCGACGCTGCTTCCGGTGAACATTTGCTTGGCGCCAGAGCAATCTTTCACATGATGTACCGATAGGTGGCCTATAGCTCGGAAGCCAATGGCTTCCCAAGGAGTTTGCAGTGATCGGTCATATAGGCCAATGCTCCTTGGGTTTTTTACTGTTTGGTATTGTTTTAAACGTGCTATTCCTTGGTTGGGTTGGAATAATTTTGGTTCTATTAGTCAGCTTTTTTTTGGTTGTTTTGTGTAATAAGTGATGTAGGATATATAGTTTGCCGAATTATAAGTAGTTGCATTTTCGTTTTGTTTGTGTGGTCTTTGAATTCATTGCTATGCAGTGTTTTGTAAGTGCTACTATATGACTTGAAACGGTTTTGGTGGTAGCGGGCATACGTGTTGCCGTGCGTGTAAAGTGACTGGAGATTCCACTGCGAGCGCGGACGCATTTTCTCCTGATATCTTTCTTCCCGAAAACACTACTTCTGATGGCGGAACATGTGAGGAGGGGTTTTTTAGGGGTTCAAAGAGGTGCAGAGGACAAAGTGCTCGTGCGCTCTCGGCCAGGAGCTCGCGGCGAAAAGATCGACGAGGGAGAGGAAGCAGACTAGGTGGCCAGCGGGACGCAGGAGGAACGCGGACCTCGGCGAGCTCTCTGCTGTGCGCGATCGTCCTGAAGACTCCGAGCCGAGCCACATGTCCCTCCTGGCCTTCTTGACTGCGAATACCATCTCGGCGGTGTACTTATCACAGCCTTCTTCCGAGACCCACGCGCGTTGCGGCAACAGCATCGCGTCATGTCACAGCATCTGTCTCGGCCACGACAGCGCCAACGAACATCGCATCAAGCGACAGCGCGGAAGGCATCGTCTTTGCACGTAGCGCGAACTATTTTGTGGGTAGGACTTTTAGAAGCGGAGTACCTTAAGACCGCACAATGTCCGTCCACGTCCTTGCGCATAGCATTTACAATCGCAAAAAAAAATCGCACAGGCACCGGTGGGATTCCAGCCTGTCTGGTAGACCAGACAGAGTTAGTGTCAGTCGCCTTTGCCATTGGGCTATGACCGTGAGATGGTACCCGAGAGTCAAACGGAAATATCCCTCGCCTGTAACGGTGCAGAGTACTTCAGGACCTCCGAATGTCCGTCCGCGTCCATCCGTGCGCACACCACGATCAAGTGGAAAATCAAGCGAAATTCGATTTTAGCCGTGAGTTGCCGGTTCATTCAGGGGCTAATCAATGTGCATTTCGCGGCTCAAATCGAATGACGGTCCGGGCGCAAATCGAAGGTCACTCGGGGCGCAACTTGGATGTCACTTTGAGTCCCCGTACTCCACACACTCACCATCATCCACGGAGTGGAGATGCTGCCATTTTTTTAACATGGGAACTTTCCCGCAAAGACTAGCGCAATCTACCACGAGATAGCTTCGCGCTGAACCATCGTGGTCGTTAAGTGGGGGATTGCATGATTTTAACAGCGGAGTTGTTTTACAAGCTATAAGTTTGCGGTTGGAGTAAAAAAGAAAATAAAAATACTCAGCGCTAGTAACGGCGTGCCCGCTGGCATTGCTGAGCGTCCTCGACATGCCCAGCGGATTCATAAAACAAAGTTCCCACAAGCACCAAAGAGCGAGAAAATCCTACCGCACCTGGTCGCGTGCACGCGGCGACCGCCGAGTTTCAGGCCCTAACAGTTGCTTAGAAAAACCTCCAATGCGAATCCAATCCACGGTGCCCCGTAAGCGTTTCAAAACGTCTGCGGAACGAGAAATACGCGTCATAGCGCACGCCCCACGTGCGTTCACCCTCGAGTCGGCGTGCGCATGTGCTCACTTGCTCGTAGTGAGAATGACAAGTCATTGCGCACGCCCCTCTTTCTCGAGACGTGCCGACTGCGAATTGAAGCCAATAATGATTTAGAAGCCATTCCATCGAATATGTCGTCGTCTTCTTCGCATATGACAAAATTTACAAGCACCGCATTAGGTAAACAAGCATGATACTGAAACTGTGTGCCCGTGAATGCTCACCAACAACTGATTTGCCATTGAGTGTTAACTTACCCGAATTTTTAAATCTGTCTCCATTAAACGCGGCAACACTACTGGAGGTGACGCTTCTATAACAAAACTTTATTTCTTAACCATTTGACAGCTACATTACAATAACGAAGAAATCGGGAACGTGGACCAAGGGAGGACACTCAGTAAGTTAGAACACGCCTCCTTCTTGTGCTTAAAACGTGATGTCAAATTTTCAAATGACAAGATGTCGACCTGTATTACCAGGTATCTGTAGCTGAAAAATTACTAGAGCCGTATCTGGAGACCAACGCGTGATGAACCCGTTGTTCACCGGGGGATTTAATGGGCGGATCACTCATAAGGGTGCCACGACCGCCGGATGGGTCAATAGGGACTTATCAGCAGAGCCCCTTCCCGAGTTCAGAGTAGGCTTCGAGCAGAAGTCCTCTAGTGTTCCCTAGTTAGACAACTTAAACGAAAGCTGAATTCCAGGATGGCACTCACTACACCAGTTGGATACCTACCGCGGAACCCTCTCACTGACTAAAGCGAACATCGAAAACTCCCAAGGGCCGAGATGGAACCGCTTGTTAAAATCCCATTTGGTTTAAATGAAGCCCTAGGCTTGTGCTATGCCGGATAGATAAACTGACTCACCTCTGCGTACACGAATTGTATGGTTAAGCATCAATTTGGGAAAAAGCAGTTCTTAGTCGTAATTCAATCGCTTATAAAATCTACAGTTGCACTAATAGCGTTGAAATTCCATCATGTCTATGTACTCCTTGCGCTGTAGTGAACGGGGAGGCATCAGTGATCAGCTGTAGAATAAAGAGGCGAACATTTTACGCATCACCATAAGAGAGAGAAAAGTGTAAAAAATTAACTTAATTTTTCAATCACATGCTCAGCAACCAGTGTTGAGGTAGACGGCTCGGACTGATATGCTGCATACAACGCTCTACTGAAACCGGTAGAACCGTTGTGACGTGTAAAGCGTTTGGTTCGTTCCATGAATGTGAGGAAGTGGGGCCTACAAAGGCACGTGTTCACTCATGAGCAAGTAGTACATCAACAACACGAACATATTTCTCGCCATCACCATAATGACGATCATAATAATGCTCTTTTTGTAACGTTTTCTTCGTATTACGGCTGCTGTGAGTGTTAGGGTGGCCCAATATCACTTTTCGGCCGCGCAAATACGTCATTAAAGGAACCGCTCTTGCTGCTTTCCTATACGATCAGCATTCCCAAAATTGCCCTGCATTTATAAAAACACGTCGGTTGCACAGGCGTGTAAATAGAAGGATACTACACTTTTGCTGGTTAAACATTTTGTCAAATATGTCAAATATATTAATGTACCTGTGCTAGTCGACAGGCTCAACGCTCGTCTAGCATTTCGGAGGAGCCTGGTTCGCATCCTGCTAAGTGAAATGTTGCCCCGTTTACTTTTATTCTCCATAAGTTCGTTTCGTGACATTAGTCTCCCTGAAATATGCGGCGCCGTTCAAGCATTCATTGGCCAGTGGAGGAGTGGGTCATTTAGTACGCAACCGACACCACATTGTTTACCAATACAGCTCTATATATTCATTTCATATTTAAACACAATATCAAGACCGAGCCTATTAATCTGATTTTTTGACACAGAAGTCAACATCAATACACTTAGTAGGAGAATTCGGACACCGCAACGATACAGCTATTCAAATCTGTTAAAATGGACCGCCTGATGTAAACTACTCACATCAAACTGCCCCACAGACACCCAGTAAACTTCAATGCATGTGAACGAATTAATACGGAATATACTGATACTCAGCTTAAAACAGCTTCGTCTAATGCAATAACTGTTTTTAAAAGTAAACATGCGCAATAATGGGTATTGTTTATTTTAGATTCTGCAGTAGCAAGCCTGCCCATACAGAAAGCGCATGCATTTTAAGTAAATGATGCAAAATGCAGCCTGCTCGCGCAGCAGGTGCTTCGACGGTCCCCTGATAACGGCGCATATTGTGTGTTACCTTTTGCTGCACAGTCAAAGTCTGATTTCAGCTATGAGTGAACAGCTTTACCCATATTCCTAAATGCGTGGCACGGGCATTTCGCGCACAATTGGACCTCGCGTAACATATAGTGGTAACTGGCGTAACATACTAGGGTTTTACTGTCCCACAAGTAAAGCCTTGCCTTGCGTTAGGTCCTGCATTGGATATATGATTCCACAAATATAAGGCGCCTTCTGTTAATTCTGGGGTAGGCAACTCAGAGGGCCCTAAGATTTACATCGATTTATTCTCAGAAGCTTTGCTGGTTTTGAAGACGAAGTTTTCTTCATGCGAAATTCTGAAGGCCAAGTTTTCTGCTCATGAAGGTGCCTGGTTAGCTTTTTTTCAACAGCAGCACTTGTGTCCTTGGGCACTTATACTGGGGCGTTACAAGGTCGTATGGCATGTTAGTCTCGAACCACTCTAGTTTTGCAAAAGTCAATGCCCGCTGTTTCAGTCCCGGAACCCGCCGTGGTGGCTTAGTGGCGTGGGCACTACATAGCTGAGCAGAAAATCGCGGGTTTCCTTCCTGGTGCGGCACCCGCTTGTCAGATGCAGGAGAGAGCCAAAACACCCGTGTATCGACATTTGGGACACCGTAAAACTCCATGGTGGTAAACATTATTCCCTTACCCTCCATTACGGCCCTCGTGAGAGCGGAGGTGTGGGTTCAGCGCGTTAAAGTCCATACAGTTTTTTGTACTTGACGTTGTTTTCTATTCGTAAATTTTAATAACTGTCGTCTCTTTTGTACATGGCGTTATTTCAATTCTTAAATTCCATGAACAGTTGTTTCTTTTTTTCTGACTTACAGATTATGACTGGCAAATACGGATGAGTACAGGAAGTCACTTTCTTCTATCTCTTCACCTCAGTGCGGAAACCGACACCACTCCCAGACGTTTGGTACGTGTTTTATATAAGGTTTCATCAGGCTTATTCTTCTAGATGAAGAAAACACAAACCAACCAATATATTTGTGGTCTTAAAATGTCCAAGCTGTTCAAGTATATGTAGACTAAAAGTCGTTGATAAGCTGTTTACAAAAGTCACGTTTATCCGCATAGCCGACCGCCTAGATTCCAAAGAAACAATAGGGCAGGCTGGGCTTAAAAAACGGTACTCAACCATTGATCACAACCATGTTGTCAATAAAGTGATAGAAAAATCAGTAGAATGCACTAAACCCCTTTTTTGGCTTTTATGGGCAATGAGGAAGCGTTTGACTCAGTACACACTGAGGTCGTAGTAACAGCGTTGAAAACGAGGAAATATCAGAGACCTACACACGGGTTCTACACGACATACAAAGTCATCAAAATTAGGTGGACAGGTTTTTTTTAAAGAGGCGCACATATTTACGTAAAGCACCCCTTTACCGGTAGTTACACGCCCATGGGGACACAGAATTAGGTGGTACTTATCGATATCGGTGGGATAAATAACGAAAATTGAATAATCAACTTCTTAGGGTCTGCAGTAAGGACTCATCTTTGTATTCAAAAGTTAGACGCAATCTTGTTTTCTACGCAGTTTCATTTGGCGGGCTTCTTCTACCCCACTCTTGGTCGGAGATATCGAACAGCAAAGTTCAATTGCTGGTTGCATGATTACGCATGCTAGACCATGAAGACCGGCGCAATGCGTCTCCTCTTTGTTCCGTGCTTCGACAGCGCTTCCGAGTTGTGCAGATGCGATAAAGTCAGCCAAGTGTCAAAGGGTGCCAGTGATCACTCTTTCCTATGCCTCCAACCTGTTGTCAAACAAAACGCCGTACACAGCAGACACGTCACAAAGGGGAAGAGCTTTGCGCCGGACCTCACAGTCTTGCCTCCGTAATCATGTGAACGGCAACCTTGCAGTTCGATATCTCAGAGCACGGAAGCGGTGGAAGAATCCGCCCAAATGAAACAGCGCATAAGCAAGATGGATCCTAACTTTTCAATACAAATATGCCTGCCTACAGAAGTCACTAAGCATTATATATTTATTTTAGTTATTTAACCCAGTAACATCCGTAATTACTACCTAATTATGTGTCCCCCTCGGCGCATAAACTCACTGTAGAGGTAGTCTTCACGTACATCTAAGCGCCTAATTTCTAAAAAAAATAACGCCCACCTCCCCTCGCGGGAACCCTTGTGTGATGCGACGCTGAGGGGGGGTTCAAGCGCAAGCGGAGAGCAACCGTCGCCCGAAAGGCCGCCGGAGAGCGGCACACCGGTTATATGCGCAGCGCGCCGGAAGGAGGGGAGACCGTGGAGAGAGATAGTGCCGCGGCTATGACGTAACACAATCCAACACAGTCCACTTTAATCCAATTCAATCCAATCCAAGTCAAGTCAAGCCAAGCCAAGCCAAGCCAAGCCAAGCCAATCCAATCCAATCCAATCCAACTTAATGCCCCTCGCGAGAGAGTGTTCGCTATCGGAGAGGAGAGGGGGAGAGTGGCTGCGGACAACAACGGACGCACGCAGGAAGGAGAGCACCGCTGACAAGAGATGCTCTGAGCATCGCATCTAAAACTGGTCACCTTAACTTTTGTCTCCCTGTATATAAGGTATGTACAAAGCGATAAATCCCCGATCCCAAAACGACAAAGACAGGAAGATACCATATTGCGAAAACTGTTCACAGCATGCCTGGAAAGGGTACTCACTAAGGTTGACTCTGAAAACACAATATTAAGCATATATAAAGAATGCTTGAGTCATTTAGGTTTTGTAGACGCCATAGCCTTGCTGAATGATACAGCATAACACCTGCACGAAATGCTTTAGGAACTAAAACAAGAAAGCATGGCCGTGGGGATAAAAATAAATATGGAATAATATAAAGCAATAAGCAATGGGCACGGAAAAGACTCCCTCTGCAGCAAAGAAAAATTGAACGCTAGAAGTACAAAAACGTCCCACAGATTGTTAGTGCTGTCTCCAGCAACGAGAGGGAAATCCGGCGTAGCACATTTCGGCTCCGGAGCACTCGGAAAGCACCCACCGCCCATAAAAATTGGTTACCTCTAACACTTAAAAGAAACATATAAAACATTAAAACTGCCGGTGATGATATCCAGGGATGAAACTAGACACCTAACTAAGCTAGGCGCCTAAAAAGGCGCCTTGCCTTTTGGTAGTAGGACACCAACGTGGTGGAAATTTGTAAGCGTGTTGACATTGCGACGAGGACCACGTACTTCCAACACTATCGCTAGCAATTCGGGTACCGAATTTCCCCAGGACAAGGCATCGGACGCTACCCTGCGTAAGCCGGCAGTCCCTGCTATGGTCCGCAGCCCACAATTCGTCGTGCTGCCGAAGCTGCACATCCAGACATTTTAGGGTGGCGAAGCTGTCAGGGATTTTGGCATCATTTCGACGCCACTGAACACAGCAATCCCCCCTTGGCTCGCATAGAGAAATTCAAACGCTTGACAGCCAGTTGACGGCAAAGCGAAGAGAGCGATTGAAGGTATACGACTCGCGGAGGCCAAATACGATGTGGCGATAAGCACCCTCACCGCCAGATTTGGCCGGGCCGACATGCTCGTTGAAAACCACAATGATAACTTACGGGCCATGTCCCCTTTGCGGAGCTCTGCAGGTGTTGAAAAACTACGAGACCCCTACGACCAGAAATCCTTCCCAGTAAATCAGTCGAAATTTCCCGGGGTAGTGGCACAGCAGGATACAGTGGTCCTCCATCGTGTACGGATAAAAGCCCTGCCAGCCACCGTCGTAAAAGGGTCAAAGAGGCATCCTGGTCGGACGAAAAAGCAAGCTCGTTGGAAAGGGTCAAACAAGTAAAAAAATTCCAGGCTTTCTGCGCATCCAGGTAGAGCTCCACGAGGATGGATAGTTTGAACATCCAAGTTCTCCGCAGTAGCGAACCCTTCACAGGCATGAGCCTCCGCATTCCCACCCGGATGCACCACTCGCCATTGCCTTCCCTGCGCTGTTGGCGCAGCTTCTCTTGATGACAGCCCATCAAACTCCGCGCCCGTATTCGTGTCAGCTTTGCAATGCATGGCCGACTGTGGGGAAATTTTAACAGCAGACAAAAAAAACGAAATGGCTGCAAGGTGTCAGGCTGGGCTTCCGCTGCAGGAAGCGAAACCATTTTAGGCCGTGTGGGCCGCAGAGCGATAAGGCCTGCTTGCGCTGTGATTACGACGGCATGAAGCAACATTAGGAAAAAGACAGGTGTCTTCCTTTATGGCGGTCTTGACAGTCAAGTTTTGCGATGGCGCCTCCGATCACTACCACGTAGCTCAGCGCCACCCTGCTCGCAACAATCTACCTGCAGACCACGCGAACCTGGAGGAAGGTACACAGAGGTCAGCTGCGGTTGCACGTTCTGCTTCACACCAGCAGCCAGCGCTTGTTCATTAGCTGGGATGTTTCCCGCGCCTTGTCCTGTCACATCAAGCTAAGCACCTCTCCCTTATCACGTTTGGTAACACCTGTCAAGCGGAAACCATGCTGTGCAGTCTAGTAAAAGTAACACTAGAAAGTCAGCATGGCGACCAGGAAGTAACAGTCGATGCTATAGAAGTGCCGGAAATCTGCGTTTTCACAAGTCCGTTCGTCCACGGCGAGGTTCTTCGATCACTGGAATCCCGCGGCCTGTGGCCGAATGATGTGATTCGGTTGTGCTGTGCAGGCCACATGCACTGTCAACAATAAAACTCTACCTCAGGCCGGATCTATTTAAAAGCAAGGCTGCAGGGCCATTGCCTCCCACAAGGACGGCTAGGGATGTCGTGGCCGATAACTGAAGACTCCAGGGATACTCTCTTACAAGTTTGCGCTGTGCCACCCAGTGACTGCCGCGTCCACCGCATGGGCAGTACCGGCCCCGCAAATAGAAACGTTGCCCAGCCGGATAAGGCACTCAGCAGAATTAGTTGTTACCATAAGCGCTCGACACAAAGTCGAGTTGCACGAAATTAGATCCCATCCAAGTTTGCGACAGCATCGAACGTTAAGCCGGGGTCCCTCAGACCAAGCAAACCGTGCATCCTTTGCTGGCTCTCGGTAGTGCTGCAGGCGAGCCTCAAGTACCCAAGCCTTCAATTCAATTCCGACCGCGCCAAGGAGGTTCTCATGTAAGCCACCAGACCGTGAGAGTCACATGCGGGAATCGCAGCCAAACGAGTATTATCAGGAACGGCCGATGGCGACATCACGCCTTGAATGCCGGCACGTAGAGCGCGGGGCACGAGAAGTCTCATGCCGTCAAAGCAGAACGATTCGCCCACGAACAGCAGTGTGGCACCGCCAGTCCTGTTCCCAGCCGTGCTTCAGAGTACTTCCTTCGTTTCTCGTCGCTCGGGTCTTCCGTCGCACATCATTCATATGCACAGCCAATTCCCAAGCCGGTTATCGAGACGCCGCACGCGGTGTCAATGTAAATGGCTGAAGTGCAAACGGCTGCATTCAGGTGGATGCAGTCGCCAACGGCAGTTGCAATGCAGTAGCAAGCAGCTGCATTGAAGTGGACGTCAAACTTGCCTTCGCATAAGTGGTGTCTGCCGCAGCACTTAAGTCAAATGCCATCTTACTGTTGAACAAGATGTTATGCATGAACGCATTGCGTCTCAAGCGCAGCACCCCGGGCGACGCACGGGCACCAAGTTCTCGGCGATAAACATTGTTTTTCTGAACACTGTGAGTGCTCTCGAGTGTGGAACGAGAAGTTTACTATGCAGCCACCTCCGGTAGTAATTTCCTGGTCTTGGGTGTCTGCACTTTCGCTACTGAGCTCAGCTTGAACTGCAGTCGAACCGCTGCCTCCTACTGGCTGTTTGTACATCCCACACTAGTTCATGTTGGCGATCGGCTACCACCTACTATCTAATTTCTCTCGCTGAACCTGTGCAACTCGGAGGCGGGAGAGTGGGTTGATGAGTGTAATACAGGTCGCTGGCACGGGAAGGGGGGCCAGGGCCTAGCTCGTGTCGCTGGCGCAGGCAGTTTCTCGTGACGAGACCAGCGAACGGGCGACCGGTTGTCGGGCTGCCTTCCTGCGTCGCTATCCTCGACAGAACCCACATTTTCCCCTACAATTTTTGTAGAAGAAGATCAGTAGATAGACGGCACATCGGCGTGAATTCTTGAACATCAACAATGTGGGTGCACAACAATAAAAAAGCCTTAAAGCGCCTACATCAGTTCACAAGGCACCATCAAAACATCTTAAACTCGTGTCTGGACAACGGCGCAGCAATGAGAGACTACCACCGGCTGGGAGTAACAGAAATTTTCTAGGATAGCACGAGGGAAGCCAGTGCAGTTCACTATATGCCACACCAGGTTGTTTCAAGTGATGCTCATAGCTTCGTGTGTTTTAGATGCTTCAACGCACAGAAACTCAGTACAATCTCTCAAAAACAACATGGAACGCGGACAGAACAGGTTCTCCCATTTATGCGGTTTATTGCTGAACTTCGGAACACACACAAGGGCGCTCATTGCATATATCCAAAAAGCATTTCAACAGTCTTGCCTAAGACGAATAGACAGAGACCAGTTGTGTTTTCTTTGGTATACAGCATCAACAAAACCGGGTGAACCACTTCAATAAATTGCGACTCATCGCATTACCCGGTTCCTTTGGGGAACCATGGGTAGCCCATTTTTACTTTCTGAAATGCTTCAAACCACTTAAAGAAATACGGAGAGCAGTACACTCAAACTACGAATTACATCATGAATTCTCGATGTTATAGCTTGTCAACGAGAACTGCAACTTGTCAATGGGAGGAATCTGCAATAAATTTCAGAACTACGCAACCTAAATATTTCAAGCAACGTAAATGACACTGCACAAATGGTCCTCTACCAGCGAAACGCAACGCCAGCCGTTCCCACAAGTCTCCTACCGTTGAAAAGCATGTTCGTTGAAAAGCAAGCACCGTGGTGCTGGGGAATAGGTGAGTGCTTGATTGTAATTACTAAGCAGGGTCCGAGGAAAATGCGTGGAACGACCCACATCGAATTTGAAGAGCTATGCACAATGGTGAATGTAGTCGAGGCAATGCTAAGTTTGCAGGGTCTCACACTAGCTTATGCCGAGCCCACCGTATCTGAACAGTTTTCTCTGGCCTTCTTGACTCGGACGGCTCTCCTCAGTGCCGGACTTACCACGGAAGAAAATAATTGCTTTTTTCTCCTTCAACCTTAAGTAAATCTCCCCCATAAATAAAATTTTAAACAAATTCTGGACGACGCTGACGAAATAACACGCAAGGGAGCTACGGAACTCTCAGGTGCAAGGAAACACGCCCAGGTAGCGTAAACCCGGAGACTTGGTAATGTGGAGCGAAAAAATGCAACCCAAACAGATGTGGAAAGTAGGAGCAGTTGAAACAACTGCTGGCCAGAACGGAAACACAGTGTGCCAATTAAAATGCCGGGGGGAACAGTTTTTCTACGACGCATTCAACTACTATATACCCTCTGTCTTTACGTCGCTAAAAGGAAATCGTGGCGCCATGTCGTGGGGAAATTTGTACCGCACACCGCACAGAAGGAAGTTGCATTGACGGCCCGAGATCCTGGAAGCGCAAATCGGCACTTTGGCTCGCTGGAATCTTGCTTCCCTAAAGCAGCCAATGGCAGCTCAGCACGCGGCGGGCACTTGCCCTAGCCGGCAGCGCGGGAAAGGGAAGGTCGAGGCAGGCAGTCGCCATCGGATCACCGTAGTACGATGCGCTCTATGACTTCACAGCATTCCATCTGAATAAGTGAGTGGCTTTTTAACACGAAAGTGTTTTATTACCGGATGAGCACAGATGTCACTGATGTCATATCTGCCACGGAAATTACAGCAGTACAACGGCGCAAGCGGCCTGCAAAGGGTGCAAACAGCACACAGTGTCGTCTTGCGGGGAAGGAAATTTTAGTACTAAATAGTGTGCTGTACTAAATGTTGTTCGTTTTCGGGTTTTATATTTTTACATGAAAGCGTTTTATGCCGGTATAAACCAACAATTCGCTGACTTCATAACTGTCACTGAAATGACATCGGTACACCTTAGCCGAAGTGACCCGACAGCAGGACGTCGCTCGCCAAGCATACCCGTAAGAAACCGGCCGACCGCAAATTAAGCTCAGCTTCAAATTTCGCTGCACATTTCCTTTTCATTTTGTACCGATTCCTATGACAGAGATATCAACCACAATTTTTGTTTAGGATGAGTATATCTGCTTGTTTTCTTCAACGCCTTTGTCAAGGAAAAATATTGCTCGCCACGGGCAAGGTTGACCCAGTGTGGGAGCAATTTTCAACGGGCAGATACTGGTTGTCGATGGTAAGCAAAACGTGGACTTTGAAGTTCCCAACTATGTAACCAAAGTTTGCACCTCATGTACTTAACTAAAAGCAGGTCAACTATGTATGAGATACCACCTAATAAGAACGACATAGAGTTATTTTTATATGTCAAATAGTGTATCTGTAACAGGAGCGGTGGAACTCATTTCAAAGCTTAACCATACAGCCAGGTTTGCAATTCTTTTTATTGTATTTGCGCTTCATGCTAACATAATGTTGTGTTTTGCTACGGGTTGTGTGATTTTTAATAAAGTGTGTTCGTGAATCTGGGCCTTGCTAGAACAGAATTTGGTGTAAAAAGGATGTGTGCTGCTTACGTTTTCTACATTAGGTTCTTTGCGTAAATGCTTTACCCCTTGAGACTGCTGTCGGCGGAGAAGCAATGTTTAAACTTCCGTTCGGAGGACACGCCGGGGCATTCTATTCTTCTTGGAGCACAAGTTCGCTCTGATAAACTAAGCCTTGCTTCGTTCTTCTTCGCGTAACAATGTAGATCTAACCTGTAAAACGTAATGGCCATCCCAACGAGCCAATGAGTGAAGGGCGACAGTTGTAGCACAAAAAAAAACTAGAAGCGTGCATCTTTAATCGAAGAAAAATCTCCAGAGGGAGGTATCGTAATAGAAGCTAGCAAAAAGAATGGCAGTTGCACTGAAGGTTTATTGCGCCGAAAAGGAAACGCATAGACGACGACTACAACGGAGTGGTTCCTCCATTCAGTGACATCAACTTGATGGAAGAACAAGGTAAAATCAGTGCCCTTTTCCTCAGTGAAAAGGGATCACCAGCAAAAGTGCGTGCAGTGAAAGAAGTGCTCAAAACACAAGTTATTTTTTTGTAATTTTTAAATTTAGCATGCTTTCGGGCTCATTAGCTGCATTCCACTTGCGGAACAAACTTTAGGCTGTCCTCTTTTCACTGGCATCGTACCCCACTTATAGTCTGGGTAACATGCCAGCCCCAGCCGCTGGACCCAGAAGGAAGCCAGTCAGGTCTCTCGGGTCATGAGACGTCTACGCTTAAATATCCCTATCTGTATGGGTGTATACGTAAGGGCGTGAAGTCTACCTGTGTTTGCACTGATCCCTCCCTAAACACAGGCATAAAAATTGACAGGGGAAGGTAGTGTAGCAGCCAGGAAGGTCGGCTGCCGAAGGAAGCGAGAAGCAGACATGGTGCTGGTTTGGAGTTTCAAGACAATCTGTTTATTTTCCAAAGATGCGAGTGCCGAGAGTTTCCCCCGACGAGGGAGAGAAGGGGGAACCCCCCCCCCCCCGTCCCCCCGCGTTCTTCTAAAAGAGAGAGGAAAAAGGGGCCCCCGAGCGAGCAGACGTAGCATGCCGCCAGGGCTAATCCCAGGAGTCGGCCGGACAAGATATTCCCCGAAGCGGATAGGCAGAGGCGCCGGCGCCGCGAATACCAGTGTTTCACAAAAGCGCGCTGTCAAAGGCCGGCTGCAGACGGGAGAAAGGAATGCGGCGGTGCAAAGCAGCTTCCGCTACAGTAGACGCCACGCTTGGCGAGCAGTATGCACGACTCCCGAAAGAAGTGGCGGTGGTGGTAGGGAGATAAAGCGGTGCTAAAATACTACTCCCTCCGTGCATCGCCATGCTTCAGTCTGCAACATAAAGTGAGGATAAGCGAGTTTACAGATACCAAGGTTTCCTGTTCTGCCTGAAGTCAACTTCACTTCTAAACACAATTGCTTTTCCGTAAAGACGTATTTTGCCGGGTACAACATCAATATAGGACGCTGAATGTCAATATCTGAATGCCCTTGTAATGACTGACCATTGCCACTTGCCGTAGAATCGCGGATGGCAGGGCCTGTATGCCATGCCGCTGCGAACGGTGACTACCCTTCGAGAGACGATCCCACCATAACCTTCACGTGCCCGCTACACTTGTAGGGGGGTCACGTGCACGCGCGGACACAGGGATAGCCGGCCGAGCCCCTTTGTTCCTTAACCAGCTCTACGTTCCCTGAACGCAATAGAAAGCTGCCGTCCCAATACGTGCAAAAAATACCCCCACCGTTGCCCTCTCCAGTTGTCAATGACAGATCCTGCCCGACGATTAACCGCCATTTGAGCCATACGAGAGCGCGTTCGAGCATGCCGTCCCGGGATCCAGGGTTTCTGTCTCCCCCCTTTAGCACCACTCGCCGACCTTATCTACTGCTACCGAGTCACAGCATCTCTCCTTGTGGGTCCGTCCGAACCAGCCATTTTGTTCTCAAGAAATTGTTTAACTTAACCTGCGTGACTTCTTCTTCTTCCCCCAAGGCTCTCTGGTTCAACATAGTTGACGAGTTGATAATCTCTAATTTTATGGGTCTCACACCCTAAGGGTTTGTTTCATTTTTGTGTATTTTTCTTACACAGTGCAGAAGTCTGAGTTTTCGGTCCTCATGGGCACAAGAATGGGGAGGAATAAATCGCTTTCAAAATTTATGGTAAAGGATGAGCTCGAGCAGCGCAGGATAGACAGGTTACCAGTCTACGCGAGGCCATTCCCCAGCAGTGAAAAAAATGGGCTGTTCTTGATGATGATAATCTCCTTTATTTATTTGCTCAAACCTTGCCCACAATGACCACTGATTATCAACTCGGCTAGACGTCCAACCGGTGATGAGCATGCATAACGTGTTGCCCCGGGCCAAAAAAATGCAGCAGGTATTTACAAACAAATCGCAGAAACTCGACAGCTCAAAGGCGCAGACATAACTAAATTACACAGAAAATTACTCTCACATCAGTGCGGCGGGTGTTGAGCATCCCTAAATCACTTGAAGTGTTCGTTTATTTTGAGCGTTACAGACACACTAAGGCTACACACTCCGACTAATTGCTGAATTGGAGTAATCGCCAAGACAAACCAAGCACTGCACTGACAAACAATGGCTCATGGGATGGTTTGGTTTCTTTTAGGGCCAAAGTTTCTTCATCGACACTCCTGAATTCGGGATAGGCTCACACTGGATCATGGACATCGTCGTGGAGAAGCCGAACAAAGAGTAAGAGAAAAACCTTCGGACATATACCTGTGAAAGACAGAGTTATTTTATTTGAGAAACATGAAGGGTGGAGCAGATTCCAGAAGGTGCGCTGTAGAATCTGTTTCTACATTACCCGACCAATACGGCAAAATAATATTTTCATAGAATTTGTTCAGTATAAACGAAAGCCTTGACCGACATTGCAGTAACCTAGTACACAAACTACACTGGGGAGCGTGTGGGAAGGCCTGTTGTTTAGACTAAGGCCTCATTCCGTTTTACATTGAATATTTTGATATATCACGTTTCTTCACAGCAGGATTTGCCGTTCTCCAAAATCATTCTTTAGCCGAACCGTTTGTTTTAGCAAATTGTGCATACGCTACTCCAGTACGGCTGCAGCATCATCGCGGATCGGCAACAGAGGTTGCCTTTCTATACGCACTAATTTAAGGATTTTTTTCCGCGAGAATTTGTGGGACATAGCCCAGGTATTTTCCTTGCAGCAAAAAGGGACAAGGGAAGTGAAAATATTTTTCGGTGGGGAACCGGAGTGAGCTGCAGAAACGAAGAAGGAAAGAGAGTGAGCTAAAACTTTTATCCCCCAAGAGCTAATTCGGCGTATTCGGGGTGACCGAGGGAGGAAGGTGCCCGGTGACTTTCGCCGGCCGAGCGATGAAGGCTTCTTCAACCGCCGAATCCGAGCTTCCCAACGCCCTCGCCCTGTGCTCTGCTCACAGTCTCGATATGGGGGGAATGGCTTGTGGGGCATTGTCACAGAGGGTGATTCATGCTTTGGACCACTTCACCAGCGGGACAGTCGGGTGAAGAGAACAGAGAGGGGTACATGCGTTTCAAGCGGGCGAGGCAAGGAAAGGTGTACGTTTGAACTAAGCGGCATAGCCGTTCTTCGGCGTGAGAGAGCGCCGGGTGTTCAGTCAGGGGGCCGTAGACAGAGGGAGAGGCGATAATCAGACGAAATCTCATGACAGGAAAGGAGCTGATCTCGAGCTCACAGGGTACCATGGAAGGGATCAAGGCTAAGACGTGCTCGGAAGGTGAGGTTTTGAGCGGCTCTTTGTGGTGCCTTGTTCCCTCCCACACCCGGGTGGGCTGGGGACCACACCAGCTCCGTGAGGGAGTCAGGGAGATTTTTAAGTCGGATTTTTGATTGCCAGTGGAGAAATGCGGCCAAGGGCGAAATTTTGAATGGCCGTGTTTGAATCGGAGATTATGATCCCAGGGAAGGCCGTAGCGTTAGTGCACGAGCAATTGCCACCTCTTCCACCGTCGCGGGGGAAGAAGTGCGAAGGCTGGGCGTGGTAAGAGTAGGACTGTTGACACCGTTGATTATCTGTACCAGCATTAGTGTCTGCATAAGGTTTCACCTATGAGTGAGAAAGTGCTGCACACATTTTGATTCAATTCGATGGTGCTTTATTCAACACAAATGAAGTACCTAAATTGGGTATATACAGGAGGAGGTCCCGAAGTCAATGACTGCAGGGGGACCTGCTATAATACAAGCATCAACAAGGAAATGTTTAAACAAACAGTGGTTACAGTATAATGTTGAAACAGACAAAAGAGATGTTACAGAACTGAGATTGCACATTGAAAGTAAAGAAAGCAAACAAAACACGGGATAAAAGCGAACAAAATGAACCGGAATTGACTGAATATGAGTACGTAAGCTATTCTTGAAGGAAAAAGTATTTGAAGCACTTTTTGTGAAGTGAGACAAACAGTTCCATTCGTAAGCAGCAGAAAAATGCAGAGCTTGTTTACCATAATTAGTTTATACCTTAGGAAGTATAACATTGTTATTCAGGGCAAAACGAGTACAGCTCTGAAGTTGAAGCTGGTTAGCGGTGATAATTTTTATAGGAAGCCTACAGCTGAAGAATTTAAATAATATAATGCAAAGAGAATACTTGACCAAATTAGAAACCGATAAAATGTTATGAGCATGAAGTAGTGGTAAAGAACTGCAACAGAAATTACTATGGGTAATGATCCGTATGGTTTGATACTGAATATGTTGCAAGGGGAACAGGTGGGTCGGGTATGTATTGCCGCAAGACAATATGCAATAATTAATGTGACTATTGAATGAAAGCGTAGTACAATAAAGTTAGAGTCTTCAACCCAAAATAAGGACGAACCTTGATTATTATTCGAGTTCTATATATTACTTTTTAGTTAACAAAGAGGTGTGTTTTTGGAATTTGAGCGGTTTATCAAGCCCAACACCTAAAAAAGTGGCGTAGTCTGAGCAAAGAATTTGAGTAGTATTTAGGCAGATGGAAGAGTTTTCCGGGATAATTTTGTGTTGAGATCTAAAAATAATAAATAGAGATTTAACAAGTTAATGGTTAACATGTTTTCCCGACACCATGCAGCTAAATTATTACTATCATAATTAAGCTTAACAATTAGTGATTCTAACTTCATATCAGTTGTAAAGATAGAGGTATCGTCAGCAAAAAGTACACCAGTTGAAACTTTAAGGCATTGCGGGAGATCATGGATAAAGATTAAAAATAGAAGGGGACCAAGAAGAGATCCCTGTGGTACGCCTATATTCGTTAATTTGAATTCGGAGTAAGTACCAGAGATGCATACAGTTTGTTTTCTCTTGAATAACTAACTTTTTATTAGGGTTAGAGCAGAGCCTTTAATTCTAATTGCATTTAATTTTTTAATCAATATGGTATGGTTCAGAGAGTCGAAAGCCTTAGACAGGTCAATAAACAGCGCACCAAGCAGATATCCCGCATCAATGGGTTCTTTAAATTTACCAGTTAGAAATATTAAGGCAGGTTCAGTTGAATACCCAACCCTGAACCCGAACTGGTTCGGCGATAGAATGCTAAATTTTGACATATATCTTCTGAGCCTCAGAACAAGTAGCCATTCAATAATTTTGCTAAAGAAAGATAATACGGCTATCGGGCGGTAGTTTTATATGTGAATTCTTTACCATTTCATAAACACTGGTGTTAGCTTGGCGTTTTCAAAACGGGTGGGAATACTCCAGTCTTAAAGATAAGATTTACAATGTGGGCGAATGCTCCAGAGACGAGATGCGCAGTCAACTTGATATATAAAGGCTTAAAGTTGTCTGTGAATAACCCTATACACTTCTTCAGGCGAAGTTGGTAAAAGAAGAAAACTGTGAGGCAAACGCTGAAAATTTGAGTTGAGCGATTCAGGTGGAACTGGTTGGTTGGCTGTGAAAGAATCTAGAAAAGCGTTTGCGATGTCAGATGGGTTGTAAAATTTACTCTTGTCTGATTTTTTTTCGTTATGGAAGGATTCGCCGATGTTTTATTTAGGAAGGAGTTGATAACTTTCCATTGCTTTCGCATTTCATTCCCCGCACTGGTGATTTCGCTCTCGTAGTAATTTTATTTAGCGTATTTGAGCAGCTTGCACAATACTTTAGAGTATGTTTTGTAGCGAGCTAGCAGACGCGAGTTAAACGGTTGTTTTTTTTGTTTTATTTTATAGATTGTCTTTCTTTCTAAGACATTTCAAGATACTACCTGTTTACCATGGATTACGTGGAGCCGCAAATCATTTTTTGCACTTGACAGAGGTACTTGATAATTCAAGAGCATTAGACAAGGTAGAGGTGAATAGCTGAAATGCTTTATCCGCGTCGTCCTGGAGCTGAAATGCTGACCAGACAGTTTTTCCGATTTTTTCAAGAAATAAGGGCACGTTAAGACTCTGTTTTGTGAACAGTATACCGTCTTTCTTAGAGAATTTATTTAGTTGAGCGATATGTTATTTCTACGTCAATCACACCAGAAGAAGGTACGGGAACAAGATTAGTTGAGGAGTGGTCGATCAACGTGCTAGGTCCGGTGGTAGAACAGTAGAACACCGAGTTGAAACTGTAATAAGGCATTCAAAACCGTAACCGTTTACACCGTTAGTGTATTTGACGTAGGAAGGACTGGTAGAGTCAAGTAGGTTGACGTTTATGTAAACCATTATAACGTCATTTTTCTTTTCTGGTGATAACGTGTGCAGGACATTATTTAACGCTGTACAGAAATCAGTTAGACATAATGAGGGTGAACGATAAATGCAACCGATAACTAATTGCTTAGTATGTTTCGAAAGGAATGCATCAGGAAATTCAATCCAAACAGATTCGAACTTATGTAAGTTCAATGACAGTCAGAGCGACGGCGATAAGATAAAGAAGAAGCGATGCAAATTGCTTCCCCACCATAGGCACTATATTCACGATGACAGTATTCAGAGGTGTATCCTTCAAACGCAAATAGATTTCCATCACTCGGTGTCAGCCACGTTTCAATCAAGCAGATAATAGAAAAATGGGGGCATTCTCTAGTTGGTTGTTTTTAGCCTCTCGTAGTAGGTACACACGGTTTTTACGCACACTCGTTTTCGTTTATGCGACGTGGAATACTAAAAGTTCCCCTTCACCCCGAGTAGTCGGAGTGGCGCTGGCTACCATACCCAAGAGCTGGGAAATATTACTTTATCATAAATACCCGAGAAAGTGGAGGGGAGCACAGCCTCGCGGGTAGCGTGGTGGTCATCGGACCAGACGCGTACTCTGGAGGTCGTGGGTGCAGATCCCACCAGGTGAGCACGTTTTTCTCCACTTTCTTAATCTAGAAATGTTTATCTGTTTCAAAGGTCAATCTCCTATTACATTCTCTCCCTGGCTTTGCTGGGCTTTCCTGAATGCCTAACCTTATTGCTCTCTCTATATTTATAATGTATGCCGAGCAGTAATACTTGGAAGGCAGTAGGCAACATTATATATATATATATATATATATATATATATATATATATGTATATATATATATATATATATATATATATATATATATATATATATATATATATATATATGTAGTGAGGGTAATCAACAGGCGCCACAAACGCAACATGCCATGTCGGTAATATCCACGAAAGAGGTGTCAGGGAAGACGATGAACCAAGGGACGTGCATGCGCCAGAAACGACCTTGGTGATTGCAACGCTCAGACCTGTGTTCCCATCGGCTTCGCTCCTGCAGTTATACAACCTCACCCGGCTACCGACGCGTCAGCTGTCTTCTTGACAAGTGGTGAAGGTCAGGAGTTTCGATCCCGCACTGTAGCTTCGTTCCCGGACGTTACCCCCCATGTCTAGAGAACCCAGTCATCCCGGGATCTGCCGCACCTCCTTGCGCGAGTAGGACCCGGCCAAGTTCAGCGGTACAGACGACAGCGACGCCGAGGACTGGCTTGCCTCGTTCGAACGCGTGAGTGCGTATAGGTGGGACGACAATTCCAAGGTTAGCAATGTCGCCTTCTCTCTATCCGAGGTGGCGGAAACGTGGTACAGCAATAATGAATCCGATCTCCGGCCTTGGTTTAATTTCTGTACTGAATTTCTGAGCATTTTTGGCCGCCCTGCTGTACGAAAACAGCGTTTACGTGTACGCGGACAGCAGTCTTGCGAGACGTTCACCAGCTATATCGAAGACGTCAGTGACCATTGCAAACACGTCGACCCCTTCATGAGGGAACCTGACAAGGTGCGGAACATCTTTAAAGGCGTTGATGATGACGTTTTCCAGATTCTCTTGGCGAGATGTCGTCCGCTTTTGTGAGAGGTTTGACGATCTGCGCAACCAGCGAGCTCTGTCTCGACAAGCCGGTGCTCGCGGGGAGTCCGTTGCGAGCGTGGCGGCTACATATGACGAGGATTCCGCTGTTTTCCGGGATCAAATATTTTATACGAGACGAGGTGGCCCGCCAAGTGTCATTGCTCCCCTGCACAGCAGAGCCGCCTTCTCCACTGGCGCCTACACTTCAGAATATGACACGGGACCATGTAGCTAACGCATTACCAACAGCTGAACACACCGCACCAGTCGCTGCCCCTACCTATGCCCAGCTCACCTCCGCCCCTCTCACCTAGGCTGGAGCGACAGCCAGGCCGCCACCACCCCCTGCTCCATTGTTACTGTCCACAGCACCGCAAGCAGCCGTGCCGTTCCTCCCTGCGGTGCGCATTACGCCGACTCACATACCACCACGACCACTTCGACCCCTATGACCAGTCCTAACAATGCGAATTCGTGGGGCACACCGGACAATCGGCGATCTGTTTCGCGTGTCAGACACCCGGACATGTCGCCCGCTACTGTCGTCGTCGTGTGCCGCCGCCCACCAACTTTTTCCACGCACCTTTTTACGCTAGCCCCCAAGTCCCGTCGTATGTTCCGCCGCAAACTCCACATAATTTTCCCACCGTGTCTTCTGAACAGCCGCCGTTCACCAGCCGCCGTTCGTCCTCCCTACGTCGCCGCTCAGTTTCTCGCATGCGTCGCCGCCCGACCAGTCTCAGGGAGGAAAACTCAGCCGCAGTTCCTGAGGCAAGAGCTGCGTCACCATCGAACTGCACAAGCGCTCAATTTTCACCAAAAACAGTTATTCATATTGTTGCGGGTCGACCCCCTCGTTGCAGGTTCGCTGCCAGGAAACGAAGCCGTGGGACACCTGCTCGAACGTCTCTTTAATGGCGATGACTGACTAATTTACAACAATAACGATACTCGTGCCCTTCAGCCAGGAGCCACACCTTCTTCCTATTCTTCGCAATTCCCAACATTCTCCCGGCAACAAAAGAGTGAAACAACGACCACATGTAGCAAGCGGCTCCTGGCCTAAGCATAGCCCGTAGTTCTAGTCAAACACACGACATAGAGGACGGTTCAAAGCACATTGTGTTTTCGGCCCTCCTGCAGGTTTCTTCCTTTTTTGGTCGTGCAACCTCCATCCTCACCTTTGAATGTTTCATGAAACTTGACAGCTGGCTTCCTTGTCCATTACGGACAAGGTATGTGATCTTCCCGCTCGATGAATGCGAAGTCGTCTGACGTCCGTTGAAGAGTATGTGACGGTTCGCTTGATCTGTTTCTCGCTTTGGTGCCGCAACAATCATAATCGGGCTGCGTAGACGGTGGTTCCATTTGGCCGCCCAGGGTTTTGTTGTGGGTCGTGTCGATGTTGTTCTTCGTTCGGCAGGCGTTGTGAATATCAGCGTTCCTGTCCGCTCTCTCAAGTACTTGCGCCTGAAGAGCGCTGCACTTTGCTTGATGGGGGCAAGGTGTCGTGGTCCGTTTCTGGGCTGGACCTTGCAGCGTTCATCCAAGCGTAGTGTTTAGGGCCACTAAACCATTAACCTTGTTGCACCGAATCGTGTCCCCTGTCGCTATTCTCCATAGTTGGTCGGAGCCTACTAGAAGGCTGATGCCTGGCTCCTCAGATACCTCGGAAACCGTTCTTTCGTCTGCCAGCCGATGGTCTATCTTTCTCAGTAGTGCAGCGAAAGCGCCGTTTATGTCCCTATCCGCGATGCTTTGTCAGAGCATGGGTATGGTGAATTCCTCGATCTCTTGATGTGCATGGTCGAACTGACTATGAAGCCGGAGCTCAACTATTTTGTGCTTTCGTAGTTCATAAGGAACGGCCGATGCAAATGTATTGACAGCGAGGCTTCTCTCTCCGACTACTTTTAATTTTAACTTAGAAGTGAGGTCTCTTCCTTTATAAACATCTGCTGGCTACCACAATCCAAAATGCCTCGTATGTAGCATTATCCGCTGTGACCGATGATCCACGACCGGAAGGTCTGGAGGTAAATGTCCTCGTCCAACTGGCAGCTAGCGAGGACAGTTGATGCTGCCTTGGCGTTCCACGCCCGCACCGGGGCTTTGCATGCGGGGTCATGGTGCGCCTCCTCTGTCTGCACTTTGCATGCATAGTCTGGGTTGCACATGGCAGTTGCATGCCTTCCCTGGCATGGTGCGCACGTTACATTACTTCGGCACTCCTTCGATCGGTGGCCCCTTGTCGTCAATCAATAGCACCACATAGCTTTTGCCAGCCGCTTCTTCTTTTCTGAAATGCTCAGAGAAGGGTAGCATGCTTAAGTAGTGTGCTTCGCCGATTCGCAAAAAAAGCACTCGTTTCGTTTGGGCATAGAAGCATGTGAAGCGTGAAGAACCGACGTTGAGTGGCCGTTATGTTGGAGGGGGTCGCTTGAGCCTGCCGAAGTTTCCACCGGGGCACTTCTCTCTCTCGCCTCAAGCCTCAATTTGCAAGTGCCACAAAATTTGGTCCAGTTGGTGGCATGTCGTCATGTTTTTGACACCAGACGACGATGCCGTGACCGTTGATTTCTCTTGGAGGCGGACGTGTCGGTAAAACGCCACAACGATCTCTTCCGGCAAAACCTCGAGCAGGATCTCTTACAGCATCGCCGAGGAGCTGCTCGTGGGGACGTCCAGTACGTTGAGGCAGAGGCAGCGGACATTCAGCTGAACACAGTAATAGAGCCTCCGCCGCTCCTTGTCCTTCGAGGAAGACGTCAATGGCCGTAGCTCGCGGAGGTTTCGAAACTGCCGCTGTATGATAGGGTTCTCGTCGCCGAACCTATCCTTCAGCAGCTGGGCGGCACTTTCATAACAGGCCTCCGTTGTTGGTAGCCTGGCCAATCAAGCTGCTGCTTCACCTGACAGGTAGTTTCGGAGGTAGTGAAACTTTTCCGTACCGGTAAGAGCCTAGGGGGTGTGGACTGAGCCGTTGAATTGCTCCCAAAACGACGTCGAGCTACACACGTCTCCATAAAAGGGCTGGATGGTGAGGATCGGCAGACGGGGTGCAGAGATCTTGGATGGAACCGCCGTTGGGGCCTGTGGCATGTTAATCACAGCCGAGGGGGCAGGTTGCGCCATGCTGCTAAAGCTGAGTTCCTCCAGCCGTTACATAAGGTGAGTCAGAGCCTCGACCGTCTGGCCGTTGTAATGCGCCGCCGACTCGTAATCCCTTTCCAGCTCATCGACAGGAATCGCGTCCTCGACCTGGGCGTCGATCTTGGTAAGCTCCTCGCGGATAGCCATGAGCTTGTCCAGCACCTATCGGAGCGCGAGTTCGTCAGAGCAACCGCTCTCGATTAGTGCTGTCGCCTCGGTCGAAATTTTTGACGCTTGTGCTCGCTTGGCAGCGCATTTTGCCTTCAGCCGGTCCATCATTAAGCGAAAAAAGTGCGGCTTACTCGCTTGGCAAGCAGTTCGGTCTGCACACTATCTTCCTGTGTGCGGTTCCCATGAGGACGAAGTGCTGTGGCGGCCATTTTTCGGTGAATCTTGTCGTCGCCGTCGCCCGTTGTCCACGTCGTTGGGAGCCGCTCGTTTTCCCTTGGGACTCGGCACCAAATGTTGTGGATCGACCACTTCGTTGCGGGTGCGCCTCCAGAAAACTAAGCCGTGGGACACCTGCACGAACATGTCTTTAATGGCGATGGCTGAGTAATTTACAATGATATTGATACTCGTGCCCTTGAGCCAGGAGCCACACCTTCCTCTTCTTTGCATTTTCCAACAGACGTGATTGTAGAAGGTGCACCAACAATTGCCCTAATCAATACAGCAGCCGTTGTTTTAAGTGCGAATGCACTTCTTAAGCGACTCTGAACCTGCGACCACCGGCGATGTCCGCATAGCATACCCACGTGGGGGATTGGCCAGGAATCTCCTCGTCTTCCTAGGCAACGGGGGGAGATGGGCGCGCGCTGCCTGGCCGCTGACATGGCACATACCCACGTGGGGTATTGGCCAGGAATAGGGCGTGAGAAGGGCTAATGCACCCGCTTAAAGGAGTACTGACACGAAATTTCAAAGCTGAGATCCCCTCTGGCAATCAAGTACAACGACAACACAAATAGGTGTCTGTGAATAAATGCATCTTTCTTTCTTTGTAGTTGTGTGTGTGTGTGTGATCTCTCTTTCGCGAACATTACCGAACCGCGCAAATTCACCTCGTGCATTCGCACTTTCACATTCTTCCCCTCGGGGAAATGCAATGGAACCACACGAAACCCCCATGGTGCTTCGCATCCTCATGAGGGTTCCCCGCGGGAAGATGGTGTAATTTTTTTGTTATATATGCCCGTCTCTGCCATTCCCTACGAAAAGTGATGGCACCACTTTCTTGACCTTTATTACGAGCCTCCATTTCGCAACCCATTAAGCCGCTTGCTGCCTCCACTGCACAGGTCGTCATCAAGAACATCTCGTACATCGTTGAGTTCATCGTCCTGCCATCCTGCTCCCTTGACGTCATCCTAGGTTGGGACTTTCTTTCCTGCCAAGACGCTATTATTGAATGTGCTCGTGCTGAAGTTGAATTTTGCACTGATGTCTTAGAGGATTCCGATGATGCCCCTAAAACGAAGCTACTAATTGTTAAAGACAATGACGCTCCGCAAGGCCCCTCTGTCCTCGTTGCATGTGTTGCACCACTGTCACAGACGCAACTGTTCTCTTTACGCCCTCAGCCATTTTCCTCTGTCAGAAATGTCTTCTTTGCCGTGTTCCATTTTAAGAACTCGTGATGGCGCAAGCACTATTTTAGTCGCGAATGCGTTGGTGACTGCGTGTTCCCTTTTTAGCGGAGAAACACTAGGTTTTATTGAGATTGTGGATGCCCGGCTAGTCGTTGACGTACCGAACCATTTGCGCCCACTTCAGATTGCCGGACTGAGCGTTAGCTCCGGCGTACCAGAACAATTGCCTTCTGCCGCTTTCCAGCAGTGCATGGACGAAGACCTGGACGCAACCGAATCAGCGCGACTTCCGTCATTGCTTCAGACGTTCGGTTCGTCGTTTGATCACGCGCAAAGCTCGCTGGGTCGCGCGTCCGTTGCCACCCACTCCAGTGATACTGGTTCGCATGCCCCGCTTTGACAGCCCCCATATCGTGTGCCACCGACTGAGTGCCAAACCATTGAAGACAACTTGACGGATATGCTTAAGCGAGGTGTCATTCACCCTTCCAAGAGTCCCTCGACTTCGCCTGTGGTGCTTGTTCGGAAGAAAGACGGCTATATTAGGTTCTGCATAGATTATCGACGCTTGAACGCCGTTACACGCAAAGACGTCTACATGCTCCCTCGCATCGATGATGCGTTTGCCTGTTTGCAGGAAGCCGAATTTTTTTCATCCCTCGACTTGCGATCTGGGTTCTGGCAGGTCCCAATGGCGGAGACTGATCGCGCAAAAGCGGCATTCTTTACCCGTGATGGCCTGTACGAATTTAACCTTATGCCGTTTTGGCTATGCAATGCCCCAGCCACGTTCGAAAGCATGATGGACAGTCTTTTGCGCGGCCTGAAATGGAAGGCGTGCCTTTGTTACTTGGACGATGTAGTCATTTTCGCGCCAGATTTTGAGGCGCACCTGATTTTCCTAGAGCAAGTTTTGACGTGCGTCGCCACGGCTGGGCTGCAGCTCAATCTGGAGAAGTGTCACTTTGCCATGCGCAAACTGACCATCCTGGGTCATGTCGTTTGCAAGGAGGACGTTCGTCCGGACGAGACCAAGCTTGGTGCCGTCTTGGAGTTCCCTTTACCGACCTGCCTAAAGGAACTTAGGAGCTTAATCGGGCAGTGTTCATATTTTCGGCGGTTTATTCGCAACTATAAGTCCATCATTTCACCACTAACAAAGCTTCTCAGCAGCGACAAGGAATTTCGGCTTCGTCAGCATGCTATGACGAGGTGTTTGCGACACTCCGTCATCTGCTCACATCGCCGCCTATATTACGAAATTTTCACCCGTATCCTCTAACAGAAGCCCACACAGATGCTAGTAGTATTGGCCTTGGTGCCGTGATCACGCAGCGAAAATCTGGCTTTGCGATGCACGTCGTTGCGTACACGAGCCGGACGCTGACAAAGGATGAGTCCAACAAATCAGTCACTGAAACAGAGTGTTTGACCATATTATGGGCATTTGGAAAGTTTCGCCGATACGTGTATGAGCGCCGATTTGACGTATTTACCGACCACCACGCACTGTGTTGGATGGCCTCCCTCAGAGATCCTTGTGGTCGCCTTGGTGGATGGGTTCTTCGGCTCCAAGAGTACGATATTAACGTCGTCTACCGTTCAAGACCGGTATTCTGGAGGATATAAATATATATATTTATCCAGGGAACCAGGGGGCTTTGACGCTGGTCACAAGGCAGAGATTGAGTTGGAGAAAGATGGAGAAAGATGGGGGGAGGTTGTTTAAAGACAGGCTGGAAGGAGGAACGCAGAATGGGTCAATTGTCGGTTGAAACGAGCGAAATAGTGAGAGAGAAACGGAGGTGTGGTTATTGCGTCAGGATCCTGCAAGAGAGATAGGGAACACTACGAGAGGGCCGGGGGAAACAGGGGGGAATGGTTTAAGAAGGGCTGCGGTAGTACCGTCCGACCTCAAAGGATGATTTCGGGAAGTTTGGGGCCAAGGCGGACGTCTTGCCGGTGCGATTTCCAGGTTACTGAACTGCTTGTAAGAGAGAACACTCGTAAACATAACCCGTATAATCCGAAGAACTCCGGGTAGGGAGGCCAGTGTTCGTAGAAGAATAGAAGGGGTACCCGCAGGTACAATCCACGGGGAGCTTTGCAGCAGATTTAAGGACTTCTTTTCTGTTTTCGTTTTTCCTTTTTACCTTTTGCGTGTGTGTGTAAAGCAGAAAGTAAGATGAAATGGGGAAGGTCGAGGGTGCGAGTGCGCGTGCTAAGGCGAAATTGGCTAGGAGCAAGAAAAGGGGATAAAAAATTACGACATGAATTGTATTCAAGTTATATCTTTGGGGATGGGCAGGCAGGATTGTTGAAAATCGAGATGCCCACGTTTTGTAACAGCATTATTATTCTGTTCGATTCAGATGCAGTAAGTTTTCTCAGTTGCCTTTCGAAGCACTGATTCCAGCCGGCTCAAGGCAATTGAATTAATGGATTGAGTATGATTCTCTGTATTTCCTGTCCCCTGGAAACTTAGGTTTCACTGAAGAATGTAGAGCTTGAGATCATCGAAATTGTGGTTCGGATGGTTGAAGTGTTGCCCGACTGCTGTTATGTCCATTCAGGCGTAAGTTCATAGGTTGAGTCTTTTCTCCAATGTACTGCTTTTGAGAGAATGAGCATTCTAGCATACACACAATGTTAGAAGAATTGCACCTGAAGCTTGAATTAATCTTGTGATCGTATTGGCTGACAGTGCTATTGACAATACAATCCGTCTGCAGTTGTTCACAGGTCTTGCATCTTGGACGGAGGCAAGGGATGATGATGATGGTTGGTGTTTAATGGCGCAAGGCCAACGAAGGCTAAGAGCGCCAGAGAAGTTATTTATTTATTTATAAGAAGTTATTACGACAAAAAGTTTAGTATAAAAACGTGTAACCCGGACGTGGTAAAATCATAAAGATAATGATGATGGTTGGTGTATAGGGCCAGTTTTGATTACGCATGGTAAGAAATGAGGTTTTAAAAGCTTACATCAGACAAGGGATGATTACTGGTATCTCATTCAAGGAGACAAAGGATGATAAATGGTTTCGTGGAAGCGCCAATTTTGGCATGCACTAAAATGTCTTTTAGGTACTTATTTCTTCTGTAGCTACCTTTTGGAGGTCCTGGGAAAGTTGCTTTAAGTCTGTCGCTACTGGCTAGGATGGGGTAGTATTTCCGCCGGATTTTGTTTATGTTAGGGAGCGCGTTTGAGAATTTGGGTATTAAGGCTGGTGGCCGGGCGTTTCGTTTCGACGTTGACCCTTTCCAGCTGCGATACTCTTTTGTAAGCCATATCGAGGGAGCTGACAGGGTGATTTCTGCTTTACAGATTGTATTTTAGTTCATTAAGGTGTTTTGTATAGTTTATGTTACACTGCATACTCATCTTAGTCTGGTAGCCTGCCCTACAAAGATACCTTGTTTGCGGTGTCGTGGGTGATTACTTATGGATTCTAGGTACCCTTGCTTGTCCGTTGGTTTCCTGTAAAGCCTGATTTTCAGTTTACCCCTGTCAAGAACAACAGTACGGTCTAGGAAGTTCACTTGTTTATCGTACTACTGGCATCAGAACTTAATGGTCGGGTGCGTAGAATTAAGATGCGAAACGAAACTTTGTAGGGCTGTGCGGCCGTGCTTCGTAATTATGAAGATGTCATCTATGTATCGAAGATAAATCTTCGGCTTGAGGGGGAAAGAGTCTAAGAGGGAAGCTTCAAGTTGTCCCATCAAAATGTTGGCGTAGGTGGGTGCGAAAGGAGTTGCCATGCTGGTTCCAAAAACTTTCAAGTAGTATGATGAGTCGAACTAGAAATAGTTGAGAGTTAGAACTAATTTTAGTAAAGTAATTTAGACTTTCAACGCAGGTTGGTGCCGGTTTTCTGCTAAGGCCTTTGATGTAGCTTCTATTTCTTCGGTGATGGGAATGTTCGTATAGAGGGCGGAGATGTCGAGCGTGACTAGAAGGGCGTCGTTGGGTATTTTCCCACCATTGTGTTTTGCTTCTATGATGCGGACGAAGTGTGGGGTGTCCTGAACAAATGAAGGATAAGAGGTCCGAATGTGTGCCAAATGGTGATTCAGAAACACAGACAATGCTTCCGTAGGGGTGTTGTTAGAAACTATGGATCTGTCCTGAATGACCGCTGAGAACAATGCTTCTGTGGGAACCTTATGGATGGTGGGGTGGAGGTATAAACCCCCTGTAAAGGAAATTTTGACATCCACCTAAATGCAGCCATACGGCTACAAAGGAAAGCTTTAAAGCTTTCTCGGAAACTTTGCAGTTGAAGAAAATTCGTCCTGGTCCAGGATTCGAACCCGAAGTCAAACTTTCCTTTACAGAAACTTACTCCACCTTGCGGATTTTCCCTAAATCTGGTCGATTAACACCTGTCCTCCACTTCGAGTTGTTGATCAATTCGCTTTCGCGCTACTAGCGACTAGCCTCCTGGTTGGCTCAGTTGGTAGAGCGACTGCTCAGGTTAAGCAGTGGTCCCGGGTTCGAAACCTGGACCAGGACGATTTTTTCTTCAACTGCGAAGTTTCCGAGAAAGCTGTATAGCTTTCCTTTGTAGCCGTATGGCTGCATTTAGGTGGATGTCAAACTTTCCTTTACAGAAACTTACTCCACCTTGAGGATCTCCCCTAAATCTGGTCGATTATAAACGTCCTGCTTGCTTGTTCATCGGTCTCATGAAGTTTAGTTCTTTTGTAGTGATTAATTCCCTGGCCAGCCAATCTGTGAGAGTGCCAAGGATCGTTTGACTGTATTTGTTGCTTGGATCATTATCTAAAGGCTGGTCGTGGCCATGGTTGTTAAGCTGCCTATAGGACTCATCTTTGTATTTTTCTATTAGTAAGATTACAACGCTAACCCCTTCTTCTGCATTTTTAATAATTATGTTCGTTTTGGCTGCCAGGTTATTTAGAATGATTTCTTCTGAAGGGATGAAGTTCTTGTGTTTCTTTTATTTTTTCATTGTCATTATAACTTCTTTTGATACTGATTTTACTGATTTTATATACAAATGGATTTCTAGAGATTCCTCGGCATCTGGCTTCCAAGTGCTTGGTGCATGGAGTCCTTGGTCGTTGATGTCACTATTGTCTTGCTTATCGGAAAAAAATTCCTTTAGTCTCATTCTGCGGGAAAACTTGGTGAGATGCTTGTGTAACTCCTATTCATTCACGTGGTTGTTGGTATGGCAGGAAGTTAGGCCTCGTTCTAGGAGAATTTGTTTGGTTGTCGATAATGTTTCTGAAATATCTATAAAGTTGCTGTCGGGCTCTTCAACGCACCAACTGGCGCGGGCCCTGGGGCGAGCGGAGCGGAAATGGAAAGCACGTGTTGCGCGGCGCCTTGAAACGCCGCGCATCCCGAAAAAGGCTGCGCCTGCGCGCACCGGATGTCTTAACCGCCAACACATGGGCAAGGACCCCTACGAAGACGACTGGCTTTTCCTGCTCCCCCGACCTCAGCGGCAGGAGGAAAGGAAGATGAAGACAGAGAGACGCGGTCCGGGCACAGGAGAGCTCGGCCCGCCGTTTTCGGGCTCCGCCCAGGCACTGTTTCTTAGTCGCCCACTGCGCTGTAAATAAATGCACAGTTTTTGCATCGGAAGTTGAGTTTGTCGGTTGAGGATACCCGGGGTCAGATCCTCAGCGCTACTGCGGGTTGGAGCAGAAGCCCCGTGGAAAAGAAGAACACGAAGATAACTGTTGCTGTAACACGTGACGGGGAAACCGGATAGTACATTCTGTTCAGGAATAGGTGTCGTGTGGCTGTTACTCGTACTGTCGGAGCTAGATTCTACATTTAGATTAGTAGCGGGAGAAAAAAATTCTACCGTAACATATTCTGATGTGTCTGGGGGGACGTCAGATGATCTAGTGCCTCGTCTTCAGGCTTAAGCGAGAACATGAGTTTCAATGGTGCAATGTGTGCAAGGCAAAAGGAGCTAGTCACGTTCAAATTTAGCTCTGTTTCTTCCACTGGTAATCTTCCTTACGGTTTTTAAAGGCATCAAGATCAATTTGCTCCTGGTCAGTAAGCGGTACGATTTGAATTCGCTCATTTAAAACACTAAGTTCGTTGTCACAATGCTCTCTGACAATTTATAGGAGGGAAAGCGATGCACGCTTCAAAGTGTCCTGCCATTTATCTTCTAGTTCAGAGGGGAGACCTCCAAGGGAACAAAAAGTTTAAGGCGGAGGCCTTTAGGGATTCCTGGCTTCGAGGTAGGAGGAATAGGTGGTGAGGTGAAATGTGGAGTTCGTTTATTTCCCGGCTACTTTTCGAACACTAAGGAAAGCGCAGGATTTGTGGGGCAAGACATCCGGTCCACTCGGTTCAGGTCATTTGCGTTTGTTTCGAGTGGACCTAAGGGATGGTTCTTGTTTGCTGTTGGGGGTCTGTCGTTTAGGGGGGCTGTTAGGGGCGATGTCGACGTCGATGTCTGTTTGGGTGCTTATGTGTATTTTAGCGCGTGTTGGTGTCTTCGTGAACAGTGAACGTGATGTCCTTGGTGGATTGGGATGTTGTTCTCCTACGTGCTGTTCAGCCGGCGTTGTGGCAGCGTCCACAATTTGTGTGCTTGCGTCGCCGGTGGTGTTTTTGGGGGGACAGGATGGTTCGCTACTGTTGCGAATGCCAGGTGTCGGCTGCTCGGTGCTGGCTACTGACGGGCCGGTGATGCCGCTACTGGAGAGCGTCGCCTCAAATGACTTTCTCAGCCTGTACTTGATGTTTTCAGCCATTATCCAAGTGCCTCAGATGTTAGGTTGTAAACCGTCTGTGGCCATATGTCTCTGGGGAAAGGATAGATTTCTGGGTGGTAGATGATGTCAAGGTTTTGTTGGGTGAGTTCTAGGTCAAGGATGGAGTCGTTGAGCTTAACTGTTCGCTCGTAGTGAGCTATTAGTCTGTGTACCTCGCGTGTGTATGGCTGGTGATTGTTTGCAATCCTGGGAAGCACTGTTGTGAGGGTTATCTTCACGTCGGGTCGTTTGGTCTGAACATCTGAACAGAAAAATTACGCAATGTTCCCGTGGAGGAACCCTGAGGATTATGCGAAGTAGCATTGGGACTTGGTTGGTGTGTAAGTAGAGTTAAAGTATGTAGTGTGAGTACAGTTGGTGTGGGGTGTTAGAGTGAGAACTCATGTTTTACCAGCGGAAATTAAACGGGCGAGAGGAGTACACAACACGAGCGGCACTAACAACTGATGTTTTGTTGAAAAGACGTAAAACATATAAAGAGTTGATTGAGCCTGTGCACTAACCACAGTCGTGACGTAGACCACGCGGGATACACACTCTCTACAGCAAAAATAGCTGAAGCTCAAGTACTGTTGAGATAAGAAACTTCACAATCCAGCAGTGACACCGAGGGTGAGCTAATGCGCGTGTCAGAATTATTTTTTATCAAGAATGCTTACCAAATTTCTCTCGTGCGAGTGTCATTGTCTGCAAAGCGAAGACTTGTAAGATTAAATTTGGGGTGACAACCATACTTATAGCAGTGCGACGAAAGGTGGCACGTTGATGTGCCCTTTAGCGTATTGCGATGTTCCCGCAGACGCTCATTAATGCACCGCCACGTCTGTCCAATATATATCTTATCACATGACAACGGGATGCAGTACACAAATTTGGTTTTGCATTCAACAAACTGTGAGTGGTGTTTCACACCACAGCCCTTTTTGTGGGAAGTCCCTCTCTTCTTGCTGTCTAACTTCCTGTCGATAGCGGGACAAAGCCTTTCCAACTTATTTTTTGCTGAAAAAACCACGTCCACGTTGAACCTGCCAGCTATATTTTTCACCCTATGCGAAATTGCGTGCATATACGGGATAACAGCAAAACGCTGCAGTTTTGCCTTTGCCCGCCTTGACCTTCCAGAGTTTTTTTTTAATTTTGAGAAAACTTTCTTAGCCGTAGAAACAAGCACATGCTCCGGGAAGGCTGCCTGTTTTAGTCTAATAACTTTGCAGGCGAAACTGCCACCCATGCTGTGAACACACAACTTAATTAACGACGAATGCAGGCTGGTTTTGGCTATACCCAACTTTACCATCTTCGAGTGGCATGAAGAAAAACTTAACAAAGACTTCCTTGACCTTGCCGAGTAGGTCCAGCACACGTGCGCACCCTGAAACCCCGTGACAAATCCAGAAACTGAATAACACCTTGTTTGAGAACTTTGGTGGTGAAAACCAGATCATGTGCATTTTCCTCAAATGCATGAAGGATATCAGATATTTTTCGCTTGAAGTTACTGTGACGAACAACCAGCGGGTAATCAACAACTTACCTAAAAGCTTTCACAATCACGTTTTCCAGCTTTTTCTCGAGAACGATGTTCATGGCACTCAGAAAATAGTTACTCAAAACGGAAGCCACACGAGACCCAATACAAATGCCCGATTTTTGAATGTAAACACTTTCACCATAGGCTACGAAGGTAGACTTTAGATAAAAGCTCAGAGGTTCCAAGGAACTTGACAGGGAAATGCCACACCTGTTAACAAACTGCAGCTCGTCGTTTTGTTCTGTAATACACTGCTTTACACAAGACATAAGCTTAATATGAGGGATAGAGTAGAACAAATCGGTAACATCAATACTAAAAGCAAAACAATAGCTTGGCTTTTGTGTAGACAAATACTGTACTACCTGTTCAGAACCTGTGACAAGGAACGGGTGTGCCAAAGCTAACATACACAACTGGTTTTGGAGGTATGTAGAGATGTTGCCTTGCCACGAACCCCTTTCCGTTATAACAGCCCTAGACGGAGTACTCGATTTGTGTGTCTTTGCAGAGAAGAGCGGTTCCAACGTCTCTTTTTTCGACTTACTCACAAGAGTGGCTAGCCGGTCTAACTTCATATCGTTAAGCAACGCTAGAGCTTGCTGTTTTACCTCACTAGGTTTTAGTCAGGTCGCTTCGAAGTTTTTGTCATAGGCGGCGAGCGCCTTTTCACAAAACTGATCACCGGGGAGGACCACAAAAAACCCTTCCTTATCTGCCGTCAATAACCTAAGGTCATTGGACTCAAAGTGGGTAACCAACGTGTTGACACAGTGGTCATTTACGGACTTTGCGTTTTCTCTCGAGACCGCCGCCACGCACTCTTTCAAAAAAAGTGCTCTCCTCTTGGGAAACCCTTTGTGCTACAGACCGTGACATGGCGAGCTTTTCAACAGCCCTGAGGGCGGGTTCCAAGCACTACTTAGGGCCCAGTCGTTGTAGGTGCATATCCTACTCTGGAACCACACAATCGCCGAGCACCAACACTTCCCGGTCCTGGCAGCTGTGCTTCGTTCATTTAGGTAAGGTTGGTCTCAGACACTTCCACAGCCACTCCGTTGTCGTGTCAGCCGTTCTCCAGAACGTGAAGTTCTCGCAGGGGTCCACCCTTCACCCACAATGCATCTTCCTTAACGCATTTGCTTGATGGTACCACTCAGAACGAAGGAGGCGACACAGTCGTCGTGAGCGGCTCGAAGAAGGTTCAAGCCATCCACGCAGCACCTGAAGTTCTTTGGGGCACAACGACTGCTTAGCATGCCACGACGCTGACCATGCGCGGAGACGCGTGGGTAAGGTGGTATGAATGTCTTTAATTAGGCAATGTAGGTAACGTCTAGTTGGGGTTGTCGTTTTACCTTGAGCGTGACAGCTTTGTGGTCCGTGAAGTGTAACGTCAGTGGATGTTGCAGTAGTGGTTCCATCTTGAAGTTGCTCAAAACTAGGTCAATGCTGGTTTCCCGGATGATTGTGGGTTGCTTGTGATCGCAGAAAATGCAGTGGAGAGAGTAGCATGACGCCATGTACTGCATCATTCAGTCCTTGTTCATGAGGTCTACATTGAAGTCACCTGCTAGTATGAACGGCACGGTCTCTTTGAATGTCTTTTCGTATGTAACCATGGCTTTATCGATGTACGTTTCAACGTTTGCACGCGAGAGGTTCGGTGCTAGGTACATGGTCATGATTACGATATCAGTGCGTGAGTGTAGCGTAATGGCTCCGTGTTCATCCTTGTGGCTTTAACGGGTTAGGTGTAGCTTTAGATCCATGCAGGAACTGGCGTTGACATCGGCACTCATCGTAGCAGCAGCGTAGCAGAACCGGCGGAGACGGGGGTTGGAAGCAGACTGAACGGCGCGCAGCGCATGTGCACGCCTGGTTTATACGGCTATTAGAAGGAGAATAGAGGAGAGACGCGCATGCGCAGTGGAGTAGCGCGCAGCGCGTGTGCACAATAGGAGAATGGAGGAGAGACGCGCATACGCAGTGGTGTTGCGCGCAGCGCGTGTGCACACCTGCTTTATGTGGCTGTGAGGAGGAGAGAGAAGAGTGCGAGTCTCGTGGCGTCCCAGGAAGACACCGGCAACACTGTCGTTCCAGGAGAAAATAAAGGGTAAGACACCAGCGGGCATTCAGCAAGCCGAGCAAGTGGGGGTGTGAACCGCGCAGCAGCAACATGAAGGGAGGGACATAGCCTCGACCATGATATGCTTCGCATCTAATAATAATGCTCTTACAGAAAGCGGGCATCTCGATTCGCAACAACCTGCGTGCCCATCCCCAAAGCTGTTACTTGAATACAATTCATTTCGTTTTTTTTCTCCTGTCTAGCTCCTAGCCGATTTCGCCAGAGCACGCGCACTCGCCCATTCGACCTTCGGCATTTCCTCTTACTATCTGCTTTACAAAAAAAAGAAAACGAAAGAAAGCAGAAAAGAAGTCCTTGAATCTACCGCAAAGCTCCCCGTGGAATGTACCTGCGGATACCCTTTCTATTCTTCTACGAACACTGCCCTCCCCAAACGGAATTCTTCGTATTGTACGGGCTGTTGTGTACGAGTTTTCTCTCCTACACGCAGTTCAGTAACCTTGCAATCGCACACGCAAGACGTCCCCCTTGGCCCCAAACTTCCCGGAATCATCCTTCGAGGTCCCCCAGTACCACCGCAGCCCCACTTAAACCATTCCCCCCGGTTTCCCCCGGCCCTCTTCAAGTGTTCCCTCTTTCTGTCTTGCAGAATCCTGTCGCAATAACCACACCTTCGTTTCTCTCTCACTATTTCGCTCCTTTCCACCGACAATTGACCCACTCTGTTTTTCTCTTTCCAGCCTTGATCTAAACAACCTCCCCCCTCTTTCTCCAACTCAATCTCTATCTATAAAAGTGTGCTAGAGATGAACCCTGATGCTTCGAAAAAGACAAGTCGCCTTGTCGAAACATTGGCAGAGGTCTTAGGCCACTACCTTCTCCAAAGTTGTATTTCTCTCTGTCTCGCTCTCTCTGTCTATATATATATATATATATATATATACAGCGAATCAGAATAGGAAATGAGGGGCTCGCAGAAATAACACAGAAATAAGGGTTGGCAGCCAAGAAAACCTCGAAAAGCAAAGGGCCGGTTGTCGTAGGTAATTGAAACAGATAACGAATTTGGAAAGAAAGAAAGAAAGAAAGAACGAGGAGAAAAAATTCCCGCCGGGTGGGATCCGAACTCACGACCTCCAGAATACCGGTCTGGTGCGACAAACACTACGTTACCGGCGGGGCGATTTCGCCCCCCCCCCCCCGCTCTGTGGGGTATTTATGTCCATGTAATTTTTTCTTGTGCTTTGGGGTGGTAGCCAGCGCCACTCTGACTTCTCGGGGTGAAGGACACCTTCTTCTTAATCCCCGCGCCATGACTCGAGTAATAACCCTTATTTCTGTGTTATTTCTGCGAGCCCCTCATTTCCTATTCTAAATCGCTCATGCATAGCGAGGGGCTCTGTTCTGGCTGTCTTGGTGCCATAGGGAGCTTAGGAGGGTTTAGCGCTGGTTGACCGCTTTTGGCATGTCGTGGACACTCGAGTCACGGGGCGGGGATTAAGAAGAAGGACCCCTTTACCCGGAGAAGTCAAAGTGCCGCTGGCTACCACCCCAAAGCACAGGAAAAAATTACATTGACATAAATACCCCAGAGAGCGGGGGGGGGGGGGGGGGATCGCCCCGCCGATAGCGTAGTGGTTATCGCACCAGACCGGTATTCTGGAGGTCGTGGGTGCGGATCCCGCATCGCGGGCATTTTTTCTCCGCTTTCTTTCTTGCTTTACAAATTCTTTATCTGTTTCAATGACCTACCACAACCTACCCTTTGCTTTCCAAGGTTTTCTTGTCTGCCAACCCTGATTTCTGTGTTATATATATATATATATATATTGCCGCGAAATATGTACGGGTTTGTTTATTTATTGTTTGTTTTTAATGCCCGGCCGCGCCCTGCTCCGTTATCTGTGTCCCGTGCGAAGCGCGTGTTCCATTCTTTATTTTTATGCCGCACGGGCTATCTCATTCACATAAGCAGAGCGTTTTCCCCTAACGCCGCTAGCCCACAATTATCTTCTGTGATCTAAAATGTTCTGGATGTGAATCGACGGTTCCAGAAACTCTTGCGCCGAAAGAAAAAAGCCTGCACAGCAGACGCCGCGCCATTTTTCGATTCTGCGACGCTCCCCGACGCAAGTCACTTTGTTGACCGCTGCTTCACCGCCTCTGTATTCTTTTCAGTTGTTAGGGGAGCACAAGTTCGCTCCAATAAACGTGTTCCTCCTTCAACACAACTACGTCGTCCTTGTTGTTCGTGACATCTGGTTGAGGTGCTGGGTACTCACCCTTTATGCTCCCTACGACATCTGGAAGCCGCCAAACCAGTCCAACCAGAGAAAGCCGCCGACTGCAAAGATTGCTACCCGAGTTCGGTCTTATGCCAGAAGGGCCCAAGAGAAGAAACGCTGCGACCAACACCATGCTGCAAGAAACAACGTCGTCAATCGTCCTGCAGCAGCCCCGGGAACCGCCATCGTTCCGGGGAACCCCCGCTGAAGACCCTGAGGAATGATTGGAGAAGCTGGAGCGCAAGCGAACCTTCAACAGGTGGGACCATGAAGAAACCTCTCGGCATGTTTTCTTTTACTTGGAGGATGCAGCTCGAACATGGTTCGAGAACCACGAGAGCGCCTTGACCGACTGGACGTAATTCAAAAACGAGTTCCTTCGGACCTTCGCGACCATGGTGAGAAAAGAACAAGCTGCGCTTTTACTGGAAACTCAAACGCAACACCCGAACGAAGGAGTCGTAATCTTTGTTGAGGAAATGAAGCGACTATTTCGTCGCGTGGACCCGGATATGACGGAAAAAAAGAAACTGAGGTTTCTGATGCGAGGCGTAAAGCAAGAACTTTTTGCTTGCCTTGTCCGCAACCCCCCCCAAATCGGTGGCCGAATTCGCATCCGAGGCGGCCGCCATGGAGAAGACGTTGGAAATGCGCACGAGGCAGTACGACCGTTCCATCAATGCGCTAGTTGCGGACACGATCGATGCCGGGGCTCTTAGCTCTGACACACTACGTAATACAATCCGAACTATCGTCAGGGAAGAACTGCGGAAACTCTTCCCATTAACGCCGCAACCACAAGTCACCTCGATGAGCGACGTGATTCGAGAGGAAATTCAACTCGCTTTGAAGACTTCTACGCCTCCCGAAGTACCGCATGAGCCTCAAGCTATGACCTACTCCGCGGCTGTTCGACGACCCCGCCCTGCTCCAACCCGTCTTCAAGACGTCCCGCCGTACCGCCGTCCACTGCCGCCCGCCCGAACCCCTGCGCGCCAAAACCAGGCGCCGAGGAAGACGGACGTATGGCGAACCGCCGATAATCGTCCGCTGTGCTACCACTGCGGAGAGGCCGATCACACCTACCGTCGCTGCCGATACAGCAGACTCAGTCTGCGTGGTTTCTCCATCGACGCCCCACGCCCCCGACACGGCCAGCGCCCTACGGAGATCGACGAATACCTGTGCAACACTAACCGAGGCCCAGCCCGCTTCAACCGATCGCCGTCGCCCTACCCATACCAGTCGCCCAACCGCCGTAGCAGTGCTGATTTCGCACGTGGAAGGTCCCCCAGCCCACGCGGGGGAAACTAAAAGCAGCAACTTCTGGAGGTAAAGTTGCACGATCGCGGAAAAATAAAAACCCTCCAACGACGCAACGACTCACGGAAGACAGTGATTCACGACATGCCAACATCCCGACGACCCGACCTAACCCTGACGAGACTCCCGAACACGACGACAGCTACACGGCCGCGACGCGTACCCGACCTGACCGAGACGTCCGCTGAGAAGACGACGACAACGACGACGCACAGTGCCCGACCGTCAACACACACAAGCCGAGATGCGACGCCCCGACGAACCCGGAACTCGAGGAAGGCGGCATCCGACGTCAAGGTGTCCATCGACGGCTTTGACGTAGTTGCCCTCGTAGACACGGGAGCCGACTACTCAGTAATGAGCGGACCATATGCGTCTAAGCTGAAGAAAGTTATGACCAGATGGTACGGTCCACACATACGCACAGCGGGAGGACACCTTGTGACGCCAACTGGAACGTGCACATCCCGCGTCACCATAGACGGCACGACGTACCCTGCCGCGTTCGTCATCTTGCCTAACTGCTCCCGCGACGTAATTCTCGGAATGGACTTTTTGACGGACAACGGCGCAATAATTGATCTGCAGACCAAGTCGATAACTATTTCATCCGATGACTCGATGACGCCGGAACCGAACCCCGAACACCGTGCAGCTGTAAGGATCGCCGATGATCATGTCACCCTGCCACCCCGCGCAAGTTTGATGATCACCGTCTACTGTGAAGGTGCTGCTCCTGACGTTGACGCTATCGTGGAGAGTGACCAAAGGTTGCTTCTCGACTGCGGTGTGTCTGTCGCAAGAGGAATTTCGCGGTTTAAGCAGCGCAAATACCATGTTTTGGTCAACAATTTCACTGAGGAGTACCAGCATTTAAACAAGGGCGCTTCAATTGCGTTCCTCGAAGATACGCAACAAGCAAGTGACGTGATCGCGGTGGCCGAATTTTAACGCGCACCCGAAGATACCTTCAAGCTTCCGAATCCCTTCGACGTGAATCCGGCGTTACCGTAAGCAGAAAGAAACAAAGCAAAGTATTTTTCCTGGAACTCAAAACTACGTTAGACACCTTTAGCGAAGCACCGAATAATAACCGAAGATGGAGCCCGACCTACCCGACAGTCACCGTACCGCGTCTCTTCCCACGACCTGGAAGCCATCCGGACTCAAGTAGACGACATGCTCAGCGACGGCATTATACAGCCATCGAAAAGCCCCTGAGCTGCGCCCGTCGTACTCGTAAAGAAAAAAGACGGCACATTAAGGTTTTGCGTTGACTACCGGCGATTGAACAAAATCACGGAAAAGGACGTGTACCCCCTCCCCCGAATCGACGACGCCCTCGACCACCTCTGCTACGCGAAGGTCTCATCGATGGACCTGAAGACCGGCTACTGGCAAATTCAAGTGGACGAGAGAGACCGAGAGAAGACTGCATTTATAACCCCAGATGGCCTATACGAGTTCAAGGTGATGCCGTTTGGGCTGTGCACAGCACCAGCGACGTTTCAAAGAGTCATGGACACTGTGCTAACTGGCCTTAAGTGGCACACCTGCCTCGTATACCTCGACGACGTAGTGGTATTCGCCCGGACTTTCGACGAACACCTTGAAAGGTTGGAGTCTGTACTCGAGGCCATTCGTACGTCGGAGTTGACGCTGAAGCCCGAAAAGTGTATATGTCACGTTTGCGTACAATACAGCGACGCATGAAACTACGCAGATGACACCGTTCGAGCTTGTGTACGGAAGACGGCCGACTGCGATGCTCGACGCCATGCTTCCGCATGTAGAAGACGACGACCTCAACGCCGACGTCCAAGGATACCTTCAACGTGCGGAGGAGGCCCGCCAGCTTGCTCGAGTTCGTATAACGGACCAGCAGCTGTTGGATGCCGGCCGCTACAACCTCCGACGCCGAGACGCCGAGTACCAACGAGGGGATCGTGTGTGGGTTTGGAGTCCCATTCGACGACGCGGACTCAGTGAGAAGCTTCTGCGACGGTATTTCGGACCCTACCAGATCCTACGACGTGTTGCCACTTAACCTACGATGTGATCCCCAGTGGTGATTCCGGCACATCACGACGACGCACGCGACCCGAAGTCGTCCACGTGGTTCGCCTCAAAAGGTATTTCGCAAGATGACGAATTCTTTTTGTTGTTGTTTTGTTGTGGCTGTTTGTTCGGACTGTCGTTTTATTTTAGCATCGGGTCGATGCACTCTTAGAGGGGGGGTAATGCCGCCAAACATGTACGGATTTGTTTATTGTTTGTTTTTAATGCCCGGCCGCGCTCGGACCTGTTATCTTTGTCCCATGCGAAGCGCGTGTTCCATTCTTTATTTTTATGCCGCACGGGCTATCTCATTCAGATAAGCAGAGCGTTAAGCCCTAACGCAGCTAGCCCAGAATAATCTTCAGTGATCTACAATGTTCTCCATGTGAATCGACGGTTCCAAAAACTCTCGCGCCGAAAGATAAAAGACTGCACAGCAGACGCCGCGGCATTTGTGATTATGCGACGCTCGCCGACGCAAATCACTTTGTTGACCGCTGCTTCGCCGCCTCTGTATTATTTTGAGTTGTTAGGGGAGCACAAGTTCGCTCCAATAAACTTGTTTCTCTTTCAAGATAACTGCGTCATCCTTGTCTTCGTGACAATATATATATATATATATAGTGAAAGAAGTCGACTGACACGTTTCCCGTTTTTTATGTCCAATAGTTTCGGAGTTCCAAACTCCTTCTTTAGTGTCTAATTCAAAAACTGTTGGCAACAAAAAACGGGAACCGTGTCAGTCGACTTCTTTCACTATTTTTATAATGGCCCATCGAACCTCATATTCTCTCTCTCTCTCTCTCTCTCTCTCTCTATATATATATATATATATATATATATATATATATATATATATATATATATATATATATATATATATATAGACTGAAAAGATAAAAACTCACACAGAGCGCGAAAAAAAATAAGGTTAGTAGAGACAGAGACAAACGAGAAAGACTTAGAAAATAAAAATAAGTTTACTGACGTTTCAGGGAGAGGACTCCCTCTGAAGAAAGGGAGTCCTCTCCCTGAAACGTCAGTAAACTTATTTTTATATATATATATATATATATACGAGGCAAGACCGGGTTGGCAGGTACTGACTCGTAAGACGCCTCAAAGAAAAAAACAAGCAAAACCGCGGTTCTTATTCGTAGATTGGAAGTTGAACATTTTGTATGGCGCAGAGCCTGCCGAGTGGTCCTTAGAGCACACCTCGCTTTAGTGAAAGAAATCCGCGAAACGCAGATCATGCCGAAATTGGAGAAAATACAGGTATTTTTAAATTCAGCGTATATCGACGGCGCAAAGCAATGTGCTGCTTCTACACCGCCGGTTTACAGCAGATGTGCCATTATCGATGGAGGCAGTGACAACTTCCAGACGCGTTACAAATTATCTTTTCTCACCAATCAACGTTTTACCAATTCGCCTATTAAGAATCCGCACGTCGCAAATTGTCTGACACATCTCTGGAAGAATTCATTGTATTGATTTTAGTATGGACGACAATGACATAATTTCGTTTAAGGCGACGTCGGGACAGCTAGTCGTTTAGAGCGAAGCTATTTATGCCTGGTCTTCCACAAGTACTGCGTCCGTCAGCAGAGCCGCGTAGGATACATTTTTTTTTATATCTCCAGAGCAACTTTAAAATACTCTTTACTCTCAGTGAATTCAAGGTGTCTCAAAAATCATGGTGAGCATTTTAATTACGTGAGGCTTTCGAACTTCACCTACGTAATCAAACACAAAACTGCCACTACCCCATACAGATAACTGAACTGATCGCATCAAAGATCACATAGAATACTGCATGCTAAAGCTGCCACTCGGGAATCATATTAGGGTGACAAATGACCGTACTGTATTTTTTCTGGCCGGAAACTTGACAATCTCCCTGAAGATGGCGAAGGTTCGCAAAAATGGGGAGGCTGAGGGGTAGTGGGGGAGGGGGGTCATCAATGCCTTCAAACATTATACAGCGCAGTATACGTAGGAAAAATTCTCGCATCTCCACGAAGTGAATCATGACGAGCGGGCAAGACACTGGGGATCGTTCTAACCGTAAATCACCAGTGGCATTGCCCACCCTCGCATTTAAATGAGTGTTAACCCGTATATACAGTATATGCATTTCCAATCCAGTCCTATTCGATACAATTCAATATAATCCAGTCAAATCAAATTCAATCCAATACAATGCTACTCGCGCATGTACAGCACTGTATACACGGACGCGAAGACCCGGACAAAGCGAGGTCTTAATGTGCTTTGCCCCTAAAGGTGAAGGAAAAGTACGCAGGAGTAGCAGTGCTCCCTTCCCGCTGCTCCGGAGCAGCATCTTTTTTAGAGTCTATACGGCCTAGGTTTTGTGGCCGCACGTTGCATGCACCCCAAAATAAATTCCCAGCACAGCCCGGCCCTTCTGTCAATACCCATCCTCAACCAAGCCATACCGAAGCCACTAAACAAGCTGCCTTTTCGGGCCCAGACCTGCCGGTAGGCTAAACAAGTCCCGGGCTCTTTGGTGGGCCTCACGCCTTACTGTGGTGTAATCAGAGTTGGTTATTATCAGGGCAACATCCGGTTCCGAAGGTGGCTCTGCAACGCTCTGTGAACAAAAATCAACCACATGAAATATTATCGGCAGCCAATTACACAATATTCATGGCGCTATGCGAAGTAATATTAGGCTTCTGTATGCGAACCGATTGCTAGATTGGAGCAAAATGCAAGGGCGCGCGACAGTTCAGCTGCGTTCTTAAACTCTCACTTTTCTCCATCATTCACGGGGAACAGCGTACGTTACCTTCAAGAGCAAATTAAAATTCATCAGATTGCTTTGCAGAAAACTAGCCGGCGCGTGTTTTTGCGTTTAATTCTTTTTATTTTGTATTTGCTGGTCTAGCAAGCAGTGCTTTTTCCCCATTCTTGTGGAGTGATCGTTCCGGGAGAAGCTCAGAGCGTGTTCCCATTGGTCGTATAGTTGACGACACGAGCGGTTGGTTCTGCAATGCTTTGAAAAAGAACGCGGGGAATTTAACGACAGCGCATTTATTGGCGAGACTTTTTTTAAGAATAGGTTGAGCAAATCTGCCCATTTTCGGGAATTACTTCTAGCTACAGATTCTGCTCCAGTCATCTGGCACTCTTTCTCCAGAAAACATTACGCGTTTTTGTGGCATTTGCACTTTTGCTTCTACAGTACGACACTAGACCATGAAACATATGAATCCCGTGTGAGATTTTTCGAGTCTTCAAGGAAAAAACTGAACAGGAGTAATTAATTACGCAAACGCGATGCCAAAACCGTAAAAAAGAGACTAACCTATTTATCAAATGCCCCAATCTTCAGTGCCGACACCCTCCGTGCCGACACCCTCAGAGAGCATATAACAGCCCGTAAATTGTTGGAGCTAACCACTCTCGTTTTTGTATAAAAATTCCCTAATACTTTCGTTGCCCACCGTATACACTCCGTGTGGATACGGACATTCGCACATATTTTAATGGGTCTTTGCAAACCACTATGAAAACCTCATTTTTAATCGATTACCATTTCAGGCTCACTGTCTATCTGCCGATACGTTCATCGGAAACGGGAAGGCTAATAAATACCAGTATCCCTTTGAACAATGTGAAACCCCAGCAAGAGGTCACCATCCACATAAGGAGTACAAGGGGAGGTTTTCTGGTGACAACAACTTCTGACGACACGACGCATTTTGTGAAATCTTCCCCCAGTAACCACAATTATATATTGCCAACTGTTTCGCACAACTGCCAAGTTCTAAGACAGTACGCAGTGAGTATTGTACATCGGTCCACAGCCCACCGAATCTCCAACGTTCTTTTTATCTTTCGTTTGCTTCAGCACGTGACAAAATCGGTTAAACACTTCGGAAGGTGGCCTGTTTACCGCCAGGGCATGCAATGTCTATTGGAAAAAATTGCCCGTGTATCGGCTCCTTTCGTTGCAAATGTCGCCGAAAGACGATAGTCGACTGGCGCCCCTGCCAAGTAAATGTATCCCTTCTCTTTCCCGCTAATCTCTCATACTTGTCCATTCCCTTCTCGTTCCTCCCAAGATAACACGCTAGAGCTTTGCTCAAGTAAAATTGAATTTGCCGCGTTCCGCTGACCCAAGTCGGGTTCCTGGATGCCAGTGCTGCAGTACGATGGAGACGGCGGGAATCGAGGTAGCCTACTACAATGTTTATTGAACCACGTTGCCCTACTCCAAGAGCGTTCCAAGCGGAACGTGGAACCTATCTGGTGAATCATTTCGTTGCTGTGGCCATTTGATTTTCAAATGTCTCCTAGGTAGTGCGGGAAACAGCAGGCGACTGTTTTCTGCAGGTGACGATTTTCTGTTGATTTGCTACCGCAAAAACCAAGCATACGTAATTCTTTTTAATGAAGGAATGCTGCAAATGTCACTTCATGTATTGATTTTCTGTATAATATTTGCGCAATGTCTATTTCAACAATGTTGAAAGTATCAATGTTAACGCCGGATTTAGACGTTTAGATTTGGCTATGGTTTCATAAAACTATCGCGCAGTTTCTTTTTCACTCTCTCCCTGCGGCTGAATCGAGTACCAGACAGACAGACGGCATCCAGATAGACCAGAATTTATAAGTGTAATTAACTCAAGAAAAACTATCGTCTTTGAAAGAACCCTCCGAAAGTGCTCTTCCCTTTGTATGGAACATGGAAAGTGCAGGAAGACTAATATGCCCATAAAGGTCGAAGTTAGTTCCAACCAGTTTCTGTCTATGGGGCGCACCATTCCTTATTCTGAAGGCATTCAAGCTAAATGAGTTCATGTGCCTCTTTCTTGGTCAGTGCGTCGTTCTATTCCACACCCTCAGCCCCTTCTGCCCGGCGTGTAGCTGACGTTACTGTCTCTAAAGTGGTCTTACCACAATGAGTATCATACCGAAGCGTTTATTAGGTGATCTGCCTGCAGCCAACAGTGTAATCCCATTCGTGAGTCTGTAATTATGTTTACGCTTATACTCCGAACTTTAGCTATTCGGAATGGCGAGATGGTTCTCCAACTTCCACTTCTCCGTTCCAGCAAGTATGAGATTCACGCCGACACAAAGACGGCTAGAAGAGTTCGTTACAAGTGCTTCGTCGTACTTTGGCCCATCCCTGAATTGTGCTAAATTGTTTGTGTGTGTGTTTGTGCCAAATTGTGTGTGAATTGTGTGTGTATTTTTTTCATGACTTTGAGATCCTGTTATCGTGATTTTATGTCGCTGGATCGCTGATGTCGCTGGAGTCGCTGGAGTCGCTGGATGGGTGATGCGTCCATCACAGGGTGCAGTCGTTTCTGTACCAGGGGGGGTGCCTGTCCAGTATACGCTGTATACTGGGTGAACTTTTAGTTCGTTTCCTCTAATTAGCACTGCCTTCCTTGATTTTTTGAGTAGACTGACGTTAGTCCTTTGCTTCCAGTTTTTGTTAGCTGACCCACCGTTGGTGCCGGCCTCAGTCCTGCTGAAAACACGGCGCGGTTGGTTGACTAAGTAGGGCGTTGCGCTTCCATAAGGGGACCCTTCCAGATTTTGTTTTCCCAGCCGCTCCCTTGGTGCCAGGAGAGTATTTTCTCTCATAGCTTCAAAAGCGTAATAATTCGACAATATAAGCACCTATTTATCAGCAGCATCATCAAGAGCCTATTTAAATTGCAATGCTCGACGAACGCCTCTGTGCGGTTGACCCTCAGCCCCTCCTCTCCCGCGCTGTCCTAGTCGTTCCTTTGCCTCCGATTTGACTATGTCTTCCTTGGCAGAGTTATTTACCTTCCCTTCGACACACATTTGGCTGCCCATTGCGTTCCTTTGGTGGTCTACCTGTTGTCTTTTCGTCTCACGGTAAAATCTGCGAGTTAGAGGGCTGTCCTTTTCTTGTCCTCATGATGATGATTACTAGACTTTTTCCATTTTGAGCAAGCGTGAAGTGTCGTACCCTCTGCCATATCAGGCTCATGATCGGTATTTACAACACTCCTGTCGTTTCTTCTGCTTTCATTCCTCCTGTTTTCTTGGTCTGGAGTCTTTTTACGTCGGCAACTGGATAAAGATTTTCTGTTTCTTGGTGCTTTAGACATTGGCTCTGGCGCTTGACCTTAGAGCAAGGGTCACATTACTTTCGTGACTTTTCTGCGGGAGGACATACGTTCACCTTTTTAGGGCGATTTTCAGCTTTTCCGAGTGCGGGAATACGCCGTTTTCCATGGCTTGCAGCGGACACGGAAGCTCAACAATTCCGAGAAGTAGAATGAAAATTCATGCGAATAAGCGCTGTATACTGGGGGTTATTTTAGTTGGTTTCCTCTAATAAGCTCCGCTTTCATTGTATTTTGAGGAACTGGCGTTAGCACTTTGCTTCCAGTTTTGGTTGCGAGACCCATTGTTTTGGTAGAGTGGGTAAGGCGTTGCGCTGCCTTGTCCAATGAAGCGGATGCAATTCCTGGCCCTGGTAGCCGTTTTCTTCAAGGAGGCAGAAAAAAAATTAGTGCCCTTCCACTCTGTAGAACGGTGACCGGCAAAGCTGAATGCACCCCGCACGGGGCACCTTGAGTATTCATGGTGACGGTACTGGCGATACCGCGGACCCCGAGCCCCCATACTCTTCCTGTAATCTACCGTGGCTACGAGTTTTAAGGTGAAGGGCAGAAACCACAAACGGTGGCCGTCGGAGCCCAGGTCAAGCTCCGGCGGATGGGCTCGCTTCTTGTTTACCAGGCAGGGAGCTCGGGGACCTCTCTCGGTATCAGAGTAACCCGAGCGAAGGAAGTACCCCCATTCCCTGCTTCTATACTATGATATATGGCATTTTCTAAACCCCCCCCCCCTCCCCCACGAAAAAACGTGATCGGTCCCTGAAAAGGGGCCGCACCGAAGTATCCTTTCCTCCTTTGTCTTCGATCTCCATTCCAAAGCCCCATAATTTCTCGTGCTTTTAGGTAATAGAATCCCTGTTTAAATCAAAACCCGTCACTTCCAGTTTGCCTTAATCATTTCCAAGTTTCCTGAAAGCCTTGTAGGTAAACAGTACAAGGCTAAAAAGCTCACAACCGGAGAAGTCCTAATTGAAGTCCAAAACCAACAACAATCCTATAACCTCTTGAAGCAAACGCGCAAGGTCGAGCCTGAATAACTGCCAGGGCGTGATCTCTGACAGAGATCTAATAAATGAGACGGAAACAGATCTGCTCGACGGCCTTCGTGATCAGGGCGTGAAAGCAGTGCGGCTAATCACGAAACGCCGAAACGACTAAATATTAGCTACTAAACACATAATCTTGAAGTTTGACCGCTCAACACTTCCTGAGTCGGTCAACGCAGTCTTCATGAGATGTCCGGTCCGACCCTACGTACCAAACCCACGCCGCTGCTTTAAGTGTCAGTGGTTTGGGCATGGCACAACCTCTTGCCGTGGTAAACTGACGTGCGCAAATTGTGCACCACACGATCACCTAAGCGACAAATGCGAATCCGAGAGCTTAACCTGTGCGAACTGCCAGGGACCACACGGTGCCTATTCTAGGAGCTGCGAAAAATTCCAACAAGAAAAACAGATCATTGCCTTGAATGTAAACGAGAGCATAACCTTCCCAGAGGCGCGAAAGAGGTTCGCCTCTTTCCCCCTGGGGAAGACGCCGACGCAGCTCGCCGGCGGGCGGAACGGCGTCTTGTTTCGGCGGGAACCCAGCACCGAGAGTCGGACTTGGTCCCACTCACGCCCCCTTCCTCCCTGCCCCCCCCCCCCCCCGGGTTGCCTCTTGCAGCCCAACGCGCCTCCGCACCGCTCGCTGAGCCAGCAGCGGCTGTGGTGGCATCCACGTCTGGTGGGGATGCTGCTCCACCCATTGTTTTCTCCTCTCCACCGGCCCGAAGCACACACGAGGGCCCGGAGGAGATGGAGACGGAGGAAACCGCAGTATTTCCCACCCTCGCCGCACAGCCTGTGCCACCCGGGGTGCTCCTGACGCCCTCGGCGGTCGCGACTGCAACCAAGAGCACCGGGAAGGGTGCCAAGTCCAAGGGGTCCGGTCCGCCGGGTACCCTTTCCAAATCTGATGATGAGGTGGATGTGGGACCTTTCCTGTCTACGTTGCAGCGGAAGGAGCGGGTCCCTCCATCGAAACCTCCAGGGAAGGCTAAAAAACCTCTTCCAAGAGTGCAAGCCCCGAAAGACCTTACATAAACAGTCTCACTCCAGTTGCTCTAACACATCATAATGGGAAGAGAAAACATATTTCAATGGAACTGCAGAGGCCTTCTGAATAATCTTGACGACGTGCATGAGATTCTGCATGCCAATCAGCCAGGTTTAATGTGTGTCCAGGAAACACATCTGAATTCCAAGCAGACAAATTTCTTGAATAGTTACCTGGTATACAGAAAGGATAGGGTTGCTGTACACTCTTCTGGCGGTGTGGCCATAATCGCCTGCAAATCCTTAGCATGCCACCCTGTCACCTTGAACACCGTCCTTGAGGCTGTAACCGTCCGGACAATAATATTTAATCGGTTGATAACGGTATGCTCCATCTACATCTCTCCTGATTTTGAACTTCTGAGGTCCCACTTCGAGGCACTGGTCCACCAGCTGCCTGAACCATACATCCTAACAGGCGACTTTAATGCACACAAATCACTTTGGGGCTCCTCCAGAATGGATGCCCGAGGTCGCCTGATAGAGAAGTTTCTTACATCCTCTGGAGCATTCCTTTTCAACAAAAAACAGCCTACATACCACAACATAGGACACAACACATACTCATATCTTGATTTGGCTTTTGGCTCCGCAGTTCTCTTTTCATGTCTTGAGTGGTGTGTGGGCACGGACCCATATGGTAGTGACCACTTCCCTACATCACTAGCATGTATAGGTAAAGGCCCATGCAGTCCATCTTACCAAAACAGGTTTAATGAAGCAAGAGCTAACTGGAATACATTTACAGAGACAGCCAAACTAAACCACACATCTATAGGACGCCTAAATATTGAAGAAGCTACCCAACGCCTCACGGCGCACATCCTCGACGCCACCGAAAAGTCCATTCCCCACCGCCTCTGGTGCCCCGCGCAACAAGAGGAGGCCGTGATGGAATGAGGACTGTAGGCGGGCGCGAGAGGCCCAGAACAAGGCGTGGGGTATCCTTCGTCGGTTCCCCACGTCCGGTAACCTTATTTTGTTCAAACGGACCAAGCCGTTTGGAAAACGTGTGCGCCGTGAGGCAAAACGAAAGAGTTGGCACACCTTCTTGACATCCATTATTTCATACACGGACACACACAGTCTGGACACGTATACGGAAGCTCAAAGGACAACAGACACACAGCCTGCCCCTGGTTAACACAACAGGGGACACACTGGAAGACCAGGCTAACACACTTGCACAACACTTCGAACACGTGTCCAGTTCAACACACTACACAAACACTGTCATGAAACAAAAAATCTGCAGAAAAACAGCCCTTACACGACTAAGATAAATCAAAAACTTCTTACAACTCTGAATTCACTCTCTATGAGTTGAGGGCTGCCCTGAGCACGTACAAACCTTCAGCTCCAGGCGCATATCAGATTACATACACCATGATACAGCAACTACACCCAGACACTCTTGAAACACTGTTACACCTATACAATAAAATATGGCTTTCGGGGCACTTTCCACGTTCTTGGAGGGAGGCCACAGTAGTGGCTTTCCTACAGGAAGGGAAGGACCCTTCCTCTCCCGCCAGTTATCGTCCCAATACCCTGAAGAGCTGTCTGTGTAAGCTTTTCGAAAAGATGATAAACAGGAGACTCGTGTACTTCTTAGAGTACAACGGTCTTCTCGTGAGCTGCCAGGCAGGCTCTACGGCGGGGCGATCTACGAACGATCAACTCGTTGAGTTAGAATCATGTATTAAAGTGGCTTTCCTCAACAAGCAGTACTGTATGACAGTATTCTTTGATCTTGAAAAGGCGTACGACACTCCTCGGCGGTACGGCATCCTCAGCGATTTGAAGTCCTTTGGCATGTCGGGTAACATAATGAAGACGCTTGTTAGTTACCTGTCTGAAAGAACGTTTTGCGTGCGAGTTGGAGCTGCACTCTCTAGGGTTCATGGGCAGGGAAACGGCGTGCGGCAAGGTAGAGTTTTGAGTTGCAATTTGTTTATTGTAAAAATGAATTCTCTTCGTAAGGCACTGCCACCATCAATCTCCTGTTCAATCTATGTAGACGATGTTCAACTCTCCTTCAAATCGTGTAACTTGTCTCTGCGAGCGCCAAGTGCAACTTGGGGGGAACAAGCTAGCCGGCTGAGCAGATAGCAACGGTTTTAAATTTAATCCAGGAAAGTGCACTTGTGTTCTGTTTTCCAAGAGGCGTGGCATTCGGCCGAATCCAGACAATCGACTCCACGGTGTCTCTATTCCTGTCAAAAAGGAACACAATTTTTTAGGTATAATCTTTGACGAAAAGCTCACATTTATCACACACATAAAACAACGGAAACATAAATGCTTAAAAACACTGAATATCCTGAAGGTTCTTTCGCACATTTCTTTTGGTGCTGACAAGCAACTGCTTTTACGTGTTTTTACCAGCCTAATAGGTTCACGATTAGACTATGGTAGTGGTGTCTATGGATCAGCCACTAAAACATCCCTCAGAATGATGGACCCAGTGCTCCATCTGGGGCTCCGCCTGGCGTGTTGCGCCTTCCGGACTAGCCCTGTTGAAAGCCTGTATGTAGAGTGCAACAAATGGAACCTCCAACGTCAGCGAGCATACACAGACCTCCTTTATGCTTTTAAAATTTCATCCATGCCTCGCCATCCTTTTAAATCAGTTTTTTATACGTCCATGACTGAACTCCTTTTAACTCGACCATCGTTCTCTGCGCCTTTCTCTTACAGAGGAAGCGTCAGAGCTTTCTGTCTCCTTTTTAGACACCATCCAAAGTTCTCTAACAGACTTTATAGCACCATGGCTTCTCCGCCCGGTATCATGCCACACATTTATCACACATGTACATAAAAACCGAGCTCCCACATGTGCGATTCTGCAGCACTTCTGGTATTTGCAGCAGAAGTATCAATGTTCTGAATTTTATACGGACGCCTCCAAAACTGCCATGTCTGTGTCCTGCGCGGTGCATGGGCCCGGCCTTAATGTCACTAGAACTCTTAAAAGTAAAACCAGTATCTTTACGGCAGAGACTTATGGTGTACTTATTCTTGGTAATCATATCCTTCAAAGCCACATTCCACACTCCATTATATATACAGATTCCTCAGTGTCGTGCGGGCGTTATCGTCCACAAAGTATTCAAAAAATCCTGTTGTAAATCTAATAGTCAAGGGTATTATGTCTGTGTATGTCCACAAATTTGAACTAATCCTTTGCTGGGTCCCTGGCTCCTGTGGTATAGCCGGGAACGAACCAGCGGATCAAATGGCTGCTGCAGCTACACTGTTGATTACAGTAGACATAACCACATTTCCCTGCACCGGCGTGAAACCACACATCAGAGAACAAATTCGCAAAACATGGCAAGCACACTGGAGTGAACAAACAGACAACAAGTTACACTTCATAAAACCACAATTGGGACCATACACCACCGACACACGCAATTGATACACTGAAGTCGCCTTGGCTAGATTACGGATAGGGCGCACTCATGCAACACACTCGCACTTTCTCAGTGGATCTCCAAGACCTCTGTGCAGCAGGTGCGGAGAGGCCCTATCCGTGATCCACATCCTCATACAATGTAAGGCACTCGAGATTACACGACGCAAACACTTTCCTCAACTACACATACGACATATTCCACCACACCCGTCATACTTCTGAGGAGATGATGCCATGTTTTCTGTTCAGAGCACATTTAGGTTCCTATCAGAAGTTCATTTCTTACAACACATCTCATACCACCCATAGTTTTACCCCTGGTACTATACACCAGCCACTTTAGTTATCTTTTTACCACTCATGTTCTTCACCCTGGCCGTTTACACCACCCATGCTCATAGTCATTAACTGATTTTATTCGTTTTGCCTCATCAAATAACTTTGTGTTTGGCGCTCTTTGCCCATGTAGGCCTTCCGCCATTAAACTTAAACCATCATCAAAGCTGAATGCAGTCCACGGAGTGTACGAAACAAAACACCTCCATCGTAATTTGCGGTAGGAAATAGTTCCTAGCCAATTAGCTGAATGAACCTCTGACGGATTCAAGCTTTGCTCTTGCAGATAAAAATGAAACTGCCTTTGTCCCTCCCGCGTCGTAAGCATCTCATTGTTTGTGTAAGGGCGGGTTCAGACTGTTGTCGAAACTATAGTAATAATTTTAAAGAATGACGTCATTCTACGTCTTATCCAGCCCAGTTGCGGTACATGCCGTTTTTTACGTCCATAGATCATAATACGGGTTTTGCGTCGGTAATCTGAACATAGCCTAACACGGAAATCCAATCCGCTCTGCCACTAAGGACTCTGGACAGGTCCCATTGGGCCGTTTAACATCCGCGTTGAAATCTCGCACCAGCACAACGGACATGCCATCTATCATTACGGGCATGACAACCTATAGCTGCACGTGCACGCCACCCTCCCCCTACCACTTTTCTCCATTTCAAACCTTCCCACGCATAAACCGGGAACCGGATATGCGCGCGTGCTTAGAAGTGACAGACGTCGTCGAAAATATCCCCTGAAAGCCCTCTGAAGAAGTAATATTAGCTGACGCCAGCGTTCCAAGCAGACCATTTGCTGTTCATCCGGGAGGGATTCGCCGCTACTAACATGAGCTGAACTTGAGGCGGTAACGGCGGTGCCAGGAGCTTTCCGTCGTTTTTGCGCCCATTTGCGCTTGCGTTAGGGCCAAAGCTTTGATTATTTCTCTTGTTCCTCCAAACGCTCGCATGCATCCGTCACATACCGATTTAAAACATGGAATCCCTTGAGCTTTATTCTCGCGTACAAATATGTGGCTGTCGGTTTTCCTTCCACCTCGTAGGCAGCTTACTGTGCGTTTAAGATTCCCGTGTAACGCTTCAACACACACCCGAACCACGTGATTGAGGAAGACAGCCGACTAACCGCTTGAGCCATGTTTTTTCGGCATCTAAATACCAGCACAACCGGCATTTTATCGGTAGTGGCATGAAGCCTAGCTGTGGGTGCACACTTCCCTTTTTCTACCTGAAAACCGCGCACGCAAAACCGGCTACACGTGATGGCGCATACTTGGGGTGGGGGGGGCTGCGGGAGACACCGGCGAAAATGTCTCTTGGAAGGCCGTCCAAGCTGAAAAAAATATAGGCTCAAGCCGGCGTTCCAACCCGGGAAGTTTGTCATATACCTTGAGGGAAGCGCAGCTACTTGGTGAAATGAGTTTGAGTGGAAACGGCGACGGCGGGTTTCGGTCGTTTTACGGTGCAACCTTTTGGCAGCCCTTTCCTGGGCCAAGCGGGGGCGGCGTCTCATTATGTCCGTTTACGAGCAAGCGAATGCAGCCCTGAGCAAAGAAATAAAATGGACAGGAGCGTCTAACAACGGGTGAAGTAGAGTACGACACGTGCGACTACGGCGTCATCTCTCTCACTGCCTTTCCCTCACGCGTTTGATGTGTCGCCCCCAGGGAGCGCCCACCCCTTGACACTTTCCCCAGATGCTGTTCCATTCTCCGCTAATCCAAACCCCGTGACTTTTGTGCGGAAGGTTCAAACTCGATATGCACCAAAATGCTCGCTGCTCCTTTGTGCGAGGCTAATTCTAACCAGGTAAAATTTGCGCCGGAGGTTCAAACAATTTCTGCAACATGCTGGCCGGTGGTGGCGGCGCACTACGAGGAAGCGGCAGAGTAGCACACGCCGCCAAACGTTCGCTGATCACGCGAACACTTCCTGAGACTCAGAAAAAATGCGCTGTGGCTGAGAAGACTGCAGCTCGCACTGCGCACAAATTTAATATTACGGTATTACTGAGAGTAGTAACCGTCAGTGGATATTTTTACGCCCATTCATGCTTCTCCTCATTTTTCGCCATCACCTTATAACCGCAACCCGCCGCTAGCTGCCTACTGCGCAACTTGCCGAAGGGGCATCGGTGGAGGCCAGGACGAAATATTTGTCAAAGAGGTGTCAGTAGTGGTGAGGAGGAGCCCCAGAGCGGCGCCGAGTAAATCGATGACACCGGAATGAAAACTGGGGGTGGGGGGGGGGGGTGCGTGAGGTGGGAAGGGTTAGACAAATTCTCCTTTGCAGTAAAAACTGGTGTGTGTCGAGATTGCGGCGCACGTCAAACCTTTGCAGGCGGTCAGAATTAATCCGTAGCCATCTACCACTGCGTTAATATAGCCACAAAATGGCTTCGGCACGTGAATTACCGAAGTTTATTACCTTCCAGTGAAGAGGGGCTTTGATGTGATAGCGTCAGTTGTGGGCACGGCTGGAGGCCCTATCAGCCGGGCATGCTACCACCTACTCAGTATTGAACGAACTTCATTGCGCAGGTGATGTACCTGCTAAATAGGCGCGTTCTTTTTCGTCTCTACCGTAGTATATATTTCCTCCTCTCCACAATTCAGTTGCCGCTGAGCCGGTTTCAACATTTAAGCGAGCCCTCGCATATCAGTGCCTCAGTCCTAATTTGCAGTCGCAGCGATGATGTACTTCCACGCACGCTTCGTAAACACGGCTGAAAGCGGATGGCTAGCAGGCACGACGAAATTGAAAGAATGATTTTAACGACTCTACTGCGTTAACTATTGCGAGTCGAGCAGGGAGATGCCCAGGTTCGAAGAGCTGCAGGGAGCTAACCAGCACCGCAGTGTGGTTTGCAAAATCGCCCGGCTGCGGCCCCTGTACGACAGAACCTTTCTGAGCACGTCATGACACGCGGGAACTTCCCCCACACAAAAACATCAAGTGACATGACACAATATTTCGGTGGGAGGTATAACCTCCGGGACTAATTCCAGCAATTCCACCAGGTGCAGCGACAAGGTGCTTTATCACCAGCTTATGAACCCCAATTACTCGGCTTTTACTATAGCGAGTTTTAGCTGACCGTTTATCACGGTCCGCTCCGCTCCGAAAGCAAGCGCGAGCGCCTCTGCGCAGGCGGTGCGCTCTCATCCGCGAATGGCATTCGCTCCGGTATCGCCGAGCGGGGCTACAAGCAGGGCTACAATAGTAATCCGGAAGATGATAGCTAACCTCAAGTTTATGTTTTGGGAGATAACTGACAGTGAACTTCAACGAGCATCAACGACAGAGTGTCACTTTCAACTAAATGCAGATTTTTCCGCATGGCTTGCTTGCCCCAAATACTGCGCTGGCTGGAAATGCAATAACAGTCATTGACCAGATGTTTCAACGTCAAGTAGGCACGAACTGGTGCCTCCGATAATGTCAAACCACAAGCTTTTTTCCGGAAAACCTCCCTAAATTGCGCATTTTGAAATGGAGGTTGGGCTCCCCAGCATGGCACGGGCCTCACTCGTGCTAACGTTATTTTATATCTCCCAAACCGTTCGCGCAAGTGAACATTTTTTCTAGGGCGTGTTTTTGACATGTTTCTCTACAAAATGTATCTCTCAAAAGTTTTTTGTACTATTTGTGGCTTAGTATACACAACACCTTCTTTATCCCTTTCTTCGACAACTTGACAAAAAATTTGATTTTCATGTTTTTCGCAACTATTATACCTAAAAAAAACAGTAAAAACTGGTGTTTTTGAAAAGGGCGTTAAAGGGCCTGCATTTTATGTTGCTGCAATCAGTGCCTAATCTATGGGTTCAACAGAACAGAGGTCGTCTGAGACCCTAAAAATCGGTCAATTATTTGCGGTAACGAAAGAGGTAAGCAGTTTCCTTTTTTATATTCTATAGCGTACCCTTGCTCGCTCTTCTTTTTATTCGTTTTGTGATATATTCTACAGCGTGTATTTTCTTTGTGTACTTCTTTCTTCCCCCTTTTTTTATTCCTCTTGCTTGCTCTCCCTCTTTGTTTCTTTACTCTTTTTGTTTCGTATGGTTTTCTTCATGTTCCTATTTGAAATGGACAGTTGTACGGAAGCCCGTATCGTCGGGAGAAAACGTGCAAAAAAATAAAACTCACACCGACCATGAAAGCTTATGAAACAAAGTTGTTTCGGCTCGCGTACGGCAGCCTTGTTCACAACGAAATGACAGCGAGAGTGATCCAGTTTATTTTGGCTTCGAGATGGGACGTAGGCAACCATGTCTACATCTGTGGTGGGAAGTTGCCGTCATTGCAAGTGTGTTCTGCGTTGTTTGGATTGTGAGAGATTTAACATCAAGGTGTGAGGTGGAGTTCTTCTCTTATTTATAATGTTGGCATTGGCCCAGTGAAGGCCATGGCAAGTTGCTCCTGCATGCTCCGCCAGATTGTGGAATGACACGTTTTTTTCTTACTTCGAATATATTCTGCTTTAAACTTTGTTGTAAATTGCCCGTATCACCGACATAGCTTCGATCCAGGTATTCGCAGGAAGTACTGTAGACAACGCCCGGTAATTTTTCTTGCGGTATCTTTTCCTTGACGTTTACTAAGGAGTGCCTTAACTTTTCAGTCGGCACGTCCACTAGTATTTTTTATCTCTGTGAACCCTGCCTCCAAAAAAGGTGTGCCATGGCCTTGCTGGTAAGCCATGGATGCACACCGAAAACTGGAAGATTTTGCTGCGGCATACACCAGGTGCATCGGGACCTCTCTGCAAAAAAGCTACCCTTGCTCGTTAGCACGCTCCATTGAACGTCAGCTCGTCCTTAACCCTCGGCCAGCACGCCTCCTTGTAACCCTTATCCGATATTATATGTACCTAGGATCAGCCAGCAATGGGCGCATGTTCAACGACCCTGCAGAAAGCTCACAATAACGTCTAAGACTAGAAGGTAGTGAAGCTGTATGCAACCTTCACGACCATCAGGAAGGTGTAAGTTCGCGATTGCATCCGATTTGCTTCTTCTTCGCTGTCGCAACAACCTTTATCCCATACTTGTTGCTAAATGTGCGAGCTTCTTCCATTTTTTTGGAAGGGATAATCATGAGACATCACCTTGGAGGGGCGTACACTATGACGTGTCTTCATCGTTCTGAGCTAGTGTTGCCACGATTACGGGGAACGCTGGAGTATTTTTGGCCAATCTTGGGCAATCTCCCTAAGTGGGTATGGTAGGCTTGACGAACTTGCAAAGGGAACAAAGGGCGGTCGTTCAACGCGAGGCACCCACACAATAGAGCTAGGAATTTTCTTGGTTTTGTTACCTGCTGGGCGGTCGCCGCAAGGCGAATGCTCCGTGCGCAGGCTCGACAATTTCTTGGTATTTTTCCCTGTGGACACAAAAAATTACGAGGATGGCTTGGTGGGCTAGTTCGTGTGGCATCAGAAAGCGTTAGCAGCGCACAAAGACGACGACACACAAGGAAGGGATGAAAGGAGAAGCACTGATATGTTATCACTTCCTTGTGTGTCATCGTCTTTGTGCTCTATTAACCCTTTATGACAAAAATTACGATTTGCTAAATAGCCTCGGTATTGAAAACAAATAAAAACCCGTTTGCGTGCTCCTTCTGCATGCGCTGAACATGAAGTTTTTTCCTCGCCTTTGACGAGGATGTCGAGGAATGGAAGCTGGCCTTGCTGCCCTTTTAATATACGGTAAATTTGTTTGCTTCATTCATGACATTTAAGTGTGTTGCGAATACCGTCAGAGCTCCACCCGGATTAGGCTAAAGCATTCGTCAAGGCAACACCGAAACGTTTTTGGGCGTACAACTAAACAAATTGAGCGCGCTGTTCAAATCATTCTACAGTAAGGTTTGCTGTCCTAACTGATACGGCAGCACCTATCACTGTGCCGTGTTCCAACGGGCTTGTCAGTTGAAAGACGCGTCTCCGTCATCAAAACGGACGCAACTTTGCGTGAGAGTACGTCTACTGAAGTTCCGGGTTTTCTGCGGCTCTTGACCTTTGGTCTGGAAGACAGGTACTCCACGTTCTAGCGCTGGTTTTAGAAACAGGTACACGAGGCGTCGACTACGGCTTGCATTCCGTGTAATGTCTTGTTTTGCACTAGAGCTTATAGCATACACTGAAAAATCTTTGAGAGTGAGAGATGTGAACGTTATTCTTTCTCTGGTGTTCTTTTATTAAGTTGCTGCCATGCACTGAAAAGGAACATATGCAAGGATGCGAAAACAACGCTGCATAAATATACGCAGAAATACATGTCTACTTTTAACCAGAACCCAATAATAACTAAAGCTCCATAACCGAGCAGCTCCTCAGGTGCTCTAAAGAGCGGCCCTAGTTATGAAGGACAGCAACCATTAAAAGGCGTATAGAGTGCCTATACGCTGCTAGCAGGAACTGTCAACAAAAATTAAAAACTAATTTTGTTTTTTTGCCTCTTTTATCTTCTGTTTTCCAGGAACAAGGCGCCGAACGACATAAATGACAAGGTTTCTACAACACATTGCCAAATATCATAAACGTGGTTTTTAATCCATAACCAAATAAAGGATGTTTGTTTGCTGTGTTACAAGACGTCTCTAGGGGACTCTGAAAGTAGGCACAGGAAAGCCTGCATAGGAAATGCGCGAACTTCGAAATCTGGTCACGTGGCCCCCGGAGAGTTCCAGATTCCGCTTGAGCAGGCGATGGGATGCAATCGTGGAAAACCTTTGAAGCTATTAAAATACCTGTACTGCCCGCTGGCGAACACCACGACGTACCTATAGGGGCTGAACCAATTCCATGCGCATGAAAAGAAACAGGACAAGCACGAGGACGGGGCGTTCTTGCGTTCCCTTCCACACCAGGACTGGTTCAACGGAAAGCCTTTTTTTATTCATTACCAACTTCAGCCTATCTACGCCCACTGCAGGGCAAAGGCCTCTCTCATAAATCTCCAATTACACCCGTCCTGTGCTAACTGCGACCAATTTATTCCCGCAAACGTCTTGATCTCATCTGCCCATCTAACTTTCTTCAGCCCCCTGCCACGCTTGCCTTCTCCAAGGATCCACTCTGTAATTTTTGTATAGAAGAAAGCCTGAGGCGTTTAACCCATGCATCAGATGTTTGAGCCCTGTGTCTAAAAATATTACTTCAGCCGATAAAAAAGCTGAAAAACTGTAGATAGTTCCTTTAAGAACTATTACAGATACCGGCCGTGTATATATATATATATATATATATATATATATGTATATATATATATATATATATATATATATATATATATACATACACCAAAAGAGAGAGATAGATAGAGAGAGAGAGAGAGACAGCAGTGAATCAGAATAGGTGACGAGGGGCTCTTTTTTTAAAACTGGAGTGAAAACAAAAATCTTGGTCGGCAGTCAAGAAAGCCAAGGAAAGCGAAGAGAAAAAAGTGATACGTCGTTTTACCTTTTTTTCGAAGCGCGTATATATTTTTAAAACCCGGAAAAAAAGTAGAGGAAAACATGCCCTCCGGGTGGAATCCCAACCCACGACCTCCAGAATACCGTATGGTACGATGACCATTATACGACCCGTCGATTCTGGGCTGCCGTCTAATTTCTGGGGTGGTTAAAATAATGGGCATCTGAAACACTCTCGATAAGCGCTTTCACTCTTTCCTTTGCGCTTGCAACCACGGCGAAAGCTACAGTTATCGCCAGCACGGAAAGTCACTGCATGGTTTAATCGTCGCACCAGATACGCCTTCGATTTCTGCTTTGTTTTTGTTGCTTTTTTTTAGAGTAGCTAACGAAAAGCGTTCATTGCTGCAACTGAAGGAAAATCGGCCAAGAGCCGCTACATGGCCTTAGTGACGTAATTCGATCTGTAGAATAACGTCAAGATCGGGAAAGAGAGAAAAATCTTTTGAGTGAGCTTACAGGTGATCTCATGGGCATAGGGCAATTTGTTCGGATGAGGTACATTGCGACTCCCTTATCTGAGTACTCGGTGTATTGGGTGACCACCTCCAGCAAGCATTTAGGGTTTTTTTTTAATTGAAAAAAAGCATTGCAGGGTCCATTTAGGGCATATATTTCTTGCGCATGTTGGTGTAAGCGAACACTACGCTGACTACTCGGGGTGAAGGGAGCCTGAATTTTATCCCCGGGCTGTGACTGAAGTAAATACAACAAAGTCGGGAGTTTGTCCACCAGCGTTGAATGCTCTTAAATGGACCCTGCAACAATTTAGGTGAACGCTTTTACTCTTTCCTTCACGTCTGGAAGCACTGCGAAAGCTGTAGTTAAAGCCAGCACAGAGCTGCACAGCGTGATTTGGCCGTCGCCCCACATACGCCTGCCATTTCTGCTTTCTTTTGTGGGTCTTTATTTTTGAAAATCCGCTAGGAAGCGTCTATTTCTGACAGAGAAGTAAAACCGGCCAACAGCCGCTACATGGCCTTAGTGGCACTATTCGGGCGGTCGACGAACGCCAATACCAGGAAAGAGAGAAAATCGTTTGAAAGTGTTTCCAAGTTATCTGATCGGCACACAGATGTAATTTTTGGCTGAGGTACTTTGTGACCCCCTAGGCTAAGTGCTGGGTATGTTGGGTGGCTGCGTTCTGCGAGCATTTATGATTTTAAAAAAAGTAAAAAGAATGTTGCAGGGTCCGTTTAGGGGAACACTCACCGTTTACCATTCCTGTGTGGCTTACTAGTTCCGGACCCCTGGGCTTTAAAAACCATTGTGCACCAACACGACAAGCCTTACAAATAAATAGAAACGTTTACTATGGCATAGCTCGCTTATTTTAGAAATATGTCACGTTTGTACTAAAAAGCATAACGCTGTCGCTTGCTACACGATAGTGCCATGTAGTAAAATCTATGGTAAACGAGGCTCAGTTTCTTTTTGCAGCGAAAGCTACACCGCAATACCTCGGACAGTTTTCTCGGGGTGACCTGTGTCGCACAGGAGATCTAGAGGTCAAACCACGCCCCCTTCTGCAAGCGCCCAGCTCGGAGAAACGGCCCTATGGCGGGGAGAGATAGGCGAGGAGGGTACGGAGACGTGCACGGGATCCGTGTCGCCACCTGGTGGAGGAAGACGAGGAAGCCACCGCCGTAGCGATAAGAGCGCGCCACAACAGTGTCGCCACCTGGCGGAGGAAGACAAGGAAACCGCCGCCGCAGCGATAAGAGCGCGCCACAATGGAAGGCCAGCAGGTCATATGCGGTACAGAGCTGTGTGCGATGGAGGAAGATGAACATCCAGCTGTGGTCGCTCGTAATAGCGCAGTTAATGGCGCTCGTAAATGGCGCTGTGAGGCGAAAAAAGATGATGAATAACTCGTGTATTCATAACAAACATGAATGTATATCGTTGTGAATCCACACCTCGACCACACCACTTCAATTGGACTAGCCAGGGCAGTCAAGCTTTCGCCATCACCTAGGGTTAACCAAAACTAAACCACAGAAATTTTCTTTCACTAAGGAAGTGGCATATTTCTTAAACAAGCAAACTATGCGTTTAGGAACATTTTGGTGGATCTGTAAAATTTCATATCTTTACACGATGCTTTTTGGGTCTGTGGATCGTGAAATAGTAAGTCTTATAAGAATGTGTTCTTGTGACTCCCACTTAAGCTACCTACCGACACTACAAGAACAGTGCCTCGCTATACATGTTCATTTGATTGATTGTGTGATTTTAACGTGCCGACGCAACGCAGGTGATGAGGCGCGCCGTAGTGGAGGGCTCCAGGTTAATTTTGACCACCTGTGAATCTTTAACGCGCGCCGAAATCTCGTACACAGGGGCGTTTTCGCTTTTTTGCCTCCATTAGAAAAGCGGCCGCCCCGGCTGGAAATCTAACCCGCGTCCTTGTGCTCAGCAGCGCAAAGCCTTAGACACCGAGCCAACACGGCGGGTTCGCTTTAGATGTACCGTATCAAAATAGGGAACGAGGGCCTCGTTATAAGAAAACAGAAAATTGGGTAGGCCGTCAAGAAAGCCAAGAAAAGCGAAGCGAAAATTTTGGTAGCTCATTTTATTTATTTTTTCAACATGTACTTTGTTGAAAGACAGAAAGAAAGTAGGGAGAACATGCCCGCCGGGTGGGATCCGAACGCATGACCTCCAAAAGACACGTTGGCGGCGAAGGTCCCTACGCTACCAGGGGGGATTTTTTTCTCGGGGTTGGGGCCAACCTTAAATCTTTTCGAACGCAAAGATTGTTTTGTTATCCCGCTCTGTGCGTTTGTGTCTTTTGCATCGTTTTAATTAGGCATTGTGTGGTTCGTTTACAAAATATGCAGCTAGCTAGCGTAAGAAGGTTGTTTGAATGAATATTGCGTTTTATTTATCATTGTAGCCCAAAATCTGCAAACTGGTTTTAGTAGATTCGCAAGTGCACGTACAGTTCCTGATTGGTTGGGCAACAGTTTAGCGACACGCACGTCTTTTCTCACGTTACGACTCATTTCAGCTTTGTTCATTTACTTTTGCGAAATGACCCCCATGCTTTGGCCCTTGGGGCTGACCAAATTTTCATGGCGCTGTCTTCTATTACACGTACCCCGAACAAGCACTAGCGCGTGATCTCGCCCGCAGCTGTGACGCCAGCATATCTTTCAGATTTCTCATAGCCTGTGGGATGCTCGTTGCAAATCTGCTAAACAATCACAATTTCCAATTACACCCTTTTTTAAACTTTGTTGGGCAATCCTAAGCCTTCTCGACCAGAAATTATTAAAAAAAACAGCTTTGCCTTTAAATGTGACAAAAATATTTTAAGGCAGTAAGAAAGAAGGGTGTTTTCTCAACTTTCCTCCATAAATAGTTTCAGCCTCGCCAGGGACGTAAGCTTGTACATTGACTTTTTTGTAGCCTGCGCGTTTCCGGTTTGGCTCACAAAATTTCGAGAAAGACTGTAGATACTGCACATATGATCGCTGCAGCGAGTCTTGCTGGGCTTGCTGCAGGACAGTTCACGTCGACCTATACCGGGGACGAAATTGTTCAACTTGGAAAGCTTTGCGAATGAACCTGTCCTAATGTATATAGAACCAAGCGACATACCAAATATTCAGCAGAATTTACTCGGACCAATAAAGAGGGACAAAGTACCAAACAACAGACCATCTCCATTAACGTGAAACCTGAGTAGGAGCTAAGAATGCAGTTGTTAAGTGTATTCAAAGATGTTAAGGTCTCTCTCTTGATACACGGCGCGTTCAGATTGAGCGCCAAAGAATCGGTAATGGGAGGAACAATCGCGGGTATGTTGAGGCGATGGGGCCATCTGTTGCGTCGAATAGGGTTTAAGCAATTCGCATGCCCCATCTACATCAGTTTCGGGTAGTGGTAGGGGCCAACGCCGCGTCCTGCGGCTCGTCTTCCGTGATCAACGAATCACCTTCCACCTTCCATTGCAGCGACCAACCAGCCTACCCGATCAGGCCTAGCTCAAGGTACGGTGTGTATTCCAGAGTAACACAAATTATAACCCGTCTACAAGCACCTTCTGCTTGTGCGTGACGATTGCTGAAGTGCACGCGTGACGATTGCTGAAGTGCACAGAGAGCGTTGCAGAAATATTTAGATCATGTCTCCCAATGCTGGACAGGCTTTATCCATTATACACTTTTGTTTGGGTACACGTGCCGTTCTGGAGTTGTTGAAAAACGAGAGTCCCGGTGTTTAATTACCGTGACTACATAAGAGGATGACAGGAGATACCGACAGACAGAGCCGCGAAGCTGCTTCGCCCCTAAAACATACAAAGACGAGATTCTCAGGGACATGGCGGACAATCCTCATGGCGCCGGGGCTCACCACACGGACGATGACAGCGAAGAAAAAGCTGTTGCTCGTATGCAGCTAACTGCGGCTTCCAGCTTCGGCTTTAGGGAGTTGCCTTCATTGTAGCTACTACAAGTGAGAAACCACCTTCACTGAACAATGCCCACTAAGCAGAACCAGCAGCTTCCACAGCGTCGGCTCATCTGGCCCCATTGCCACCTTCGGCATCGTTACCGGGTGGCCCTCGGCATTCTCCGCCGACTCATCCTGCAAACATGCCATCACCTTCTGTTGACAATGCGGCAGTTACAAAGCTAGAAGAACTGTTTCCTTTGCCTCCAGAAATGTCGTCCACTGGTGTTGAGAAGTCGGATGAGATGGAGGTAGGCCAGTCCCCTCCCCCCCCCACTCGCCTGAAAGCGCAGGGTCTCCCCCGCTTACGAGGAGAACAGCAAAGCTCCCAAACCAAAGAATAATTAAAATCCAAAGAGTTCGGTGAAGTCCACCAACCAGCCACACGACATACTACAACAGGCCATATTATCGGCGCTGCTTGTCTAACCAAAACAAGTATACGAATACATCAATAGAATTGCCGCTGTGTTTTCTCGGTTTCTCCTGATCTTAATTCGCTTGTGGCTCAATAGCACCCTGACGTTATTCTAATTCAAGAAACTTGGTTTTCTCCTCAGGAATTATTTTGCATTCCAAATTTCCGCTCGTTTCCTTTGGACAGCCAAAGTAAATGGGGGGGGGGGGGATATTGATTTTAGTATCGCTAAAATTCAGCCATAGCGCTCATATACCCTTTGTTTTTTCCTCATATGAGAGCTAACTTCTGGCAGTTGACTTTGAATTGCCAGGAAATGTTTCATTCTTCATTGTAAATGCATACTTTAAATATGGGGTGGCGACGACTGAATGACTGGATGCAGCTCTGGTGGCTTGTAAAAAGCATATTCTCAGGGAATTTCAATTCTCATCATGTGGACTGGGGATTTCGTACTGATGCTTGCGGGAGGCGTTTATGTGAATGGATTAGTGGCCACTCTCCCTCCTGTCAGAACTCGAGAGGGGCTACATGGCTGCGCGGCTAAAGCAAGTTGGTATTGGGCTTGGCTTTTATGAAGCCGGTCTTGTTGCTGAGTGGTACACGGCAGACTGCGTGACATGTAGTGACCATGTCCTCGTGGTTTTGATATCCACCCAAGAAAACACGTTGCCCGTAGGGAACACTTCTTTTTGAATATGAATTGGTATGAAAATTTATTGCATTTAAACCAAGGTTCGATACCCACTCAACAAAATGACTATCGTGCCAAGGAGCTAGTATTATAATTCAGGATTCGGCCACTCGAGCTAAATTTACGATCTCTTCGCTTCAAGGGAAGCCAAGCTGTCTTTGGTTCAATGAGGAATGCACGAGAGAATTCTGCAGAAGAACATCAGCGGGGAAAAAATTACAGTATACCCGTGTCCGGAAAATTGCAACAAATTAAGGTATTCTTGCGCTGCGTTTAAACTTACAGTTGCACGGGCAAAATAGACATATAACAAAAGTCGCTTCTCTTTCCTTTCGAAAACTTGCAATATTCGTGCGCTCTTCACCTTCTCGCGGATGAGAAAAAACGGCCATAGTTCACCAAACCTATATTACTTTATACACACGCCAACAGCCCTAAAAATTCTTGTTCAATTGGATGTAGGACGGCAGGCTCGTTTCACTTCCCCCTACCCAGTACTGCCGCCCCCGGCCGCTGGCTCCCCGGTCCTGGACTCGGCTTCTCTGAACTTTGAAGAGGTTATAATGGGGGAAGCTATACGATGTGTTATAGCGAGTACCCGACGAAGCACCAGGCCCTGATGGTATTACTGTCGCAATGATAAAGATGATGTTTACGAAGTCTCCTGAAGGCCTCCTGGATATTGTCAACCACTCTCTGCGCACCTCCTGGGATCCTCTTGATTGGCGTCTGTCGAAAGTTGTTCCCTTGCCTAAAAAACCCGTGTTACATTTTTCACTGAATATCATTAGATCAATAACCTTAACGTCGAACCTTCTAAAAGTTGTTCAGAGGATTTCATTGCCCAGAATACAGAAGTTTTTAAATAGTGCGAGCAAACTGAGTCCTCGGCAGGTGGGCTTTAGGCCAGGCTGCTCGATATGGTCGGCGCACGTAGACCTAGAGAGCAGCCTTCATCTGTCTCGTCGTTCCAAAGAGGCCGCAGCACTTGTGACATTGGGTGTGGCCAAAGCTTATGACTGCGTGGAGCCTGACATAGTTTTAGAAACGATGGTTCGATTATGTTTTCCAGAATATAGTGCATCGTGGGTTAGGATGTTCCTAACCGGTCGAAAATTCTGTTGTTTTCAATTTTTCTTATTTTTAGTTTTTCAACTTCATCTTCAACCAATTACCTCTATGATATTTTAACGATTACAGATGGAACATTCTGTTTGACAAGCTATGTCCCTCTACGCTAATATAAAAATTACAGGTTGAACTTCCGCGAGATCTTCGTAATGTAAATGAAGGGCCACCCCATTTCTATAGTTTTTCGGTTCTCCTATTTTTTTGGTTACGTCTTTTTACGTCATTATAACAATGACAGGTTGAACTTCTGCGAAATATGCATTTTGTGCAAATTCTGGAGTTACACAGTTCGCCACTTCTCGGTAATTTTTTTCTCTGTCGCCTAGTTTTTGCTTTTTCAAAATTTTGCGATACCAATTCTCAACATTTACGCTGTCAAAAAGGTTACAGGTGAACTTTTGAAAGACCTGCATTTTTCTGAAATTCAAGGTGTGCCACTGTCTCGGCTGTGGACGTACTCGACAAAGATTGCTACGCATTACTATACTTTAACTTACTGTTTTACTGTCTTAAAGATTATGAAAGAGAAGTTTGGACTGCGTCCGAAAAGAAAGTAATCGAGTTTTGTGCAGACAAAATTAAGATTGTTGTCACTGGAGAGCAGTTTGAGCGTCTGCACAGAATAAGTTGGTTCCACGCTGATAAGAATAGGCCTATCATTGCTAAAATGACTTTTTTCAAAGACAAACAAACCATTCTTTCTTCAGCACGTAAATTGAAGGGGACAACTTTCTCCATCAGTGAAGACTTTTCCTTGCCAACTAGACCAGCTAGGAAAAATGCTTTAATTGAGCAAGTCCCTAACAAAATCGTGGAAACTGTCCGTCGACAAGCTGAGTGTAGATAACAAAACACATTTACGATAGAGCCACAGATTCGGTTGTCACCTTAGCTGTTCCTTCTGTTACACCATCTGCCAGTACAGGGTTTCACCCCCTCGCTCCACCCATCACGCCATCTGTCACTTCACCTCCGGCATAGCTAAATCGAGCCTCGTCACACCATACGCAGCAGAAAAATATGCCTTGTCTCACGGCACCGTTCATCACATTTGCCTACACTAACATCCATAGCGTACTGCCAAAACGCCACCATGTCAGATCCTTCTTAGATGAAACTTGCAAGAACATTCTCGCCCTCACAGAAACTTGGCTCTGCCCGGACGTCCTTGACTCAGAAATTCTGATTGATAAAAATACATACAACATATACCGCAAAGACCGCGCTAACCAAAAAGGAGGCGGTGTTTTGCTGGCTATAAGGAACAGTCTTGCATCGAATGCCATTCGTTTTGACTCGCCACTAGAGATACTTTGCGTCACGTGCTACACACGTTCAGGAAAGATACTTATAGGAGATTGCTATCGCCCACCCGACTGTAACCATTCCTTCGTAGATAACCTTAGGAGCTGCATCACCGAAGCCAATGAGCCGTGTTGTCCCAATTTCATTTACTTTCTCGGTGATTTTATTTTCCGCACGTTAACTGGACTACACTCTCAACCTGCTCCCAAACTTCTATAGAACTCATCAACCTTTCTCTAGATTTCAACTTTTCCAAATATCCGAAGAACCTACCCGCGGACCTAACCTATTAGCTGTAATTTTTACGTCGGCCCTTGAAACCAGTCACTCGATGTCTAACCTAGATGGTCTCTCTGACCATAACCTACTCCAAGTTACTATTAAAATTCCTTTACCTCTTAAAGGTCATTGCACTAAACAAATTCAAAAATATAATCGAGCAAATTTTGGCCTTATCGATGCTGAGCTAGAAACATTTTTTACCATACTTTTCTACCCCCCTTTGGTCTCCAAAGTATTGAAGAAAACTGGCTAAGTTTTAAAAATGAAATAACAGAACTTGAAGCAAACATGTACTGGTAATTACTATCAAAAACGATAAATCAAGCCTATCGTTCACAACGTCTCTTAGATAAAAGCGAAATAGAAAAAATGCATCTGTACAAATAGGCAAACCGCGCCGGTACTCAGGAAACATGGCAGGAATATAAAAGTTATCTATTAACATATTTTGACGCAATAGATGCAGCCAAAATTAAATACTTTTTACATGACCTTCCATCTTTGCTCAATTCCAATCCCAAAAAATTCTGGAAAGAAATTTCCCCTGCCAGCGATACGAAAAAAATCTTGTTAAACCAAGATGACCTTGCTTTGGTTCAAGATGCCGAGTGCCCCACCGTATTTAACAGGTTTTTTCAGTTCTGTATTACCCACGGAAAGTCCCTCTATTATCCCTATTGTTCCTGAATATAATTGGGCCTATATGAACCTATAGATATAACCGTCACTAGCATTGAACTAGAGAACCTTGAAGTGTCCATAACATCAACTTGAAAGTACTTAAAGGAACGATTGGAATAACAAGCAAATTCCTAAACCACTATTTTCGCCAGTCGTTAGTTACCATCCGATTTGAAAATAGGTAAAATAGTACCCATTCACAATTCTGGCGATACTGACTCTACCAACAACTATCGCTCCACTTCTTTAACTTGTGTTTGTTGCAAAATGCTCGAACATATCACTACATCCCACGTGTTCAGCCATCTGTAGTATAATAAGTTTTTCTTTACTAACCAACATGGCTTCAGGAAAGGGTTGTCGTGCGACACGCAGTTGTTCGAGTTCACCACCGATCTGCATTCTAACATGAACAGTACCTTACAAACTTACTGCGTGTTTCTCGACTTCTCGAAGGCGATTGATCGGGTCGCCCATTCACGTCTAATATCAAAGCTATCAGCTCTTCGCCTAGACTCGCTAACGTTATCATGGCTTCGCAACTTTTCGTCAGCAATTTACATTTGTCAACAACTTTTCTTCTCCCGTTTCTGACGTGACTTCTGGTGCGCCGCAAGGCAGCGTCCTAGGCCTTTTATTTTTTTTTAATATTTATCAATGACTTGGGAAAAAAATTACATCTAGTGTGCGGCTGTTTGCTGACGACTGCATTATCTATCGCGAAATAACTTCCAGTGATGACCATCTTGCCCTCCAACACGATCTCAATCTCCTGTCCAGCTGGTTCGAAACATAGCTAATGACACAAAACCTAAATAAATATAAAGTAATGATGCTTAGTCGTAAACGTATTAACTCCGACAACCCCAACACGTTAATGGGTGACGCACTAATTCGAACGTCGACATGCAAATATCTAGGTATCATTCTAACTCCCTATTTGTCTTGGTCTGACCACATCTCTACGAGTTGTGCAAAGGCACCTCGATCACTTGGCTATTTACGACGCACTTTACGCCATTCTCTATCAAACGTTCGACAACTAGCATATCAAACTTTCATTCTCCCACAACTAGAATTTGCTTCGTCCATTTGGTCACCATAAGAAAAATATTTAATTGACATGATTGAATCTATACAAATTCGGGCTGCTCGCTTCATAACTCGAAATTATAACCGGCATTCTAGCATCACACAAATTAAACGCCAATGCTGTCTCCAGCCATTGCACAGACGTCGCTCTATCGCCGCCATATGCCTTTTCCATGAGTATATTTACGCTTCGACAACACCACCGTTTAATCTTCAACGACCATCTATCAAGTCACGTCGTCTGTTTAACAACTACAGCTTTCAGGCATTTACGGTGCCACACATGATTTTAACTCATCTGCACTCTCCAGTGCTATACGCCTTTGGAACGTGCACTCTCCAGTGCTATACGCCTTTACTAGACCATATCACATCTTTGTCATGCCATGCAACCTCTAGGCGCCTTGTGTCTGATTTTTATACTTCTCAACCTGTCACGGACACTCAGCCCTTTGTAGTTTTTATTAGTGTTTTGCTTTTCACCTTCGGCAAGTGTCTGATATTTCAAAGTGCATGTATAGGATTGTCGTGTCCTGTGGGATACTGTTTTTTAATCAAATGTAGACATTTTTGCGGTAATTGGCGAATTTTCTCTTAACGCGACTTCATATTTCCAGGCTCGCGCACGTGTACGGTTAGCGTGTGCGTGTGTGTGCGTGTGTATGTGCTTCATACAGTTGACATATTATCTGTTAGTTTTACCTACCGGTGTTATGTAATTTGTTCGCCAACTCTGTTGATATTATGTATGTACTCCCCCTTACTCTATGCCCCACCCCGCGGGCCTGTAAGGTATCTTGAATAAATAATTAAGTCATGATTCTACATATCGGAAGCGTATAGGTAATCTCCAAATATGAGGTCTTTTTGAGGTATAGGGGTGCCGTTGTGGAGCAGCGCCGGGTATATTCTTCTCGTATGGTTTATGGCAGGCGCCTATCGGAAGCGCATTGGTAGCATCCATATAAGAATTCTTTTTTGAGGTAAAGGGTAGCCGTTGTAGGGCAGTTCAGGGTATATTCTTCTCGTACGCTTTATGGCAGGCACCTATCGAAAGTGCAAAGAGAACCTCGATATATGAACGCTTTTTTGAGATCTAGGGCCGGCATTAGGCTGTAGCGCAGGGAATATTCTTCTCGTCTGGTTTATTGCAGGCACTTCCCTGCAGCGCGTAGGTAGCCTCCACATATTACATTTTGACGTTAAGGGGCGCCGTTGTTGTGGAGCGCAGGGTATATTGCTTTCGTATGGTTTATAGCCATAACGAATTTTTACCATTGGGCGTGCTATGTTTCTGGTTCTGTTGTCTGATAGATTTTGATAGTTACAATAAAAAAGTGGTGCGTGTTTTGTTCTCGATTTTTAAATTCACACAGGCAGGGCCGTGGCCCGTGTGCAACATATTTTTATATTGTTATGTCCGCATCTAGAAGCATTCCGTCATGCATATACAAATGAGCGATGTTTTAGGTTAGGTTGGGATATCACCGTTTTCCTCACCTATTTTTTTTACCACACATTGTGACCAGATTTACATCAAGTTTCCATAATATAAGTAGGACGCGCACAGGTAACATTAGGATATAAACTCTTATTTGAAGCATACGAACTGCATCGTAGAGCAGTGAAAGCCATTTTATTCTGGTATTGTCGCGAGCAGGGAACAATAAAATCAGTCGCTTCCTCTTATTCTCCGGCTGATACCTCAGCAACAGAACGTCGTTAGTTTGCACGCTCATGGCCAGATCTCGGTGCATGTTCTAGTTTTGTTTTAAATTACGTATGCACGGTGCCGTAGCAGATAGGCAGATAGGCTGATGATATCAACAAGTAGCATGCGTGCTTTGACAAGGGCACCGTCATACCATAAACCTGCACACGAATTTCGGTACAGGTTCTGGTTTCTCTTTAGCTCTATCGTTTACAAAGTTATGCTCAGTTGATTTAACATCGCGTTCTTATTCTTCGATTGGGAAGCATGATAGCTAACCCCCAACAATAAACTCTTCTTTGAGATATAGCGGCGCCGGTATGGAGCCGCGAAGCGCATTTTGTTCTCGTATGGTCTATGGCAGGCAAGAAGTTACAGCGGCATGCGTCTTATTTTTTCCCTCTGATAGCGTTGCGGCATATAAATTTTCCAGATTGTGATTCAGACGTATATGTGCTGGCTTCATTTTTGCATTCTTAAATTAACCCGGCCAAGATGGTGGGTCAGATTTTTTTATGTATATATCAAGAAGTAGAATGTTTTCTTCGATAAGCGCACCATCACACGTGCAAATGTGTGACAATTTGGGTTGGAATACCACTTTCTTATCCACCCATCTCGTTTTGCCGCACATGCTCAGTACATTTATCACCTGTATTCAATTTTACGTATGGGCCCGCAAAGATAATCCCCAACAATAAATCCTTCTTTCAGTGCAGGAGCGCCACCGTTGAGCTGTGTGTTTTTTTTTATTCTCTAATTGTTTACGGCAGCAGCGAATTTACATCAGTGAGGGGGCGCCATATTTCATATTAGTTGAAATGTTTGTGGTAGAATGTGTTTTTTTAGTTGGTGATTCTGGAGTATAGGTGCTTTCTTTGTATTTCATTTCTTAAAAATTGACAGAGACAAGCTCAGAGTCACATATGTTAGGGCGATATCAACAGGGAGTATAATTGCATCTACAAGCGCCCTACCGTAATCTTAAAAATTGCCGGAAATCTGCGCTGGGATATCGACGTATTCGGCACTGATGTCGTTAAACCCCACCTGCGCAGTTAAGGCAACAGCCAAATTCTTTTCCACGTTTTGGCAGCGTAGAGATAACCCCCAGCGATAAACTGTTGATTGAGTTACCCACGCGTCAGGGGGAAGCTGCATAGCGGATTTTGTTCTCGTTTAGTCAATGAGTGTGGAGAAATTACTGCAATGAACGTACATTTTCTTTTGGTTGATATTTGGCAGTAGAACGGTGTGTATTACCATGGTAATTATGAGGTGTAAGGGCTTGGTTTATTTGCGTGTTTGAGAGTGACACCGGGTAGGTGCGAGCCACAAATTTTAGTGATGTTTTCCACAGGGAGGTTGTTTGCCTTGACAGACAGTCTTTATAATGATGCAAATACCGTGCACTTTAATTTGCGAAATTGGTTTGTTCCCCAACAGTGTACTTCTGCCGCACTAGCTTAGATAATTTAACATTAGATTACGATCGTTCGTAACGGAAGCCTCCAGCTAATACCTGGAAGTAATCCCTTCCGCAATTTAAAGATGCGTAGTTTTGGAAGGGTACCAGGGCATATTGATCTTGTATTTTTTCCTGTAGGCAACAATTTATAGCAGGTGGTAATCCTTCTCTTCCCTGGTGTCTTCATCAGAGACAGGACTTCTTTCATCACGGAGGTAACTTTGTGCTTTTTATAAATATTGAGTCAGTTTGCTTCGAGAAGCACTCGTTCATATTCATACAAATGTAGGGATATTTGGGTCAGGACAGAAATTTCCCCTACATGCACGTTGTTTAACTAAACATGTCGAGTAATGAATCTTAGTAGCAACAACAAATGGGGACGTTCGTAGGAAGACATAGTAATTAAAACTGCAGAAAAAACACAAGACAAAAAGAGGAACTTCAAAGGACGAACGCTTACTTGCAAGGGATTTTGAATGAAGCAAAAAACAAAATGAATCAACGAAGAGCACCCTTCCTGGGCATTACACACACACACACACACACACACGCACGCACACACACGCACACACACGCACGCACACACACACACACGCACACACCCACACACACACACACACGCGCACGCATGCGCACACGAAGACGCACACGCATACGCACGCGCACACTTACAAGCACGCGCACACGCACGCACGCACGCGCACACACCCACGCGCAAACGCACACACACATGCACGCACGCACACGTGTGTGGCAATTATTGTGACATGGGTTACCTCTCCATTTAAGGTTTGTTGGGGTACCGGAGCACCGTTGTGGAGCAGTGCATGGTTTATTATCTTCGCAAGATTTATGGCAGGCACGTATTTTCGCCAAAGGGCGTCCTCTGTACCTCCGTTAGTTACCTGGCCAAGTGAACGTTTATTAAGATGAGTATTCTGAGGAAAACGTGTTTGTTTCATTTTATTTATAAATTGACATAAGCATGGTCGCGTGTGACAAACTTTCATTTTGTTGTCATCAAGGTGCGTGTCTGCTTCACGTAGCATCCCATCGTTCTCATTCAAATTTAAGGATATTTGGGTTGCGATGCCAAAGTCATCTTTACTTTTTTCTTCCACCACCCATTCTGAGAAGATTTAGCGTCGCGTTTTGAGTCTTTGTATCAGAAGCACACAGGTTACCTTAAGATGTAAACTCTCGTTTCAGATTTAGAGGCGGCTTTCTGGAGCTCTGACGCCCATTTTGTTCTCGGATGGTCGCGAGCAGGCAACAATTTATAGGAATAAGCTAGTCGTTTTTTCCCGAATAATGCCTCCGTGGTAGAATGTTGTTAGTTGGTATGTTGATTCCGAGGTCTAGGTGCTTGTATTTTTTATAATTGCAGAGGTTCGCCTCCGCACCAGATATTCAGATATTAACGAGGAGCATGTGTGCTAGACAAGAAACGTGTCATAAATATAAAAATTTACTGAAAGTGGCGTTCAGATACTTATGTCTTTTTTAGCCCGTTCATTACGCACCCATGCCCAGTTTATTTAACATCGCGATTTCAGTCTCCGAACCCCCAGCAAAAAACGTTTGCGAGTAAATGGGGCGCCTTTGTAGATCCGTGAACGGAATTTATTTCGCGTGTGGTTTACGCAGGCAAAATGTATTGCACGAGGTGTCTTACTTTGTGCCCTCTGATAGCCTTGCGGCATACCATTTATTCGAATATCGATTAGGATATATAACGGCCGGCTTTACTTTCACATTTTTTACTTAACCAAGGCCAGATGGTACGCAAGAGAGTTTGATGATGATATGAAGAAGGAGTATGTTCGAAGCGACAGGCACAGTGTAACACGTGCAAATGTAAGAAAATTTGGGTTGGGGGCGATTTCTTATGCATCCCAGATGTTTGGCCAGACATGCTCAATTAACTGAACACCAATATTCGATTTTTTGTATCGGTCCCCCTCGCTAACTACCAACAATAAACTATTCTCAACAATAATTCTCAATGAGTGTAAAGACGCCATTGCTGAGCAGTATGGGTTCTTTTATTACACTATGGTTTGCGGCACGAAAGAATGTATAGCACTGATTCAGCATGAATATTTTTCCTAATTTGCTACTTTAGTGGTAGAACCTTGTTTGTTTAATGGTGATGCATGAATATAGGTGCTCGCTTTATTACGGGATTTTTAAATTGATAGAGACACACTACTGGGCCAGATATATTAACACTATGTCAACGTGGAGCATGTTCGCTTCAACAAGTATTCTAGAGTAATCATAGAAAGCTGCGGAGATGGGGTAGGGATACGGATTCATTCTGCACAGATGTCCTTTCACCATACTTGCAGAATTTCTATACCAGCTAGATTTGATTCTGCGTCTTGTCAGCGTAGAGATAACCTCCAGCGGTAAACTGTTCTTTGATCTATACATGCCCCGTTTTCGAGCTACATGGGGAATTCTGTTCTCGCATGGTTAATTCGAGTCAGAATATACATCAGTCGGCGTACTTTTTTCCTTTATTCATACCCGGCAGTAGAACATTGTTTATTAGGATGGTGATTCTGAGGTATGAATACTTGCTTTATTACACTTTTTAAACTGCAAGTGGGAAGGTCACGAGCCATACATTTTGGCGATGTTTTTAACACGGAGGTTGTTTGCCCTGCCTAGCACTTTATTGTACGCATTCAAATGTGGTGAACTTTGATATTCTATACCATTGTATTTCGCCCAAACTTGTACATAGACCGCACATGCTTAGATAATTTATTATTCAATTTCTGTCATACACTGTCGTAGCTTATAGTTAGTTCCTAGCAGTACACCTTTCCACGATTTACGTGGCTTGGTGGGCCAGGGGTAGTGGCTTGTTCTGCTGCGGTATTGTTTATGACAGCCAAATTTTTAAGAGAGATTTCGGCCGTTTCTTCCATAGAATAAAGGTATCTAGCTGAATATTCTTACGTAAATACGGAAGTTTTTAATTGTAATTAAGCACGAAAAGTTCGGTTTGCCTCTAGGACTGGCTGGCTGTTTTCCTGTCTGTCTGTTCCTAAATTCCGCAACCAGCCACGAACAAATATATTTCTTCAACGAGGTCTTTATATTATTATCTCTAATTTGATAGAATTGGTTTTACATATATCGGCCCTCTGTTGTCATCAATATTTCCACACTTTCTAAACACGAGATGCGTACCTAAGGAATGAGGGATCGGAAACGTTGTGCCCATATTTTGATTGATTGATTGTAGGGTTTAACGCGCCGACACAACTCAGGAGATGAGGAGCGCCGTAGTGGAGGGCTCTGGATTATTTTGACCACCTGGGCATCTTTAACGTGCGCCGAAATCTGGTACACACGGGCGTTTTTGCTTTTCGCCTCCATCAGAAAAGCGGCCACCATGGTGGGGAATCGAACCCACGACCTGATGCTCAGCAGCGCAATGCCTTAGTCACAGAACCATAGTGACCATATTTAACGAATTTGGCCCCAAACCCCCGAGTAGTGTTTGAACAAGTTGTTTGTTGTGTGCAGCATGCAATTTATTAGAACACATATTCTTCACTAAAAAGAACGCTCCACATAGGAGGAAATAAGCTGTTCTTAAATTATGCAGTTTTTACCTACAAGAACACCTTTCAAACGCAGCTTCTGGAATTGAAATCTGACCTCCGTTCTAATATTCATGCCATCCAATACACCGATGCCATTTTTGTTGATCATGCCGAAGCATTTTGCAGGATTTCTTGCGAGCGTTTAATAAAACATATTCCCCACAGTGCCGTTAAAGTATCCAATCATGGCGTGGTCAAAACGTTCTTACTTAATCGCTAGCAGCGCGTTATTATAAATAAATACAGTTCAAGAACAACGCGCATCTTGTCGGGCTTACCGATGGATTCTGTACTTCGGCTCGTGTTTTTGAGTTTTCTTGAATGATATGGCGAGAACCACCGGCGCAGCTCTAAGACTGCTAAGACGATTGCATTATTTGTAGCAAAGCCTTCTCATGGCGATGTAAATGCTTTGCAAGCCGGCCTAATTAGCGGACCGAGTGGTGCCATCAAGTCACAACAAAAATATTACAGAAAAAACGTTACTTTGTTTACACTCACTGGCACGCCCAGGAATTCGTATATGGTTGGCAATATTCCGGTCGAACAAGGTAAATGTTTCGAATATTTGGGCGTCTTTTTCCCTTCTGAGTTTTGCTTAGGATATACACGTAGATTATGCCACAAAAAAGCCTTTAAAGCTAGCTTTTCGTAGGCGTCAACAATCCCACAAAAATTCTGAAACCAAAATGCAGGGTTATATATGACTGCCCTTGGAGTATACAAAGACGAAACAGCATCCAAATACTACTCTGACCAAACGCCTGGAAACGGTTCCGAACAAGGCTGCCAGGCTTGTTTTGTCTTCTGACCCAACATTCAACAGGTTTTCTCTTTTCAAGCAATATTGTAGATACAGGCACGTTTTTTTCTACGTTACGGCTTATTTCAGGTTTGTTCATTCAACTTTGCCAAATTGCCACCATGCTTTCTCTCGTGGGGCTGACTCAATTTTCATGGCGCCGTCTTGTACGCTTCAAGTTACCTGGAACAACCCCAGTGCGTGAGCTCATCGGCAGTTATGACGTCAGCATACCTCACAGATTTCTGATAGAGTGAGGTACGCTCGTAGCAAATCCCCCAAACAATCACAATTACAAAGTACATACTGCACATATGGTCGCTGCCGCTAGTCTTGCTGGGCTTGCTACCGGACCGTTGAAGTCGGCCTACTGGACACGAAAATGTTCATTTTGGAAAGCTTTCGTAATAAAACTCTCTAATACATATATAACCAAGCGAAAATCCCAAAATATTCAACAAAGTTTGCTCAGACCGATAGAGAGGGATGAACTAGCAAAAAAAAATGGCCGCGTTTCTGCTCTTCTGGTTGCAAATGTCGTCAAAAGACGATAGCCTTTGTAGACATTTGCCAAGGAAATGCCCCCCTTTCCCCCTTTGCTTTCCCTCTCACATCTCATGCTGTTCGTGTACCATCGCGTTCAACCCAAGGTTAACACACTAATGGTTTGCTCAAGTTTATTTAAAATTACCGCGTTCACTGCTAGAGGCCGGGTTCCTCAATGCCACCACTGCAGTACGGCGGAGACGCGCGTGAATCGAGACGACTTCACTGTTTATAGAACCGTGTGGCCATGCTCCACGTTCGTTCCAAGCAGAACGTGCAACCTAGCTAGTGGAACCTTTCGTTGCTGTTGCCTCTTGATTTTTATAAGCCACCAAGAGGTGGCGCAGGCCACCGCAGGCGGCGGTTTTCTGCAGTAGGTGTGCAATATCATTCGCTGTCAGAAAACCAAGCATTTATAAATTTTTTAAAAAGAAACACTGTAAATATCCCTCGTGTACTAATTTCCTGTCTAATATTTGCGTAATGTCTTGTTATTGTTCAACAAAGTTGACAAGTATGAACATATAAACCGGGCTTCGACGCTTACATTTGGGTGTGAGTATATAAGACTACTGTGCAATAACTATTTTACTTTGCCCGGGTGGCGGAATCGAGCCACAGATAGACAGACCAAAACTTCTGGGTTTAAGTAGCCCAACAAAGACTATCGTCTCTAAAGACGGCCCATCTCCACTAACGTGAAACCTGAAGAGGAGCGAAGCATGCAGTTGTTAAGTGCTTTCAAAGATTTCAAGTGTCTCTAGTGCCGTACGGCGTGTTCTGATTGGGTGCCAAAGAAGCGCTGGTGGGTGGAGCAATCGTGGACTCCTTGAGGCGACGACACCGTCTTTTGAGTTGAATCAGGTTCAAGCAATTCGCATGCCCCATCTGCATCGCCCTGCACTTCGAAGCGCGGTCATTGCACTTCATGAGAGAAGTGCAATGCCCGCGCGTCGTCGGTGATCAACGAGTCCACCTTTCCACCTTCCCGTGGTGCGACCACCCACCTCACTCAATCAGGCCTACTTTCAAGGGAACGTGGGTATTCCATAGTAAAAACAATTATAACCCGTCTACAAACACCTTCTGCTTGTTGGTGACGATTGCTGAAGTGGACAGGGAGCGTTCCACAAATATTTACATCGTGTTTGTTTATTTTAAACAGGCTTTATACATTATACACTTTAGTTTGAGTACACGTGCCGTTTTGGAGGCGCTGGAAAACGAGAGTCCCGGTGTTGTATTACTGTGGCTACAGGAGGAAACGACACGAGACTCCGACAGAGAGAGCCCCGAAGCTGCTTCGCCCTTAAAACATACAAAGACGAGATTACCAGGGGACACGGCGGACAATCTCCATGGCGCCGGGATGCACCACACCGACGACGACAACGAAAAAGAAGCTGTTGCTGGTTTGCAGCAAACTCCATCTTCCAGCTTCAGCTTTAAGGTGTTGCCTCCATCGTAGGTGCTGCAAGTGAGAAACAACCTTCACTGAACAATGCCGACTAAGCAGGAGCAGCAGCTTCCTTAGTGTCGGCTCATCTGGCCCCATTGTCACCTTCGGCATCGTTACCGGGTGGCCCTCGGGATTCTCTGCCGACCCATCTTCCAAAGATGCCATGCCCTTCTGATGAGAATGCTGGAGTCACAGAGCTATAAGGACAGTTTTCTGTGCTCCAGAAATATCGTCCGCTTGTGTTGAGGACTCGGATGAAATGGAGGTAGGCCAATCCACCCCACTGGCCCAAAAGCGCAGGCTCTCCCAAAGTTATGAGGAGGTCAGTAACGCTCCCAAACCAAAGAATAATAAGAATAATAAAAAGTTCGGTGCAGTCTACCAATCAGCCGCACAACATACTACAACAGGCCATGTTATCGGCGCAGCTTGGCTAACCATGGCATGTATATGAGTACAGCTACGGAATTGCAGCTCTGTTTTCTGGGCTTCTCCTGATCTTAATTGGCTTGTGGCTCAATACAACCCTGACGACATTCTACATCAAGAAACTTAGCTTTCTCGCCAGAAATCATTGTTCATTCCAAATTTGCACTCGTTTCGTTTGGACGTGCAAGGAAGGGGTGGAGAGAGAGAGAGATATAATAAACATTTAATAGAGCAAACGGTGGTTGTTCAGCCGTTACTATCGCGAAAATTCTGCCATGGTGCACACTATGTCTTTGTTTTTCTCTCATCTTAGAGTGAAATTCCTGCACTTGGATTTGAATTGTCAGACAAATGTTTTATTCTCGCTTGTAAATGCATACTTTTCATATGGGGTGACATCGACTGGTTCACTGGATGCAGCTTTGGCGGCTAGAAAAAACCATATCATATATGAAAAGGATTTCAATGCTCATCATGTTGAATTGGAATTTCTACTGAGGCTAGCAGGAGGCGTTAATGGGGATTGATTAGCCATCACTCTCGCTCCTGTCAGAAATAGAGTGGAGCTACATGCCTGCGCGGCCAATGTAGGTTGGTATTGGGCATGGCTTTTTCGAAGCCGGTCTTGTTGCGGCTTGGTATACGGCAGACTTCGACACATCAATTGACCATATCCTAGTGGTTTTGATATCCGCGCCAGGAAACACCTTACCCGTATGGAGAACTCCTTTGTGAATATGAATCAGTATGGATGTTTATTGCGTTCAGGCCTAGCTTTGATACCCACTCAAGAAAATGACTATCGTGCCAAGGAGCTAGTATTATAATTCAGGATTCGGCCACTCGAGCTACATTTACGATCCCTTCGGTTCAAGGGGAGCCCAGCGGTTGAATGAGGAATGTACGAGGGAATTCCGCCCAAGAAAAGCAGCATAGAAAAAATTACATAATAACCTGTGTCCGGAAAATTGCAGCAATTTTAGATATTTTTGCGCTGTGTTTAAAAGTACAGTTGCACAGTTAAAATAGATATATAATACCAGTCGCGTCTCTTTCATCTCGACAACTTGTAATGCTCGTGCGCTGTTGACCTTCTTGCGGATGAGGAAAAACGGCCATAGTTCACCAAACCTTGATTCCTTTCTACACACGCCAACAGCCTTAAAAATTCTTGTTCAATTGAATGTAAGACTGCAGGCTCCATTCACTTACCCAGTACTGCCGACCCGGCAGCTGGCGCCCCTGTCCTGGGCTCCGCTTCTCTGAACTTTGAAGAGGTTACAATGGGGAAGCTATACGATGTGTTACAGCGTGTACCCGACGCAGCACCAGGCCCAGATGGTATTACTGTCCCAATGATAAAAGATGATGTTTACGGAGTCACCTGAGTGCCTCCTGCATATTCTCAACCACTCTCTGCGCCCCTCCTGGCTTCGTCTTGAATGGCGTCTGTCGAAAGTTGTTCCCTTGCCTAAAAAAACCGGGTTACGATTTTCAATGGATAACATTAGGCTAATAAGCTTACCGTCTCACCTTCTGAAAACAGTTGAGAGGAAATTATTGGCCAGAATCCTGAAGTTTTTAAATAGTGCCAGATTTTGAGTCCTCCGCGGGTGGGCTTCAGGCCCGGCTGCAAGATGTGGTCGGCGCGCATAGACCTAGAGAGCCGCCTTCATCTGACTCAACGTTCGAAAGAGGCCGCAGCACTTGTGACATTGGATGTGGCTAAACCCTATGATTGCGTGGAACAATGCATGCTTTTTGATAAGATGGTTCGATCATGTTTTCCGGATAATATTACTTCGTCGTTTAGGATGTTTTAACTCGTCTAAAATTCTATTGATTTCAGTTTTTCTTATGTTAGTTTTTCAACATTCTGTTCGACCAATTATCTCTGACATTATAACGATTAGAGATGGAACTTTCTGTTCGACCAGTTATCTGCCTCTACGCTTTTACAGGAATTACAGGTGGAACTTCCGAGAAATTCCGGGGTACAGGTCCGCATCTGGGGTGGATCCTTTACGCCCACTGATGTTGCAGGCTGCTGTCATCTGGGCTGTCTGCTCCTGGGTCACCGGATCCTGCGAGCTGACTGCTTCCGACCGCCTGCCTCTTGCTTGGCCGACTTCAACCCTCCCGATGCCAAACTTCGACGAAACGAGCGCTTCAATCTGGCAACGCGGAACGTCCATATCAGCACGTGACGTCACCGAGGAAGCATATAAACGCCAGCCATCAGCCGCCTACTTTGGGTACGGCGCCTCATCTGGGATGGATCACTTACTGCCGCTGATGTCGCAAGTTAGTTACATGAAGGGTGCTTCCAGTACCAAGTGTAGTTATCCATGTCTTTTTGCGGTGTCGTGCCCACCAGAGTTTTGCGACATTTTGAAGCGATTATTGCGTGTATCTTACCGGTGTTCTGACGTCTTGAAAACATTGCTCATGCTTTAGGGCGATGTCAAATCGAACCCGGGGCCAATGGGCAAAGCCGAAGCTGATGCCTTTACTTCAGCATTAGAATCATTGAAAAAAACTTGAAACTGACCACGCTGCGATCTCAGCTGATATGAAGCGGCTAAGCGGCGAACAAGAAACTGCTAAAAATGAAATCAAATTACTGAACGCTAAAATCGCTGCCCTCGAGGCAATGCTAGCATTGCGAAAGAACAGCGAAGGACCCAGTGAAAATGCTCTGCTTAAAGTGTCTGATCGGCTGACTGAAATCACGTCTAGATGTGACTATGCTGAAAATAGGCAACGTCGTTCAAATGTTCTTTTCTTTGGGATTTACGATAGCGACGCGGAGGAATGGGACGAGGCAGAGGAGAAAATAATTACCTTCTGCTCTGAACGACTGGAAGTTCCGACGACCAGTCAGCAGTTTGAACGCGTCCACAGGCTCGGCAAGTTTACAGAGGGTAAAACTAGACCCATTATCGCAAAACTAACTTTCTTCAAAGACAAACAACATATATTGTCCTCAGCAAAAAAACTAAAAGGAACGACTTTTTCCATAGGCGAAGATTTTTCGCTGGCGACGCCACAGGCTAGGCGCAAATTGGTGGGGTTTGCCAAGACCCAAAACAAGCCATTCATAGTAAAAGTTGACCGCCTGCACATTGATAAAAAAACTTACGTCTATGACATCAACACTGATGCAGTTGTACTAACAAGTAGATAGCTAGATCTGAACAAGTACATGCAAGATCCGAATGAAATTTCACTTCAAACCATTCCAACATTATCGATATCATCTACTAATATACGTAGTCTAATGCCGAAACGGGATCTAGTCTGTTCGTTAATAGATGACAGTGAATGCAACATTCTTGCCATTACCGAAACATGGCTATACCAAGATATCACTGATAACGAAATTTTTCCTGATCATAATGACTTCCACATTTACCGAAACGACCGTAAAATTCGACGTGGCGGAGGTGTACTTCTTGCAATAAATAAAGACTGTGCAATCATATGCAATAAATGTACACTCTGATATAGAAATTATCTGGGAAGCCTGTGTTACCAAGTTCACCACCTTACGTGTCGGCAATTGCTACCGTCCACCTGATTGTAGCCATTCATTTGTTGACGACTTGCGCAGTAGCTTAACCGAGTCCACAAAGTTATGTCGCTCCGGTGCCATTTACATTTTCGGTGACTTCAATTTTCCCACTATATATTGGAATCAGTTATCTTCCTCTTGCAACTCTTCCACAGAATTCATGAATCTTGCCTTAGATTTTAACTAATTTCAAATAGTGAATCAACCTACGCGTGGTTCCAACATCCTCGACCTAATTCTTACGACGGCTCCTGAAACGGTAGGTCCCGTACTGCACATAGATGGTTTCAGCGATCTCAGCCTCCTTCAAGTAACCCTTAACATTCCGCTACCGTTCTCCGGTACTGACAACAAAAAATTCACGATTATAGCAAAGCCAACTACAACCAAAATAACGCCGAACACGAAACGTTTTACACTGACACATTCCTACCATTTTTCGACCATCGTTCAGTAAATGATAACTGGGTGCTGTACAGAGATAAATTATGTGCTTTGGCTGATAAGTATGTGCCGGTCATCAAAGTAAAAAATGATAAATCGAACCCCTGGTTTACGAAATCTCTCCGGCAGCTTCGAAATAAAAAGAAACGTTTATACCGCGCAGCTAAATGCCATGACACACCTTCTGCATGGAAAGCATATAGAAACTTCATAACAAACTACTGTTCCTCCCTACAGGCTGCTAAATATAAATATTACATTGTCGATTTACCGTCCGTTTTGAAATCAAATTCTAAAAAGTTCTGGTCCCTATTTCTCCTGAACATGATGGCCAAGAAATATCCCTGCTAGACGTTGACTATGTTACCTTCTCAGATAGTCATTGCACATCAGCATTTAACGCATTTTTCTCATCTGTTTTCACCCTTGAAAACCATTCTAACGTACCATACGTTCCAGAACTTGACACCGCATACATGGAACCATTTGAAATAACTGCCGAACGTATTTCACATCTACTTAATAACCTCAAGCTCTCCACTTCAGCAGGTATTGACAATATAAATTCCAAAATTCTTAAAAACACCGCCTCTGTTTTTGTTAACATTTTGTATCACCTTTTCAAGCAATCCTTAGCGACACGTCAACTCCCCTCCGACTGGAAAATTAGTAAAATAGTGCCTGTTTTTAAATCTGGTAATAAGCATTCACGCGAAAGTTACCGTCCAATTTCTCTACCTTGTATCTGCTGCAAAATTCTTAAACATATAATTGCTTCGCATGTTTTCCGACACTTAGAATCTATTAAGTTCTTCTTTCACAACCAACACGGATTTAGGAACGGTTTCTCTTGCGAAACGCAGCTGCTAGAACTAACAACAGAATTGCACTCCAACATGACCAATAAACTTCAGAATGACTGTATTTTTCTCGATTTTTCCAAAGCCTTCGATTGTGCAGCGCATTTCCGTCTAATTTCTAAATTATCTGCTTTCCGATTGGACTCTTTAACGCTATCTTGGCTTCGTAACTTTCTTTTATTTCGACACCAGTTTACTGTAAATAACAATTCCCCCTCCTCTCTTTCCCCCGTAACTTCTGGAGTACCACAAGGGCGCGTTCTCGGCCCTCTATTATTCTTAATCTATATTAATGATCTGCCAAGAAACGTTTCATCCTGCATGCGAATTTTTGCAGACGATTGCTTAAGTTATCGTTCTATATTCTCCCCCGACGACCACTTAGCACTGCAAAACAACCTTCATCAAATTAATGACCGGTGTAAAAAATGGCTAATGTCACTGAATAAGGAAAAATGCCAAATTATCTCCATTACGCGCAAGCGAAACATTTCTAACTATCGCTATACAATCAATAACCACCCACTGTCACAGGCATCTTCCTATAAGTACCTTGGAATCTATCTCACTCCCAATCTCTCCTGGTCTCACCACATTGCCACCATAAGCGCACAAGCTTCCAAATCTTTAGGATATCTTCGCCGTAATTTACATAGCTGTCCCCCTCACGTCCGTCAACTAGCGTATCAAAGCTTCGTCCGCCCACAGCTAGAATTTGCCGCTTCTATATGGTCCCCTCCCCACAACTGCTTAATTACTATGCTAGAAGCGATTCAGAATGGGGCGGCCCGTTTCATTTCACGCAATCATGACTACCACAGCAGCGTAACTCAAATTAAGCACAACCTTTCACTTCAACCGCTCCGCACTCGCCGCGACCTTTCCCTTCTCTGCCTCTTTCACAAATACGTATACAGCAATAGACAAACCCCACTTCACCTTGATGTTCCTTCCACTACTTCACGTAGGTTGCATAATCACCTCAGTTTCACGCGGTTATATGGCTCAACTGATTCGTTCAACTCATCTGCTCTTCCTCGCGTTATACGTTTGTGGAATGCTCTTCCAGACAGCATCGCATCAGTATCAGACAACAATACTTTCCGTCAATTATTGCTCATTCACTTTTTACTATAAAGTCTTACCACTGCTTTCGAATTTTTTTTTTCTGTTATGTCCTGTATCCCTTTTTAATCTTCCATTTTTTTTTCTCTGCTGGAAGACCAAAACAATCTGTCTCTTAGCTTTGGCTTTCTATTTTTCTTTCTTTTTTTTTTGCCAGTGTCGCACTTTTTGCCCGAGTACGAATATTTCATGCTGGAAATGTCTCTTTACGTGCGCGAGTATGTTCTGCGTTTTTTTCTGTTATTTTCTGTTGTGCATACTCGATACTGCAGAAACTGATTGGTGCACTTCGTCTGCGCATATTTGGGTATCTTTGGTTGTTGTCCGGTTTACCTACCAGCGTGTTAGCCTTCAGTATACTTGCAATGTTTGTGCGCAGTTTACATGTGTGCGATATGATATTGACTTTTCCTTTTCTTGCTATCGTTTTCGATCTTGCACGTATATTGCGAACCTTGTCATCATAAGTTCCCTTAGCGAAAAGTAATACGTTTGAAATACGTACGAGTACGCTTGAAGTGCACTTCAAATATGCTTTGTATTTGTAAATGTATTTTAAGTGCATTAAAAATTGCATTTTCTCAATTTTTAGTAAATATTGAAAATACATTATTAAAAATACGGGAAAAATACAGTGCTTTTAAGTACCCTCCAAATAGATTAAAAATGCACTGAACCTCACGAATGTGCGCTTAAGGCATTCAGAATATATTGAAAATGTATTTCTTCCCGCCAAACGATCATGGTGTAAATGCACTGTAAATATTATAAAAATACACTTACCTAACTACATTTAGAGCAGCACTCTGAGTATACTTTAAAAGTGTGCTGAAGCATGGAAATATACTCCGAATATATTCGAAATACATTTCAAATGCCTTTTACGTTTGTCGAACGAACATGGTAGGAATACACTCTCAATGCATGAAAAATACTTATAGAAAATACATTTTAAATGTATTCATAAAGCTTTGCCGAAATACATTTCGAGTACACTACAGGCGCTGCTTCAGTTGCTGAATTGTAAGATTCACGTAAAGCATATCTGAAGTGCCGGATAAAATACATCTCAAATGAAAAAACGTACTGAAAATTTCTCCTCGATGTTTACTTATAATAAAAGAAACTGAGGGAGATACTCTCAGTTACTGCGCTGTCTAAAGCAGACATAACTCTGCGTATTAGAGAGAAACTCGGCGTACAAATAGGTAAGCGGCGGTGTTCCAACGCAATCGGCAAAGAAAAAACATCGAATTCAACGTGTATATATATGTACGAAAACACTTGCACTTTGCCAGCTTTGTTACGACGGTATCGCTGTGGAGGCTTGGAAAATTTTCTTTTTCTGAAAAATATTCGCCGTAGATGGACAACCCTGGCTATGCTTGGGAGGGCGAGCAGCTCGGCGCCTTTCACTGCCGCTCACTACCTCCTCCTCTGTGCCCGGCACCTGCGGCGCGAGCTGAGCGGCGCACCCCGCCTTCACGTTTTGTCTGCCTTCGCTGCGTTTCTTTTGCCTGTCCTCTTTCGGATCCTCAACGCGCGGTCGTCGGGTGGACGCAGTCTGCTTGGACGGCGCGTTGCAGCGGCGTTGGCCGTCTAGCCAAGGTAAGCACGATATACCGGCTATTTGCGCGTACGGTGTCACACTACAATTAATTGACGTATGTTTGCCTTGCAATCGAAGAGTGCTAATGCCCTTTATAAAATCCGCACGTGGTTGTTAAGCTTACCTCCACCTGCGAGCAAGATTTCCTACCGTAACTACGCCGTGCAAGGAAATGTACTCACAAATCAACGACAGCAAGAAGACGTTAAAAAATGGATTTTAGTGCTTTCATTTTTGCGCCTAATTTTTAGCTCCGGCCCTGCTGAGTGGACGGGGGACTGTTGCTACGAGTTTCCTTGTAGATCGAGTACTCATTGAGGACTAACGCATTAAACACATAACCGCCAGGAACGTTTTCAGCACAGCCTGTTCACAGAAAGTCCGCCGTCCATGTTTACGCGCTTGAGAAATTTGCGAAGTGTATCCAAGGACGCAGCTTTCTTTTGTTTTCTGTTCGCAGCAGCCGCTCACAGCTGCGCATGTTCACAGCAGCCGCCGTACGGGGAAGGAAGCCAGTTTGTGGCATACATTCATCCGACTAATGCACGTGGCCGGGCCATACGGCGGGAATCCGAGCAGCCTTCGCGATTTTTGTCGGTCGCATGTCGCCGTTCTGTCAACTAAAGCCATGAAAGAGTTTATGCCGTCTGTTTCGAAGTGACCAAAAGTGTTAAAAGCGACCCACGTAATCTTTGGTGCATGTGGCAGTAGCGAAGGTGCTTCATGCCCAGGGACTACAAATTATTTGTCATCTAAGACAAACTGTATGAGAGTAGCCGCTAAGTTACAATCAGTTTCTGTTCCTACCGCCACCCAGAACCAAGAACCAACAAAGGAAGGAAGGAGAAGGAATGCGGGTGGGGAGGGGGACTTCGAGGCAGGCAACCAGTTCCCTGCGCGAGACCCCTCGGTTCCCGGAACGGGTCCCCCGGGCGGGTTCGTCTCTTTTTGTTCCTTGGATTGCTCCCCCCAAAACTTCGCGAAACTTCAGGACGTTGGCCCCTTCCTCTTTTGTGTTTCCTTGCAACTTTTTCCCTCCTTGCTGTATTCATTTCGTAGCGCATTCACGAACACGTGTGCACGTTCCGAGAGGCCCTTCGGCCGCTCGTTAGTGACAGACACGCGGAACCAGACGCGCTAACGCTGGACCACGCCACCGGAGAATTTCAGAAATGTGCCCAAAGGCACCGAAAACAGCATGGGCAGCTTGGCGGTTGTGTGTGTTTAGAAGCCTCAATTTCCCATTTGCGTCTAAAGGGTGTACTTAAACGAGTTTCTTTTAGGTGTCACGAGTATTTATGAAGCAACTATTTTTACTTGATGGTCCCTGAAGCTCACAGGTGTTTATATTTTTTTGTATGTTAAAGACGCGAGCATTTACAATTATTTTCCGCGTTGCTCCCTAATTAAATGATGACGTTGTCTGTGTACAGCAAAAAGTATAAAATTACCTGCTGGTGATGTGCGGCGGAGAGCAAAAAAATTACATGTGTGTGCAAGCACAAATACACGTGTTCTGGCGTTGCTTGTTTTAATTGCTTCGGTTAGGTGCCTACGATATAAGAGCTTGTTATTTTCTGGACAGCGTGAAATTTTTCTTGTTTTTTGAAATAACCTTACTTTGCCGTTCCTTTGAAAGCATTGTTGAGTGCACACGCCAATTTAATGACATTTATGTAAGCTTTCTACTGCAATCGTGCCCATGCATTTTTAAATTGTTTCGCTGCGCACTATTTTTTTAGAACGTAATCTCCGAAGAAGGTGACGCCGAAATATGGAACACATAACAATAATTGTAGTTAATAAGATTACTGCCTATCTTATTTTATTAGCGTCCTGGGAGGTCACAGACCAGTTTTGTCCTAGTTAGTTGGAAAATTAGAATTGCCACCGTTTCAAGTTAACTCAAGCGCCTAAGAAAGAGAAGTAGTAGCATAACTCTAAGAACTCTGTTGCATGTTTGGTAACGTTGTTATCTTAGCTCTGTCTTTTTTTTTTTTCCTAATTTTCGCTAATTTTTATCCCTAGACAATTTCCAAACATAAGCCTCCCCACCCCCTTCCCGGCCACCATTCTTTCTTAAAAATGGTATTGAAGATCCGATGCCGCATGACAATATAAACTATGCTTACCATTACATAAATTGTCTTACGTCCTTCAAAGGGGCATTGTTCTCACGGCGGGTTTTTTTTTTTTCTCTCTCAAGGGGAAACTAAAAAATCCTTGCTCGCGAGGGACGTTGGCACGGCTAGAGAAAAGGCCTGATTGATTTGACATTTATTTGCCTCTAAAAAAAGTGTTTCACTAATATTTTCCCATTTTCTTTTCACTGCAGCTGCTGGTGAAATTTCCAGCGTGGAGAATCCGAAGTACGAAGACTCTGATGCACAACGCTTCATCTGCGCTGGCTGCCGAGGTGGCTGAAGGGCATTCATTCCTGCTACTTAGTAATGGCAAAATTGGCCACTCGACTGAGGTGTACAATAAAAAACTTTCAAACTGCCAATTTGTGCGCATACATGCTGTTCTTTTCAGTCATTTGCTGGCCCGCATTCCGAGCATGGCCGGTTTACATTTTCACAATGGAGCATATTTTTAGCCTAGTGCCTATTAAACTTTTTGAAACCACAATATGATAGTTTCTAGTTGAACGTTAACAATTCCACCTAAGACACATTGCCATGGTATCTCTCAATGTATTTAGGTTTTATTTAGTATACACTAGTAACACATTTTGAGTATATTTGAAGCAGTATTTTCTGTGCATTTAAAATGCATTATTAATACATTTTGCACGTATTTAAAATTACATTTTCTGAGCATTTCTAACGCATTTAAAATGCATTAAATATATATTTTTCATGCACTGCTTACGTATTTTTGAGGTACATTTTAAATACATTGTAAATGTATTCGAAATGCATTTGGAATGCGGACAAAATAATGCAGAATAAATACAAAGTTAATATACGTATTAAATGCATTCAAAATACATTAAAAATACGGCATCTTTTCGCTAAGGGTTGTTCTTATGTTTTTTTTAAGTCGTGATTTTGTGATGAATGATCTGTATCTTTTTCCTTTGTTACCCCCCTTACTCAATGCCCTGAACAGGGGCCTGTAAGGTATTTTAAATAAATAATTAAAAAAAATCTTCGTTTTTGTCGAAATGCAGGGCATTACACGGTTCGCCACTTCTCTCTATTTTTTTGTGTTCCTGATGTTTGTTTTTTCAAATTTCTAGACAACCCATTACGTCCTCGTATGTTACTATAACTATTACCGGTAAAACTGCCGCAAAATATGCATTTTTGAGCAAATTCTGGCGTTATACAATTTGCCACTTGTCGCTAACTTTTTCTTTGTCTCTTAGATTTTCGTTTTTCAAAATTTTGTTCCACCAATTATCAACATTTACGCTAACAAAAAGATTATGGGTGAACTTTCGCAAGGTCTGCCAATTTCTGGAAGTTCAGCGTGTTGCACTGTCGTGTCTGTGGACGTAGTCTGCAAAGATAGCTACGCATTAATTAGTATGGGGGCGCGGTTGGAGAAGCGCCGGGTATATTCTTTTCGTATGGTTTATGGCAGGCACCTCTCCGAAGCGCATAGGTAACTTCCATTAATTAACTTTTTGAGGTAAAGGGGCGCCGTTGTGGCGGAGCGCAGGGTAAATTCTTTTCGTTTGGTTTATGGCAGGCACCTATCGGAAGCGCATGGGTAAGCTCCATATAATAATTCTTTTTTGCATAAAGGGTAGCCGTTATAGAGTAGCGCAGGGTTTATTCTTCTCGTATAGTTTATTTGAGGCACCTATCGGAAGCACATAGATAACATCGATAAATAAACCCTTTTTTGTGGTATAAGGCCGGCGTTGAGCAATGGCGCAGGGCATATTCTTCTCGTCTAATTCATTGCAGGCACCTCCCCGAAGCACATAGATAACTTTCATTAACTTTTTGAGGTAATAGGGCATGGTTGTGGCGCAGCGCAGGGTATATTGTTTTCGTATGGTTGGTATCAAGCAAGAAATTTTACCAATGGACGTCCTCTGTTTCTCCGTCTATTGTCTGTCTCCCTGAACTTTTATTTTTAAGGAAAAAAATGCGTTTGTTTTATTTTCTATTTTTATTTGACATAGGCATGGTCGCGTGCAACATATTTTATAATGTTACGTTTGCTTCGAGAAGCATTACGTCATACTTATACAGATGTTCTAATTTTTGGGTAAGGTTTGGGATATCAGTATTTTCTTCAACTATTTTCTTCGACCACACATTGTGAGCAAATTTATATCGAGTTTAGGTAATATGAATAGTACGCGCACAAGGGTAATTTGAAGATATAAACTGTGGTTTGAGGTATAGGGACGCCGTAGTGGACCAGTGGAAGCCATTTTATTCTCGTATTCTCGGTAGCAGGCAACGTAATAGCAGTAGGCTGCCTCTTTTTTCCCGGGCCATACCTCAGCGACAGTGTTCATTTTAAAGTGATTACTCCCGTTTCCGTACCAGATAGGCTGATGATATCAACAAGGAGCATGCGGGCTTAGACAAGACCACCGTCATAATAAAAAAAATGTAAAAACATTTGGGTACAGGTTCTCACTTCTTGGACAGTTCTATCGTTTACCCGCCCATTCTCAGTCGATTTAACATCGCGTTCGAATTCTTCTAATGGGAAGCATGATAGCTGACCCCCAACCATAAACTCTCTTTGAGTTATAGCGCGCCGTTGTGGAGCCACGAAGCGCATTTTGTTCTCGCATGGTTTATTGCAGGCAAGAATTTATAGCCGCATGCTTCTTCTTTTTCTGCTCTGATAGCGTTGCCACATACCATTTATTCAGATGATGATTAAGATGTATATGTGCTGGCGCTATTCTGGCATTTTTAAAGTAACATGGCCAAGATGGTGGGTCAGTTATTTTGATGATGATATGAACAAGGAGCATGTCTGCCTCCATAAGCACCTTATCACACCTGCAAATGTGCGAACATATGGGTTGGTATACTGCTTCCTCTTACACACATGTAGTTTGGCCACTTATGCTCAGTAAATTTAGCATCCATATGAAATTTTACGTATTGGTCCACACAGCCAACCCCCAGCAATAAACTCTTCTTTTTGTGTAAGGGCACCATTGAGCTCTGTGTTGTTTTTTCATTCTCGAATGGTTTACGGCACAGAAGAGTTTATATCAGTGAGGGGGCGCCAAATTTTTTCTTAGTTGTTACGTTGGTGGCAGAACCCTGTTTTGTTTTGGATGGTGATTCTGGAGTACAGGTGCTTTCTTTATAATTCATTTTTAAATAAATTGACCGAGACAAGCCCCGAGACATATGTTTTTGTGGTATAACGAGGAGCATAATAGCTTCGACAAGCACCCTAGATACTCATAAAAATTGAGGAAAATCGGGGTTGGAATACGGCCGAATTCTGTACCAGTGTGCTTTGACCGCACCTGCACATTTATTGTAACAGCCAAATTCCATTCTGCGTTTCGGAAGCGTAGATGCAAACCCCATCGATAAACTGTTCTTTGAGTTATACATGCATCGCTTGAGAGCTGCATAACGCATTATGTTGTCGTATAGCCAATGAGAGGCAAAAACAGAGCAATTACCATGCTTTATCTTAAAGTTGATATTTGGCAGTATAAAGGTGTTTATTAATATGGTAATTTTGATGTCTAAGAGCTTGTTCTTTGTGTTTCTTAAAGTGACAGAGGATATGAGGTGAGCCACGAATTTTACTGGTGTTTGCAACATGGAGATTGCTTGCCTTGACAGACATTCTTCATAATCATACAAGTGCGCTGCACTTTGATTTTTGAAATCGGTTTCTTCCCTGACCGTGTACTTCACCCGCACTTGCTAGTTAATTTAACATCACATTTCGATAGTGCCATCTGGCACGTTATAGCTAATACCTCGCAGTCATCCCTTCCACAATTTACAGAGGCGTAGTTTTGGAGGGCGACCAGGACATTTTGTCCTTGTATTCTTTACGATAGGCAACAATTTATAGCCCAGGTGGTCCTTCTCTTCCCCGGTGCCCACTTCGGAGGCAGGAAGTCGTTCATAGGGGAATTAACTTTGAGGTATAAATGCTTTCTTTATTTTCAATTTTAAAGTTGACATTGGCCCACTCGCGTTCTTTCGCTCAAGATGTTTTGGTGGCAATATCAACAAAGGAAGAGTTTGTTTCAAGACGCACTCCTTCATATTCGTACTAATGTCCAGATATTTGGGTTAGGACACTGATTCCTCCTGCACGCAGTTGTTTAACAAAAAATGCCTAGTAATGAATCATAGGAACAACGACAAGTGAGCAAGTTGGTAGGGTGACATAACAACTATAAGTGCCGAAAAATGAGAAACTACAACGGACGAGCACTTATCTAACAACAGAGGTTTAATGAAACAAAAAACGAAATGTCTCAAACGCAGTGCAACCTTTCGGCGCATCACACACACACACATGCACACACACACACACACACACACACGCACACACACACACACACACGCACGCGCGCGCACACACACACACACACACACGCACAGCACGCACGCACACGCACATGCACACACACACGCACACACGCGCGCACGCATCCGCACTCGCACCTACGCGCATACGCACGCAAGTACGCACGCGCACGCGCACGCACGCACACACACACACACACACACACACACACACACACACACACACACACACACACACACACAGCCTAAAGAATGTTTATGAAGCCAAGAAAAGTCACCACCTATTCACTGTGTGCTATCTACAATATAGGCGAATCCTTTCCTAAGGAGGTACATATCCGTGGCGCTGACACAAGTTCCGTTCTTATTGTGCAAAAAGATAAAGTAAGCCTCCTCTACATCGCAAGTACGTAGCTGACAGTGCCTAAAAATACACGCATTTTCCAGCGGAGCCTTACAGTCACGCTCCTTGTAGTGGGTCGATAGATGGGAACATGGGCTCCCCTTTAAAAAAGAGGATTGTTCTCGAAGACGCATGTTCAGGCACCTGCTTGTCTGGCCTATATAAAGTCCACCATAATCGAACGGGACACGATAAACCGCCCCCTTACACATTTTGTATATGGTTTACCATGACTCACGCAGCACCAAGTTAAACTCACTTGTTCGTAAGCGCTTGTCCTGTGCTGTTCCTCTGTTTTCCCTGCGTTTTTCATCGCTTTTTGACACCGTGCTTAGTAAATCTCAGTGAAGATTTGGTTCTACGTATCGAAAGTTCATAGCTAACATCCGCAATGAACTATGTGTTAGGGGTGCTTTTCCAATCTGGGAGGGCATTTCGTTCTCTTATGGTTTATGGCAGGCAAGAATAAATTCTAGTGGGTGTCTTCGTTTCCTCCCGGTTGATAGCTGGGTAACAGAGTGTTTATCGGGTTGGTGAGTTTGCGGTATAGAGGTTTGCTTGTTTGTTCCTTTTTTTAAATTGACAGGAGCAAGGTGGCGCGCCAATTATTATGACTACTGTATCTACGTGGAGCATGTTTGCTTTGGCAAGCACACCATGATAATTCTACGTTCGCTAACTTAATAAATAACATTCTTTGTTCTACCAATCGGAAGCACAAAGGTAACCTCCCAATATCAGCTCTTTTAAGGTATAGGGGCGCCATTGCGGAGCAGAGCAGGGTATATTCTTTTTTTTTTTAATTCACATTTTTGCCATGTGGCATATTAAGCAAAAATAAGACATTAGGTAGAATAAAGAGAACGGGTACAAAAATTCCCCCGCGTTTCCCCGAGGGGGAGAATGTGAAAGTGCGAATGCACGGTTGTCGGCCCGCTTGCGGCGCTTGCGCTCGGCCCCCGCAGCCCACCGCCTCGCCGCCTTCTCTTCCATCTCTTCCATCGGGTTTGTAGTATCACGTGTACACCACGCCGTTATCAAGCCGCTATAACGCCGCTGAGTCGCCAACGCACGCCGCTGACGACGTAGTTTGAATGCGTTAAAGATATAAGGCGCGTCACTAACACTGATATCAGCGTCGCGTCCGTGGCTTGGTCGGTAGAGCGTCGCGCTGCGGCCGCAAAGTCCTCGGATCGAAACCTGGCGCCGGATGCTGTTTCTTTTTTAAATATAGAGGAGCACTGCGGACGCCGCCGCCGCCGCCGCCGGCGGTGGATGGTTTGGGGTCGCTTATAAAGTGCATTCGCACTTAAAAGCACAGGTAGTCAGGAAATTGATGACCCTGTACAAGTCTAAAGGTAAGCATGGAGTCCGGTCTTGTGTAAAAAGTTCAGCAGCGACCTGCAGTAGTGGTCTTCGTGCACCAACCGGTTGATGTCCCCCGGTTCATCCCACCGAAGACCAACCACTCTTAGCGCACTGTCCCGAGCTGTTCTGGTTCCTGTGCACGTCCACAAGAGATGATTGACATCCACTTCAGCCGCCGAGGCCGGACACTTGGGACATGTTCCTGGGTCTTCTGTTGCCGGTCTCCAAGTCCAGGTGACTGGAGGTGTGAGAGCCACCCCAGCCCGAAGCCTCCTCAGAGAAACACCCGGGAAAGATTAGGGGGGAGGGCGCAGACACACGGGGGAATTAGGGCACGTGTGTCCCTTCTCAGAAGAGATTTCATGGCTAAAAGGCTGGAGCGTGGATCACTAAGAAGAGGGATAGGGGCGGATTCAGATTCAGGTGGGGCTGGAGAGGGCGAAAGATTGTCCGCTAATTGGTTTAAAAAATTGTTACCGTGCCCCTGTACCCAATGTACGCGTACCATTAGCTGTGCTGTCATGTGGAGGCTGTGAATGTGCTGGCAAATCAGGGGAGTCCTTTCACTTGCTTTAGGTGCTTCACAGCACTGAGCGAGTTTGTGTATATATGCGCCTCTTTGATGTTAGGGAGGGCGCTTGCAGCTTTGATTGCGTCATATACAGCCAGGAGTTCCAGTAGCAGCGCGTCTGGCGTGTCCGTGGAATAACAACGCGAGCCTTTCAGTGCTGAGTTTGTGGAACTGTCAAAAGCGGCCCGTCCTCCGTGCGGGAGAAGGGCTGCGTCTTTGTACAATACACAGTACCCTTTAGGAACTGTGGTATCTGAGGTTGGCGCTGGCTGTTCACGGCGACAAAGCTCCGTTGTCTTGTTGGTGGTTATTGCTGTATAGCGCCATGGTGGAAGGTCGTCTATAGTTGAAGTCTCGGAAGGCGCCTTACAGAAATGGAATGGAGCGCTCCGACCATAGGTATGTAAAAACGTTTGAGATTTCTTGCTTCGTCACGCTGATTAACAAGCTCCGTGATAGTATTGAGCTGAGCGTGCTCCTGTAAGATAGGAATCGGAGTGAGACGGGGAAGTGCCGTGATGGTTCGCATGGCCTTTCTGTTGATAGCCTCAAGCCTCGCCCATTTTTGTGCTGTCAGTCTGTGAAACTGCGCCTGGTAGAGTACGCGCGGCTGTAGAACAGCGCGTACAAGTCGCCTAGCCACCTCCGTACGGGCTCCTCCACTCCGCGTGGCAATCTTGCGGATGAAGTGCAAGGTCTTCTAGGAGTCTTTCCGTGCCCTTCGGAGCCAATGGATACCTGACCCCGACTGGTGGATCTGACGTCCTAGCACCCGCAGCTCTTTCTTGGCTGGTATTGCGGCTGAACCAATCTTACGTTGACAGTTAACCTCCTCGCATGATTTATGGCAGCCACTTGTTTTTACCAAAGGGCGTCCTCGGTATCTCCGTTGGTTTCCCGTCCAGCTGAACGTTTATTACGATGGTTATTCTGAGGAAAACGTGCTTGTTTTATTAAAACAAGTTTGTTTTATTTTATTTTTTAATTTACATACGCACGGCCACGTGCGACACATTTTGATTTTGCTCTCAGCAAGGTGCATGTTTGCTTCAAGAAGCATCCCATCATTCCCATACAACTGTACGAATTTTAGGTGGCGTTACCAAAGTCTTCTTAACCTTTTTTTACCACACATTCTTAGTCGATGTAACATCGAGTTTCGAGTCATGTATCGGAAGTGCACAGGTTAGTTTACGAAACAAAACTCTAGTTTGAGATTTAGGGAGGGCTTTCTCGAGCTGTGGCGGCCATTTTGTTCTCGTATGGTCGGTAGTAGGCAGCGATATATAAGAATAAGCTTCGTCTTTTTCCCGATTGTTGCCTCCGTGGCAGAACGTTATTAATTCGTATGTTGATTCCGAGGTCTAGGTGCTTGTTTAATTTTTGTTTTTTATTTACATTGGTACGTCTGTGGAACAGATATTTAGATGTCAACCTGGAGCGTCTGTGAAGAGACAAGGAACTGTCATAATCATAAAAATGTTTGAAAATTTTGCGCTCAGATACTCATTTCTTATTTAGCCGATCCTGTGTCCACCGATACTCACTTGAGTTAACATCGGGTGTTGATTCTCCCAATTGAAAGCATGATAGCTAACCCCCAACGAAAAACGTTTGTGAGTTATAGGGGCGCCGTTGCAGATCCGCCAATGGCATTTTGTTCTCCTATGGTTTACGCAGGCAAAATGTATACCAGCACGTGTCTTCTTTTTTGCGCTTTGATAACTTTCCGGCATACCAATTATTCGAATGTCGATTCGGATATAAAGGGGCTGACTTTATTTTCACATATTTAACTTAACCTAGGCAAGATGGTGGGCCAGATGGTTTTATGAACATTGTAACTGAGTTAATTTCAATCTTAGGTCTGGCACAAATAAATATAATTATCTTAAATTATTTACTGTTATAAATCGCGCTTTGATGTTATAATATTCTCTAAAACGTGGGTTACTTCTGAAGCAGATGTTTTTTTTTTTAATGTCTCGTTATAAGACCTACAATCTTACCCGAAATTCCAGAAGTGGGGGAGGCGTGTCAATTTTACTTTCCGGTAGTACGGAATGGGAACTGCCGATAAATTTCTGTTGTTTAACACCCCATTATGAAATGTTAGTTCATCAGTGTGACACGCAAGTGTTTTGCATTTGTTACGATCAGCCTTGCGGTGTAATTTCAGTTTCTTTCTTTTCTGGATTTTTTTTAATTTATAAATCAACGCGAATATAGCTTAATCATGGGTGGTGACTTTAATATAAATTTCCTCGTCGAAAGTAGAATGAAGACAGAATTGGAAACCCTGCTAATATTCCCTCCTGTCACAACAGTATAACATTCGCTACACGAATCACAACTACTCCAGATACTCTCTTAGACCTTTTCATAACAAACAATGATGAAACTTGTCTAAGATCTGGGGTTATTAACTTTGCTCTCAGTGACCTCATTCCTGTTTTTCTGTCTGTGAAACATCATGCTACTGCTAAAAAACTTCAGCTCGTAACGCGCTCTTTCCGGAATGTCAATCCCCGTACTCTAATTATATTTCGAGAGTGCATAGCTCGAACGAATTGGAACGATGTCTTTAGGGAGAGCAGCTCTGATGCTGCATATGACAAGTTTCTGGCAAAGTTCACCCATGCCTATAATTCTAGTTGTCCGTACAAAACGTATTCTCCACCAAAATGTGCCCGTAAACAACGGATAAATCAGGACCTGCTCAGGCTGATAAAAACGCGGTAAAGTTTATAAAAAGTTTTGAAAACTGGCAATGCTGACATATTTAAAGCTTTTACAACTCTCCGTAATTACGTCACTAAAGAGCTCCGTCTTGCGACGAACCGCTATCATTTTAATCTTTTTAGCTCGTGTGACGGACGCCCTCAAGACATTTAGAAAAAAGTAAATAGGATGCTTGGAAATCCAAAGGAGCCCCTAAAAGAACTTATACAGGAAGGTGAGATACTAGAAAAAGAAGCCTTAGACAATGCTTTCATGATTTTCTTTCTTTCCGTTCCAACTGTTTCAATAAATACTGAAAGCTTAAATACCTAAATTTCTCTATGGACAAGACTATGTTTCTTGATCCCGTTGCTCAGAATGAAGCCATCGGTGCGTTTATGTCTCTAAGCAACAGCCATTCCTCCCACGTAGACGGTTTCTAGATAAAGCCCGTAAAGTTTGTCATTGATTTATTAGCGTGATGTCTAACACACCTTTTTAACGTATGCTTCTCAACTGGAGTTTTTCCAGGCAAACTGCAGTCCGCTAAAGTTGTAGTACTATATAAAAAAGGCGATCGCAATAATTTCTCCAACTACCGGCCAATTTCCATTTTGCCTGTCCTTTCTGAATGTATAAAAAGAATTAACCGCCTATTATCATTTTATGATCGCTATATTACCATTTCCCCCGGTTCAGAAAAAACAAATTAACTGAGTTGGCTCTGCTCGACCAAAACGAGTTTATCCTGGACAATTTATAAAACTACAAGGTCGTTCTAGGTATTTTCCTTGACTTCACAAAAGCATTTGATCACGTAAATCAAGATATCCTTTTTCATAAGCTACATCGATATGGATTTGGCGGGAAAGCTCATTCTCTAGTATCATCTTATCTATGCCATCGATCGCAGCTCGTTGAAATTTGCGAATACATTTCAACAACTAAACCAGTTAAGTGTGGCGTGCCACAGGGTAGCATTTTAGGTCCGTTTCTTTTTATTTGGTACATCAACGAGATTGTTAACATTGATAAAACTGTTAAATAAGTAATATATGCCCATGACACAACTTTATTTTTTTGCCGTTGCTCAGGTATTGATTTCGCAAATCCCGTAAGTAAGACTTTTGCATGTATTAGAAGCTGGGCATCCAAAAATAATTTACAACTGAAGGCTAGCAAAACAAAAGCGGTACTTTTTCATCCACGTCGTAAAATCAGCGCAGTTGAACCTATTGTAATCAATTAGACTTCTGTTGAATTTGTTAAATGTTTCAAAACATTAGGTGTAAATTTTAAAGAAACTATGTAATGAAATGAACACACTGACCATTTATTCTAGAAATTATTCCAGGCCACTGGTCTTAGGCGCCGTCATTGTTGTTCTTTTCCAATCTCAGTTAACCTTCTACTTTACAACTGTATTTTCAGCTCTATGCTTAATAACTACGGCGTACTTATTTCGGTTACCACAACTCGGGAAAATATAGGACAAGTAACTGTTTTACAAAAATGAGCTATTCGCCTACTCAGCAAAGGTTCCGTATCAAAAAAGCAGTTGCAAATAACGGTTCACTAATTATTCTAGCTAGTCTAGTAAATCTCCCGCTGATATATTCTACTCGCAATCCTGGAACCTGGAAAGCCAAAAAATGCCGAACAAGTTACGGAGAACAAGTGTTGCGATACTGATTCCCGTCTTTACTAAATAATTTTCAAGAAATCTCTACCATTCCTTTTAACAATCTACGCAGCATCTTTACGCTTAACGCATGATGCTGTTATCAGGATAAATATCTTCCTTTTTCTGGCTACTGTATTTGTAAGCTTACTATTTTTCCAAACCGTGCTCAGTATGTATTTTGAGTACTGTTTATAGTCACTGCATATATTGTATATACGTTGCGTTTTTGTTTTTGCTGGTTTTTGTTAATATTGGCTAATTCCGCTTGCCGCCTGTTGCGCCAGGGGGCTGGGGCTAGTGAAGCTGTTTTTACGGCTTTTTTTCCGCCTCCCATTGCGCGAAAGTGATTTGTTTGTTGTTTTTTCGCGCAAAAAAAAACATCAAATTGAATAAAAAATATAATGATATCAAGGAGCATGTTTGCATCGACAGGCACCATACAACACGTGCAAATGTGGGAAACGTTTGGTTTGGATAACGATTTCGTAAGCACCATAGACCTTTGGCCCCACATGCTCAGTTAACATCCGTTATCAATTCTTGGTATCGGTCCGCCTAGCTAACCTCCAGCAATAAACGTTTCTTTGAGTTTAGAGGCGCCATCGCTAATCTGTGTTCGTTCTTTCATTCCGGAATGGTTCATGGCACAAAAGAATTTATTTCAGTAATTAAGGATAAAATCTTTTCTCATTTGCTATTTTTTTGGTAGAACATTGTTTTTAAATGGTGATCCTTCTGTATAGGTGCTTGCTTTATTACTGCCTTTTTAAATTGCAGAGACACGCTCGAGTGCCAGATATAATAAGACTATATCAACATGGAGCATGTTCGCTTCCACAAGTACTCTAGCATAATCACAGAAAGGGGTGGCGATTGGGGTTGGAATACTTGCGCAGTTACTATAACAGCTACGTTCGATTTTACGTTTTGGCAGCGCACACATAACTTCCAGCGATAAACGGTTTTTTGAGCTATACGTCCGCGGTTTTGTAGCTGGACGGGATATTTTGTTCTCCTGTGGTTAATTCAAGTAACGAATGTACAGCAGTCGGCATGCTTTTTCTTTCTTAATACATTGCAGTAGAACGTTGTTTATTAGGATGGTTATTCATAGATACAAATGGCTTGCTTTATTTGAGGTTCCTAAAGGAATAGTGGGTACGTGGGCCATACATTTTGGCGATGCTTTCAAAAAACACTCTATCATATTCTTTTCTATATAGTATTATATATATTGTCACGGGACACCTAGGCGGCCAATTCTCATACTGCCATGGCTCATCACAGAAGACGAGGAGGACGACCAGGAAGTGGCTGGCTCCCAGCGCGCGCTGGTATGGCCGCATTGTAAATTGGATCGGATTGCATTGGAAATTTATGGCACATAACCAACTAAGGCTATCATGCGCCAAACAGGTGCTATTGTTTTTACTTTTGTGTGTTTGCTTATTTTTAGAACATTTAGAGCTTGTTTTAGAGATTCGCATGTTTTATAAAACTAACAAGGGAGGAAATTCCAACAAAGCCATAGTCTCCTATGAGTAAGCTAGGATGAAAGGGGATGGGTTGTTTGTAAAGCTGCGTAAAATGTTTTTTCCAGATGGCCTCAAATTTCGCCCATGAGAGTAGGATGTGATTTACTGTTAGATCTTGGTCACATTCTTCAAATCTCGGTTTATCTTGTTTCATCACGAGAAAGTTGTGTGTCAGATGAGTGTGTCCTATGCGAAGGCGGCATAGAATGATTTCTGTGAGGCGATCTTCATGTCTGCTCTTTTGCCAATCTGCTGTAGAGGGTTTAACTGTGTGCAGTTTGTTGTTAGTTTCAATATCCCATAAGGACTGCCATTTGGCAGCATGTTTACGTCGTATAAAAATCATGCAGGCGCGGTGAGCAATGTTTACATTATAGTTCCATTTCTGGCCTGTGCGGCACATCTCTCGGCTCTCTCGTTCCAATTAATTTCCATGTGGCTAGGAACCCAGCAGAATATAATTTTGTGTCCGAGAGCTTCGGCTGTTACTACATCGTGTACTATGCCTCCTACTACAGGCTGGGCCGCATTTCTGTAATTCAGTGCTGTGATGGCGCTTAGCGAGTCTGTGTAGATAATACTGTTTTTAATTTTTTCTTCTATTATTCTTTTTACAGCAACAATGATGGCGTAGCATTCCGCTGTGAAAATCGAGGCACATTGAGGTAGCCTGACCATGTTTTCCCATTTCCCTTGCACTACTGCAGCTCCAACGTAGCCTGATGTTTTTGAACCGTCTGTGTAAAAAGGTCGGTGGTCTTTATATTTTTCGTTGAGTGCTGAAAACTCCTGCATGATATGTTCACGTGGTGTTTTGGTTTTTGAAACTGTGTTAGTGTAAAGTCACATACATTATGAAAAGTATACCAAGGTGGTAGTTGGTCATGTCTCTGGGAAATTTCAGGTAATGCATCTAACATGCTCAGCTCTTGGCATTTTTCTTCGAACCGAAGAAGTAATGGTTTAATTGCTTGGGGTTTGCTAATAAGCCGTGTCCTTGACAAAGATTTTTTGACTATGGGGTAACACAGATGTTTTGGTTGAGAACGGATCTTTAGGATGTATGAGCATGTCAGCATTGTTCTTCTGTCTGTGAGTGGTGGTTCATTTGTTCCGACGTAAAGACTGTTGATGGGTGATGTACTATATGCCCCAGAGGAGAGACGTAGACCTAAATTGTCGACTGGGTCTAATCATTTCAAATATAATTTTCTGGCCGAGCCATATACAATGCAGCCATAATCCAAACAGGAGCGTATAACCGAGCGGTAAATTTGTAAAAGACAGGCCCTGTCTGAACCCCAGTGTTTTCGGGACAGTCCTTTAGGTATGTTTACAGCTCTGGATGCTTTCTTTTTCAGCATATTGATGTGAGGCAGGAAAGTGAGTTTTCTGTCAAACATTATGCCAAGAAATTTGTGTTCGTTTTGTATGGGTAAGTCAATTTCCTTGAGGTGTAGATTGGGATTGGTCTGTAAACCCCGTTTGAGTGAAAAAAGAATGGCTACTGTTTTGTGTGGTGAAAACTGAAAAACATTTCTGTCTGCCCATGGTGTTAGTCTTTTTATAGTTAACTGTACTTCTCTCACGCATGTTACTACATTGGAGGATGTGCAAGCTATTTGGAGATCATCACCATGGAGAGAATACATAATCGACTTCGGAATTATTTTGGATATAGAGTTCATTTTTACAACAAAAAGTGTTGTGCTTAGAATACCCCCCTGAGGGACTCCGTTTTCCTGTACATAGTTTTTTGACAGGGTTGAACACATGCGTACTTAAAATGAACGGTTTGCCATAAAGTCGTTCAGGCACTTGAGCATTCTTCCACGGATGCCTAATTCTACTAAATCGCGCATGATTCCAAATCTTCATGTGGTATCGTACGCCTTCTCAAGGTCGAAAAAAACAGCAAGGCAATGTTGTTTGTGTATAAATGATTCTCGTATAGTATATCCGAGGCGGACAACGTGTTCAGTTTTCGAGCATGCTTTTAGAAACCCGAATTTGTGAACATCGAGAAGTTTGTTTGATTTTAGAAAAAAGCTTAATCTGGTATTTATGATATGTTAAAACGTTTTGGCAAGACAGCTGGTAAGGGCGATGGGTCTATACCTACTGGGAGAGGTTGGTGGATTCCCAGGTTTTAAGAGTGCTACAATGAATGCTTTTTTCCAACATTCTGGCATTCTTTGAAATACCCAAATTTTGTTAAAAAATTTCTAGAGTGCTTCATCCGATGGACCCGAGAGATGTTCAAGCATTTTGTAATGTATTTCAGCTGGTCCGGGGGTGGTCTCCTTTCCGGCCAACAGATCTCTTTTTAGTTCTTGAAGTGTAATTAAACTGTTGTATGGTAGGTTTCTTCCACCATATGTTGGAAGTCTTTGTTTTTCTGCTGTGTTTTTGCACTTTGGGAACTCTTCAGTGCAATGTGCAGAACTTGAAACTCTGGAGAAGTGTTCCCCCAGTACATCTGCCTGCTCTGTTATGCTTGTTTGTACACCCGGTGCAGTCAACAGGTGAAGTGTGTAGGGAGAGTGGTTCCCGTTTAGCCTATGAACTTGCTACCATACCTTTTTTGATGTAACAGAGCTATTTATAGAAGAGACGTAATTTTGCCACGAGGATTTCTCGGCATTGCGGCTGATGTGCCTTGCTTTAGCTCTTTTCTTTTTAAAGTTTATCAAGTTTTCCTGCGTTGGGTACCTTCGTAGTACACCCCATGCTTTGTTTTGCTCCTTTTTCGCCTGTTTACACTCTGGGGTCCACCATACCTTGCGGTTTTGCCTCACCACTCCCGTGGACTGTGGAAGAGCTACGCGTGCACCATTAACGATGGAGTATGTAAATACTTCATTCAGTTCGTGAATGTCCAAGAAAACTTTGTCTAAATTTGCGTGGGAAGTAAACAGTTCCCAGTTGGCAAACTGAAGTTTCTACCGGCGTGGTTTCGTTGACATAATGGTTGGTGAAGGTATTACGCTGATGATCACGGGTAGATGATCACTCCCGAATGGATTGTCTATGATGTCCCACATAAAATCAATTGAAACACTTGGCGAACTAAATGACAAATCTATGCAGCTCAGTTTTCCTGAGCTTGGACAGCAGTATGTAGGTTTGCCGGTGTTTAAAAGTGTGTTTTAAAAGAGTGTTTTAAATATTTGGCCTCTTTTTCACGTCTGAGCTTGCCTAGGATGTCCACGTAGATTTTGCCACGAAAAACGTCTTTAAAGCTAGGCATCTGTAGGCACCAACCATCACGCGCAAACTCCGAAACGGTAATGCATGGTTATACACGCCTCACCGAGAGGTCTTTGGAGTATGCACGGACCACATGGCATCCAAATACCCTACTCTGACCACACGCCTGGAATCGGTTCTGACAAGGCTGCCAGGCTTGTTTGTTCTTCCGACGCAACATTCAAAAGGTTTTCCCTTTTAAAGCATACAGTAACTTTTTTACACCAGGAAACGTGAGTGAAGAAGTTTACGTTTGTCTATTTTGCAGTATTTCTATTTTGGTGACCGGTAATTAGCGACAAAGCCCATTGTTCCTGCGTCTTACGCTTACGCACGCGTTGATCCCATTCACGCTGTGTCACGTATCTTCGGATGAACCGCTCTTATTTTCAATTCAAAGTGAATGCTTTGGGGAGGGGGGTGGATTATGGGAATCAGCATCCTTCCATAAAGCCTTCCTTGCTTATCCAGAATCGAAAACTGTGAAGATAATTGAATTTCAACGACTTCCTACCGTTCTACAGCGTGCGAATTAACCTGAAAATTCGCAGTTGTGGCGCTTCTCGAGCGGCAGAACGGCTTATTCTCTTATCTTCGGCAGCGAGGAACCTGATCGTTCCACCGCATAAGCGGCGCTTCAACAGCGCATTCACAGGCAACATCGCCTTATGTAGTACGGCTGTTGACCCCATTTAAAGATCGCCTTATGGATAGGAGTTCAAAACCACCAGGATGTAGGTCCGTTCTGCGCCTGCATTTTGTCTAATTTGCGTTATGTGCTTTCAGTATTCATTGTATATATTCCCCCTATGTAATGCCCCTGAGGGCACTTAGAACATGTAAATATGTAAATAGATATAAGCAAAACATTTCATTACTGAAACTGTCAGCATAATTCGTAATTGTCGACATTTTTCATCAAAAGAAAACAATAGTCGTTTTTGAAGTAGAACACAAAGATCTAACTGGTACTAGTCATCGTTTACAGAAAATTGTTCTATTCCTGGACACACCAAGATTTGACTGACATCATATCCGTCACTGAAATGACGCTAGTGTAATGCAGAAAGCGGCCTGTAAAGGGTGCAGCCCTGCACACAGGGTCTTCTTGCGAGGAAGCAACCTTTAGTTCTAAAGAGTACTCGGTGTCCGTATTCGCTGTCCATATAAGCACAAGCTGCATCGACCTCCAGTGATGCTCGTTTCTGGGCCTTGCACCAAGAGTGCGAGCTGCGCCATTTATTTTCTATGCTGATATTGATGTATATGTACTTGCTTTAGTTTAGCCGTTTTATATTTGCAGTAGCAAGGTTGGGCGCACAATAATTTGATGATAGTATCGAAAAGGAGTTATTTTGCTTCTACAAACAACAGGTCACAATCTTACTAATGTGCTGCAGTTCGGGTTTGGTCGCTGACTTCCCCATTAGCCAAGCACTTTAGGCACGCACCCTAAGCTAGCATCAGAAAAGTTTAGTGAACTACCACCAATAATACCCTTTAAAAGAGTTAAAATGCCGCCATTGGGAGAGGCACGCATGGCAGGCCATTATTTATATAAATCGGCAACCTGCTATTCCCCGGTTGATGAATGGGTGCCTAACGTTGCTTACTTCAGTGGCAATTGGAAGACGTAAATGCTTGTTTGTGGTAGATTATGAAAATTCACCGAAGCACACTCGATCGCTAGATATTTTTCTAATATGATATTACAAGGTGCATGTGTACTTCGACCAACTACCCGTCGTTACAATGAATGTGCTTCAGTTTCGGATATCGCTTTCTGTTTAATCAGTGTCGTGGTAAAACGCAGGCAATGCTCATTTACCTTCGAGTTTTTATTGTTCCTTTCGGAACCCAACCACTCATCCCCAGCAATAAACTCTTGTATGAGTTGTAAGGGGCGTCGTTGTACAGTGCTGGCAGGGCATTGTGTCCGAACTGCTTATGATCGGCAAAAATGTATTGCTTCTGGCGCCCTCTTATTCCATGGTTGATACCTGAACGCATAGACGCTGTGTATTTGAATCGCAGATCCGAAGAATATTTCCTTACTTGACGTTTCAGTTTGAAACTTTACGAAACCGGAATCAACAAATATTCACATGTCCAGTTCAACCAAGAGCATGTTAAGTAACCTGCCACGATGAGGAAATTTTGCTAAAATGTGGGGCTAAGATATTGCCTTGTTCTTCTTAACCCATGTTGTTTGACCAGAAATGCTTATTTGATTTACCATATAGTTTCCATAATGCGAAAGGGAATTCTGTCTTTTAGAAAAAAAAAATATGTACGGTGACTCGGGCGCAGCTGCACAGCGCTACCGGTGGGTCTCTGAAATGAGGCCTTCTTTCATTATATTTTTGCCGTATTGTTTATAGCTGGCTGGGATTTATAGTAGTCAGTGGCGTTAGGTTAAGCCAAGATACCCCGCTAGCCTACACCTTGTTTATTGGATACGCTAACCGTGAATATTATTAGTGATGGGAGCATTGTGCAGGAATTCTTTCTCCTCTGGCTATAAAAAAGCGAGCGCCAGGCCAGCGCTTCAGATACTCCACTTGAACTCCTTTCGTCTAGATCTGAAAACACCCGCTCTTTTCTCGCCACTCCACAGTAAAGGTATAGAGCGGTTTCCTGGTTGGACGTCTCGCCCATTCCGGATTTCAGCAGCCAGTTGCGACAATGTCTGCATACAAGCCCAACAATCCCATGCCTACACATTTGGCCGACCTGAGAAGCAAGGTCCTGGATGCAAGCGGCATGCACCTGAATTTTCCGGTAAGAGAATATTACTGGTGAATGGTAGAAACGTTTTACATGCACTGGCGCTCTAGCGCCAAGAAGTTCCCCGAAATGTTCTGAGATTTTAGCGTGACTAAGCACACAAAAAGTGAAGGTTGGTTACGCTCACAATTCATGCTTGCAAACATCAAAATTTTAAAAGCCCTAAAACGTACGTATTACGACCAATAGAGACTGCGAACAACGGATTTCGCATTACGAGAAATAATTTTTTTGGTCCCGCATGCCGGTAATTACTGGATCGAACAGTCAGTGCACCAAGTGTGGAGAAACATACTGTCATCTGGCTTCAGCCAAAAGTGTGTTGAAGTAATTTATTGTAAGAGAATAAATTAACATTACTTTAGATACTGCCAGTATGCACGTAAGACGTCAGAAAATAAAAATGATACTAAAAACTGCTGTTTACACTGCGTCAACTCGCAATATTGGAGCGCTACAAAAAATCACCCAAAGTTCCCCGCGAGAAGATATTCGAAACAAAATTATGTGCGTGCAGATACAGCTGAAAGGTATAAAGTACTGCCCAATTTGGAAGAAATGTTCATCCAATGATTACTTCAAATGCTCAGAACGTAACCTTCTCAGTTTTTTAACGAAATCTATCTTACGCAAATTCTCGAAGAACGAATGCACCCCCATTTTCAGATCTCCATCCTCAAGGGTTTCAAGGGATAGCGATACATGCGGCGTAATCGCGTAAAAAAAAGAAACATCCCCATCGCGACGGTCACGATCAAATGAAGAGCATTTCTGTGCGGGGGGCGGGGGGGGGGGGGCGCGCCTGCAAGTCGTATGGATTACGTATTGGTTGTTGTACTGTAATTGTTGTCTTCCAGCGTAGACATTGTCGATGAAGTCGATGGAGAAACGTGCCGTGAACCCCCTGCCGCGGCTATGACGCAACGTGCAGCGTCTATGGCGCAACGTGGCGCGGCTATGACGCAACACAATCCAACACAATCCACTTTAATCCAATCCAATTCAAATCCAAGCCAATCCAAGCCAATCCAGTCGAATCCAATCCAATGACCCTCGCGAGAGAGTGTTATAGCGCCGAAATCGCCACCACGCGAACACGTGATGCTAACGTCACGATCACGCCACAGATGTTAGCGACCGCAGCGCGCGCGAACGACATATGTGGTTTAAGCGCGAACCGACCGCGGCGAGAGAGCGCGATGCGAGCGCCCCACCTGTCCTTGCGCGCGAACCTAACGCGGCGAGAGAGGGTGTTGCGAGCGGAGAGAAGGCGAGGAGGACGCGGGGGAGAGGGCGCACCTCTGGCCGACGGTTGAATGAGTCAAGGATATAGGCACGTTCGTAACCTTCCGTTCTGTGTCGGCTTTGTGGCTCAGTTGGTAGAGTACCGTGCACCTTGCGATCCGCCCGCAGAGTCGTAGGATCGAAACCTGGCGCCGGCAAGTATTTATATAGTGTAGGGGGAGCGATGCGGACGCGGACTACGGACGCCAACGCGGGTGACATCGTGAGTTACTAAAATGCTCTGCATTTAAAAATTGTAACTGTGAATTCGTGGTTAAACAGAACGTTATAAAAACAGTTCATTTGCTTTGATTGTAGGGATTAACACGCCGACGCAACGCAGGGAATGAGGCACGCCGAAGTGGTCGGTCTGGATTAATTTTGACCACCTGGGGATCTGTAACGTTCGCCGAAATCTCGTACACATGGGCTTTTTTTTTTTGCTTTTTGCCTCCCACAAAAAAGCGGCCGCCGTGGCCAGGAATCTAACCCGCATCCTCGGACTCAGCGCTGTAGTGGCGGGCTCCGGGCTAATTTTGACCACTTTGGATCTTTAAAGCGTGCTTAAACCTCACACACACGGAAAACTAATAGGTACTGGAAACTAAAAAATAAAAAATACAGCAAACAAACAAACACGAAATGTGCACATTACACCTCCCTGCCTAAATGCGAAGAGGAAAAAAAAGCCCGAAAACTAATGTTTGGATTTGGAATAAAATTTAGCCAACCCAAACGCCCTAAATTCCGACAAAATGCATAATTGGCGGATATAACGTGTTCAATCGTTATATTACCGTATACGGAGTCAATTGTTCGAACGGTACAATGAAAAACCAGAAAAAAATTTCAACATGCACGTTTGACAAAAATGCCCTAAGGAAATCAAAAATGCGAATCTGATATATCTCCTCTAGAAAACAAAACCTGAATAAGAAAATCGCGGAAAAGGCGTTGAATGTTCAAACAAGAAAAGAGTGAAAATGAGGGAATCGTATAACAACTTGCTTATCCAGAAAAGTGCATATATTCCCAGAATTAACACATTTCATCATTATAATAGGGTACATTGACATAACTGGTTTAACTCCGCTTTTTAAAAATTACGCCCACCACCCCTCACGGGAACGTTGGTGAGATGCAACGCATCTCATGGGGGTTCCATTGGCGTTTTCCATCGTATTGATTACGCTTATAGCAGGTATTCTCACGTGAAGGGGAGTTGGGTTTAATTTTCCATATTCGCCATGCAATGCACATGCAGTACACGTATGCTCAGGAACCGTCGCATCAAGCAATCGTCGAGTACTGCGAGAGAGTGCAGCGTCACGCGGACGACCGTCGACTGAGACCGCCGGAGCGCGGCATGCCGCTTTATATTCACAGCACCCGAAGGAGAGGAGAGCGCGGAGAGAGAGTACTGCACATGCGCCGCGCGCGCAGCACCGAGCGCAGCGCCGCCCACCGGCGCCTAGCAACGGAGCGAGAGCGCGCTGCGCCAACCCGCCGCTGTTTGGGAGAGAGTGTTCGCTATCGGAGAGATGAGAGGAGGAGAGGCGCAGCTGTGCGGACAACGCCGGACAGACGCAGGAAGGACAGAGGGGCGAGCATGAGATGCGTTGCATCTAAAATTCAATCTGGTACAGACATGTATTTCAAACTGGTACAATTCAAACTGGTACATGTTTGTATATCTTCAAACATTGGGTTTACAGAAGACTGGAGAGATCATCTGGTTCCTTAGAATAATGCTAGTACCGGGCCCATCCAGTTAATACCTTTATAACATTGAAAGCACTCAGTTACACTACATGTAGAAACGAAAGAGTACAAAGAAAACAAGCAGAATATAGCATATGCAAAATATACGGTTTCTAGCAGGACACATGAAGAAAATATCTCGTCAAAAAATTGACACAATACACGCATACAGAATTCATCAGATATTAAACACAGGAATTCTACCAGAACACATATATTTGAAAACACGTTATGAAAAATACACGATTTCTTGCGTACACAGCTGAATATTAAGTGAAGTTTCGGTGATTTATCGTCAGATAAAGTTAACTTTTCTGCAGTCCGCTTTGGTGTGGACGGTTCCCAGCAGTGAGGCAAAAAAACATTCCCTTTTGAATGCTTAAAACTTTGCCGGAATAGCGCCATCGGATGGCCGCGGGGTTCATAACCAAATAGATGGATGTTTGATTTCAGTCACGGGAAACGTTTTTGCCTTGCGGCGCTGGCGCAAAGTTGGCTCTAGAGCAATGCGTATTGCTTTGCTGTGTGCGGGACGCCATCGCTGAAGCATAAAAATTTCCCCTTAAAAATGTTACAATATAGATTGATTGATTGATTGATTGATTGATTGATTGATTGATTGATTGATTGATTGATTGATTGATTGATTGATTGATTGATTGATTGATTGATTGATTGATTGATTGTAAGGTTTAATGCGCCGCCGCAACCCAGGCGATGAGGCGCGCCGTACTGGAGTGCTTAGAATTATTTATTGCCACCTGTGGATCTTTAACGGGGGCCGAATTCTCGTACACACGGGCGTTTTTTGCTTTTAGCCTCCATCACTGAGCCACCACGGCGGGTGGCTCGGTGATATCCCCGTTGTTTAGCGCAAAGAAAACTGTAGGTGCATTTCAGGCAAAATATAATTAATTGGCGGCGCCTTGTTCATTTCGATAGGAACACTCGTTGTGGTTGGTTTTTACGATAGTAAGCGAAAACAAGAGGTAGTGCAACGCCGGCACGTCCGGGAGGAAAAGCAAGCACAAAAAGAACTGAACTCCCTCTGGCGCAGTTTCATGCAGGGGGCGCCCGAGCACTGCGAAAGCGGGAAATTTGAATTACATTGGGTGGTAGCAGTGATCGGATAACGGCGCTGCAGCCCATTATGGCGAATCAATGCGCTGCACTTCCCACTGCTTTCAGATTGGCTGGACGGCTTTAATGTTTTTGTTGTTTCACGTTTCGGCGGAGAAAGCACCAGCCGGAGGCTTTGTTCTTTTTGTGCTTGCTTTTATCTCAAACGATATGAAGAATTTCTGTGTCATTTTAAAACGTTGTTTTTCTTGCAGTCATAAAGACCCACCCATTGTGCCTTCTCAACTGAAAGATTGTTTCCACGGACGATTATATACTTACAATGGGTCTCAAACGTGCCTGAGGTATTTTTCGTAGTCAACATTTGATCGGAAGACTGAATCAAAGTGCAATATGCGGGCATACGAAAATGTTACGGTTTCAGTATCCGAAGAAAGAGTGTCGCTTTTAAAACACACACTTAAAGGACGTCCTCACCACAGTGGTGTGCACAGTCGAGTGGTGCTTAATTATAAGAAGTGACTTTTACCCTCCGCGCATCTTTTGAGTGATCCCTTTTCTGGAAACATCTGATTAGATTACCATTATGTCTTAGCAAGATTGTCTTGGGTAATGTCCGCAAAACTACACCTTTCGGGTGTCAAAAAACATTGCCGGTGCGGTATGCGAAATATTAGGAATATGCGCGCTACGATTGAAGCAAGTCATCAGGGCGCCGCCGGTAATGCTACCAAAAGAAATTCATCTTAACGCACAGTTCCCGGCAATATCACTGACACGCTAACCATGTGCACAGCAAATATGTAATTAAACATTGTGCGAGAGGAAAGGAAGTGACACTCCCTTTTTTGTTGGTTTGTGGTTAAGTATTTTCATTTCTTATTTGCAGTACGGCGTTCACCTTCCTAGACCGAAAAAAGAATTATTGACAACATTTATTCCACGACGAATGCAATTTGCCGGCCTCACCGTACGTGGTTTCTTTTACGCAGGTGCCGTAAGGTAAGTGCCATATAACTACTACCTTTCAAGTGGCGCGCATGGTACTAAAATTCAAATAAGCAAGCTCCTGCCAAAGGGAAGTCCTTTACAGTCTCTGTGGCTTGGAATGCTTCCCAACTGCCAAATTCAATTTCCATTAGGGGACAGCGGTTGTTGGCGTGGTTTCTGGAGAGGTTTGCGAAATGGCACCACATGGGTAACGCGCGATAATTTAGCCTCACGTACGTGTCAGTGCCAAAACCTCGGGTGCGTTGCACAAGTCTTCCTCATAAAAAATTTCAGTGGCGTAGCTCAGCTACGTCAGGATATGCGTAGGGTGAACTAAGGTTCAGCTGGTTACTCTTGAGTTTCCTGGTTGTCTAGTATTACCTGATTATCATTCTTACTAACTACTGGAAAAAAAAATTTCCAATCCAATTCAATCAAAATCAAACCAACAAAATCCAGTCGCGCGGCGGCGGCTCCGACGCACCAGCAGTGTGCCGTGAAACGTCACTGCTCGTCGCTCAAGCGCAGCCCGGCTCTCCAGGAGCCACGCAAAACTGCTCAACCAGGCCAGTGTAGCTCACGCTACAAAAGCTCTATACAGGAGCGCCCTCGCGGAAATTTCGGTAAACAGCCACATCTCCGGAGCGACGTAGCAACATCCTACCTCGTGAAAAGCCGGCAGGTTCCCTCTGTGCCTCCCCCCCCCCCCCCCCGGAATGGTTGAATGGTTTGGTTAGGGCGGCGGGGCGACAAGGCGTATGCAGGCGGGTCGTCATCCAGGCCAATGTGGTATAATGCGCCGAACCTCCAAGGCTGCTTCCAACGAACTGATTCGCAGTGGCCTGGAGATGTCTGCATGCTTGTGTAAACAGCTTGAGACGCACGGGAGGATAATGTCACCTCAGAAAAAACGGTCCGTGTGCACCGTAATTAGGCCATCACGCAGGGCAAAGAAAGAGCAGTCTTTCTTTATGCTTGTAGTCTTAGCCAATCATAATGAATTTCTTTTTGATAGAAGAGATGTGTTTGGGAAAACGGGGGCTTAAATGGGCTTAAAACACGTAATACTACCACAACATAAAAAAACTCACAGAGAAACGCTCCATTTCTATATCTGTTGGAACTTGGACATGCAATGGTATATCAGGTAACACCCCTTCATTGCCAACGCATCCAGACATGAGGCAGTACTAATTAGTGGTCTGTCCAGGAAAAAAATTACACCATCTTCCCGTAAAGTGCATACTACCCTGAGTAGTATGCAAAGCAGCCATGGGGTCGATTCAAGTGCCCATTAGTTTTCAGTTCGTCGTTTCCGTTAGGTTGAGGTTCGTAGCTACCCTTATATATACAATTTGGTACCCATGGTAACTACCACACTTTTCACTTACCGGAGCTACGAACTGGGAACTTGCATTGAGCCCATGGCTGTTTCGCATACTACTCAGGGTTCCCCTACGGGAAGATGGTGTAATTTTATTAGATGCGACAGGGCTATGTCCCTCCTTTGTCGTTGTTGCGCCATCCACACCCACACTGCGCATGCTCGGCTTGCTGAACGCCCGGTGGAGTCTTACCCTTTAATGGCTCCTCGAGCGACAGTGTTACCGGTGTCTTCCTGGGCCAGCGCGAGATGAGCCGAACATGCGCAGTGGGGGTGTGGACGGCGCCACAAGAAGGGAGGGACATCACCCCTACCATGAGATGCTGGAGCGACAGTGTTGCCGGTGTCTTCCTGGACCGGCACGAGACGAGCACGCTTCCCCTAAAGGGCTTCTGGAGCGGCAGTGTTGCCGGTGTCTTCCTGGGCCGGCGGATGGATGGATGACGGACGACAGACGAAAGAGCCGAGAGCAAGAGATGCTTTGCATCTAAAATATCGTATCGGCTAGGAACACATCCGTAACAATTTTTAGGTTTACCGAAGATACAGAACTTCTCTCATCTGAAGCACAACTCACCGGGTCCGGGGCGCTAGCTTCAGGAAACGGAGATATTAGCTATAATGAGAGAGCTAGTGCATTCAGTATTGTAATAATGATGATTGGCTCTGACACAGCAGGGGTTAAGACTTCTATCAGCGCAAGTGTTAAGCATGTGGCAGGGCCGAAAGTATGAGCATGGAGTGTCCCATAAGGGTGTGCTCATTGCGTGCAGGTACATATCACAGCTGGAGATGTTTCCGGTGGTCAAAAGATTGAAAAAAAATGCGCAGTTGTTCGCTGCACATAAAAATATTCATGTAAAAATACATTCAATCATATGCGACAACTGGTTCGCAGTGCTTTAAAACGACGACGGTCAGAGGGTATTACGCATGGTTTACACATAGGCCGCAGCCGTAGGATGATGCAATCAGTAACCGTGCGCACACTACGCAGAATATACAGCTACTATACAACGATTTACGAACCTGAATCCACCTCTTTCAAGCAATAAAGCAATAATACTTTATTGCAGCTTTTTGTTACCTGAGTCACAAAAACCGGCGATCAGACGACCAGCAGGTACAATAGCGGCGTAATATAACAGATAGCCTTGATATGTTTTACTAACATAAGAGCATTTCCACGAATACCATCGGGTTCAGGTTTAGCAAAAGAAGCGTATGAAACACTTTTCTAAAGTCGGAAAAGACACTCAATGTTAGCAGCCATAAGCAATTCAAGACAAGTAAGGGGTATTTGGTTGGTTCATTTTCTATGAGGCCACACTGACAGTCGTTGGTTAGAGAATGTTTTCGAAAAAAATTGAGATGGCAATAAATGATTCAGTATAAGGCTTTCGAAAAACTCGGAAGATGGATATTGCCCTCTAATTTCCTGGGTTAGTTTTGCCACGTATTTGCGTATTACATATCCTCTCGCCAAGTGCATAATCGAGGGAAGCTTTCTGGCAGTATGCGAGTTTTTATATATAGGCGTAAAAGGGGCTTTATTATGGGTAGTCCATGCTTTTGCACATGGTTGTACCGATATCTGCAGTAAGGTCTTCTGTAATAATTGAATAAAGATTTTCTGATAAAGTTATTTCGCGTTCAAAGCTACCAAAAAATCGGTCAGACTGCCTGGGGTGCGCGATAAACAACCGCGAGAACATTGGGGGGTGATTGTACTGTAAGTAGTTCTATGACGTTATTTCTCGGGCTGTTCATAGATAACATATCGTAAGTAATCTTTCGTTTACTGCCATGGCGACCCCTCTGCCCCGTTCGTGAGGCCAGTTGACCGAATGTGCTGTGTAATCCACCATCCGAACGACTTCCCCATCAAAGCGATACCCAGTTTAAGTCATAGAGATGATATAAAAAACTAAGCTATCAAAAATATGCAAAAAGCGGTCACCTTTCTTCACGACATACTGGCTGTTAGAAAATTAGGTGGCCTTGCACTGTGTGGAGCATGATAACTTGCAAATCTAAAATCATTCTGAATGTCACACAAAAACACGTTCCTTTGTAATCAGCGTATGAACCTATGCCCTTGCAGATTCATCATCAACTTCATCATCACCTGTCTATCTACGCCCACTGCAGAGCAAAGGCCTCCCCCATTAATCTCCAATTATCCCGGTCCCATGCTTACTGCGAACAATTTATCCTCGCAAACTTCTTGCTATCATCTGCCCATCTAACTTTCTAACTGCCAGTCTAACTAAACTGGCGTATTACCTGAATTTAACTTGGAAACGCACGACCTTCAAGCTTGCGGACCAAAATGTGCTGTCCGTTTCCCGACTACGTCGTAGGAATTTTACTGTCTTTCTGTGTAGCACTCCAACCCGTTCCCCTCGACCACTGAGAGCAGCGGCTAGGTTTCATGGGACAGTTTCACGTCCACGCTTTAAACTTCCGCCGGCACAACGGGTATATCATCGGTGAAGACGTGAAACCCATAGCTGTGCCTGCACGCCTGCGAACTCTCAACTCTGATCCACGCCTGCACTCGTGCAACCAGAAATATTATGGTGGGTGTTAAACGTTATCAGGCAATAATTTAATAAACGTCATGATATCCTGCGCCCAAACGAACTTGTATAGTTAATTGATTTTTGGGCTCTAACACAGTGACGCTCCCCTTATTTACTCGTTTATTTTTTTATATTGTTTTCAAATTATTGAATAATTATTTATTCATATCATATTTTTATCCACATCGCCATTACTGGAATTAGAGGGGAGAGGTAAATGCAGGAAAATTACAATGAAATCAAAAACAGAGTAACAACGTACACTTTACCCTAACACATGCGCACACACACTTTCACGAAACCTTCTGAAACACTTCATTATCAACAATGCTGACAGTTGCAGAAGGCAGGGCGTTCTACTCCCGGATAGTCTTGGGAAAGAGAGGTAACCTAAAGAACTCAGTTTTGCTCCGATATTCGCGTACTTTATGGTTGTGGTCGAGTCACTGCGAAATGTACTGTGGTGAAAGTATGTACTTCTCGCGGTGTATCCTAACTTGACTGTAGTAAACGTTATGAACTAACCTAAACCGCAACTTTTCCTTCTGATTTCTACCAATTTTCACCCCAAGGACTCTTATAACTTCATCATACATTGAGACTCGTGTAATTTCCAGAAACTTGACGAGCTGCTAGCTTCTGTACTTTTTCTAATTTTGTTTTATGCCTTGCTCTTAGCATGTACCGCACAGTGCCTTATATTTGTTTTACTTTATATTATCTCCCTTCTTTGTGTAAATAGCGTAGGCGAAGAAAGGGAGAAAGGAAGGTCAGGGCACGTGTGGGGCGCTCAGAAAAAAATCGAATGGTGTCCTGACCCCGACCCCGCTCCCACTGCGTGCATGCAAAAATCGGATAGCGGTTATGTGGGCATGTTTAGAAGTGACAGCAGCCGTCTAAAATATCACTCTGGAAGTCCGTCATGCTGAACAAAAAATTTTTGGGCGTGTAGGTGTTCCAAGCGCGTAAGGTGCTGTTCATACGGGAGGAATTCACAGCTACTCGACGAACTGGAAATTGAGGCTGCCCCGGCGGTTGTGGCAGCTTCGAGAGTGCATTTCTCTTTTCGCGCCCATTCGCACTTCTGTTTTAGCCGACGCTTCTTTATTTCCCGCTGTTCTTCCCCCGAGAAAACGACATGCGTCCGTACCATAACGACTCGTGTGAGGACTAAAGCTTTATTTTAGCTGACAAATATGTGGCTGTCCGCTTCGCTGTCTCATCGTACGCATCTTTTTCTCTGTAGCACAGCGACCCAAACCAAACCGATCGACGACTGAGGGCAACTGGCAGGTGGCACTTATTCGTCAGACTTCTTGTTTAACTATTTCACCAGCACAACGGTCACCAGAAGCGGGGCGAAATGTAGCTGTGCGTTCCCGCCCCATCCTTCCACCCCGGCCCGTTCACCCACAACCGGCAACCGGTAATACGCGCATGTTTGGAAGTAAAATCCGCCTTCGAAAATGTCGTTCTGAAGGCTCTTCAGGCTGAAAAAGAAATGTTTGCTCCCTTCGGCGTTCCAAGTGTGCTAACGTGCTGTTCATCACGGAGGAATTCACAGCTACTCGACGAGCTGGAACTCGAGGCGGCCGCGGTGGTCGCGGCAGCAGCTTTCCGTTTGTGCGTGTATTCGCGATTTTGTTGATTTTCATCTCATCATCTCATCTCATAAGGGCGCTACCGCCGCTATCAGACGTTTGCTCAACTAGTGAAAGAGGGATGGGTGGTCGCGAGGGGTATAACATTTGTTATTTAGGGAGTCTGTGGAGGCGAGAATGAGCAGCTGAGTTGCTCAGAGTAACGCTCCTTCAACAGAATGAAAACTGCGGGAGGTGGGTCAGACATATGCTGCTTTGCTGTAAGAAACTGCGAATTTCATGAGACTGCTCCCCGTTCTGGCCTGTTGGCTCATTTTAATTCCCGACGTGAGTAGTGACGAGAGAAGCAACGGCTCCACTGGGTCCAAATTACCCCGATTCGCTTTATTCCATAACGTAAATCGCCGCCATGCGCTGGATGCCAGCGGTACGACCAAACAGGCTTTCATCGCGAGTACGAAAGAGAAAAATTGGCCGCGTATATGCTCCTTTCGTTGCAAAGGTCGAATTAAGACGCTAGCTTTTATCGACATTTGCCATATAAATGCCTCCTTCCGCTTTCCCACTCACCTGTCATGTTGCTCTTGCGTCGCACTCCTCCGAAGGTACACTCGCGGAGGATTTCCTTAAATCATTTTAAATTTACGGCGTTCCACTGCTCCAGGCCGGGTGCCTCGATGCCAGCACTGCCGTACGGCGGAGACGCGCGTGAATGGAGGCGGCTGACTAGAAGGTTTATAGAACCGAGTGGCCGTGCTCCACGTGCGTTCCAGGCAGAACGAGGCACCTATCTAGTGGAACCTTTCGTAACTGTTGCCTCTTGATTTCTTATAACCCCGTCGAAGCTATAGTGGCACGGGCGATAGAGGCGACGGTGGAGTGAATTTTTTGTGTAGGGGATGAAGTATTTATTTCGCAAAAAACAAGCACTTATGATATTCATATAACAGAACACTGCAATTATCACATATGTATTAATTTGTAGTGTCATATTTGTGTAACGTCTTGTTCTTCTTGAACAATGTTGACAAGTGTGAACATTACAGCGGACTGAGACTGGAAGAGTTGGCTGTAACAATAGGAGATTATTGCGCAGGCCTTGTTTTAGTTTGTATGGGTGGCTGAATTGAGTCACAGACAGACAGACAGTCAATCATTCATACCTGCTTGCCATATTTCAGGCAGATGAATTTCCCTCTGAATTTGTTGAGCTTCTCCGAGAATTGTATCATTATTTATCCAGTGACCTGGCCATTATTGGTGTGGTGCAGGGTAAAATTGCAATTTATAGAGGTGTCAGACAAGGATGTTCCTTGCCGCCGCTTGTTTTTGTCTTGTGTCTAGACACCTTCATTAGAAAAATTGTCGATAACCCCTAAATTAGCTCTCTCCCCTTGCCCGGACAAGGCTCGGTTAATGTGTCTGCATACGCAGATGACGTCAGTATTTTTATCCGGGACACTGATAGCCTCAAGGCTTTTTTAGGGGACTTCGAGTCTTATGCTCGACTTTCAGATGCCGAGTTAAATGTCACAAAAAGGGCTGTCCTTCCGCTGGGAAAGGCTACACTCACCCCCATTAACAACTTAAAAACAGATCGAGACCTGAAGACTCTCGGCGTCAAATTTACTGAAGAAGGTGTTTCTCCAGACATGTGGCCCGTAGTTAGTTGATGATATTCAAAAGAATGTTGCCCGGGCTAGATCTTTCAACTTCTCTTTTTCGGAGAAATCGTATCTGATTAAATGCGTTTTTCTTGCTGAATTTTTTCTCTACAGGATTATGCTGCCTCCCAATCCTGTTACGCACAAACAGACCCGCGACATTTTTTTTCTTTCGCTCAGGTCTCTCCTCAAATCCACGCAATAATCTTTCGCCTTTTGGGATGGAAGCACGGAGCGTTTAACGAGAGATGCCCTGCGCCTCCCACGCCGCTCTGGTGGTTATGGACTCCCTTGCATCGACCTCATCAGCCAGTTGTTGGCCCTTAGAGTCGTCTCCACTTCTCAGAGACATAGAAGCTTCGGGCTGGCCTTTGATCCTATACGTTCTCGGTCCTTCTAAACGGGTTCTTTGTCCAACTATGGCCAGAAACTTGCACCCCAGTGCTGCTATCCCATCAAGACTGTTCAAGCTCGTACTTAATTTAGCTAAAGAAATTCGTGCACTGGATGCTGATCTCAATTTTGTGAATGAACAACCTGCCAGGCTGTGCGAAAAAATAGTTACTGCGAAGTCAAGCAGACATGTGGGTCCACCAGATTTCTCCTGGTTACAGCTGACCTCAGGTAGGCTGCCAGAGGACGCCAAAAACATCCAGTGGCAGACAGGGACAAAATGCAGATTATTTCGCTAGGGAGTAACACCGAACTCTTCCTGCCCCAACTGCCTTTCACCAGAACCCACCGCTCACACTTTCTCAAGCTGCACTGTTGCACGTTGTTTTTGGTGCATCATACACCATGCCACTCAAAGTTTGGGGCTTGCACGGTATCAACTGAGAGAACAGTGCCCTGGTACTCCCCTAGGCAAACTATTCGTAGTGATTCGCAATTATATACTATGGCGTAATCGCTGCAGGGCCATAGCACCGAATCGCAGGCTACGTATGCAGTGGCCCTTGCTTTCCTTCTTCAAGGAACTCCTCCTGACCTCTTTGGAAGGCGAGTTCGCCTTTTTGGGTGAGGAAGAGTTTCTGCGACATTGGTCTACCCGGTTTATTGAGGTTTCTAACAAAAGGATTATTATTCATGCCAGTTTTTCAGATCTGTGTCCTTAGGGATTTTCGTTGTAACAATTGATTTTGTTGTTAGAAGTGTGTGTTAGTGCGGTACAGTACCAGTTGGGACATAAAATCAATCCTGTTCTGTATATTGCTGCATTCTTGAAGCGAATGTTTTTGTATCACTGTTTACCTGGCATGTTAATCTTTCGGTTATAGGCAACTCAAAATTGTTGGTATGTTGATCTTTTGTCTACAATCAAGTTGAAGCTATTTATGGATTTCTGTATGTGTCTGTAACTGGCTGCCTTCGCGCTCTATTAGTTTTGTAGAAACAGGCGCTGCACTTGTTTAATTATTTGTGGTTGTTACAATGTATCTTAATACCAGGCCTTTTTGATAATAAATTTATCCTTTCAAGACAGACAGACAGACAGACCAAAATGTCTGGGTTTAAGTAGCCCAGGAAAGACTATCCCATTAAGAAACGAAATATGTAGAAAAAGACAGGGTGTTTATGATTGATTAGGAAGGAACTACCCGCACTGGCCGGGCCAGGGAAGAGGTGTGAAGGGCGGACGACACAACGAATGAATTGAGGGCCCGGGCGCATTTTTACCACCGCTTTCTTTTGGTTACGCAAACCAAATTGCTGGTGCGCGATCTCCCTGGATCGTATTCTCCCTGTGTTCCAGAGGGCGTTGTCCAACTTGGTGAGGATTTTGCCGCGTTCGGCAACGCAGGATTGTTTTGCTTATTTTCATTTGCAGTCTTCATTCGAAAACTTTTTTCCTTCGAAAACGTTTTTCTTTCTGTTTCTGTTTGGTTAGAATATCGATATTCGGCGAGTATATTGTGCCTAGATATAGGTATAAAACCAGGACTCAAGGAACAAAGTGGGCACATACACTGCAGCTCTCGAATTGTTTTGGGACCAGGCCTATATTTAATCGTTTTAAGAGCACAAAGATGAGCTGTAGACGTCGTAGACGACCTTTGGCTAATGATTTGCTTGTTCCAGTAGGTCCTTTAGCAGATACCATATGGGTACCAAGAAGTCCTGGGAGCAACTGTTGGTACCAAATGCACCCATTATGGTTCCAACTGCAGCCCTGATGGTGCCAACTGCAGCCTTGTTGGTCCCAACAGCAGCCCAGGTGGTCCCAACTGAAGCCTTTCTGGTCCCAATAGCAGCCCAGTTTGGACCAACTGGAGCCTTGCTGGTCCCAACTGAAGCCCTGTTGGGGCCAAGAGTGGCCTAGCTGGGGCCAGCAGCACCCTATCTGGGACCACCAGCGGCCCAGCTGGGACAAGCAGAAACCAGAAGTTGCACGCTGGGACCAGCAGCAACCCAGTTGGGACCAGCAGAAGCCAGCAGCGGCCCAGCTGGGACCAGCAGAAACCAGCAGAGACCAGCTAAAACCAGTTCAAATATTTTCTCTTGGGTTTCCATCGTCATTATTGTCAGTGTTTCGCATTGCACAATAAGGTTCAGGTAGCAGCAGCTGAATTTATGGCAGCAGTGTCATGTCGAAACTGGTTTGAGAGTTCTGAGACGAAACACAGTGTGGCCGTTCTGGTCGCTCGTCGCTTCTGGGCGTAGTTCTCAGGACGCTCCGCATCTCTTATGGCTGCCACGCTTTCTGGCCTTAAATATCTATTCTATTCACGCAAATTCTATGAACGTTATTTGGGTATGTGTATTCATCAAGTACAATGAACGCGTACCAATTTTATACCCAGTGATCATGCAATTTTGTCCGTTTGCTCCACAGTATAAGGCTACAAGCGATCGCTGATGTCACTCGTGATAAAATAGGTTACGGCGTGGATGCAGTGGCTCACAGAGGACTGCCACCACCATATCGTTTGTTCGGCAATGGCGCTGACTGGAGCCCCCAGTAGCAACAAAACGAAGGGCGGATGTCACTTGTCCCTCGATGCTGAGCCCTCGCTGCCCTCCGCCATGTTCGTGATGCAGCTCGTCACATATTCACCGCACAGTCCTCTTTGGAAAGTCGAAATGCCGGCGGAATGCTTCTGCAGTCCTCTCGAAAAGGTCAGTAGAGACACTATTCTCGACTGCACAAATTCCAAGAGAAACTGGGAATTTGCCGAAAGTTCTTTCTGTTTCGCTTACAATTTTAAAAACGGGCTTCCGGTTGACAAAGTCGTTGTTCGTGCCTTCGTCATATTGACGTTTTATGATGTTTACGGGCACCACTTCTAAATTTGCCTTATTTCTCCTTACTGAAAGCGTATAATTCTTGGCCGGCAGTGAAAAACAACAATGAATGCACCGGGCATGACAACGTAGGCCTGTCTTTGCTGTTCCACGACAATACTGCTTGTAATACACGCCCTTTCTGCGATTGGCTGAGAAGGCGTGACGTAATTTACACAGTTGGCTAGAGCTATCACGTCACACATTGGCAACTTAGCCTGCGCAAAAGTGACGTAATGTTACGTAACACCTTGAAAATGGCGGCAGCTTTTGCTCTCAAATAGGGAAACAAATTCTCCGCATTTCCCCGAGGGGAAGAATGTGAAAGTGCGAATGCACGAGTTGAATTTGCGCGGTTCGGTAATGTTCGCGAAAGAGAGATCACACACACACACACACACACAACTACAAAGAAAGAAAGATGCATTTATTCACAGACACCTATTTGTGTTGTCGTTGTACTTGATTGCTAGAGCGGATCTCAGCTTTGAAATTTCGTGTCAGTACTCCTTTAAGCGGGTGCATTAGCCCTTATCACGCCCGATTCCTGGCCAATCCCCCACGTGGGTATGTGCCATGTCAGCGGCCAGGCAGCACGCGCCCATCTCCCCCCGTTGCCAAGGAAGACGAGGAGATTCCTGGCCAATCCCCCACGTTGGTATGCTATGCGGACATCGCCGGTGGACGCAGGTTCAGGGTCGCTTAAGAAGTGCATTAGCACTTAAAATATTTCACCGATCTTTGGCACCGCATAATGTCAGTAAATTTGCAGCAGGCGCAGTCTCGCATGACCACGGCTTAAAGTATGTTTTGTACCTAAACAAATTATAGTTTTGACTTCCAAGTTAGCGATCACGGAGCATACAAATAACGTGCAGTATTTTGCTCTTATATTTGGCAATAAAATATAAATATATTAGTTTGGCATAACCGCAACATAAGACGGCAGTGAGTGAGTGAGCGAAGACTTTATTAAAATAGCCTGCTTTATTATTAAAGACTGTATTATTAATAAATACTAAAGTCTTTATTGTTAAAGACTTTATTATTTAGCGCCGTGACGTGGCCCTATGTCTTCCCGGCTAGGCTGTTTACTAGGCCGCTCCCTCGCTACTCGTGTCGAGGTCATCCAGCCTGCCCGCGCTGGGCGGCCGGGCCCTCTCGGCTTTCGCTCGGGCGCTGCTGTTCAAGTGCCGCCAGGATCAGCTGGACGGCCTTGTCATTGCTGCTGTACGTCCTTGTCATTGCTGTACAAGCCTCTCCATGACAAAGAGAACCAAATACACTGTACTTGTCCACACTCGTCCTAATGATCTGCTTGGTCACATAATCGAACTTAAGAGAAAAATAACAAATAAGAGTGACTCTTCTGTTAATTACAGCACCGAGTGAAGTTGAGCTCTGTGAATGAGTGAATCGGCAACATCGGTACGCTCCGCGATAATCCGGCGTAGCGCCTCGGTGCTCTTACGTTTCATACAAGCGATGGCCACGGCCGTATTTTTGTGTGATCACGCAAGAAACTTGTAACATAGCAGCAGACGATAGCTTTGCGGCGGTGGCGGCCGAGAAGGTGACAACGCAACAAAGCTTGCATTGAAGTAGAGAGCTGAACTATATTACTAAAAGCGAGTGAAAGAAATAAATAGATACGGTAAAAAGGATTGTGTGATGTTCCTTAGCTCAACATCCCCCTTTCGGTCGCTTTTGGATCAACGTTCCGCAATCGCCTTGGGGTGTTGGCGCCAACTTGTACCTGCAGAAATGTGTTTCCCTTGCCAACTTCAGCTACCGTATAAATGTTTACAATAAATGTCAAGGGTTTTTTATATTTTTTGCGGGCAATATTTGATACTTTACTTACGATCTTTATAAGCGAAGCTCCAAATTACACTGCTTGTCGTCAGTGCTATACGCGCATCGCGTCACTTATTGCTTTCGTTGTGCTTACGGAAAAACTTCGCGAATTGCCTGGGAATTTGTGCAGTCGAGAATATGAACCCCTTACTTGTTACCCACCGGTTGCACCAGCGAGCCAGCAATCAGGCGAGAACCGGTGCATTAATGCATAAAGTGACAAAGTCCTTTGCTCTGGGAACCGCTCTTCACGCCGTACATCTGCCGTGCTTGCGTTCCGTCACATTCAGCTGCTCGCTTTTAACCAATCGTGCCACTTAAAAAACGGATACTTTTAAACAGAAAGAAAGCGAAAAGAGCTCAGAATTACACCCGAGGTGGCTACTGCGCTCGGGTCTGCTCCACCTAGCTTAACATTGCACAACCGAAATGAACCTGGTAGAAACAATGAAAATAGTAATAAGCCACCGGGTGGTAGACCTCGTACAATTGTCCACCTTGGTTTTATTTCCAGCTCCCCACGTGGGGTTCCAAAAGCGGACCTTCCTGGTGTAAGCAGCCCTGTAGGACGGCGGGCTGCCGGGGCGCAGTTTGTTAGGAGACGGCCGGTCCGTATCTCTACTAACATGGAAGCACTACGCCGCCAGGAATTCCTGTGTCGACTAGGCTTGTGCGCCATAAGAAAATGCTATTCGCCACTTTCCCCTATAAGCACACGTCATCGTTATGTAATATGATCTCAAAGCGAGATAGCTACGTTCATGCCAGTATTGATTTAAAAACAAGGGCTTGCTTTCTCTTGATAATGACCGTGATGTTTATTCATTTCAGCAAAATTGCTCCGGTACTCGAGGTGTTTTATCGGGCTTTTATGGACCTCTACTATGCAGGGTCAACTATAGAGGGAACGAATGTGATGTTTAATTTCAGTGGAGTGGGATTGGGCAATGCAGACAAAGTTTCCACGGAAGCAACGATAACTGTGCCCGGATACTACACTGTAGCCGTTCGCTTCGAGGGAGAAACGCACCTTACGGTAAGTGTCGAAGGCAACGGATTTTTGTGCTGCCACTTGCGCCGACAGATGGTTATTATCGTAATGTCTGAAGCTTGGCATTCATATTTTAAACGGGTTGCGGTCGCGTCCAAAAACCTATAACTACACAGAAAATAAACGAAAAATACTAATTAACGATTCAGCATTAGGCCATTTTTTGAGTACTCCACTTTGCGTACCACGAACTGTAAAAGAGTTCAGTGTGTATGCTTTTTACGCTGTGTACGAATTAAAAATATTTTCACGTCACAAAGCCGAGTACAGATGGTAGGGGGTTTTAATGATTGAAGAGGGGCGATCAGAACAGCCCGCAGCCGGAGGCCAGAAGAGAGAAGAAGAAGAACACGGAGCAACCAGGCCGATCCCCTCGATCATAAAGCGGTGCAGCCGCTTGGCGTCGGCCGCAGCTTCCTAAAAGCCTGAGCCCCCGAATACCATGTCATCGTGGCAATATAAAAGCATTAACGATCTATTCCATTCAGTTTCCCTCGTCCCCACCCTTTTGTACCGCAGAGCAAACTCTTGCAACAAAGAAGCACGACATGGGTCTGCCAGGACTGAAATAACGCATTCGACCTGTTTTGATATAGCTTGTTTTATCCACCGGTTACTGCCAGGAGCCGACCAGCCTTTGTTAAACGTTCATGGATGGAAAAGCGACAGAAAAACTTTGACCAAGTTTTAGCAAAACCATTTCAGATTCGAGGGAGTGGCGTGCGATTTCTGTTTACAGGAGGACGTTATTTGTGTTTGCATCAAAAATGGGTGGCCAAACCTGCGTCCTACATGCGTTTCCAAGAGGGTAGGTGCATGGCAGAAATTCGCTTGTCCGTCAATGTCACTCTTACCAGAAAAGCAAATGCTGAAATGGAGTCATCATAGCGCCTCCATAATTTATTATCAGCCGTCTTATAGTGCCCTGAAAAATATCTTTCTAGCAGTGTGTTTGCGTGCAGTAGTGAAGCAGACATCAGAATGGCTTGCTGAATTGCAATTCGTTGGGATATATCGGGTCTGAGGGGTGTTTTAATAACCCCCCCCCCCCCTGGAGCACCTTCTCCTTTCAAGGCGAGGGTAAGTAGCGATACCGCATACCCCGAGCTCCCACACTCGCGCTGTGGCCACCGTAGAAAGTTTTTAGGTGAAGGGTAGAACTCTCGAACTAAGCCGACGGAGCCTTGGTCAAGCACCGACCGATGGGCTCCTTCTCTGTCCACCAGCGTGGAGCTCCGGGATTTCACTATCCATCAGGGTATTTCAGTGAAGAAATTATATCAGTCGCCCTCCTTATGCATACTGCGTGACAATACCTTAACCCCCCTCCCCCCAAACCAAACAATCGTGTCCTGGAAAGGGCCTGCACCGAATTAGTAGCATTTTCACCATTTTTGCCTATTATTTAAGAGCCGGAGCCACTTCCCAAATTTTCTCCTAATGCATCCCGTGGATAAATATGCACCAATCACCAGTACATCAGTATCCTTAGCAGCTAACTTCATCGGTAGGGTGGTTAGCCTAAACCGCAAGGCAAAGAAGTATTCATACGGTGAGGTGCTCGTTCAAGTATATACGAGCAAACACTCAAATAAACGTATGAGGCGGACTGGCCTGCACGACGTCGAGATATCTGCCACGCCTCACCACAGCCTAAAGAGCTTGCCAGGGGTCCTCCTGAAAATGAACCTGAGAAAAAAAAACCGAGGCTGACCTTCTTGAGGGCATGGACGACGAGGGCGTAAATTTTGTAAAAAGAATGATCATCCTATGCGATGGCAAAAAACCCATTTGTATACCTGAATTTAAACCGGAGCATGCTTCCCCAATCAGTAATGGCATGATTTAAATATTTTAATTACTAATGAGTGACCGTACGGCACACATCCGAAAACCACACAGCTGCTCCAAACGTCAGTGTTACGGGGATGATACCAACACCTGCTGCGCACGGTTAACGTGCCCCGAGAAAGCACCACATGCCACCCGTCTGAAAATTGTAAGGGAAAGGAACTGAAGTTTAAAAACTACGAACCGTCCGTCCAACGCAGCGAATTCCCGATCATGTAAGATTTCAAAGGAGAATAGGATATAATAAACCTCAAGATCATGCAGGACCCAATTACGTGGAAAGAAAAAAAACAAGAAATTTCTCCAGGATATGCCGAAGCGGCTCGCTGAAGGCAGGGTGGCGTCAAGTATCGCTGGCGTACAGTGCAGCGATGCTTACTCGGTCCCACCCCTGTCCTCCGCCCACCTGCCCTCGGTAGGCGACAACTTCGCCGCACTCACTGCGTTTTCTGCAGCAACACTGGAAATGAAAACCACTTGAGGTGATGCCATGTCTCGTGCGGGTCATTCCATATCCTCATCTCTTTCTGCTGGTGCGGTGGATGGACACAAGAGGATCGGCTCCCTCCACTACGCCAGCCATGCCGCGTTCTGCGCCCCCCCCCCTTCCCGCACGCGGCCGGAAAATTCAGCAACCCGATCTGAGCGCCCCCGGAACTGCCCGTCTCATTACTGCTGATGGGCTGTCTGCGAGGAAATGTGCATGACACCGTCCCAGTTTCACCATATTGCCAAGAGAGCGGCGTCTTTCAGTGGACGGTGCGAAAGAAATTACAGGGGTAATAAGTCCACCACGTAAAAAAACAACGAAACCGAATCACACATACACAAAAAATCACCCAAACTAAGGACACAATACATAGGATAAAGGAATTTTGATGATCGGTATAAGTACTGTAAGAACAACATATGACTGGATAGTGTCAGGAGGAATAAGAGAGTTTCATATATAAGACCGCAAGGGGCGCAGACTCACAAATGGTTGTATGTGCAGCCCTCAATGGCCCGCTCCTGTCGTTTCACGGCGTGCCGTCCCTTGCTGTAACTGGACGAAAGAAGGGGACACAGAAGACGAACTATACAAGGGCAAAGAAAGTGGAAGAGGAAAGTATGGTTAAAATGTAAGATGAATGGGTAGAGCGGTACGCCGAGACGGCGCAAGACATTTTCTCCCGCGGCGAGGCGCTGCGAGACCCAAGAGGCCTGCGAAGGTAGAGCGTACAGGGAAGCGGGGAATGAAATCATGTCGAAAGGCGCGAAATAGAATGCCCCGCCGACGCGGTACGAGAAGACAAGCGAGAATATTCCGTGCCTACCAGCGTTAGCTGATGCGGTGCTCACTTATCGCAACACAGCATTTATGCGCTGTCACCAATATGGCTGCTATTCGCCCTGCGCAGAAATTGTGCAGTTGGGAGTATTGGAGCCGCCAGCAAAATTTGTATTCAGGAAACAAGTATTTCACATGAGAGGCACAATCTTCCCGCCAGCGAACAATCAAGGGAAGCGTGCTCCTCTCGTGCCGGCCCAGGAAGACACTGGCGACACTGTCGCTTCAGGAGCCTTCTTATGGTCGGCGCTATGTCCCTCCCTTGTTTTCGCGCCATCCACACCCCCACTGCGCATGCGCGTCTCTCCTCCATTCTCCTCTCCTCCAGCTGTATAAAGCAGGTGCGCGCGCTGCGCTGCGTTCAGTCTGCTCCGAGACACCACCTGCGCCGGTTCAGCTCGGGTGTGGATCCTACACGGAACCCCCATGCTTTGCATCACCACATAGTTCTCTTCGGGGAGATGGTGTAATTTTTTTCTGCGCTTATCCACGCTGAAGCAGCGCTGTCTCTTTCTTCTATAGGGGGATGGACGGACAACTTGCACACTTGTGGTTTCTGCACATGTACAAAGCTTCCATGATTTCCCGTTAGAGGATGTTCCAAACAACACCCTCGTCTGGTTGAACCGAGTGGGGGTGGTGGTGAAAACATTTATTGAACATTTGTTAGCCGAAGAGCAGGCTCTATGTGTGGGGTCCTCAGTCCAGGACTCCAATGGCGGACGCTATCCGGCGGGCCCGCTCGATCAGCCGTTGTTGGTCTTGCGGCGCAGTGCTGGACGGAGCAGCCTCCCAAGAGGAGAGTGTGGGGATTCGTATAGGGGTGAGCCCGTCTGGTGGACGTGGACACTCTCATACAGAGTGGTAGACGGTGGGAGTGGGGCTCTGGCAAGCCGGGCAGTTGCCAGCGTGTTGGGTGGGGTAGAAGAGGTGTTTGTGGTGTAAGTTTGGGAACGTGTGTGTCTGGAGCTGCCGCCATGACGTGGCGTCGGCGCGGGATAGGGAGTGGTGGGGTGGAGGTAGTGTTTTTCTTTCTGTGCGGTAGTAGGCGAGTGTGAGTGTATAGTTGAGAGGTTTGTGGGATGGGATGATGGAAGCTGATGTCTTGTAGCCCCCCTGGATCTGCCTGTCCGCTTCCTCTAACGCCCGGTGGGTCATTTCTCGGGCGAGCGCGTGTGCGTGCTCATTTCCAGGAAGGGAGGCATGGCCAGGGGTCCTGACGATACGAATGAAGGCAAGCTTCGATGGATCACAGTGTCGAAGAATGTTGTTTGCTTGGATGGAGAGGATTCCAGAAGAATATGCCCGGCAGGCGGCTTGCGAGTCTGTTATAATTGCCCAGGTGGCGTTTTCGTCAGCTTTCGCGGGTCGGGCGGTGGTGATGTGGGACACAGCCAATGCTATGGCTGTTTCCTCGGCCACCCTGATGGAATCGGTGCGTACATGCCAACCCCAACGATCGAATCGGTGCCATCGGGGGAAAAGCCTCTGTCAGGCTTCTAGCCTTTTGCTTTTCCCCCGGTCTTTCCGTCATTTCGCCCTGTATGCGGAAAGAAAAAAATAAACTTCAACTTCAACATTGCAAGTTGTTTGAGCATTGCCAGCAACTGCAGAGGCCACTGCCACTTTAGCGTTGGGGTTGGCTGGATAACAGGCTGCGTCGGTGTAAATCACATGTGGGTCCTGGCCGTACCGGTGGGCTAGCGCTCCGGCTCGGGCGCGGCGTCGGCACTGGTTGGTTTCCGCGTGCATGTTCGTGGGGAGCGGGGCAACTTGTACACGTGCACGAAGGACAGGGGCGAGAGCCACAGGGTTTGGTGAGAGAGGTGACGACGGCTCGGGGTATCCCAGGCTGGCGAGCACGTGACGACCGGTGCGGGTGGTGCTAAGGCGGATAAGCTGACCAGCTCGTTGTGCCTCAATAATTTCCTCTATCGTGTTTTGGACACCCAATTGAAGGAGACGTTGTGTAAAGTTTAGGAGGGAAGTCCCAGGGCTGCTTTGATTCCCGTCCGTAAGGCAGTGTTGAGGCGCTGGAGTTCAGAGCGCAGCAAATTGTGGAAGGGGACGTGGTAGGCAAGGCGGCTAATGAGTAAGGAATGAACTATGCGGAGGGTGTCTGCTTCCTTGAGGCTGGCGCGTCTGTTGGAGATGCGACGGATCATGTGCGCGAATGGCGTGATTTGGGTTTTGAGGAGGTGAACTGTGTGCGTGGCGCGGCCGTTAGACTGTAGATGGAGTCCTAGGACTCGGACTCGGGTAACGCACGGGATCAAATTACTGGTAAGGTTAACGGATATTTCGGGCTTGGTTACTGGCCGGATGCGGGGAGGCAACACAAGAAGACCGGACTTCTCCGCTGCGCAAGACAGGACCCCCAGAGAGGCATAGTTCAGAACTACATCTGCTGCCTCTTGCAGGGCATCCTGTATTTGGCCGTCCGATCCGCGTGTTGCCCACGTGGTCACATCGTCCGCATACAGCGCGTTGCGAAGCTCCGGAATTGCGTTGAGTAGAGGAGGCAGCTTAGCCATGGCCACATTGAAGAGTATCGGGGACAGAACTGAGCCCTGGGGCGTTCCTCTTCCAGTCAGTTGAAAGGGTGGTGAGCGCTGCTCACCTAACCCTATGGTGGCTGTCCTATCAGCCAGAAAGTGTCTGACGTAATTGTATGTGCGTTCTCCAGAATTTGATGATGCCAGATTGTCAAGAACGAGGTCGTGTGCGACGTTATCAAACGCACCCTTTAGGTCGAGTGTCAGGACGGCGCGTGTTTGGGCTCTGTTGGGATGATCCAGGATGTCGTGCTTGAGATGGAGGAGCACATCCTGTGTGGCCAGGTGGGAACGAGAACCGAACATTGTGTCGGGGAAAAAGTGGGTGGCTTCAAGATGTGGTTGCAGCCTAGCAAGAAAAATATGTTCGAGAAGCTTGCCCAGATACGAAGTAAGTGAGATGGGGCGGAGGTTGCCAAATGAAAGAGGTTTGCCCGGTTTCGGTATCAGGATGATGTCCGCGTGCTTCCATTCCTATTCCAAGCTTTTCACCCAAACAACAACAGCCGCGCATCGAATTCAAACGGATGGGGACTCCATTGTTCACCGCAGCCCGTATCGTGTCCCTTCCTCGGAAAGAGATAATTGAAGAAAATGTGGCAGACATGCTTAAACTCAACGTTATTCGCCGTCATCCAGTTCATGGTCCCCTCCAGTTGTATTTGTAGAAAAAAAGACGGCTCCGTGAGATTTTGCGTGGACTATCGGGCATTAAACAAAATTACCCGCAAAGATGTGTATCCCATTCCACGAATAGGTGACGCACTCGACTGCTTACAAGGAGCCGAATACTTTTCCAGCCGGGACTTTCGTTCAAGCTATTGGCAAATTCCCATGCATGAGTCCGACAAGGAGAAGACAGCATTTGCCACTCCCGACGGTCTGTATGAATTTAATGCCATGCCGTTCGGGCTCTGCAATGCTCCCGTCACTTTTGAGTGGATGATGATACTGTGCTCCGAGGACTCAAATGGAAAATTTGCTTTTGTTATCTTGACGACATCGTTGTCTTTTCGTCGACGTTTTATGACCATATACGGCGTCTGGATGCAGTCCTCACGTGCCTCTCCAACTGAACTAAAAAAAATACCGCTTTGCGAGTCAAACAATCAAAGCGCTTGGTAACGTTGTGAGCAAAGCAGGCATACGACCCGACCCTGACAAAGTATCGGCAGTGGTACACTTTCCCCGACCGCTTCAGGTTAAAGAGCTTGGGAATTTTCTTGAGCAAGCGTCGTATTTCCGTCGGTTTATCCGGAACTTCGCTACTATTGCATCCCCTCTGAACCAACTCCTACAGGCGGGAGCACCTTACGTCTGGTCGACTGAGTGCGAACATACATTTGAAGCGCTTAAATCCACTCTCACTTCTGGACCAGTTCTCAGTCATTTCGACGATACAAAGCCAATCATACTTCACACCGACGCAAGTGGGCATAGAATAGGGGCTGTCGTGCTTCAGAGCGATGCCCAGCTTAAAGAGTGGGCTGTTGCTTACGCAATCCGCTCACTCACACCGGCCGAGAGAAATTACACCAAATACTGAGCAGGAGTGTTTTGCCGTTGTGTGGGCTATACGAAAGTTTCGGCCATACCTGCACGGTCGCCACTTCACAGTGGTGACTGACCATCATGCACTTTGCTGGCTGTACTCACTCAAAAACTTGTCTGGACGCCTGGGCCGCTGGATACTACGGCGCCAGCATTATAACTTTACAGTCACCTACAAGTCAGGCAAGAAACACCTTGACGCCGACGCCCTGTCTCGGTGTCCATTGGCCTCCCTTTCGTGTTGAGTTGTTCCGGAGCTCCCGACTTGAAAGTGTTCTCCCGCACACATTACCTCTGGAAGCGTCGCCGGACTTTCTGATTTGCCATCTTTGCAACGTGCGAACCCCTATTGTGGCCCCATCACTGATCGGTTGACCGGCCACGTCCCACCTGCAAACAGCCGTGCTCGCCGTCAATTGAAAAATTTCCAGCTACACAAAAGCGTGCTTTACCGACGCAATTACAACCCTCATGGACACAAGTCGGTCGCAGTCATCCCGCGTTCTCTCCGCCAATCAATTTTGGAAGCGTCTCATGACGCAGCAACTGCTGGGCATCTTGACTTCGAAAAGACGTGCGACCGCATTCGTGGTCGCTACTTTTGGCCTGGCCTCTCGGCGAGTATGGCTAAATACGTTGGAACCTGCTCTTGTTTTCAGCACCGCAAGCGACTGACAACAACACCTGGCGGCTTGCTGCAGCCTCTGCCCTGTCCGGTTGCGCCCTTCGACACTATTGGTATTGACTTGTACGGGCCTTTGCCTTGGACACAGTCGGAACACCATTGGATTGTTACGGCTGTGGACCACTTGAGTAGATACGCCGAACAGCACCAATACGCTCAGGTACAGCTACAGAAGTGGCCGACTTTGTCTTGAGTCACATAATTTTGCGCCATGGCGCACCAGGCGTCCTCCTCAGTGATCGCGGCAGGACTTTCCTCTACGTGCTTCCGACACCCCAGACGAACGGTTTAACCGAAAGATTTTATAGAACCCTCTCGGATATGATTTCTAGGTACATCAGCCCTGACCATCGAAATCGGGGCCTAATCAAACAATTCGTCACGTTTGCCTACAAACCTGCAGTACAAGGAACTGGATTCTCTCCGTTCTTTCTCGTATTTGGTCGCTGACCTTCCTCCATATTCGACCCAACTTTCTTCTCTGCACCGGTTTCTTCTGATACACCACTTCACGAGCAGTATATTTCAAGGCTCGCCCATTGCCGCCAGCTGTCTCGCTCCCGCACAGAAGCTCATCAGGAACTCCGCAAAGTTTGGTACGACTCCTCCCATCGCCCTGTTCGCTTTCGACCGGGAGAAGAGGTGCTTCTTTGGACTCCTGTTCGAATTCCTGGCCTTTGCGAAAAATTTTTGCACCGCTTTATGGCTCCCTACTTAATCGTCGAAGAAATTCCCCGGTGAATTACCGCGTCACTCCAGTGGACCCTTCCCCAGATCGCCGCCATCGTGGCACGGAAATTGTTCACGTCTCGCGACTGAAACCGTTCCAGCGCCGTTCCCCACAATGACTTGCGGCCCGGAGGCCGCTTGCGCCGGAGGGGAGGAAATTAGTGTGAGCATTCGTGACCACACTCCCGGCGGTGGAGAATTCCAGAGTACCCGCACCTCGTCTTCATCTGTACATATTCATCAGCACCAGCCATGCGGCACTGTTCCATCATCTTCTACGGACATGATCATCATCATCATGTGTTCCGCGGTGCTTGCGGCTCGAACGCCTCAGCAAACGCCGTTCCTCGCCCTTGTCTCTCAGTATTAGAAAAACACATGTGAACCATAATCCTAGACTTTTTTAGGGTATGCGAATTTAGAGAGGACCGAGTTGATTGCACTCTCACTGCTTTACGTGTTTCTTTAGTCGCCCAGAAGTCTATAGTACGTCAAAAAAAATTCCCGGAAACTACCCGGGAACCAGCTGCCATACGCGCGATTTCTTTTGTTATAGTAGCAAGAGTTTTTCCTTTATATTTTAGCAGGTCGGCGTTGCTGCTACCGGCAAGGAGCATACGCGGAAGCAGTGGCTCAAACACACAGCTGTTCATTCGCTGCTCACACCAATTGGTGCTTGACGGGTGCAGTCGGGCGCCAGTGGCAATGTTCCAAAACCGGGTTGTCCTTCCTGAAGTATCGGCGGCGGCGCGTTCACGCACGACGTTGGCTGCCCTCAGCTGCAGTCGCCGGCACTCTCGACAGGAAACATGCGTGAAGGCGTCCGTCTTCCGCAGGGGCTCCCACGGCTCTGCCCGGATGGCAGTAGGCCGGTGCCACAGGTGGCCTCCTAAGACCCAGGGATCCTTGCAGAAGGCCTAAACGTGGCAGGGTCCTGTCCGCGGGGGTGGTGTCCGGCGCAGTCGTCAGCAGCTGTCCCTGCAAGCAAACAAGAAATAAAAAGCCCCCAGGGCTGGTGCGCACGCCGGTTATAAAGAATTATCTGAGCTACCGCGCATACTTCTGCGCAGGGTAATCGCGAGACTCCTTCCTAGCCCGCGATCTACAAGATATGCCGGTCGCGCTGCTTCAGTGCTCGCACGTAAACACACGCACGTGTCTAAGCGTCGATTGCCAGCGTGGGTTCCTACAATAAAAACCCGCAGATTACCATGTCCAAGCGAATGAATTATAAAGTTGAGTTGATTAACTTCCACACCCGTTTTTACTGATGTGTGAGTGTTAACGTCGCCATCACCTCTGCGGTTCCGCACGTGTCGTTTCACGAGTCAGTCTATTCAAAGTTTTGCTCCGCTATGGGAATCGCCTATTCAAAAAAACACCGAACTTAGTACAGCACAATACACAACACGTACTCCGCAATGCATTTAGCAATAGGCTCTCGTACTCTCTTTCGGTTGATACTATGCAACGTAACACCCAATGCAAGCACACGTGTCTATTTTACTGTTGTATTAGGCGCAAGAAAATGCTGCACAATTCCAACACACACGACGGTTTTGTGTATAGGGAGGCAACTGGAAACAAGTTCAAGAAAACGTCCCCAATAGTCCTACACCTCCATAGAGGAATTCGGCATTGATCAAGCCATATATATCGTTACTGCATAAATAATGATGACAGAACAGAACTCAATTCCCCGTACTTCCTTTAGAAAAACAAGAAACCGAGGCTTTGGCGGAACGAGGAGTGCGAGGTAGCTCATCAACAAAATGAAGGCCGGGCAGCCCTGAGACGGCACCCAACAACGAAAACATGGTTTTCTTCAGAGGCGTAAAATCGAAGTGTTGGAGAAATGAACGCTAGGATAAAACTCACAATGGGAAAAGAGCACATTCATTCAATTTCTCATGCACTGACATAAAATCTGAAAAAATAGTGGTCCCCTTTGCAGACAACCTCGTGAATTCAAGGTGAGCGGTATTAGCGACACACGGGCCCTGATCCCTCCCACTCACGCTGTGAGCAACTGTACCAATGACTTAAAATTCCAGGGACAGGAACCCCAAACGGTGGCCATAGTAGCCGTGCCTAAGTAACGGCCAATGGGGTCCCTGTATGTATGCAGAACAGGCAGCTCCGGGACGATTTTCGCCATCCGGGTAATGTCAAAAAAGAAAGTACCAATGCTCCATCCCTTAACCATGGCGCAAGGTATGCTCACAACCCTCTCTTGCAAATGATCGGATCCCAAAATGGGCCCACACCGATGTGATATTGAAATTTCTGCCCAACACGAAGTTTACCCGGACAACCTGCCTCGCTTCTGGCTGAGACAAACCAAACACAAGGATTCCCCGGTAACATGCAATTCGGGTTTTGTAAAAGCGAAGTTCGTTGAGAGTGTAGTTGGTGCGAACTACAAGCTAAAGAAACTAGCATCAAGAGACGTGCTCGTTGAATTATTTAGTCAGGAACAGTTTCACAGCGTCCCGAGCCAGCCCGACCGGCGTCAATTTAAACAACTTTAACTCCGTATTGCAGTGTGCAGAAATCTTCGGGCGCAACTTCCGAGATAAATCTGCTTAATGAAACTGACTCCAACATCCTCGAGGGCATGCGTGACCAGGGTGTTACTGCTGTAAGAATATCAACGACTAGACATGATGGCAAGGATGTAAAAGCCAAACATGATGCCAAGTTTTGTCCGAAGTGTCCTAGCGGAGTCCGTAACTGCAGGCGTCATTCATTGCAATGCCCTACTCTACATATCAACCTATGCCGCTGCTTCAAGTTGCAGCAGAATGGGCCGAATACTACTACCTGCCGCGGAACAATGACACACGCAAAGTGCGCAGGACATGACCACCGCTCGGAAAAGTAGGCTACTAACGTAGCTAACTGTGAACAAGCCCATTCTGCATACTCCCGGTCATGTGGTAAATTGAATCTCGAGAAAGAATATAAACCTGGATGTCACCCAGAATATTGCGTATTATGAAGCACAACAAAAACACTTCATGTTTTAAAAAAAATTCGCACCAATCCACTTTGCGAACTTAGTTGAAAAGCGAAGGCGAAGCTAAAAATGACACCCACGACGATTACTCATACGACGTAACTTGAATTCACACCAGCTGTTCTGCAAAGACTGAAACCAGAGACAATTAAAAGCACTTACCGCACCCTTTATTCCTTCAAAGAGATATTCTTTGCAAAAGTTAAAACAATGCATAATTCATGAATTATGGTTGGTTAAGTTGGAATGGTGAAGCACGTGAGTGGGAACTTTTTTTATAAAATTAAAGCAAGCTTAAACCCGGTGTTCGAGGATCTCACTTCTTGGTATCTGCCGCCGCCGACGGAGGCGACGAGATCGAAGACAGAGACGGAGTAGAAGTGAGTTGCCAAGCGTTCGGGTGGGCTTCCTTTTATTTTAATAACTTGAAGCACATGCGCAATGCCCGGACACCACCGGTACACGTGCCGTGGGCGGATCGCACATCGGCGCGAGACGTCACGTAAAGCTATAAGGTGGCATTCTGGACATTTTCAAATGTTGTGGCAGCCGCGAGTGCGAGGAGCGACGGTTCTTCGGTGGGCCCTCATCTAAAGCGTTTGATGCCCAAAAACATTTTTTGCTTAAGATTGTAAAAAAGGTTTTATGATCTACAAGGACTTCCGACATTACAAATATGAAGTGAGAAAAAAAATGGCTCTTTAGGACGGACGCAATGACCCGCTGGGCACTGGGGAACACTGGGCACTAGCTGCAAATATTTCAGTGGAATATGAAAGCTACCTTGATCAGCGTGATTTCTGGTTCTAGTCGAGACAACAACGCGAAGTTTGTAAAAACAGCGAAATTGCACAATTTCGCTTACTTGCCAATAGCCCATTGAGCACCACCGGCGTGATGCAAGTTGTCGCGCGTAAAAACGTCTCTTTTAGGGCAGGAAGTACGCGCTGCCCTCTCTTTTTTATTTTTAAAAATCCGGGAACCTTTGCCTGTAAACTGATGGTAAAAAATGTCGAAAAAACCACAAATTGCGACAGAAAAAACAATATTGTTTCAGTTTTTGCCCCTGAGCAACATTGGACATCAAATGGTTAAGGCTGTCTGACCGCAGTTGACTGTGAACATGTACGTGGCGTGTCCCATAACCGCATCTGCATCTAACACATGACAACCGGTGGAGGCAGGGCTTCCTGTTACCCTTTTAAATGTATTGGACTCGATCCCGTCATTAATACAACACTCAGCAGATAACATGTAGCTAACACTGTCTCGGCCAGAGACAAACGCGGCCAAATACCCGCGCTACACGGCTGATTGGGGCAAAAAGCAAGTATCCCGCTGTGTCACTGGCTCAAGGCACAGCTGAGCGTGGTAGCCGATATATCCAGTCCTAGTCTGTATCTAAACCAGATGAAATGTTCTCTGAACATTCATGGCAGCACAAAATTGTTTCACAGTGTAACTTCAGGTGTTTAAAAAAACCTAAATAATATATTTCAAATACTTTGCAAAACTCCATCAATCATCCCCTGCGTACTAAAGACACATTTAAACTCCAAAAACATAAACTTTCTGAACCAATGCTCTGTATTTAGGAGATACAAAGAAAGCTGTAACTATTGCTCTTTCGGAAGATAAATATTCTTCACGAAATGGGGCCGCCTGTCCATGTCGTCTTCAGTTCTTTTATTTCTTCATTTGCGTTCCACCACAGAAGTGGTTGCTATGCAAGCAGTTACTTTCTACAGGTTAACAACAATTTGCCCACTATACACTCTTTATGACTACCGTGTCTCCAGCTCCGAATTTTAGTATTTAGTAGATGAGCTGCTAGAACCGTAGGTGGCCTGAAAGTTCAGAGCCTAGTGTGGGGATCTGAAAGCGCACAAACCAGGGGCTGCTTGCTAAACAAAAAAAAATTCACTTGTGATATGGTACTTGTCTCTTAATTAAAAAAACAGCATTCTACATACTACACACCACACCTACTCACAAATTTATTTGGCAATAGGCTCCGCCATTCGTTTTCGGCCAACCCGATAGCAGGTCGACATAAACCCCTACACACGTGACCACTCCCCATCATCCTCTGATACCTAGAAAAATTCCCCCATAGTTCTATTTCCCCCAAGCAGTATACACAAGCCTGTGCCGACTGGGCTAAGCTAGTGCCAACGCATTTAGTTATTGAGGAAGCATGCACCCTCATCCCAGCACGTAAACATTATTCTGCTATGTATTCAATTTTCCGGACTTCCAGTGCTGCACGTGATCTTCCGAGACCCTGGTCGAACAAATACTGTGGGAAAGGTACGCAATGCACATAATGAAGCCTTGGGCGTCCTCCGCAGGTATCCTACTGCAGAAAACCTCATTTCCTTCAATTGCGCAAAAGCTGTCAGAAAGCGCACTTTACTTCAAGCAAAAACGCACAGCATGAGGTCTTTTATATCATCAAATAGTTCATATACAGAGATACGTAATGTTTCGAACAGGATACAAGAACTGCAGGGGAAAAACTCACAGGCAACACCTCTTGTCGCTACCACAGGTGACCCACTTGAAGACCAAGCAAACATATTTGGCCAACAGTAAACACATTTCCAGCTCCTCGCGCTACAGTACGACATTTGCAAATACACAGATTGGGCCGAAAGAAAGGCAATTCGTGACAACAAAAAGCATACTGGTGTGTTTATCTCCGCATTTTGGTTGCAGGAACGTATGGTAGCCCTTAGCACAAGCCGTGCTTCAATGCCAGGGGCGAATGAAATATTAACATACACAGCGATCCAACACCAACACGAAGACACCCTCAATACTCTTCTCTTCTGCACGACAACATACGGTATGCTGGGCACTTTCCGCGTGCTTAGAAATAGGAAATTGTGTTGACGATACTGAAAGAGAGAAAAAAGGCTTCTGCTTCAAATTACCGCCCGATAGCTTTGCGAGCTACTTCATCAAAGTGTCTCTACAGATGATCAATTGATGACTTATGTACTTTTAGCATACCACGAATTCGTCGATAAATGCCAGGCAGGCTTTCGCATGGGTAGATAAACAAATGACAATGTTGTGCTGTTTTATTATATTTTAACAATGCTTTTCTTTGTAAACAACACTGTTTATCTGTATTCTTGGACACAAAAAGGCTATGACACAGCTTGGTGATATTGCATCCTGAGTGACCTGCAATCTTTTCCCATTTGCGGAAATATCTTAAAAGCGCAGTAAAGCTACTTTTAAAACTATAACACATTGTTCACGAGTAGGTGCAGCATTTTCTAGAACATAAGCACAAACATAAGATGTGCCCCAGGGTTGAGTGCTCAGCTGCGCACTATTCCTTGCAAAAAGGAATACGTTAGGGAGAGCACTCCCACTCGGAAGTTTTATTCCATCTATGTAGAGGACGTTCACATCAACTTCAGGTCATGTAACCCTTCCATCTGTGGACAGCAGATCTAACTTAGTGTGAATAGACTAGCGAATTGGCCGAATTGGGGAATTGGCGTATTGGCAGATTCTCTCGCGTGATTCGTATGGAACGGACGGATCGTGGTAATTGAAAATCCTCGAAAGCCTCCCGAGACCGAGGCTCGACTACGGCAGTCGGGTGTATCACACCACTCCAAAAGCCGCTCTGAAACTTCTGCATCCGGTCTGCCATTTAGGTGTGCGATTGCCGTCTTTTGTTTTCCGTACAAGCCAGATAGAAGTTTGTATATGGAATTAGACATGCGGTCGCTTGGAAGTCAGCTTGCCTTCACAGCCTTCATATATGCACTGAAAACAACCTCTATGCTAAACCACCCCCTAACATCTTCGTAAATACCCTGCACTGTATTTTTGTCCCTAAACAGCCTTGACTTCCGCAGCGTTTCGTGATGAGTGTAAAAACTAGCATCCAAGATGGACACCTTTTTTAGACAAATGCGCTACCAATTTTACTGGTGTTATCATCTTTTCAAATCGATGGTGCTAAGGCCAAAGACGCGAACTGGATTACCGGCATTTGTGATGGAGGCGAAAAGCGAGATCATCCGTGTCTTCGATATTTTGGCACAAGTTAAAGGTTCCCAGGTTCTGAAACATTATTCCGGAGCCCTTCATTTTTGTGCGTGCAACCGCATATGTATCGTTGTCGCGTTAAACCTCATTGTCAACCAATCAATGCAAAGCAATAGTTTGTGGTATGCCGCATGTCTTAAATGATATACACAAGGCAAAGGCTCTCACTGTGCTGTTACAACAACAATTTTTAAGCTTTCAAGTATCACTAGACAAGGTTTTACTCAGACGTGTCGAAAGATGCCGAACCCTAACAACAGCATTTTAACAGGTAAATTCCATGGTGTTGCGATGGCTGTAGAGCGGATATTACAACGGAAAATGTCCCGCTCGTTCAAATTTATAGTTTGTTTGAGAGTAGTGGCAGCTCCGTCTTGACTAAAGCCTTATAAAGAAGTTGGTTTATAATTCTCCTTACCTTCCTCAGAGTAGAATACTCTATAGGGATCCATGCCAGTGCCTACTTGGTTCCCGGGCAATGTGGAATAGCAGAACATAAGTCTCCAGAGAGAGAAGCTGCTTTTGCAGCTCTTCGTAATAAGACGGAAATAACGTTGGTGCCGTTCTGAGACCTCAAACAAGCCCTGAAAATGCTCCATGAATTCTGGTAAAAGCATTGGCAGCCCCAAATAGAAAACAACCTTTATGCAAGTAAACCTAATAAAGTCAGACAGGCAGTAGAAAAAAACAGCTACACGGATTCGTTGAACTGGCACCGTGCCTTTTAAGGATTGGGAACGCACATGTTCCGCAAGGATGCCTTTTAAACAAAACATCGCGGCCGGCTTGGGTTAAATGTGGAAGAGTTCTCTTTGTTGTGCTCTACTGATTGAATGTGCACAACTCGAACCACACAGACGGAAACGCTTCGCTGACCTAAAAATAAAACACAAATCATACTGCTACGCCCGGCATGCTTTCTTTCGGATGAAGGACTAATCACTTGCACCAGGATTTTAAATGAATTTGTTGAAGCATATTATGATGATCTATCATTGTACAAAGCCGTGGTCTGTTTTTAACTTTTGAGAACAGTTCTGGGAGCGTTTTGATTTTTGTGGGCCCCATTTTTTGCCTTTCCTTACTTGAAGACTGTTCGGGACAGTTGGGATTTAACGGTAGCCACGGGTGTAGGCGGGGTTTTTCTCTATCAGCCTGTAAGAAAGCTCGGCAACAGCGGGTCGATCCTTGTCCTTTTCTGCAGCGACGACCATACAGACTCCTTAAGGTAGCTTTTACAATAAACGTTCTCGGGCAAATGCTCCGTATGAAGTGGTTGTTGTCTCTCCGAGCAACTGTTGCATGTGCCGGAAGAGCTGGCTAGGATTGCGGTAACCGACTTCCATGCGCCGAAGCAATCCCTGCAGTCGCTGTTGTCACAGGGCGTATCTCAGCGAGCGAGGGTTTCTTTTAGCGTTGTGTATGCATTTTCCGCAGGAGGTGTGAGCAAAAAATCGCTGGTCACTGGCTATGGCTGCCGGCAGACTACTGACCACATTGTGGTATTTCGTAAGGTGATGTGTCGTGGTGATTATAACCGTGATCGTGGTGATCACCGGATCCCAACAATCGTCGACCCCGACCTACGTGGTCGACCACAACCTGACGGTCACCATAATCGTCGATCAGGACCATCGTCGACGTCGAACAGCATCGTCGTGATCGTGGTGATCATAGTGATGCGTCGTCGTAAGAACTGCGAGTACATGTTTATAGCAAAACTGCCCGCTCCACAGTCAACAACACGGACCGCTTACCTTCGACTCAGGTGACTGTCAGAGCGTCTGTCTTGGAAGTTGAAGTCATGATGCCGTTGATGCGGCAATCGGGCGGCTCCAGCAGTTTCTTGTCACCAATGTTGAAGCGCGCTACCGTGCAGAGCCGTGCGAGTGAACAACGCACGTCCCTAACAACAACTGAACGCTTGTTAGCAGCTTCTCTCTAAAATACGTTTCGTTCCGTACACATGCACTTTGGGCACCATACGCCCTAGAACCGCTTTGTGTGGCCACGCTGAATGGAAGAACAAAGGTCCTCTTCCCACGAGGGCCTGGAACGTGTACCGCAGCCGAAGTCCTCTTTCACAATATATTGCACTCACGGTATGACGCATCTTTCAGCTTGCCCACGCTTGAAATATGTTCCCGCACTAACAAAAATAACACTTTATCCTGGAAATGCCGCACAATTGCACACAGTTGCTCTTTTTTTGTTCACACAGCGCACGCCTGGTTGATGTGCCCCGCCTTCCGCACTCCCCCAGCCCTATTTAGGAGACACTAAAGTGAATTTGTGAAGCTCCCGTTTTTGGTTAAACTCAGTAGACTGGCTCAATAGAACACACTTTTCTTAGTTTATTCGGGTGATAAGGCGGTATTTTTATAAGCCTGAAAGAAAGAAAACGACCATGCTCGGTTTGTTGCGGCTGCATCAGCTAACCGCGGGGACGTCAGGGAAAGGGTATGCAGACAGAAAAGCACAGGACGAAAGGGCAGCGACAGAAGAGCACCGACATAACAGCACGACGTCAAAAGGGCACGCGACAAAAAAGCACGTGACAGAACAGCACAGCGTCAGAAGGGCGCCGTGTCAAAAGCGCACACGAACGAAAAGCACAGCGAAAATAGCACAGCAAAAAAAGCGCACATCACAGGAGAGCACGGCGACAAAACAGCACTCGGCAATGGTAGGGCACTGAAATGGCTGGGTGCGGTTGCGTAGCTATAGGTAGTCTGGCATAGTGCCCTGGCAGGGCAGGATAGCCGGGTAGGACGAATTTTCTCGGGCCAGGGTAGGGCTCGGGCTAGGACCATACTTTTTTCGGGCCATGCCACCCCCAGACCCTGGGGCCGTCCCTCAGGCCGTCCCTCAAATTGTTGACAACAAAAACATTTTTGTTGATCTTTCTGGTCAAGTGAGAACAAAAAAAGTTAAGTGTATATTCATTACAGCGCTGTTAAAAGTCATGATAAAACGACGACTGCTCTTAGAATGCTGTTACATCAATTCATTTTTACGCAGTGTTTTGTAAGTGCTACTGTATGACGGGAAACAGTTGTGGTGGTAGCGGGGATATGTGTTGCAGTGCGTGTAAGCTGACTTGAGATTCCACTGCGGCCACCGAAGGACTTTTCCCCTGAAATGTTTCTTCGCGAAAACACTACTTTTAATGTCGGCTCGTGTGAGGAGGGTTTTTTTGAGGGTTCCGAAAAGTGAAGAGGACAAAGTGCTCGTGCACTTTCTGCGAGGAGTACGCGGCGGAAAGAAGGAAGAGGAAGAGAAAACAGACACGGTTGCCAGCGAGAGGCCGCAGGAACGCGGAACTCGACCAGTTCTCTGCGGGGAGCGATCATCAAGGAGACTCAGAGCCGAGCCACATTTCCCTCCTGGCCTTGTTGACTGCGAACACCATCTCGGCGGTGTGCTCATCACAGCCTTCTTCCGAGATTCGCGAGCACAGCGGCCACAGCGTCACGTCATGTAACGGCATTTGTCTCGGCCACGATAGCGCCAACGAACATCGCACCGAGTGACAGCGCGGAAGGCATCGTCCTTGCACGTATCCTGAACTATTTTGTGTGTAGGACTTTTAGGGGCGAGGCACCTTAGGACCTCGCTTTTTCTGGGGCTTGACGTCCATGTACACAGTGTTCGGAATGCGCGAGGAGCTAGACTGGATTGGACTGAAATGAATTGGATTGGATTGGAATTGTATATACTGTACACACGCATTGTCACTCATTTTCAGGCCCAAGTGGGCAATGCGACGGGTGAGTTACGGTAAGAACGATCCACAGTGCTTCGCCCACTTTTTTTGATTCACTTCGTGGAGATGCGTGATTTTTATTACGGGAACTTTACCGCAAAGCTTAGCGCAGTCTATCGCGAGAAAGGTTCGCTATGAACAATCGGGGTCGTCAACTAGAGGAGTGCATGATTTTAACAGGGGAGCTATTTTACAAGCTGTAAGTTTGCGGTTGCAGGAAAAAATTCAAACAAAATACTAAGCCCCCGTAAAGGCATACCCTCGGGCACAGCTGAGCGTCCCCGACACGCCCAGTGGATTCATAAAAAATTTTGGCACAAGCACCGAGGAACGAGAAAATGCCAACCACTCGTGGTCGCGTGCGACGCGGCGACCGCCGAGTTTCGGCTCCAACAGTTGCTATAAAAAACTCCAATGCGAATCCAATCCAGGTTTCCCCGTAAACGTTTCATAAATTCCGCTATCGGGAAACACACGTCATAGCGCACGCCCATCGTGCGTTCGCCCTCGAGTCGGCGTGCGCATGTGGTCACTTGCTTGTAGTGACAATGACAAGTCATTGAGCACGCCCCTCTTTCTCGACATACGCCGACTGCGAATAGAAGCCAATATTTATTTAGAAGCCAATACATCGAATATGTCGTCGTCTTCTTCGCATATGACAACAATTACAAGAACCACATTGGGTAAACATGCATGATACTGAAACTACGTGTCCGCGAATGCTCACCAACAACTGCTTTGCCAATGAGTGTGTGCTTACCTAAATTTTAAATCTGTCTGCATTAAACGCGACAACAGAACTGGGGGTGACGTTTCAATAACGGAAATTTATTTTTTAACCATTTCACAGCTACTCTACAATGACAAAGAAATCGGGAGAGTGGACGAAAGGATTACGATTGGTAAGTTCGAACATGCCTCCTTCTTGTTCTTAAAAAGTGATATCAAATTGTAAAATGACAAAATGTCGACATGCATCACCAGGTATCTGTAGTTGAAAAATTACTAGAGCCGTATCTGGAGACCAACGCGTGACGAACCCGTTGTTCACCGGGTGATTTAAATAGCGGTTCACTCATAAGGGAGCTACGACCGACGGCTGGGTCACTAGGGGCTCATCAGCAGAGCACCTTCCCGAATTCAGAGTAGGCCTGGAGCAGAGTTGCTCTAGAGTTTGCTAGTTATACAACTTTAAAAGAAACCTGAATTCCAGGATGGGACTCATCACACCAGTCTGATACCTACCACGGAATCCTCTCACCGACAAAGGCGGACATTCAAACTCCCGAGCGGACAAAGGCGGACATTCAAACTCCCGAGCGCCGAGATTTACCCGCTTGTTAAAACCCCATTATCTGTAAATGAATCCCTAGGCTTGTGCTATGCCGGATATATAACCTCACTGCCCTCGGCGAGTACTGATTTTATTGCCAAGCCTCCATTTGCATAATGAACTGTGGTTGATTCCTCTGTAATAGGAGTCGATAAAAAACGAAAGCAAAATGTGCAGCGAAATCCACAGCTGAACATGATTGCAGGTTGACGGCTGTCTTGTGGGTGTGCTTGGTGAGCGACGTCCTGCTGGTGGGGCGCTAACGGCAAAGGTGTACTGGCATGATTTCCGTGACGGGCATGACATGAGGGAAATCGTTTATCGTGGCATACAACACTTCCGTATTAAAATATTAAGCCCTAAAACGAACAACCCTAAGTATAACGTACTCTTCAGAACTAAACGTTCCTTCCCCGCAAGGAGACCTTCTGTGCAGGGTTGCACACGTTTCAGGCCGTTTGCGTCGTTCCGTGACGGATGAGGTCGCTCAAATCCTCAAATATTTGTGTATCCGGGAAAAAAACACTTTAATGTCAAAAACAGTTCTTAGTCCGCATTTTACCACGTTTAAAATTGCCTGTTGGTATTTAGAGCGCCTGAACTTCCACCATGCCCAAGTACTCCTTGCGATGTAGTAAACGCCCGGGAAGGTATCGCTATTTAGCTGTAGAATAAAGAGGCCTGCATACTACACTCTTCCCTGCGAGAGAGAGATAGTAAATAATTTTGTTGGAAAACTACTTTTATTTTCCCAATCCCATGCTCATCAAAGTCTGCCCACGGTCATCAAATTCTGTTGAGGTAGACGGCTCGGACTGCATCGTTTCATGCAACGCTCCATTGAAACCTGTAGAACTATTGTGACGTATAAAGCGATTGGTTCGTTGCATGCATGGTGATGAAGTGGGGCCTACCGAGGCACGTGTTCACTAACAATCAATTAGCAAATGAACATCAGGAACATCATTCTCACCATCATCATCATAGAAATAATATTATTGCGCTTTTTGCAACGTTTGTTTCTTATTTCGGCTACTATGAGTGTTAGGGTTCGCAAAACTCACTTTTCGGCCCCACAAATGCGTTAGAACACTTTTTGCTGCTTGCCTATGTAATCAGCATTCTCAAAATTTCCCTGCGGTTCTAAGAAGACGTCAGTTGCACAGGCGTCTAAATCAAAGGTCGCCACCCTTTTCCTGGATAAACATTTTGTCAGATATAATAGTCTACCTGTACTAGCCGACAGGCTCAACGCTCGTGTAGCATTTCGGAGGAGCCTGGTTGGCATCCTGCTAAATGAAAAGTTGCCCCGTTTTCTTTTATTCTCGGTAAGTTAGTTTAGTGACAATAGTCTCCCTAAAATATGCGGTGCCTTTCGAACATTCACTGACAAGTTTTAGTACATCGAGGAGTTGGTCATTTAGTACGCAACCGACACCACATTTTTTCCCAATACAGCTCTATAATCATTCCAGATTTAAACACAATATCAAGACCGAGCCTATTAACCTGATATTTTAATACACAATTCAACATCAATACACTTAGTAGGATAATTCGGGCACCGCAACCATACAGCTATTCAAATGTGTTAAAACTGGCCGCATGATGTAAAATACTCACAGCAAACTGCCCTACAGCCACCCAGCAAACTTCACTGCTTGTGAAGGAAATATTAAGGAATACATCTATACTCAGCTTAGAAGAGCTTCTCATAGTGCAATCACCGTTTTTAAAAGTAAACATGCACAATAATAGGTGATTGTTTAATTTATATTCTGCAGTTGCACGCCTTGCCGTACAGACAGAGCGTTAAATTAAGTAAACAACGATAACTGTAGCCGCCTTGTGAAGCAGGTGCTTCGACTGTCCCCTGATAACAGCACATATGATGTTTTACGTTTTGTGGCACAGTCAAAGTGTGATTTAACCTATGCGTGAACACCTTTCCCCATATTCCTCACTTGGTGGAACGCGCCTCTCCGGCACAAGTGGACATCGCGTCACATTTAGTGGTAACTGGTTTAATGTTCTAGGGTTTTACTGACCCACAAGTAAAGCCTTGCTTTGCATGCGATCCCCCATTGGATAAATGATTCCGCAAATCTCAGGCGCCATTATTTTGTTCTGCGGTGGGCAACTTTCTTGGGACCAAGATTTACATCAATTTATTCTGCTCTCCTAGTTTCCAAGACGAAGTTTTCTTTATGCGAAGTTCTGAAGGCCACGTTTTCTGCTCATGAAGGTGCCTGGTGTGCTCTTTTTCAACAGCAGCACTCGTCATTAAGCAGTTATACTGGGGCATTACAAGGTCGTGTGGCATGTTAGTCTCGAAGCATTGTAGTTTTTGAAAATTCAATGTCCGCTGTTTCAGTCCTGGAACCCACCGCAGTGGGTTAGTTTATTGGGCGTTGTATTGCTGAACCCAAAAACGTGGGTTCCCTTCCTGGTGCGGTGCCCGCTTTTGAGATGCCGGAGAAAGCAAACACTCCCGTGTATCGACATTTTAGGCACGGTAAAACCCCATGGTGGCAACAATTATTCCATAACCCTTCACTACGGCCCTCCTCGGAGCGGGGGTGTGGCTTCAACGCGTTAGAGTCCATACTGTTTTTTTACACGGCGTTGTTTTCTATTCGTAAATTTTAATAGCATTTGTCTCTTTTTTTCTCTGACTTACAGGTTATGACTGGGAAATACATATGAATACAGGAAGTCACTTTCTTTTGTCCTTTCACCTCAGTGCGGAAACCGATACCACTCCAAAACGTCTGGTAAGTGTTTTATATAAGGTTTCATATTACTTATGCATCTATATGAAAAAGCACAAAACCAATTTATCTGTGGCCTTCAAATGTCCAGGCTGTTCATGTAAAAGTAGTCTAAAAGTCATTTATAAGCTGTTTACAAAAGTTGCGTTTATCCGCATTGCTTTCAGCCTAGGTTCAAATGAACCTATAGAGCAGGCGGCTCTTGAAAAAGGAACTCAACCATTGAACACATCCATGTTGTCAATGCAAGGATAGAAAAACCCGCAGAATCCACTCAACCCCTTTATTCGGCTTTTATGTGCAATGAGAATGGGTTTAACTCAGTACACACTGCCGCCGTGCTAACACCACTGAAGATGCCGCGGAAATACATACCTACATAGGGCTTCTACACGACGTAGAAAGTCATCAAAATGAGGTCGACATTATTTTTTAAAGGAGACGCTTATATTTACTTTAAACACCTCTACAGTTAGTCACCCGACCATGGGGGCACTGAATTACGTGGTAATAATATATATCTTGGGATAATTACTAAAATTGATTTATCAACTTTTTAGTGGCTGCAGTAAGCACTCATGTTTGTATTCTAAAGTTAGCGCAATCTTGTTGCTGCGCAGTTCCATTTGGCCGACTTCTTCTATCGCCCTCCTGATCCGAGATATCGTACTGCGAAGTTCAATTGCTGTTCGCATGATTACGCGTGCTAGACCATGAAGACAGGCGCAAAGCTCCTCCACTTTGTTCTGTGTTTCGACAGCGCTTCCGAATAATGCAGATTGCGATAACGTAAGCCAAAACGCAAAGGGTGCCAGTGAACACTCCTCCCTATGCCTACAACCCGTTGTCAAACTAAGCACCGTGACCAGCAGGCACGTCACAAAGGGGAATAGCTTTGCGCCTGACGTCACTGTCTTGCATGCGCAATCATGTGAACGGCAATTAAACTTTGCAGGCAATATCTCGGAGCACGGATGCGATGGAAGAATTCGGCAAAATGAAATTGCGTAGAAGCGGGATTGCATCTAACTTTTAATACAAACATGCCTGCATTCTGCAGCCACTAAGACGTGAATTATTCAATTTTAGTTATTAACCCACCGACATCTACAATTACCACATAATTAGGTGTCCCCGTAGGCTCACAACCTCACTGTAGAGGTATTCTTCACGTATATCGAAGCACTTAATTTCTGAAAAACCGGTCCACTTAACTTTTATCTCCCTGTATATAATGGTTGTGCAGGCAGGGTTACACATCATAAGCAAAGCGATAAATTCCCTATCCCAAAAGCAGAAAGACAGGAAGATACCATATCGCGAAAACTGTTCACAGCACGTTTGGAGAGGGTACTCAGTAAGGTTGACTCTGAAAACACAATATTAGGGATATATACGAAGAATACTTGAGTCATTTCACTTTTGCAGACGATATAGTCGTGCTGCGTGACACGGTCGAACACTTGCAAAAAATGCTTTAGGATATACAACAAAAAAGTATGGTCGGGTGATAAAAATAAATACGGATAAATCTATAGTAATGGCCAATAGGCATGCCAAAGCCGCCCTTTCCAGCAAAAAAAAAACGAAATGACTGAAGTGCAAAACCCCGCACAGATCGTTAGTGCTGACTCCAACCACGAGAGCGAAATTCGGCGCAGCAGGTATTGGCTCGGGAGCACTCGGTAAGCACTCACAGACAATAAAAATAGCCTATCTCTAACACTCAAAAGAAAACTATAAACCATGCAAACTGCCGGTGATGACATCCAATGATGAAACTCGTAACCTAACTAATTTAAACGCCTAAAAGGTAGTACGACTCCAATGTGGTGGAAATTTGTACTCGTGTTAAAATTGCGGCGAGGACCACGGTTGCATTTTACTATCTCTGGCGATTCGGGAACCAGATATCGCGCGAACGACGCATCGGACGCCACCCTGCGTCAGCCGGCCGTCCCTTCTATGGTCCCCAGCCAACGATTCGCCGCGCTTCTCAAGCTGCACATCCCGACATTTTCGGGTGGCGGAGCTAGCAGGGATTATGTCATCACTTCGACGCCACCGAACACAGCAGTCCCCCTTGGCTAGAATCTAGGAATTCAAATAGCTGACAGCCTACTGACGGGCAAAGCGAAGGAAGCGATCGAGCGCATACGACTCGCGGAGGCCAAATACAATGTGGCGATAAGCACCCTCACCGCCCGATTTGGCCGGGCCCACGTGCTCGTTGAGGACCAGATTCATAGCTTGCTCCCCTTGTCCCCTGTGCGGAGCTCAGCAGGTGTCAAAAAGCTCCGAGACCCCACGACCAGAAATCTCTGCAGGAGTCGAAAAACTCCGAGACCCCACGACCAGAAATCCTTCAGAGTAAATTCGTCGAAATCTCCGAGGGTAGCGGCAACATAGGATACAGTCGTCCTCCTCCATCGTGTACTGAAAAAAGCCCTGCCAGCCGCCTTCGTAAAAGGGTCAAAGAGGCATCCTCGTTGGATGGAACAGCAAGCTCGTTGGAACGGGTCAAACAAGTAAACAAAATACCAGGCTTTATAGCATCCATGTAGAGCTCCACGAGGATGGATAGTTTGCACATCCATGTCCTCCGCCGTAGCGAACCATTCGCAGGCAAGAGACACCGCATTCCCACCCGGATGCACCACTCGCCATTGCCTTCCCTGCGCTGTTGGCGCAGCTTCTCTTGCCGACAGCCCATCGAACTCCGCGCCGGTCGTCGTGTCAGCTTTGCTCTGCATGGACAAGTGTGGAGCTGTTTTAACAGCAGACGAAAAAAAGAAATGACTGAAAAATTTTAGGCTGTTCTTCCGCTGCAGCAAGTGAAATTATTTAGGCCGTGTGTTCGTCACAGCGATAAGGCCTGTTTGCACTCGGTGCTCACGAGGGGATCTGCAGTCTTTTCGCTGCTTCGCATGTGAAGCACCTTCATGGGAATGACAGGTGTGTTCCTTGGACGGCGGTCTTGACGGTCAAGATTTAAAGACACCGCATGCGATCACCATCACGTAGCTCAGCGCCACCCTGCTCGCCCCAATATACCAGCAGACCACACACGCCTGGATTAAGGTACGCAGCTGCGGCTGCGCGTCCTTCTCGACACCAGCAGCCAGCACACGTTCATTAGCCGCGATGTTTACCGCGCCTTGGCCTGTCATATCAAGTAAGCCGAGGAGTTCTCCCTTATCACGTTTGGCAACACCTGTCGAGCAGAAACCATGTTGTGCAATCTGGTCAGAGAAACACTGAATAGTCAGCATGCCGACCAGGACGTAGCAATCGATGCTGTGTAAGCGCCAGAAATCTGCGTCGTCACAAGTTCGCCTATTTACGGTGAGGTTCTCCGATCACTGGAATTCTGCGGCCTCGCCGCGCCTGACTGTTACCCGTCGTACATGTACTCGTATGGCCGAGTTCGTGATCGGCGCTGAGTGGAACTGGAAGGTCTCGTCCGGAAGCGCCTGCTGTTTGATTCCCTATGTTCCTGCTTCCGGAATATGTTTCGGTTGTACGGTGCAGGGCAGATGCGCTGTCAGCAATCGAACTCTAATTCCGGCCGGATCTACATCGAGGCAATATACCAGGGCCTCGAAGCCTCCTATAACGATGGGTAGGGATGTCTTGGCGGTTGAATGAAGAAATCACGGAAACTCTATAACAGCTTTCCGCTGTTCCACCCAGTGACTACAGCTTCCACCGCACGGGCATAACCGGCCGCGCAAAAAGAACCTTTGCCAGGCCGGATAAGGTACTCAGCAGAACTAGTTGTGGGCAGAACCGCTCGACACAAAGTCGAATGTTAAGCCCGGGTCCCTCAAACCAAGGACACCGTGCGCCCTTCGCCAAATCTAGGAAATGCCGCACGCGAGCCTCGAGTACCCATCCTTCTAATTCACCGCCGACTGCGCCGAGGAGGTACGCATGTAAGCCGCCAGGCCGCCATAATCACATGCAGGAATCGCAGCCAAACGAATATTCATCAGGAACGGCCGATGGCGACATGATGCCTCCAACGCCGGCACGCATAGCGCGGGGCACGGGAACTATCATGCCTTCAAAGCACAATTATTCGCCCACAAACAGCAGAGTGGCCCCGCCAGTCCTGTTCTCAGGCGTGCCTCAGAGTACTTCCTTCGTTTCTTGTGGCTCGGGTCTTCCATCGGGCATCATTCATATGCACAGCCAATTCCCAAGCCGGTCATCGAGATGCAGCAAGCGGTGTCATTGCAAACGGCTGCAGTGCAAACGGCTGCATTGAGGTGGATGCAGTCGCAAACGCTGCATTGAAGTGAATGTCAAAATTTCCTTCGCACAACTGGTGTCTGTAGCAGCAATTATTTCAACCGCCGCCTTGCTTTTCAACAAGATGTTATGCATGAACGCCTCGTCTCTCAAGCGCAGCACCACGGATGACGCACTGGCGCCAAATGTTCTGTGATAGACTGCTATTCTCAACTCTGTGAGCGCTCTTGGGTGAGGAACGAGAGGTTCACTCTGAAGCTACCTCCGTTAGTATTTTCTTTACCTTGAGTGTGTGCACTTTCACCACTGAGTTCAGCCTGAACTGTAGTCGATTCGCTGCCTCTGACTGCATGTTTGTACATCCCACACTAGTTCATTTTTTTCTATTGGCTACCACGTGCCCACAAATTCCTTTCGCTGAACCTCCCCAACGCAGAGGCAGGGGATTGTGTTCATGATTGTAATAAAGAGGCCGCTGGCGCGGGAATGGGAAACAGAGATAGAGAGAGAAACGTTTATTGTGAGAGCGTTTACGGTGTTCTTGTAGGAGTGGCTCTCTTTTCACAGGAATCCATGAGCTGTCTTAGCAGGGGCTGCCCTCTCGGTGAGCAGGAGTTGGTCCGGGAGGCACGCGCTGGACAGCAGTGTCTCCCACTGCTCTGGAGGATTTGAAATGCGGAGAAGGGGTGATAGACGCGTGTTTTTTCGACACTCTAGGATAATATGTCGTAGTGTAGCAGGTTCTCGGCAGTATTTGCATTCTGCTGGATACTGGGTGGGGGATATTCGGTGAAGCCTAATTGGATGCGGGAAGGTGTTGATTTGTAGGAGTCTAAGTTGTTTCTTGAGATTTTGTGAGGTTTGGGTGAGGTAGCGGGAAAGTCCGTCGATTAAGCTTGTAATGTTGTGTTATTTTTGGTACCTTAGAACAGGTACAGGTTTCTCCACATCCTCCGAGGCCTGGTCGGCAAGTTCTCGGGCCGTTTGGTGGGCAAATTTGTTCCCTTCATCGAAGCATGTGCAGACGTCCATACAATCGTTACTTTTCTGTCAGAAAATTTGGTTGAGAACATGCGGTGCGTTACTGGTGCCACCCAACCCGACCTGAAGCTCCTGCACGCTTCCTGGGAGTCTGTTACGACCACCGTGGCTTCCGTCTGCGTAAGGGCCAGTGCCACCGCTAGCTCCTCCGCTTCGTTAATTGATGCGGTTAGTACGGTGACACTGACAAGAAGCTCTGTCTTTGTGGTGACTACCACGGTTTTTGCGCTTCTACCTCGGATTGTGGCTGCATCCGTGTAGATCGTTTACGGGAGGGTGCCATATTTTTTGTCTAAGCTTTCGCTCTAGATTCTCGTCGACCGCAGTGGTGAACCCGGTGCATGTTCTTTGGCAGTGGGTTGGAAGAGATATTATGCCGCCACCGATCAGGAAGCTGCTTGTTCGGCTTCGCATTTGATTCTGTTGAACAGTTTTTGTCCGGTTTTGTCATTGCAAGCCGCGCTTTCTGGCTAGAGATGTGGCCCTCTATGAGCTCGTCCACCGTGTTGTACAGGCCGATGCGTAGGACCTTATCGGTTGACGCGCTCATGAGGATCCCAAGGGCTTGCTTCGTGGCTTTACGGATGAGGGTGTTAAGTTTTTCCCTATCTGTCTTGCTTAGAGTCATGTAGGGCACTGCGTATGTTAGCCTCGATAGAACGAAGGCCTGGACAACACGGATGATATCGTCTTCTTTCATGCCCCGGTTTCTATTTTTGACTCTACGAATCATGTGCACAACTTCTTCGGTCGTTCAGGTCAGGCGCTATAGCATTATGTTCCATTTTGTATCCGCTTGCACAAAAAGCCCAATCACCCTGATTGAACTGCAGGGCGTAATTTTGTGTCCCTGTAAATTTATTTCGGTGTAGTCCTTGTCTTTTTTTTGCGACAACACCGGACCACCAAGAGTTCTGATTTCTATTGGGAACACTCGAGTCCACTTTCCACTGCGTACTGCTGTACAGCATCGGCAGCTTGCAGCAGGCAGTCTGGAAGTCTCCCGAGTAAGTCAGTGCCAGTCGAAATTGTTATATCATCTGCGTAGAGCGCATGGCTTAAATTTGGAATACTGTCTAGCCTTGCCGGTAGACCCAGGAACGTGATGGTAAATAGGAGCGGGGAGAGGACCGAGCCTTGGGGTGTACCTCTACTTCCGAAGGTGATGGGATCTGAGGTGATATCGCCGATTTTGAGTGTGGCTGGGCGATCTGAAAGAAAGTCTACAATGTAGTTGTATGTTCTCTCCCCGCATCCTGTGTTGTTAAGGTTTCGTAGAATTGCCTCATGTTACACGTTATTAAAAGCCCCTTTGAGGTCGAGAGCTAGTATTGCTTGCCAGGAGTGTCGAGTGGCGGGTGCGAGGATTTCTTCTTTTAGCTGAATCAGCACGCCCTGGGTTCCGAGATGCTTTCAATCCAAACATAGTGTTTCGCATTTGCTGGGTTTCATCCAGGTATTGCTGCATACGGTTCAGCACAACCCTTTCCATCACCTTTCCTACGTACGATGTGAGGGATATTGGCCGCAAATTATCAATATGCCGAGATTTGCCTGGCTTGGGAATAAAACTTATCTCTGCTGTTTTCCACTGCTTTGGGATCTTGTCTTTAGTCCAAAAATCATTAAAATACTCCAAAAAAGTCTCGAGAGCCTCGTCTTCAAGGTTGGCTAATAGTTTGTAGGAGATGTCATCGGGTCCTGGAGCGCTGTTGCGCTTGTTTTCGGAAATTACAGCCCGGAGTTCGTACAGTTGGAACGGGTTGTCGAGACCTTCATTCAGCTTTCCTGTGTAAGGTAGTGGGTGGTAGCTCTTTTCGGTCTGGAGGTACTTTGTTTCGAGATCCTTGAGGAGCTTGTTCGAGTCTGGTTGGTATGAATTGATTGTGCGGATCATATGGCGATTGGTTTCCCCCTTGCTGGTTTGAGGGTCAATCAGGTGACGGAGGAGAATCCAAGCCTTTCTGGTGGATAAGGTTCCCTACAGACCATCACAAAGTTGAAGCCAGTTTTCCTTGCATAACGACAAGGTGTATTCAGCCGCTTGTTTGTTGATTTGAGCGATCTTTTTTGTTGTGCCTCTGTCTTTTCCATCTTCTTGTAAGGCTTCGCCTGGCTTCCCACAGGTGGAGAAGTCTCGTATTCAAGTGGGGTGTTAAATATGTAGTGGCAATCCTTTCGGTGTAGTTTTTGCAATCCTTCATTATTTCAGCGGCCCAATCATCGTAGGAGTACCCCGGGTTCTTTTCTCTACTTGCTCGAGTCTTCCGAAATTTGTCCCAATCAGTGATTCGGGCAAAACCTATATGGGCTTTATAGGTGACGTATTTGACGGTAAGTTTATTGATTTCGTGATCACAACCAAGACTGACTTGCGTGTTTGTCCAGGCAGTGTCGATAGCGCCGGCCAACAGCGACAGGTCAGGGAAAGTATAGCGTGGCGTGCTAGTACCAATCCTGGTGGCCACGTGAGGCTCGTTAAGTAAAGTAAGTCGGTTCTGATCAATGATGGTAACTATTTCCTTTGCCTTCATGGAGTTAAATTTGTATCCCCAGATCTGATGAGGAGCGTTGTAGTCTCCCAGGATAAGAGCTGGCTATTCTTTGGCTAGGTTAAGAGTCTCTTGAATGGTGTCTTGTATCCCGGGTTTCTTTTAGATGGTCGGCAATACGCATTGAGCACGAACAGGTATCCTTTCTGTTTGGTGGAGGAAGAGTGAACTTCTATGAGTGTGTGTTCACATCCTTTCTGGCTTGTAAGGTGCTACATTGTCGCGACGTTCCTTCTGACAAGAGTTGCTGTTGCCTTACCTGTTGGATCGGTGTACCTAACCCACTCAGGCAACTGCGTCCTGCTGTTTTCCTCTTGGAGTGCTATATCTGGTTGGGGATCGAGTGTTGCGATGAATTGCTGTAGTTCTACTTTTTCTTCGATTCCACGGCAGTTCCATTGAATGATTGTCGTGGTGTTTCCAGATCTATGGCTTGGGGCTATCGTGAGAGCTAGTGGTGCTCTTGATTTCGATGTGGGGTCTTGAGTATGGAGTGGAGCGCCTGATCAAGTGGTTCATTGAACTTAGGCTTATGTCGGGCTCAAGTCGATCTAGTCTTGTAGCGTGGTTCTGTGTTTCTTGTTTGAGTGCCTGCTCGTCTTGTTTCAGTACTTGCACGTCTTGCCTGAGTGTTTGCACGTCTTGTTTAATTTCCCTGATTTCCTGGAGGACTGAGTTGTGAAGCACGTTCATGCGATCTGTAAGAACTTTTGACATGTTTAGAATAGCTTCTTGAATCTCCTTGGCGAGACTATTTGGTTGAGGGCTAAGTGTAGGGCTAGCGTCGCTGGTAGGTGGTGTTTGCATTGCTGCTGTAGCTTGCTGTGACAGAGCACAGTTGTCTCTGTTACCGATTGCTGAGGGTTCGGCTTCTTGCGCTTGTCAGAAGGATTGTGTTGTCGGGCCTGCTCAATGGCCTCCAAGCGGGCTTGCAGTGACGCTATCATTTTGGTCTGTTTTGCTAGTTGGGCCAGTAATTGGCTGCATTCTGCACACGGTGTTTGCATATCCTGTATTAAAGCGGGAAACTGGTTTTGATTTTCGAGAGCAGCGGGAGACACTTTGCGTGCCTAGCTCACCTGTTTAACCGTGGATTCGGGAGGCGTGGTCGGAGACGCAGACCGAGACATGGAAGCTGGTCTTGTGCTGGAACTGCGGCTCCTCCGAGACGGTGTGCCGCACCGGCTTCGTGACTCCTTCCGCTGCGGGGCACAGGATAGGTCTCGAGACAGCCCGTGCTGGGTGGTCTGGTCCCGTCGGAAGGACCATTCCTCCACCTGGCGTCATTCGTGCACCCTTTTCTGGAGAATCTAGGGTGTGAGGAAGCGTTTGGGGCAGTCCTTAGTTCCGGTGAGATGTGGACCCTCGCAAAGTTCTCATCTCACCTGGCAACGCAAGTATGGCCGGTCGAGGGGTTGTGGACACCGCATTGGTGCCAAACGTGGAGATTTGGATGAGGGCAGGCTGTTATCCGGTTACCCACCTCGTGGCAGCGACTGCACACGGAAACAGTCTTCTTGTATAGTGAGAATGGATGTTCAGCTACGTATAGTCGGACGTAGTAGGGAACTTTTGGTCCTGTAAATGTTAGGACAACGGTTGTGGACTCTTTTCGCAGTCGTCGGCAGGAGTAGACTTCAAATTGATATTGGCCAATGTTCTTCAGAATTTCTGCTTCGGTGAGTCCTACGGGGACTCCGCGAATGACACCTTCCACTGCGTCGTCGTGATCCAGCCCATATAACTGGACGGCGTGCGTGATGTTGCCGACATGTATTTGGCTGAGTCGGCAAAGGGCTTTAGCTATCTCTTTAAACGCGGTGCTAACGGTGGCAGTATTTTGCGCCGCGTCTACGCAGAGCCGTAGGTTTGCCTGCTGCCACGTGGAGTTGGTGGCGTCGAGTAGGGTCAGTGAAAGCACGGATGGTGGGATTTCACTTAGCTTTAGTCCGTCTTGCGGCCGAAGCACGAGTTAGTAGTTGTCTCTTTGTACAGCGGGCTGGGCCGCGGGAGAGCCTTTTGTGGGGCTGGGGTAGCTCGGACTATGAGCGGAGCCGAAGGTAGCCTGAGCTCGTGTTCGGTCTTGCGTTGACGGCGTCGCTGAGCCCTTGACACGACGTCGATCCATGGCATGTCATCTTCCTCCGGTGTAGGGTCTGCTTCTCATCGCTTGCGTCGTGTTGCATCTCCTATCTTCTTCGGGTCTAGGTTTGACGCTTGGAACAGCCGCGGTGCAGCCTCCGTCATCGTCGGGCAAGCCTTGCATTGTCGCCATACTCCCACTAGGCCCACAACACCAGCGGTAGGCCTCGCACACCTGCCCGAAAGAAGTCGTCGTGGGTTGTTCAAAAAGGCACCCACCGGCTCAGGAGAGGTACCCTCTGGTGCACAAAGATGAGGTAAAAACGATGATAATAGAGATAAATCTCACTGGGATGAATTTTCGGAGAAATAGTTGAACGTGCCCAAAGAACATGTGAAGCACCTTCAGCCGCAAATCTTCTTCGTCTTCCTCCCCCGAGGGAATGGGAAAACGGGCCTAGCTCGTGACGCTGGCTCAGGCTGTTTCTCGTGGCCAGGCCAGCGAACGGGCGACCGGCTGTCGGGCTCCCTTCTTGCACCGCTATACGCGACACATCCCACATTCCGCCGTCAAATTTTTGTAGAAGACAATCAGTAGATAGACGGCCAATGGGCTTGCTTCTTGAACGCGAACGATGTGGGTACACAACAATAAGGATGCCTTAAAGCGCCAACAACACTTGAAAAGGCGCCTTCAAAACACTCCAGACTCGTGTCTAAACTACGTAGCAGCAATGAGAGAATACCGCCGCCTGGCGACAACAGAAATTATCTAGGATAGCACGAGTCTAGCCGGAGCAGTTGACTATATGCCACACCAGGCTGTTACGAGTGATGCGGTGGCCGTGGCGGAAAGTGGGTGGAACAGAGGAAACTTGTTAGAGGGTTTCCGTGCTGTCTTCATTCGGACTTTTGTATACTTCGACACACAGAAACTCGGTAAAGTCTGTCAAAATATTTTGGAACGCCGACCGAGCAGGTTCTTCCATTTACTCGGTCCATTGCTTGACTTCAGAACACACAGATGGGCGGTAGTTGCATACAAATCGAAAAATAATTTCTACAGTATTGCCTAAGACGCATGGACAGAGACTCGTTGTGTTTTCTGTGGTATACAACATAAAAAAATCGGGTGAACCACTCCAATCAACTGCGGCTTGGCGCATGACCCATCTCCTTTGTGGAACGACGGGTAGCCGGGTAGCCTGTATTTTTCTTCTGCAATGCTTCAAACCACCGAAAAGTGGGCAAGTTGGTATGGAGACATACTAAATAAAAGCGCAAAAAAATGCGGGACAAAGAGAAGAACTACACAGGACGAGCGCTTACTAACAACTGAGGTTAATGAAACCAAAAACGACAAAACTCGACACAGCGCACCCTTGGGGCGCATCATACACAAAAAACTGACGTAATTCGACAGCAATCGGTTCTGTGTAGTTCTTCTCTTTGTCCAGCGTTTTTTTGCACTTTTATTTATTATGGCTTCAAACCACTATAGAAATGCGAAGATCAGTGCGCACAAACTACGAGTCACATTATTAAGTCTCTATGTGATGACTTGTCAACGGGCGCTCAAATAGAGGAAGCTGCAATAAATCTTTTAAATACGCAATCTAAATCTTTCAAAAGCGTAAATGACACTGCACAAATAATCCTCTACCAGCAAAAGGCTACGCCAGCAATTCCCGCGTGTCTCCTGCGCCTCCACTCGTCTTGGTCATTTACTAGTTGTGCTGAAGGTTTTCCGAAAAACATGGGACCCTTTTCCTTAGCAGTTATCGTTCTATCTATGCGCGGATTGCCAGCGTGACGTAGAACCACCACAAAACGACCCTTGCTACAAACAACGGCGTGGATATATGACCCACTATGGTGGCTTTCTCCTTCATCGTGCGCGCATAGGTTGCATTCCAACAGCTGTGGCGGAGAAAGATCGGTCGACTGAAACGACACGCTAACTGACAACGTCCCGGCACGGAGGACGGACGCGCGAGGTAGTCCAAGAGAATTAGAACGGACTGCCATCATGTTTTAGTCAACACCAGTAAAGTCGCATACAAAGTGGTCGCTACCTCGCACTCGATGGCGAAGAGGTGAAGGTTGCAAAATCCTTCTAAGCGAGTCAGGGGTCGTGCCAGTCAGTACAACTACTGCAACTTATGGCACGCGAGAGGGAAACTAATGAAAAGTCTGGTCGTGGCTCGATTGTGCCGCTACGTATCTCTCAACAACCTTCGAACATCTACGTATGAACATTTTTGCAAGCTTCAGCTGCCATCTAATCTCCTCCATAAATACATTTAGGCCCTTCAACACAATTACATCGGCGCCTACTTTCATTGGCGAACCGGAAGGCGGCAGCATGGATCCCCACTTCACCTTGTCAATGCCGCACTCCCCATCGTTCGAGCGACGATAGCGCGAGCCTGGTTCATCAAAACGAAACCGCCCTTCGTCATACTCGGCATTCACTCACTGTTGGAAAAATCAGAAAGGAAGAAGAGGTGGCCGGTAGCAGCTGCCCCCAAATAGTGCTATCACCATCATTGAAAAGTCCCATCCGCCATTAAAGATTCGCTCACGTCCCGCGGTCCTCGCCTCGGTTCTTCAACAAAATGGTGCCGTGACCAGGATCAAAAGATAATACAGTTGAAAACCTGAGGATGGACCGCCCCACAACGATGACGTGAGTGACCGCAACGATGGGACTACACTGCTGCTCCTGACCATTGACCGAAAGCGTCCGCGGAGAAAACACAACGACTTGAGGACGCGCCAGACCTGCAGCGGACCCCAAGCTCTCAACGATTTACCGATTCTCCGCGGACGTCTCGCGTAGACCACTGAAAGACAACGACAACGGCTTCAACATCAACGACAACGGCTTCGACATTCCACTTAGCGTGATCCTTCTCGACGACCACCTAGACATTAACGACGCCGAGAATGGACCTGCAAGGCCTTTGCCAAAGAAGCCTAATCCGACAGGACGTCAAAGCACTGATCGACGACATTAAATCCCGCATGACTGACGAAACGTCATCAATCGGTGAGCTAATTTTCATGAAAATAAGTTTAGTAGAAAATATGAAATCCTAAAGAAACTGGACGGTGAAATTGAAGAGCTTGTCTAACTGGACGATTTAGAGAAAGAATGTGAAGCATCATTAGAATTCGAAGACTCAATCCTGCTGACAAAATTTAGAATGGAGCGATTGTTCCCGGAGTTACAAAAATATCCTAGCAATGACACTGTAGCAATAGCCCCCGAACAAGACAACAGCACCATAAATAACAAAGAGTCAGCACTAAAGAACAGTGGCCGTCCTAACGAAAACAGCGATTTGGCGGCGCCTTCGAAGGACGATCGTCAGGAGCCCCATGTCACCAAACGAGCTGGTACTTTCAAAGTACAACTTAATGCCTGAATTGACAAAGTGCACGCAGCCGCTCCTAAGGCTTGCTCAGATGAACTGATAAGAACTTTTTCCACAGTTGACGCTGCAAGCGGTGAACCTGTGTCATTACCTTCAATGAATATTTAGAGGTATAGAAGTGACGACACTACATTGGAAGTACCAAAAAAGAAGACTTCTGCACGAGATTTCGAAGAGATTAAAAAGTGTTCAGCGCACAACGAACGACTTCATGGAACCCCGAAAGTGAACCAAAGAACACTTCAGAAGCATCGACACATTGACCCAGTTACAGCTGGACCCATCGATCGTTCACGTACATGTTGCCATCACGGAAACATGACTTCGGAGGGGACTTTATTGACTACGGCCAAACGTGAAGATTTGATAACTCCGAAGCCAAAACAACGACGGCGAAAATGGCGAAGCCGGACAGCCCTACGAAAAGCAAGTACAAGCAGCGCAAAGAAGGCTCAACCGAAACGCGTGATAAAGTACAGAGGGAGCCTAAAAATTAGTAATCAAGAGAAAGCCCCACGTCGAAGGACCTGTATACACCTGAAGAGACGCATCCGGTACTTGAATTTCCTAAGGACCCGACAGTCAACCCGACGCCCATGCCGCATGAAGTTTGTGCGAAGTCTGCAAGGTCGTCATCCAGGACGGACGACGATCAAATAAAGTCTATTACCCTGTTCAGATTCTGCAAGGCGCAGGTATCACAAATGCACCAAGCATCGATGGAAACGAAAGTATGGACTAATACAGGGCGGCTACGACGTTCATGACAAGGATTGTGACCACATTGAACTGATCACGGGACCTTAGACGAAAGTGTTAAAAGACGAGTGTTTGATGACTGTTGAAAACTGCAATTCTTCACTTCATGCCAATTATCCTCCGCCATTTATCGCGTGGCCGGGAGGATGTTGGAAAGATCAGAAAGGAAGAAGAGGTGGCCGTTAGCAGCTGCCCCAAAATAGTGCTATCACCATCATTGAAAAGTCCCATCCGCCATTAAAAATTGCCTCACTTCCCGCGGTCCTCGCCTCGGTTCTTCAACACTCACAGATCCGAGTGGTACCGCAACCGTATACTCTTCTACTTCCACCCGACATATGCTGTGACCTTCTAGATGCCACTGAGTAGCCGGATGACACCCTGCAGGCTGACGTGACGGCGCGCCCCTGCACGCTATAGGGGCCACTTTGTCGCCCACAAGCGCCCACCATCGTCATGATCAGCTGCTGCCTCCATCGTTACCACCATGTTTTCTAGGCACGCAGGATGAGTCACGGGCCAGAAAGCGTGCGCTGCTCGTCCGAAACCTACCGGAGCTCCGACGTTCGCGGCCTCCTGTTACACTCTAATCAAAGCTGGAAATAAATGTAGGCTCAGTGACACAAACACATTGCCACATAGAGTTTCATCGAAATGCCGACCTGCCTGCAGTCTGTTGGAAACATTCACTGAAATTCGACACCTCGCGGACAAGTACGTATGGAGACATTGTTCGGGGAAAAGACAATTCAGCGCATCTTCTAACACGCTGAATACCAGCTGCGCAGGTAGCCACAAATGTGCCTTGGTGGGATGGAGCACCATCGATTTGTGGCGCAGAGATGGACTAGCCCTGAGCAGGTCTGGAAGTGACATCTGGTGAAAAAGAAATAGGGATGAAAAACAAACAAGATCACTGCCAGCGACGACATCGGCAACTGCTTAGTCGGATCTAATCAATCTGGCACACCGCAATAAATTCTCAAAGCTCATAAGAAGGCATAAAAGTTTCGTTTCATCGCTAGCACCAAAATACAAAACGGACTTCAACCCGCCATATCCGACAAGTTGAAATACGCTCATCAATACTTGATACGTAGGGAGTAAAAAGACGAATTTTCAAGGAACGCTTCGCGTGTCCCCTGCGGGAAACGAATTCCTCATTAGTCACCTTTGAGAAATATGGCACTGCTGATTGACAGTGACGGAAGTTTAAGAGTTGAGAGGAGGCCTCAGCGTAGCGAACTTGGGTACAATACAGTCAAATGCTTGTATAACGAAGCTTGCGGGACCGTGGTAATTGTTCGTTATACACGTCACTTCGCTATATGCGTCGCGCACTAAATTGACACCCTATAAAGCAGATAAGCATATTATAAGAAGCAGAAGTTTATTCAATCTTACAAGAAGATGAAGGTTACAAAGCAAAAGTATACAGACGAGGGTCCCATAGTCGAGACTGCACCAGGACCCTCGGGTAAATATTACATAGAAGAATAAAACACAGTGAAGGCCGCTAGAATCATATTATACAGTGGCGTATTAGAGAGCTATATGCATTGCAGAGTAGTAATAACAATTATAAAAAAATATTGACAATATAGCAATACAAAATAAGTAGTATATTTAGGGTTGACGCAAAGAGGGAGAAAAAAAGGACATATAGAATAACAGGAAACGCAATATTATACATGTAAAACTATAGTAATATTCAAAAGAACACTAAGGAATTTTCACGAGATAGAAAACACTAAACCGCGCATCTAGGTGAAATTTCTAAACACCCTATGCCACAAGAAAGAAAAGCAGGCATAATTACATTCACTCAGTATGTGAAAACACGATGAAGCAAAAAGGATAAGAAGGAACTAAAGTGAAATGTAACATAAATTAATAAAAACCCAATGCAGCACTACAAGCATACATACAGCGAGAACAAACAATACGCAAAAGTGCAACGAATAATACTCAAAAATACACAAATTTCACTATGACTGTTATGTACCATTCAGTACTCTAGAAGAAACTTTTTAAGAATCATTTTAAATTATGATAAAGACTATAGAGCTTCAATTTCATCGGGCAGGCTGTTGTAGTTTGCAATAACTGAAAAATGCGAATGCATTTTACCGTAGTTAGTGGAATAAAGTAAGCAAATAATGAGAATAAACAGCGAACCTATATGTTTATTTACATCAGATTTAAACTCCAATAGGCGAAAAAAGTCAACAGTTTTCTTCTGCACAGTAGTATGACGTACTGAATGCGGAACCACCACCAACCTGATGCTATGGAGGTTCACGGCATGCTGCGGCGCGAGGTCAGGGATTGACGAGATATATATCTGTAGCGCGTCAAATGCCGCCATCGCTTCGCGGGTAGTCATAACGCTTGGCTCCTCTGCAAGCTCTTCATCGCTACTTGCCTGGTCATTTGTGGCGTCCCTTTTCTCTATGAAGGCCTCCACGATGTCGTCAGTTCTAAGGTCAGAGCAAATTAGGCCAGCTGGTCGTCCACCGAGACGTAATCGTCGGCCGTCACAACCAAGGCGGCGTCGCAACACGCACTGTACGTGTTAATGGACTCCTGCAGCTCTGTGGCCGAAATGGGTGACTCACGATTGTCGGCACGTCTATCGGCTGTTTCGTCAGCTTCAGTGAAGCCAGCACTGCACCAGCAATTGCGTACAACGTCGTTGGGCACACTCCACCATGCGCCGGTAACCATTTCAATGGCCATGCGGACGTTGATCCTAGTTGGCCCTTCAATGTTGTGTTGGAGGTTGAGCAAAATTCGCTGCAGCATCATCGTGCGGTAGCGGGCTTTAACGGACCGTATGATCCCTTGGTCCAATGGCTGCAGCACCGACGTGCAATTTGTCGGCAGAAAAATCACTTCCACGTGATTTAGCACCGGGATCTTGTTGTGTGCGGCGCAGTTGTCGATGAGAAGAGCAATCTTGCGATTCTGAAGGCGCATTGTTTTGTCCAGTTGCAAAAGGCAGGTTTGGAAAAAGTCCGCCGTCATCCAGGCCTTTTTGTTCGCAACATAATCTGCTGGAAGGCTACGCACGGCCTTAAAGCATCGTGGCTTTGCCGACCTCCCATCGTGGCTTTGCCGACCTCCCAAGCAGCACAGTCACACGTTGCTTGGACTTCTTCCCCCTTTGCAGTGATCTGTTTTCTCGCAGAGGGTCTTCTGAGGTAGCAACTCATAAAAAAGAGCAGTTTCGTCGGCATTAAATGTGTCTTCCGGCCTGTACTCGTGCAGCACTCTCAGCAGTTCGGACTCACGCCAATTGTCGGCGAGATCGTGCGGTGCGTCGGCCTCTTCGCCAGCCACAGTCTTGAAAACAATGTCATGTCGTTGTTTAAAGCTTCTCAGCCAGCCGCTCGTCGCTTTGAAGTCTGCTTCACCCACGCCGAGGGTGAAGGCAAACTGTTTGGCCTTCTGACACACCGATGGCCCGCTGACAGGAATCTTCCTTGCACGTACATCGGCAATCCACGTGTAGACGGCAGCGTCAACATCCTCAAATGTGGCTGCACGGACCCGCTTCCTTGACGGGTCCGTTTTATGTTGTGCCACTTGCTCCTCTATCTTTTCTTTGTCCTTAAGGGACGTCGACAAGGTCGATGCGCTGATACCGTACTCCTCGGCTACGTCCTTTTTTTTCCGACCGCTCTCCCCGGCACGGATGATCTTCTCATCGAGGCTGAATTGTCGTCGCTTTTTAGTCCCTGCACCTCCACGTGCACTCATCGCGATTCCAAGACGTTGCAACACGAACACGGCGCAATCGAACAACCACGCTACAGACCAGATCAGGAACAGACTCGCTTCCCTCCGCAGTCAGGCAGTGCGCGCATGCGAACAATTAGCTGACTCTTCTTACGCCGTTTTTCTGCCTGCTGCCTCACCAAGACTAGCCCAAAAACTCTCCTCCAAATCGTTATTGCCCTTTGTCCCTTCCTTCTCGCAACCGCCCTGTCATAAAAAAAAATCTGAAATACACGTTTCATCCCAAATTCGCACACCGATCGCCCTTTTCCTTCTTTCTTCTCGCTAAAAAGTGCAAGTGCTCCGGGAACAGCAGAACAGCCACTCAGGACTTGGGACCACGCCGACGTACCGTGCCTGTTTCGTGCCATTTTTCATTTTATTTATTAGACTGTAGAACCTGCTGCGACGACGAAACTGGGTCCAGACTGCTTTTCCGCCGGCAGGAAAACAGTGAAGGGAGCGGAAGAAAAGGAAGGCCACCCAACCTGGAAGTTAAGAGGCGACATGGAAATTGTTTGTGGATGTCTTCCGTGCCCCTATTTTGTCTATTCGGCGTCTGTCGACACAAGAAAGGCCGAAGGTACAGCTGGTTCAGCTCCAGGCCAACGCCTTAAAAAGAGCGAGTAACCGCAGTAGGGACACGCCACCATTCTGTGCAGGCGTTTGCGCCCCCGCAGTGATTGTGTTCTTCGCCCGAGGGCCAAAGGCACAATTAGGCGAACCGTCCCCTCTCTGTCTGAGTAAAAAGAAAAAAATGGGCTTCCCGGGGAGAAGTTTTGTGGGAGGAAACACTAGCCTTCGCTTACGCGCGCTGCCTGGAAACTATTTCGGAAGAAGGGGGAAAGGGGGGGGGGTCGAACTCCCTCCTCCCGCTGGCTGCATCCCTGAGCAGTAGTGCAGCGGCATTATCGCCCTTTTTATTTTTGTATTTCCTTAAGAGATAGCCCAGGGTGACCTTGGTCTGGCCGTTTGCATTAGCGAGTGCCATCTGCGGCAGCAGCGGGCCCCGGCGACGCAGCCCCGACCCTATACCGAACAGCCCGGTTGCTCAGATTCGGTTCGCTGCTGCGCGTTACCACGTGTGCGGCTAGCCGTTTTCGTTATCAAACAACAATTCAGCGATTGGGAACGCATGATTTTCTTCGTTAAACTGGCAAATTCGCTGTAGTGGTATTCGCTGTAGTGGCGTTCACAATACATAGGAAACACCGGAATCTGGCCAGGCCATATGACATGCTTCGTTGTACAGGCCATTTTGTTGTAGAAGCGTTCCTTGTAGCGGCGTTTGACTGTACGAAGCAGCCTGGTGTCTTGTCAAATAAAAGAAACGTAGCGCAGCTTATTGTTGCACAGTGTCCCCAGCAGTTGTGGGACGGCGGCATACAGGACACATTCACGCAACTGAATGGCTTTGGGTAATTGGAGTAAGTAAGCTGGTCAATATAATTTTAAAGACGTGACTATCATGCCAAAATTTCCTTTTGCGGCCAACAAGCGAAGTGACCGCCCCCCTTCCGAACGTCCCTTCACCTGAGCCTCTCCTTTTGAAGTCGCCGGTACCGACTTTGCGAGCCCTCGTCGCTTTAAAACAGCAACGATGACAACGTCTTACATTGTGGGTTTCCCCACCGGCCTCACTTTGGCTCTACACCTCAAGTTTATGAGTGACAAGTTGGCTGCTTCCTTTTAAATGCAGAGCATTTCTTTAACTCACAATGTCACCCGTCCGTTGGCGATCGGCGTCCGCAGCCAGCCAGCACGTGCGCCTCTCCCCCGCTCCTCCTCGCTCTCAACCACAGGTGCGGGCGCGCATGCGCGTGCTCCGGCGCTGAAAGAGGCGTTGCAGCAGCCGGTGCTACCTCCTCTCCCTCTACTGCGCGCGCTACGAATATACTGGTTGCCCGAGCGAAGGATCCGTGGCCCAACGTTGACGTTTGGCCGCGGCTTCTCGTACATGGAGTTCGGCGTCGGCAGCGCGCTTCAGACGCTTGCGTTCGGCGTCGGCAGCACGCCGTGTCGCCGCCTTGTCTTCTGCCGCCGTCGATGAAGAGGATGGCACGATGTCTTGAACTGGTACTGCAACGCTGACGTTGGCTCGCGTCGCGGTACTGGTTGAAGGTGTTGCTTCCATCGCTTATGAACTTCGACGATGGCGCACTGCCCTCCCGAGAGGGATAATAAGAAAGAAAAGAAAAGAAAGAAAAGAATAATAATAAAGTTCCAACCGATCGCCCCACAGAGAGGGTGGGGTGCAAACGATGGCAATAAATAACACATCACGTACTTACGTCTCTCGTCTCTCTCTCTCTCTCTCTCTCTCGTCTCGCAACCCAACTACCCAACCTCTACGACAACAACAACTACAACTACCACCCAACTACCACAACCTACGCCACGTGACCGCTCCCAATGCTCTGCATTTACTCGTGTCCCTCGCGCGGGGGCATGCGACGGAGGTTTTTTACTGGCTTGCCACTGATTAGGTACTCTGTTTAACTGCTTAGCCGTATAAGGCTGCTGTTTGCAGAGAATCAATTTTTGTCATTCCATTCTTAGAACACGCCGGGGCATTCGATTCTTCTTTGAGCACAAGTTCACTCGGATAAACTCAGCCTTGCTTCGTTCTTCTTTGCGTTACAATATCACTAAACACATAAAAGATTATGGCCAGCCAAACGATCCACTGAATGAAGGAAAACAGCAGTGGCGCTCAAAAACTGTGAGCGCGCATTTCGAATGGAAGAAAAAGCTCTGGAGGGAGGTGTCACATCAGAAGTTAGGAAAAAGAACTGATGTTGGACTGAAGATTTATGCGCCGATTGAGGGACAGATAGACGACGAGTACAACGGCGTGGTTCCTCCATCCAGTGGCATCAACGCGATAGAGGAATACGTAAAATCAGTGCCCTTTTCCTAAGTGAAGCATCACCAGCTAAACTGCGCCCAGAGAACGGGGTGTTCAAAACACAAGAGGCTTTATTTGTCATTTCTAGATTTGGCAAAGTTTCTGGCTAATTAACTGCATTCACCTTGCGGAACAAACTTGATCCTGTCCTCTTGCCACCGGCATCGTACTTCTCTTATTGTCTGTGTAACACACAAGCACCAACCGTTGGACCACAAAGGAAGGCAGTCAGGTCTCAAGAGTCAGAAGACGTCTATACCTAAATCTCCCTAGCAATACGGTTGTCGACGTAAGGGCATGAAGTCTATCTGTGTGTGCACTGATCCCTACCTAAACGCACGCATAACAATGGACAGGGAAAGGTAGACGCCACGCTGAGCGAGAAGTATGCAGGACGCGGAAAAGAGGTGGTGGCGGTGGTTATGGGGATAAAGTGGGGCAAAAATCATACTCCCTCCGTGCATCGCCACGCTTCACTCTGCAACATACAACGAGCATAAGCGCGATTACAGGGACCAAGCTTTCCTGATCTGCCTAAAGTCAACTTCCCTTCTTAACACTCTTGCTTTTCCGTAAAGACGTAGTTTGCCGGGTACAACATCAACATAGGATACTGAATGTCAATATTTGAATGCCCTTGTACGACTGACCATTGCCACTGACCGCAGAATCGCGGGAGGAAGGACGTGTATATCATCCCTCTGTAACAGTGACTATCCTCCGAGAGAGGAACCCACGCTGACCTCCAGGTGCCCTCTGCGCTTGTAGAGAGGTGACGTGCACGCGCGGAGCCAGGCATAACCGGCCGAACCCCTTTGTTCCCTAACCAGCTCTGCCTTCTCTGAACGCAAGAGAAAGCTGCCATTACAAGACATGCAAAGAAATCCCCCCCACCGTTGCCCTATGCAGTCGTCAACGACAGATCCTGCCAGACGATTGAACGCCATTTGAGCCACCCGACAGAGCGTTCTAGCATGCAGTCTCCAGATCTAGGGTATCCGTCTCCATACTTTAGCACCACTCGCTGACCTTATCTACTGCTACCGAGTCACATCATCTCGCCTGGTGGGCCCGTCCGAACCACCCCAATTTTTTTCTGAATAAATTGATTAACTTAGCCTGCGTAACTTGTTTCTCTCGTCCCTGTGGTCGCAAGGCTCTCTGGTCCCACCTAGTTGCCGGGTTGGTGCTCTTCTATTTCATGGGCCTCACACCGTAATGACTTGTATTCATTTTTATGCATTTTTCTTACCCAGCGCAGAAGTCTGAGTTTCATTCCTGACGGGCACAAGAGCGGGGAGGAATAAATCGCTTTCAAAATATGTGGTAAAAGATGAACTCGAGCAGTGCAGGGAGGGCAGGTTACTAGTCGATGTGAGGCCATCGCCCAACAGTGACAAAAATGGGCGGTTCCTGATGATGATGACCCCCTTTATTGATTTGCTCAACGCTTGCCCACAATGCCCACTTATTAGCAATTCGGCTAAACGTTCAACCGTTCAAACGCTCGCCGGGCCGTAAAAAATAAAGTAAGTATTTACAAATAAATCGAAGATACTCGATAGCTCAAAGGCGCAGAAATAACCAAATTACACCGAAACACACTGTCACATTGGTGTGGCGGGTTTTGAGCAGGACTAAATCGTTTGAAGTGTTCTTTTCTTCTGAGCGTTACAGACACTCTAAGGCTGCGCACTCCGACTAACTGATGAATTGGAGTAATCGGCAAGACAACCCTAGCACTGCAGCGATAAACAATCGCTCATACAATGGTTTGGTTTCTTTTAGGGCCAAAGTTTCTTCGTCTACGGTTTCGAGCTCGGGATAGGCTCTTACTGGGTCATGGACATCGTCGTGGAGGACCCGAGCGAACGGTAAGAGAAACAGCTTCAAACATATACCTGTTGAAGAAAGAGTTACTTCCTTGAAGAAACAGGAAGGGTGCCGCAGATCCCAGAAGGAGCGCTGCAGAATCTGTTTCAACATTACCCAAGCAGTACTGCAAAATGAATCTTTGTAGCGAATTTGTTCGCTATAAACGAAAGCCTTGGCAGAAACTGCACTAACCTAGTACACCGGATACACTGTGAAGCGTGTGAGAAAGACTGTTGGCTTGACCAAGGCCAGATTCGGGAATACATCAAATAATCTTATACATCATATTTCCTCACAGCCGATTTGCGTTCTCAAAAGAGAAGCGTTAGCAGATGAGTTTATTTGAGAAAATTAGGGTTACGCCCCTCCAATACGGCTGCAGCATCATCGTGGATCCGCATCAGAGGGCACCTTTGTATACGCACTAATTTCAGGCTTTTTCCCGTGTGAACTTGAAGGGACATGGGACGGTCGTCCGCTCATTTTTGTGTACTGCTCGCTTTACGTGTTCTTCGAAGCAAGATTTTCGTTGGGCGAGTACAGCGCCGAGGCAAAAAGCCCGGGCGTAAGTATGAAACACCGTGGAGGGCGACGGGTCAAATTGGCGGAGGATCGGTGTACACGTAATCGCAGAACTCAGTTTTCCTCCTCACACACTGAAAAACAATGAGAGATGCCACTGGACCCGTGCAGAAGCTTCATTAAAGGTACACTTATCCAAGCAACTTTCCACACGAGTCGTCGGAAGTACGAGCAGAGGCCGATGAAGCTTCGGAGTTGCGTGGTGGTAGTGGGCTTAGGAAATTCAGCGATAGCGCGACTTTTGTCAGGATCAAGAGTGACGCCATCTTTTGAATCAACATGACAAAAAATTTTAAGTTGGCGTGCAGCAAAGGTGCACTTCTTTGGGGTAATCTGGAACCCGGCATCAGTTAGACACTTCCAGACTTGTCGAAGGCGGGTAATATGTGCGTGGAAATCGGAAGAACATACCACAATATCGTCAAGGAAACAGACGCATGTTTTCCACTTCCAGCCACCCAAAATATTGTCCATCAGGCGTTCAAACGCTGCAAGCCCGTTGCAAAGACCAAAAGACATAACGTCAAAGTTGTACAAGCCATTTGGTGTTACAGAGGCCCTTACTGCACGATCAGCACCCGCCATGGAGACCTGCCTGTAGCCAGGCCTTAAATCAAGGAAAAAAAAAGAACTCGGCTCCTTGCAAAACATCGAGTGCGTCTTCATTCGTGGGGACAGATTAAACATACTCGCGTAATATTTTGTTGAGTCGCTGATAATCAACACAGAAGCGAATGGATTCGTCTTTTTTTGTAACTGGCACAATTCCGGACGCCCATGGGCTCTTAGAAAGGTGTATGACGCCACGTTCAGGCATTTCAGGTACCTTTAATTCAGACCGTCAATAAAGCCATCATCTTTGGCTTACACACGACGGAGTCGTTGTCCTAATGACGGATCAATTTAGGTCTCAATGGGGTGAGTGACCATAGATGAGCGGCTTAAGGAGGATGTATCGCAGTCGAAAGACGAACGGAACTTTTGAAGCATGGCGAGTCGGTTCTTTTCAGGGGCAGGAAGACTCGTCTACTGAGCGAAGGAAAACTGAGGGATTCGGGGTTGGATGTTAGGTTTCCAGGACAGCAAGTGGAACGTCCATTGAGTTAAGATCGCCGATGACGAGAAGGGTGTCCATCGTTTCAATACGGCCCAGGCACTCACCACGAAACAGCGTAACTGGAGAGGAATAGGGGTCGTAAATAATTATTGAGCTGAACCTGCGCTGCATTTCTAAAAATGCGAATGCAAACCGGCAAGCATTTTCGGAGATAAAACAGATCGGAAAGGCTGAACAGCACTGTGGAGTTGTGAACTCAGCCGCACAAAAGAGGTGCGAGTACCGCCGAGCCCGGTGGAAAGTCGGTGCTTCGGCGACAACGAGGCGAAATGAAACCGGCGGCTCGTCCAATTAGGCGCCTCGCACAGAAAATAACTCGAATTTAGCGCGTCCGCAATCGATGACAGCGTGGTTAGTCGACAGAAAATCCCGACAGAGAATGACGTCGTGGGAGTACGACAGAAGCACGATAAACGCAATCAGAGATTCTGGCAGTTCACGCAGCAATAGGACGAAGGTGTTGTTCGCTGGTGGTGCGGAGAGTGTGGTCACATACCGGTGTCATCACTTTCGGAATTTGCGGCCGACGTTTTCGCGGATTAATGACATGGCAGTTCCAGTATCGGCTACGGCGAGCGCGGCTACAGGCCTATAACAGTTTTATAATGCCGTTATCAGGCGAAAATCGAGCACTTAAGATTTCCGACGTGGACGCAGCTCTTGCCTCAGGAACTGCGGCGACTACTTTACGTCCTGTGTTGTCTCAACGAGAGACACATAGGCGAGGCATATCGGTGGCCCGGCGAGATGACCAGCGGCGTTCATTGTTGGAGTTTTAACAGGAAGCAAGTTCGACGCTGGCAAGGTAGAGTGTACCAAAGGGTGGCTCATGCACGACGTAGGACGGCGACAGAAACGACTGATCATATGAAACAGCTTTGCGACGAAAGTAATGAGCGCGGTGCCCGGCGACATAACCTAGAAAGCATAGCGGGTGGTCATCAGGCTTTCTACAGACGTTTGGAGCATGAGGTACTCCTTAACGTTGAAGCTTGGGCGAGCTGGTCTTCCATATTCTTGATTTTACAGCGCACACAACAACGAAGGGCGATAGGGAGAGTGAGACGTAAAGCCGCTGATCGAGGCGCGGATAGTTTGGGAAGCTGCAGTATCTGTTAGGCGCACGGCGGGCCGGCTGGCTAGGTCGTCGCAACGGTGCTGTGTATGTTATAGGAGGCGAAATGGGAGCAGCAAAAGCCCCGATGGGTGGGCGGAGAAAGAGCTTCGGCGACTTGTTCCGGTATCCCTCGTTGAAGTGTAGGTGACAAGACGGCGCTGACACCGCAGCGGGCGCACACGAGAGTTATAGTTGCACAATTTCTTGGTAGATAAAATCTTGAATGTGGGGCATGGTTCGTCCCTTTTGTGAACAATACTCTGAATAGGCGAATACTTCGGGCTAAAATTGGTGGTGTGCGTGGGTTTCCATCCTCACCGCAGCCTGGAGTTTCGAAGCCGAGGTCTCCGTCCCGTGGTGCCACTGACGATTCTCGGGAAACGGCGTCTTCTTCGCCACCTACCATCGTCTGCTCCGGTGCATTCCGCCAGCAAGACCTATCGAAGATCACTGGTCCCGATGACCAAGACGTCGATGTTGGGCTGTCATGGTACGAAAGGGCGAGGGCCCATAGCAGATGAGACGACGCGATGACGCTGAACCGTGTCTCATTTTCTCTTGAGGACGTAGCTGAGACGTGGTATCGGAACCACGCAGCCGACTTACAGTCGTTGTTATCTTTCAGGTCAAGTTTATGAAAGCCTTTTCTCGCCCAGCCATCCGGAGTTTTGTTGTCAAACAATACTTGCAAAAGCAGGCCCAGCATGCAGGCGAAACATTCACCAGCTACATATAATATGTCGTCAGCCTGTGTAAGCTTGCAGAACCTTCAATGAGGGAGGCTGACGAGATCCAGCACCTCCTGCAGGAAATCGATGACGACTCCTTTCAGGTGTTGTTGAGTAAAGATCGTCAGAGTGTCGGAGACGTCATCAACTGGTGTCCGTGCTTCGACGAGCTCCGAACACAGCGACTTCTGACGCGGAGCTCAGTGTCACAGCAAGGAGACCCCTTTTCGGGATTGGTCGTCTGCAGCGAGGAGTCTTCTCTGATACCACGAACCTCCATCAATTGCAAAGGTGTTTATTGACAGGGAATGGCAGCGTTCCAGGTGACGGTGGTCAGGTAGACGCTGAGAGGAGTAACTGTAGCTGTGATCAAGGTGCCGTGAGCTCTCTGAGATATTGGCGTGTTCTCAGCGGTGCCGGTGCGCTATCGTCGTCATTTTCAGTCCCCCTTTGCTGCATACCCATTATTTCACACAGCCACATGACCGCAGCGCACACACACGAGGCAGAGTGCGTCCTTCGCTGTGACCAATATATTCTAAATGGGCGCTACCGGCGTGGCTGTGCTTCCCTCTACATTCCGGGGTATTGAAATTGCGGCAATTGGTTCTTGCCTTTGGGGTTTGTAGCCAGCTCCACTCCACTAGACTATTACTCAATTTTCTTTCTATTTTTCAGAAAAGTATATATTTTTTTCAAAAAAATAAATGAAGTTTTCTTCCGCAGTTTCCGCTTCGCTTTATTGGGCTTTCTTCCATTCCTATTCGTAATTCTGTCTGCATTTAACGCGCCCCTTATTTACTTAGAAAGATATAAAGAGGTCGGAGACCACTACCTTCTCCAAAGTAATATTTCTATATAGCGAATCAGAATAGGAAATGAGGGGCTCGTAGAAATTACACAGGCTGCCAACCGTTATTTCTGTGTTATATATATATATATATATATATATATATATATATATATTCAGACAGCAAAATCATGTAACTTTACTCAGATGAAGGCAAGTCCCGTTGCCACTACGTAAGTAAACCTTGTTTGTTATTGTTCTTGCTGTGTATCCGACTCTTTACTTATACTATTTAGGCGCGCTTTGTGAGTTTATCTTTCTCTAGATTTATATATATATATATATATATATATATCAAGGTTGTAGTCGTTATGGCCAGTCTTATTCGGCTTTTTTAATATATAATAGTGACCAATGGCGTGCGTTTGTCATGTTTCTTCGATACAGTGATTAATAAGCGGAAATCGAAGTCGAGAAAAGCGGCCGTGTTTTCCGAAAGCGGGAGTCGAACCCACATTTCCGCATAACGCGTGCGGGGCACTAACCATTGCGCTCATCCGCGACGGCTCCGCTCTGACTTTACCGCGGGCGTTTCTATTTAGAACTGCTCTGAGGCCGGTCAACTAGCCACGCCCCTCGACCACCGTGGAAGACGTAGAACGTGTTTTAAGTGCGAATGCACTTTATAAGCGACCCTGAATTCCGTCGACCGCCGTCCGTCCACATAGCAACAGCTGCGGGTGCGCGCGCTCCTCGTCTTCCTTGGCAACGGGGGGAGATGGGCGCGCGCTGCCTGGCCGCTGACATGGCACATACCCACGTGGGGGATTGGCCAGGAATCGGTCGTGAGAAGGGCGAATGCACCCGCTTAAAGGAGTACTGACACGAAATTTCAAAGCTGAGATCCGCTCTAGCAATCAAGTACAACGACAACACAAATAGGTGTCTTTGCATGGCACATACCCACGTGGGGGATTGGCCAGGAATCGGGCGTGAGAAGGGCTAATGCACCCGCTTAAAGGAGTACTGACACGAAATTTCAAAGCTGAGATCCGCTCTAGCAATCAAGTACAACGACAACACCAATAGGTGTCTGTGAATAAATGCATCTTTCTTTCTTTGTAGTTGTGTGTGTGTGTGTGTGATCTCTCTTTCGCGAACGTTACCGAACCGCGCAAATTCAACTCGTGCATTCGCACTTTCACATTCTTCCCCTCGGGGAAATGCGGGGAAATTTTTTCCCAGCGGCCGCCACGTAAGACGTAGTAAAAGATCGGGGTTAAGAAGTGGCATGCCCGGACTGCTGGAGCCAGAGCCCTCGTAATGCATGTAGCAGAACAGAAAGATACGGCACGAGGGACTCTGTAAGGACACATATCAAGGATGCAGTCGTTATAACCAGTGCTATTCGGCTTTTTTGAAATAGTTAATTAAGACGTGTTAATTAATAGATATTAAGACGTCTACCGTCATTCGGCACTATTGTGCACCGAACGTGTTATGCGGAGGTGCGGGTTCGACTCCCGCTTTCGGAAAAAACGGCGAATTTTCCTCGACTTCTATTTTCGCCTATTTATCACTGTATCAAAAAAACATGACAAACACACTTCCTTCGGCACTATTAAATATTTTAGAAAAAAACCGAATAGCACTGGCAATAATGACAGCAACCTCGATATGTGTCCTTACCGAGTCTCACGTCGCGTATCATTCTGTTGTGCTATATATAAAGATATATGTATATATATATATATATATATATATATATATATTTGTGCGTGTGTGTTGGCACGCGATGGCAGGTACTGCCTCGTAAGTTGCCTTAAAGAAAAAAGAGCAAAGCCATCGTCGTAATTATTAGATTCGGAGAGTGAACATTCTTCATGCGTCGCAGGACCTGCCGGGTGATCCGGAGAGCACACGTGGGTTCAGCGAAGCAAATCCGCGAAACGCAGCGCATGGAGAAAGTGGAGAAAAGACAGCTTCTTTTAAATTCAGCGTTTATCCACGGCGCAAAGGAAGGCGCTGCTGCAATTCCGCCGGTTAAGGCCATGCCTGCCATTATCGATGGAGGCAGTGACGTCTTCCGGACACGTTACACCTTTTCTTTTCTCAGCAATCATCGTTTTAACTATTCGCCTATTAAGAATCAGCAAGTCGCAAACGCGCTTACACACCTCTGGAAGAATTCATTGTATTGATTTTTGTATAGACGACAATGACATAATTTGGTTTAAGGCGACATCAGGCTAGCTAGTCATTTAGAGCGAAGCTGGCTATGACTGGTCTTTGACAAATACTGCGTCCGTCGGCACAGCCACGTAGAATAAAAATTTTAATCTCCAGAGCAACTGTAAAATACTCTGTAGCTGCCAGTGTATTCAAGGTGTCTGAAAAAAGCATGGTGGAGATTTTAACTATACGTGCGGCTTGAGAACTTCACATACGTAAACGAACACAAACTGCCGCTATCCCCGTATCAGAATATTTCAAGCAAAAGCTGCCACTTTGAACTGATATTTGGGTCAGAAAAGACCGTACTGTGTTTTTTCCTGGCCGGAAACTCGACAACTTACCTGAAGATGCCAAACGTTCGCGAGAATAGGGCGCCTGAGGGGTTAGGGGGAGGGGGGGGGCGTTATTCCCTTCAAAATCACACAGTGCACTATAAGACAGAAAAAGTGAAGGGAAGGTACACAGGAGTAGTAGTGCTATCTTCCACCTTCTCCGCGGCAGCAACTTTTTCAGAGTCCATACGGCCGAGGATAACTCTCCGCACGTTGCATGCAACCCAAAAGAAATCCCCAGCCCAGCCCGGGCCCTCTGTCAATGCCAGTTCCTGATCCAAGCCAAGCCGAAGCCAGTGAATAAGCTGCCTTTTCGGACCAAGCCAAGCGGGTAGGCTACGCCCGGCTCGGACTTTTGCCTATGCCTGAGCCCTTGTGTGCTGTAGTCAGAATTGCTTGATATTATGGCAACGTTTGGTTCTGAAGGTGGTTGTACAACGTTCTATGAACAAAAACTCAACCACAGGAAATAATTTCGGCAGCCAATTACAATATATTCATGGCGCTGTGCGAAGTAATAATAGGTGTCCGTATGCGAACCGATTGCTAGATTTTAGCAAAACGCAACGTTGCTCGAATAGTTCAGCTACGTTCTTAAAACTCTCACTTTTCTCCTTTCATGGGGAATAAAGTACGTTACCTTCAAGAGGAAATTGAAATTGGTCAGATACCTTTGCGGAAAATGGGCGGCCAGCAATTTAAGTTCCATTTTGTTTATTATGTATTCACTGGTCTAGCAAACAGTGTTTTTCCCCCTTCTTGCGGCGTGATCGTTCTGTGCGACTTCCCGGGAAAAGCTGAGAGCGTGTTCCCACCGGTCGTATAGTTGGCGACACGAAAGTTTGGCTGTGCTATCCTGTTAAACACAACGCGTGGAATTTTCGTACAACGCATTTATTGGCGAGACTATCTGTAAGAATAAGTTGAGCAGATCTGCACATTTTCAAGAATCACTTCTAGCTAAAATAAAAGATTCTGCTAAAGTCATCTCGCGCTCTTTCTGCCGGAAACATAATGCGTTTTCGTGGCATTTCCAAATTCCCTTCAACAGCACGATACTATACCATCTGAAGTTTCTCACTTCCTTATTTTTGTCTGGAACATATCGATGCCGTGTGAGAGTTTCTAAGTCTTCAGAGAAGAAACTCCCCGGTAGGCATTATTACGCTAAGGCGATGCCAAAAACGTAAAAGAAAAATTAACCTATTTATCAAACGTACTGATCTTCAGTGCCGACACCCTCTGATTTGATGCAGCAGAGAGCATATAACAGCCCAAAATAATTCGCGCAAACCTCTCTCTTATGTGTATAAAAATTCCCTGATAATTTTGTTGCCCACCTTATACACCATGTGCGGATACGGACATTGGCACAAATTTTCATTGGTGATTTCAAAACACCATCAAAACCATATTGTACAATCTATTACTGTTTCAGGCTCACTGTCTATCTGCGGATAGGTAACAACCTAAAGGGATATTATGCCTATACCCATATTCCTTTTAAGAATGTGAAACCCCAAGAAGAGGTCACCATCCACATTCGGAGTACAAGGGAAGGTTTTCTGGTGACAACAACCTTTGACGACACAACGCATTTTGCCAAATCTTCGCCCAGTATCCACAATTATATATTGCCAATGGTTTCGCCGAACTGCCAAGTTCTAAGACAGTACGCAGTGAGTATTGTACATCAGGCCACAGCCTCCCGCATGTCCAGCGTTCTTTTTTTCTATCTTTTGCATTTTCTTTTCTTTTGCTTTTTCCTTTTCGTTTGCTGTTTCTTTGCTCCTTTTGCTTTTTTTTTTCTTTCTTTTGCTTCTTTTGGCCGTCATCGATCGGGGGGGAGTGATGCCACGGACAGAACGATCCCCGCGCCGCCTGGGCCCACCAACAAAGGACGACAAGGAAGCAGCTCGGGGCGGGCTCAGCCAGCCCGGGCACAGTTATGGCTAAACGTGAACAGTTCTTCGCTTCGTGTAAATATACCGCCTCCTCACCAGGTGGTTCGTGTAATCTGCCGCCTCGTTACAGTATCAAGAAAGAGCTGCAGAGGGCATTTCAGTTCTTAAGATCTGCAACGCGATAGTGCTTTATTAGAGAGTTTTAGCATAGCGGGTACCGTCCGCTAACGCTACGCTGGCGGGTAGCGGGGCCTGACTGGGAAGGTAAAAATTTGCTCCGGTGCGGGATTAGTTCCGCGGGCCGGCCTTCGCCATGCCTTGGCATTCTCTCCACTGAGGGGCAACCTCGTCGCCATCCCGGCCCGCTCATTCGCGGTCCGGTCCAGGTAACCCGCCACCGTAGCGTGAGCCTCCACTAGCCGCTATGCTAAAACTCTCTATTGACCCCTGGTAAGCGATTTGGAACGGCGTTACTGCGTTTAGTACTTCAGGGGCACTGAAGGTGAGCAAAGAAAGAGTAGCGGCAAGTTTTTTTAATCACCGCTTTCGAGGAGAGAAAGAGGCCATCTGAGCCTGTGTGGCTTAAAGGGGCCATGCAGACAAACAACAAGTTTACTTCAATCTAAATATCGCGTCGTTAGAATCATACTGACCCCACGGTCAATGCACAGTTCGCTCAAATAGGCTTTATAATTGTGGTCATGCGACCCACTGGTGCATTTCCTGCAACACAACCTATGTTGTCGTATACCCAGCGATGCACTTGGCTGAGGCCAGAAAAAGCAAACGCAAATTAGGCAGGCCTTATGAGCTTCCCGAACGAGCTATTTGGGCTTTAAGGTAATTCAAGTTCGTTTTACAGCCGTGGGAATGGTGGGGTAGACAATGAAAGTTATGGAAATTCACGTAAGCATAGACTACTAATGCGCACTGCTGTTGGCACTGGACGCACTACACTTGTTTTATCTGCACAGCAGTTCCCCGCTTTGGAGTTGTCTTACACTACACTGGCCAATTGGTGCAAGTGACGTTGTCTTACGTGACCCTGTGTGTCGGGCATACCCCATGTTTCGCGAACCGATTACTTTCTAGAGTAACAAAACAAGCCAGGTGCAAATACGGTCAAAAATAAAGCGACGGTGGACAACTGTCCGCGACGTACAGTTAATACTACTGACTCCGCATGCTAGAGCCATCTGAGACGACTGAAGGCAAGCAACGCTGCAGAGCCTAGTGGCGCAATGAAAGTTCACTTGAGTACGCGCACCTGTGACTTCATGGCATATTTCAAGAAAACACGTGATTTAGCAGGAAAATCAAAATTTTAACCTCATTAGATGAATTTCTCAACGAATACGGCATCGTTTCCTACCAGACAAGAGCGGGGGGCACAAGAGCAGCAGGGCACTATAGAAGACGAAATCTTTTGAATAAAACGAAGTTGTACATTGTCATCATGGCCCCTTTAAGGTGTGAGCGTGAAAGGATGTGGCTACGGGGTGGTGGTCAATATTAAAGAAAAAAATTGGGTAGGGGTCAGTTTCCGCGAGAAAGCGACATTTTCAGTGCTTAAACTGTTTATTCTGTATCGTCTGCTGGACTGAATGATGCAGCTTTTTTTCGTAGGGAGAGAGTGAAGATGTTGGTTGTAGAAGAAGTAGGTAGAGTTTTAGAAAATGGTGTAAACAGATGGTAGGGGGCTGAAAGGTGGAGCGTTAAGTCTGGGGCCCCATATGCTAAAGCTCCTTTCCGTGCCCTCTCAATGAGCTCGCGCTGACCTTGAGCTAACAAGATGATCACAGCGGCCGTCCATCTGTTGATAAAAGTGAAATATACAATATTTCAGCTGTTCTTTCCAGAGCATGCACTAAGAATGGTTATGCTGTGCGGAACAGGATAAATGTGCTCCCAAATTTCGCCGGACAGGAGTGGCGTTCGTCGAGCACTGGAACTAAAATAGGCTCTTCGTGATGCCGGGGGAAAATAGATGTTTAAACTGTGGAATTATTAAGCTGTTGAAGCCATAAGAAAAACCATTCTAAGAGCATCAAGGGAGCTGCTGGGAAAATAAAGTGGGGAAGGGTCATCTAATGGAACCTCAACGCCTTCTTGCTTACTTTACCACCCCGCCGTGTTTTCAACAGGACTGATATCGGCACTAACGGTGGGTCCCATAACAAACACTGGAAGCAAAGGACTAACGCCAGTCTCTCAAAAATCAAGGAAGGCACAGTTTATCAGAGTACACAAACTAAAATTATACCCAGTATACAGCGTGTGATTCTTGCAACCCGATAAAATGCTTCTCGCGTTGCCCCCTAGATTTCGGTACCAGGTAGGGTACCTGGTCATTGAGGCGGCAGGTGTCCCTTTTGTCGTTCAAGTGGCCCTGCATTGATAGATATGAACATGGTGAACGGCATGTGAAAGCATGTTTCGGCGAGAATATGGTTGTTGGTATTCTCACATATACAAAATATCTGCTGGAAAATTTTATAAATGCATTTGCGTTATTAAATCAAACATTCAATCTGTCTAAAGCACTGGAGATAAGTGCAAGAAACGAAAAGTTTCAGAAATTTTTAGGCCGGCTTAATATTTATTGGTGAAGTGATTTCCAAACACCATTTCACCCTTTACTTTCTTTTTCAAGCACAGAAATGATTTGGCCGTGTCCTACATAAATTTTTCGGCTCCCCTAAGCTCATAAACGTCATATGGAGAGTGTAATGCAAGTAATTCCTGAGTTCTTAGTTAGGCCACCAAATATCACATCTGGCAGTTAAAAATGTTATATTGAGCAAAACATTTTTTTTGCATCTTTTCCTAACCGTATGACCCCTTGAGTCTACAAACAAAAAAACAAGCTCCATAGTGCACATATGTACAGGTTTACAAGCGCGCGAATAAAAATGGGACCCTTTTTTTTTAACCTCCACAACATAATTTGGTGTTCACAGGTGCCTTTTCTTATTTGGACCGCCCGAATCTGGTAAAACGCAACAGTGGTGACCTAAATAGCAACAGATATCCTTGAAAAATTTCCTCTAAAAACTATCGGAAAATTTTCCCCGCCAAACATGCACTCGATGAGAGCTTGCAGGACACGATTCTAGCACAACACATCTCATTCCTGCAAGAAGGGCTACAATATCAATCCAGAAGATGATAGCAGACCCCAAGTTTTTGTTTTGAGAGATAACTGTCAGTGATCTGCAACAAGCATCAACCATAAAAATTTGTTTTGAACTCCATGCACATTTTTCTGCTCGTTGGAAATGTGAGAACAGTCATTGACAAGATGTTTCGACGTCACGCCGGGACGAAATGGTGCCGGCGATAATGTCAAACCACCACCTTTCTTCAAGAAAACCTGCCTATATTGCGAATTTTGAAATGAAGGTAGGGATCACCGGCATGGCACGGCCGTATGCGTGCTAACATTCTTTTTACATATGACAAACCTTTCGGGCAAGTCAACATTTTCTTCTGGGACATGTTTTTGAAATGTTTCGCGACAAGATGTCCATTCAAAATTTTTTATACTATTCGTGGGTAAATGTACACAACACCTTTTTTATAACTTTCTTCGACAACTTGTCAAGAATTATGACTTTAATTTTTTTCCACAACTTTGATGCATAAAAAATTGGTAAAAACTGGAGTTGTTGGAAAGGGCGTTACAGGGTCTGCATTTTATTTGGCTGCAATTAGTTCCTAATCAATAGGTTCTACAGAAAAGAAGTTGTCTAACACCCCTAGAGATCGGTCAATTTCTTGCGGTAACAAAGGAGTTAGGCAGTTTTCTTTTTTTTGTCTTCTTTGGCGTGCCTTTAGTCTTCTACTTGTTCGTTTCGTCATAGCTTCTTCAAACTGTATTTTCTTCCTTTCCTTTTTTCTTCCACCTTTTTTTATTCCTCTTGCTTGCTTTCCCTCTTTTTTTCTTTACTCCTTTTGTTTCGTATGGGTTTTCTTCGTGTTCCTTCCTTGAAATGGAGAGTTGTACGGAAGCCCGTCTCGTCGCGAGAACACAAGACAAAATATCAAAACTCACACCGACCATGAAAGTTTCTAAAACAAAGATGTTTCGGCTCGCGTACGGCAGCCTTGTTCACAACGAAATGAGAGCGAGAGTGATCCGGTTTATTTTGGCTTCGAGATGAGACGAAGGTAACCATGACTACATCTGTGGGAAGTTGCCGTCATTGCGATTGTGTTGTGCAGCGTGGTCTGGATTGTGAGGGATTTAACATGAAGGTGTGAGGTCCAGTTCTTCTCTTAATAATTATGTTCGCAGTGGCCCAGTCTACGCCATGGCAAGTTGTTCGTGCATGCTCCGCCAGAGTGTTGGATGACACTTTCTTTTCTTATGTCGCACATGTGCTGCTTGGATCTTTCTTGTAAATTGCCCGACTCACCGACGTAGCTTCGATCGCAGTATTCGCAGGGAGTTCTGTAGATAACGCCCGGTAATTTTTCTTACGGTAGCTTTTCCTTGACGTTCACTGCGAGTGCCTTAACTTTTGAGTCGGCATGTGCACAACTTTTTTTTAATCTCTGTGAACCCTGCCTCCCACAAAGGTGTGCCATGGCCTCGCTGGTAAGCCATGGATGCACACCGAAAACTGGAAGACTTCGATGCGGCATACACCAGGTACATCGGGACCTCTCTGCAAATAGCTATCCTGGCTCGTTTGTACGCTCCTTTGAACGTCAGCTCGTCCTGCACCATCCGCCAGCACGCCTCCTTGTAATCCTTAGTCGATAATATATGTACCTGTTATCAGCGAGCAATAGGCGCATGTTCAACGACCCTGGAGAAAGCTCACAATATCGTGTAAGACGAGAAGGTAGCAAAGCTCTACGCAACTTTCACTACCATCATGAAGGTGTAAGTACGCGATGGCAGCCGATTTGCTTCTTCTTCACTTTCACAAAAGCCTTTGCTCCCTACTTGTAGCTAAAAGGGGGAGCTTTTTTTATTTTTTGGAAGTGATAATCATTGGACATCACCTTGGAGGGACGTACGCTATGACGTGTTTTCATCGTTTCGATCAAGTGTTCCCAGGTTTGTGAAGAACGCTGGAGTTTTTTTGGCCAATCTTGGCCAATCTCCCTATGTGGTTATGGTTGGTTTGACGAATGTGCAACGGGAACGATGGGCGGTCGGTCATCGGGAGGCACCCACACACTAGCGCTAGGCATTTTCTTGGTTTTTATAACAGCTGTGCGGTCGCCGCGAGGCTAACGCTCACGTGTGCAGGCTCGGCAATTTCTTTGTATTTTTCAGTATGGGCACGAAAAAATTACAATCTTGTAAATAGCATCGCTGGTCAAAACATAAAAACCCCTGTGGGTGCTAATTCTGTATATGCTGAGCATCAAGATTTTTTTCCTCGCCGTTCACGAGGACGTCGAGGAATGGAAGCTCGCCTTACTGCTCTTTATGTTACGGTAAATTTGACTGCTTTATTCACGCTGTTTACGTGACTTGTGAATGCAGTAACGGCTTCGCCTGGATTATGCTAAAGCAATCGTCAAGGCGCGCTGTACAAATGAACCCATAGAAAGGATTGCTTCCATGACTGATACGGCAGCACCTATCGCTGTGCCCTGTTCCGACGGTCTTTTCAGTTGAAAGATGAGTCGCTGCCATCAAAATGGACGCAACCTTGCGTGAGAGTACATCTACTGAAGTTCCGGGTTTGCGGCGGATCTTGACGTTTGGCCTGAAAAACAGGTACTCCACGTTTAACGCTGGTTTCACAAACAGATACACGAGGCCTCGACTACGGCTGGCATTCCACGTAATATCTTGTTTTTCACTACAGCTCGTAGCATACACTTCAAAATCTTCGACAGTGACAGATGTGAATGTCAGTCTTTCTCGGGTGCCTTTTGATAAAGTGCTGCCATACACTGAAATTGAAGATTTTACACGATGCAAACACAACGTTGCATAAATATACGCTGAATTACATGTCTGTTATTAACCAGAACCGAATAATTTTTAAAAGTTCATAAATGAGCAGTCTCTTAGGTTGTCGAAAGAGCTACCCTGGTTATGAAGGCTAGCAAACGCGAAATCAGCGTGGACACGGCCTAGACGCTGCTATCAGGAAGTGTGAACAAAAATTCACAACTAGCTTTTTTCTGTCCTCTTTTATCTTCTGTTTTTCAGGAACAAGGCGCCGAAAGATACCAAGAAGGATGAGCAGCTTTATACGATCTATTCCCATACATTATAAACGTGGTTTTTCAGCTTTAACCAAATAAACGACGTTTGTTTGCTGCGTTAGAGACGTTTCTTGGAGCCTTGCAAAGTCGGTACAGGCAAAACCTGCGTAGTAATACGCAAACATCGAAATATGTTTGCGTGGCCGCGGAGAGTTCCAGATTCCGCTTGAGCAGGCGATAGGATATAACCATGGAACCCCTTGGAGGCTATACACGTAACCATACTGACCCGCCGGTAAGCGCCACGACGTACTTATAAGGGGCTCAACCAATGCGAAGTGCATGAAGAGAACCCGATGATGATGATGATGGTGGGCGTTTAATGACGCAAGGCCAACAAAGGCAAAAAGCGCTATAGAAGTTATTTAATGAAGAGAAGTGATTCCTACAAAAAGGTAGGTATAAAAACGTGCAAACCGGATATAGTAAAATCAATTAAAGATGGCTGGTGTATAGGGCCATATTTGGTTATGCGTGATAGAAAATGAGGTTGAAAAACTTTACGTCTGAAAAATACTTAAACACGCGTTTCACCGAAAGCATGACATCGTTACCCAGAAAAAACGATGGATGTAGAGGAATATGTTGTCCGTAGAGTTCTTTGAAGTGTTTGTGTCGTGTTGTGTCGAGTGCTTTGCATTGAAGAGAGAGAGAGAGAGAGATTAAACTTTATTGTTAGAAAAAGGGTTGCGATGGAGCTATTTCAGCTCAGTCGGAGTGGTTCCTTGTTCCCAGGTTCCCATATGCTTCCCGAGCCTCCTGGCCCCTGTTGATCAGCCGAAGTTGGTCTTCCAGGGCGGGGCTGGTCAGCAAGATCTCCCATCGCTCATCCTCTATGCTGACGGAGTCAACAAGAATTGGGGGGGACTTGAGTTTTGTGCATTCTCCGATGGTGTGTTTTAGGGTGCCTGGTTTTGAGCATAGGGGACATTCTTTTGCGTATCTAATTGGGAACATGCGGTTCAGGAGTTGAGGGTGTGGGAAAGAGGCTGCCTGTATCTCTCGATAAATTGATTGTTCTTCCCTGGATAGTTTAGGGTGAGGGCGCGGAAGGCTTCTTCTGTTCTCCCTGTAATGTTTGAGGATTTCTACATATTTGGTTATTGGGTGCATCCCTTCTTCCGTTTCCTCTGTGGCCCGGAGGTTTAAGTCTCGGGCCTGTCGATGGGCGAATTCGTTGCCCTCGATCGAGGAATGCGCAGGGACCCAAATGAGTTCGATTCTTGTTTTATGTGAACTGCGGATAGGGCCGCTCCACACCTGCTGCATGGAGGTCTGAAGAAGAGAACCCGGACAACAAGGAAGACGGAGGCGTCCTTGTGTCCCCTCCCACGCGAGTAAGAGTATTTACTTTCTTTTACTTCTGGCAGCGTTACGTTTCCTAAGCGAAAGAGGACGTTTTAGACATGCTCATTCCCAATCACATTAAATATATTTATATTTATTTCTGACCCGGCGTCCGTTCCGTCTTATTGCATTTCCTCAAGCATTGTTTGTAGGTGTTCTGCGGAGTCACTCAGCAACGCTATGTCATCCTCAATACTCAAATATCAGTATCATTGGTTACTTGCGTAGTGTCGTTCGTAGTAATCGTCGTCATATGCATCGAAGAGGTGGTCGTCTTCGTCGCGGCGAGTGGTGAATGCAAAGTGATCCCCCGCATTGTAGGCTTCCACCAGCTCAACTGGTGAAACTTCCACGAAATAACGCAAGGCGTGAATTATAGGGAGGCTGCAGCATTTGTGTCCGCGTGAGCACTGAAGGATACATCACCACGCAATTGCACAACTATGAAACTGTTTATTTACATGTTCCATCGTTTCTTTATGCTGTGCAGGTAGTAGTTACCACCTTATGCATCCATATAGTCGTGTTCCTTATGCAAAGCATTACAAGCGCGGTAGCGCTCGACAACAGCGGTGGAGTTTTTTTTTTTGTTTTTTTAACACGAAAGTGGTTTATGCCCGGGTACACTAAGGTCTCACCGGTGTCATATCCGTCACGAAAATAAATCGCCAGAAAAAGTTCCTTTTACGCGGCGGCGCCCGGATTCGAGCCGTGGACTCTCTCGCCGCCAAGGGAGGTACACAGCGTTCTGCCGAATGCACTATGAATTCAAGTGCGGTAGGTGCACGAACGCGCCTTATATCTTTCCCGCTACTTGCTTTATTCCGATGGTGCTGTCATCTAGGAGATGCGAAGCGAAGTAGTCTATTGTGACGCTAATGAGCGTCGACAGTTGGCGTTCCGAAGCCAGCGTCTTCGTGTACGTAGGACAGTGGTAAATTGAGGCACCACCACCACCTACTGCTTTCGGTTTCTGTTTTGGTTCAGTTTAGTTCGCATGGTTTTGAAGTGGCTGTGGTTTCAGTCGGATTTACGAACTGTTCCGGAGCGCGCAATCCAGTGTCTAACGTTGATGCTTTTAACGGGGCCATAGCGACGTAATATAAATAGCGGCTCGCGAGCTCATAAGGATGCAAAATAAACATTTCAATGCTGCTGTGAAGGAGCACTTGCCTTCTCTGTTTTACCGATTGCTATGAAAGAGGCACCAACCGCATTTACTTTGCTATTGCCACTGCTCGAGCCCGGGACTCGGCTCTCGCCGTGAGGCACGCGCTCACAAGCGTTCCGCATTTCCTCGCTATTTTTTCTTGAAGCACCAAACTTACGTCTTCTACAACAGTTCCCCTGCTAAAAATTTAACGGAATTTTTGTTTACACTCACTGCGTTGCTCATGCACTTCACGGCATCACACTGTATAAATTCTTGGTCTTTTCTTGATACAAATGCATTAAACTGGCACTAAGAATACTGCCAATTTGTTTACTTACACCTAAATGGCAGTGGTACGAATATCTCGAATTAAATAAATTGGACTCCGCACTTGGTCGCCCATTAGCAAATGCTTCCTCGAATTCACCAAGTTCACGAATAAACGAAAGCATTGGCCGGTAACACTCCCTTCATGACCGAGGTTCATCTGCACAAGCTCCTAAACTTTGATCACGGGAATGCCATTTTAAAACTCCCGATAATTCTCTGTATACAGTAACCGGCGGCAATTCAGAAGCCCCGGCCTCTTAAGCCTAACTTTATGAAAAGCTTAGGTTAGATTTATGGTAGCACTTATTCTCTTCCTGTGGAAGGGAGGTATCAAGAGCTAACAAAATTCGTCAAAACAAAAATATGGTGCCGCAGCGAGTAACTGTGCCAGTTTTCACGAGCTTAAATAAGATAGCACTGTTGACGGCTCGCCCAGCGCTGACGCCAATTACAAAATCACCGCACCCTCCGAGACAGGAGATCTGGGAGATCAAGTAGGCTTAGCATGTTCCAAGAAGTTGCTCGGGTAGATAGTGAGTTACAGAGGGTACTCTCCGCGTGTGGGAGCCTCCCCATTGGGCCGAAAAAGCTCAAGCGTTTATAAATTAACAAACAAAATAAGATTCCGGCCGAAGCTGGGCTTTGTTTTGCTACTCTTCCAGCTCTTCCACCCAACCTGGTCCTCAACGGACTGCGTCCACACTCTCGATTAACCGCTTTTGCCTGCTTCAGGCAATGCGGGTCTTTGTTTTAGCCTTCGGGAACTACCAGCCAAAAAGTTGTGCATAACCAATCCTGTCGGCTGTCGCTCTTCTAACTGGCGATCGCGTATTTACCGAGAACGGGTACTTTTACTTTGTTTGAAACTTATCTTAAATCTTTGAATTAAGCTATAAACTGAGCAAGCCTAACGAAACAAATAATTGTACTTAGCGACCAAACTGTACTGTCATAAAGTATTTTTTTGTTACTTTTCCATGCTCCAGATAAAGGAATTATAATGATGTCCGTATATACTATTTTTTATCAGTCCCTCACTAAATCATTCCAACGGAACGGATGTTTCAGGCGCAATATGAAGTTCTGCGTCAGAAACCAGTGTCGAGCGGTCACAAGTAACCTGCAAAAACCTCCACCACTTAAAAGCATCGCGTGCGAATTCAATATTACGATCGGCCGCTGTTGCACAGTCTTGCAGTCCATGCATAGTAGAGACAGCCAACCGATACCGTGAGGTGTGCATGGTCGGCCCATGCGGGGAGCACCCTTGAGAATAACAGTACGTTTTCTCTCTGGCGGGTGATCTCGTTTGTTTGTCTTTATTTTCTTCGTTTTCAGGCGCTTTTACAGAGAGGGGGTTCGGGGAAGGGGGGGCAGTTGGGAATACCCAAACGAAAATCTTCTTGACCAACCTATTTACTCCGGAGCTTTATTAATGTGATGGAATTTTTGTGTACTGCGTTATTTTAGTTTCTTCACTACCTGCGCGACGACACCTGTGAAAGGAATCAAAACTGCACGCACCTCGCAGGATTTCTCGGCGCCACCAAGTCTTGTTCAGTCTGTTTCATATACCAGTGCCTAATTTACTGAAAGGACGCCGTGCAGCATAAGAATAACGTCATGGGCGGGTTTTTTGTTCAGCGTTTTCTGGGCCTAGAGTGCACACTGTTCAAATATAAACACTATTCTATGGTTTATTTGCTTTTCAAAATTTTGAAGAATTTCCACATTAAAAGCACAACGCCTGCGAAATAACAACTTTACATATACAACGACGTGACGTTGCAGTTCCTTAATTGTTTTTTGTCTCTTGACAACCAGTTAGGAAACTAGTGCGTCGCTGCGCCATTGGAAAATTACCGAGTACACAGTTTCCCAACAAAGTGAACAGATATTGAAAAGGACGCGCTAAACAACACCAAACGAAGGTACGAGCACTTCGGTGTGTTGCCTTTTAACGCGAAGCTACCTCCACTTCCCAAGGGTTATGTCGCGACTGTTGTCAACAGAAAACTCATCCGAACAAATAAAATACCTTACTGGTACCGCATGGAATCAAAACTCGAACGAACAGAGAAACACCTAAGAGCCCGCTGTCTTATTAGATGCGAAGGCATCTCATTCACCCACCTTGTCCCTGCATCCGGCGTCGGCGTCGGCGTCGTCGTCGTTGTTGTCGGCGTCCAACCCTCCCCCATTCTCCTCGCCGCGTCAGCTTCGCTCTCCGCCGCTCACCCTGAATGAAACGCTGCCTGAATGAACGTTTGAGGGAGCACGCCAACAAAGTCAGGTCTTCCACAGGTGGCACGCTGTCAGCGCACTGCGCCTCGTGCGGCTGCACCCCTCGGTTCATTGAATGTGCCACACTCACCTCTTACCGCGGGCGAAGGGAGAGGGAGATCTTCGAGGCCTTCCAAATCAACAGGAAAGGGAGCGACTGTATCAGCGAACCATCCGTGGCACTGTTGCATAAAGAAATCGAGTACCTACGTGACTAGTCGTCTTCAAATCGTCACGCGGCGAACGATTGTCGTTGTCATACTCACTATTCAGTTGCTATCAACCAAATTTCTTTCGTATTTTTATGTCTCTTTCCTTCTCGTCCCCTAGTTTTTCATGTATATATTTTCTTGCGAATTAAATCGCTCAGTTGTTCGTCAGCGCTTGTGTCGTCTATTACTTGCTCAGGCCCGTCTTCCGGGCTGTTTTAAAACCATATGATGTACCAACAAGCCCTTCAGTTCACCCTTTTGCACCCCCTCTTCTCTCCGATAGCGAACACTCTCTCGCGAGGGGCATTGGATTGGATTCGATTGTATTGGCTTGGATTGGCTTTACTTGGCTTGGCTTGGCTTGTATTGGATTGGATTTGGATTGGATTGGATTAAAGTGGATTGTGTTGGATTGTGTTGCGTCATAGCCGCGGCAGACGCACTGGCGCCGGCGCGTCCCCTCACCGTTATGCACGCTATAAAACGCGGTGCCTGCGCCGCTCCGCTCCATCGTTCCAGCGCCGTTCCTCCGCTGTCCAGCGCTGCGACCTGAACCTCCTATGCATCGCATCTACACAGCGGTTCCCGCGAGGGGAGGTGGGAGTTCTGATTCAGCTATGAGCCCAGCGCAGACGGTGGAGACAGACGGTGCACTCACCGAGCACATCTGCGGGCTTACCTCCTGACTTCTCGCTGAATGCCATGTGATAGCCTCACGCAACATCTCGCATCACTGTGCGCGCCACCCACGGCAAGTGTAGCGATGGTGTGCGCGTCTTGCATATGCGGTAGGAGGTAGTAAAAATGAAAGGGAGCTCACGCCAACACTAGGCATCTCACTACTGCTGCGTCTTTGCCGCCGATCTCGTGTCCTCTGTCGGCTGCGGCAGAGACGGAGAAGAGGAATCGTCAAACCCCGGGTTTGAGCTTCCTTTATTTTATAAAAAAAAAAGAGTTTCCACTCATGTGCTCCACCAATTCAACTGAGCCAACCACCATTCATGAATTATGCATGGATTTACCTTTTTCAAAGAGTGTCTGTTTGAAGTAATAAAGGGTGGAAATAGGTACATTTCAATGGTCTGTGTTTTTACTCTTTGTAGAGCCACGTGTGTACATTCAAGTGCCGTCGCATGGGAATCGTTGTGGGTGTCGCTGACAGCTTCACTTTCTCACCACCTTCACAGGGTAGATTGGCGCGCATTTTTTTGTGTTCTGCACTTCTTTTTCACAATGCCAGCATCACCTATACTCGAGTACAACTTAGCAACGACAACGGCCTTCACCCCTGCGCCTCGTCACCGCATTGCCTGTTTCTTCGAGCGGCGAAAACAGTGCCTTAATGGAAGAATTTTAACGTAACACAAGTCGTTTTCACAATTTGTCTGGCTTACTCTCGCTGCAATACTGCAGGGACAAAATGAAGCTAGGTGAGAAAAAGCTGACATTGCCACGCCATAACCACAATCTCATTTCCAGGCGTCTGTGCGCACTGACGTCCGGGTCCGTCGCTTGGGAGCGGTGATACACTACATGAGCTATTGTCGTTCTTAACTGATACCCTAGTACAGGCCCTCTCGAGTCACATCAAATGAAATCAGTGATCTTTTGAATCGGGCAGGAATGAAGAGCCCTCACGACGAGACCTGCGGCTTACTTTTAAAGGAAGAGTTGTGTCTACATCACAATTGTTGAGAAAGATTATTGTATTTGGATATTTAGTTTAATCATAAGAACCCACTATTTAATCTTTTTTTAAATTAGTTTCTTTTCAAAACAAATGCAGCATCTACAAAGTAGAACACTATTCAGAACATTCTTCCTTGGCACCTCAAGCTCACGGTTCCGTTTTATAGTCTGAAATCTTATTGTACTGCATCTTCTTTTTTCACAAATTTTGGTTTTGTAAACTTTGGAGATGTATAAATGTCTCCGTGCACGTGATAACGAGCTTATGTCGACAAGAATAAATGAGTAAATATTTAAATGTATAAAACATGCCATGTTATCGTATCCTATGTATTCTCTAAAATCTATTAGAAATGTATTTATTGAGAAAGACTTTGGATAACTGAAAGAACATCCAATTAGGAGCAAAACTTTTTTTGGGTCGTATATCCCTGCTATCAAAAACTTTAGAAAACGGAGCCTTTCTAGTTAAGTGTCATCCGTAATACTTTGCTGCGGAGTCTCTTTTCAGAATAAAGCCAATGATTCTATTTCAGAATAAGGATCAGATGGGCTTGTTGGTGCCCATATAAACGTGAAGAAACAACGCAGGAAATAGACCGTCGACATAACCGACACAAACAGAGCGCTTCCGTTTCTTTCTACTAAGTACTATACGGTCTGTTTTTCACGCCGTTTAAAAGACACAAAGAAATAGGATTGTTCCACAAAACAACGATTCGCTGGCTTGAAGTACATGTTGTTGACTCCGATCAGAAACATGGCCAGGACAAGTTTTCCTACCGTCAAACATTCAAACATTGTGGACATCGTCTGCAAACAAAGGATACCGAGGTTTTTCAAGGTAAAACCGAAACGTGTTTTCATATATATAAAATATAAAAATCCCTCACTTACTCAGCAACCTCATGCTGCCTCCCCATTACGCTGCAAGGTTTGTGTAATTTTAGACCGCTCCAAGGTTCTCATTTCTGGGATTGTCGGGCGGAGATCACCCAAGGGTGACATCGTAAACGACACAGTCTTCGCCATGATATTAAACTGCATTTCTGCCAAGACTGCAGGTGCGAGCAGCTAACTTTCAACTCTAACTCTTCAAAGAGTGCCCGCTTTCTCCGCCAACAAAAACTTTATAATCACCACCACCGCTAACAGCCGTGGTCTTCAAAGTGGGCTTGTTATCTGACTCCTTCGGTGACCAGCTGCCCTTGACGTCTCAATGGTCTCTCAAATAAGGTGCGTTTCCTGTATCGAGGAAGCTTCTTCTGAAGTTCCTTTTCCCCTCTTTTTTCGACCTGCACTTTTTGTGTTTTTATTCTAACACGCAATTCAACGACAAGGCTCAGTCTGATCAGGCTCAAGCCACTGCAGAAGACTTGGTATTGTGTATGTAAAGCGTGTAGGAGCAGGTTGCATTGTGTAAGAGCAGGTCCCTAGTTTTAACGACGTGCTCTTATATAAGAAAAAAAAATCGACGAAATTGTGCTCAAATTAACATTGTGTTGCACTAAGGTCTAAAAACATTTACTTTGAGTCACAACCACATTGTACTAAGAGCGCTTTTTACCAGTGGCGAAACTGTCTCTCAGTTCCGCGTCACCACGATAACGGTTGCAGGCAGCCTCAGTAATGGCTATAGACTAGCTGCAGACTACGTAAACTGAAGTAAAGGGCCAACGTTGATACAGTTTTGTCACACACTCCCGTTTGTCATCAAACAACCAAGAGGTAAACAGCTTCCCTTTAGATGTTTCTTCCGAAAATGTTCTTATGAGGATAAACCAATCTGAGGACCAATTTCACGAATTGTCTTGAAAATTCTACTGGCTCAGACCCGTATCGTTTGTTTTAATTTTAATAGACGTAAAGTTTGTCCTTATTTTGTTAGTTTTACTTTTACTTTTCTCACTCTTTTATGTACACAGTTTCAGTTTCATTTTTATTTTGTTCTTGTGTGTGTGCGTTCTACTGTGCCTTTTATAATTTGATATTTTTTATTGCTTTCCATTGTTTTTAAGGGAGTGTTGGCCTCTGTCAGTCCTCCAACACGTTTGCCTTTCCATTCGGAGTTTTCCCCTTTGAATGGAAAACTTAAAATAAAGTATTTCTTAGAACATTCTATGGTTTAGCTTTGCTTAACCCTAGTTTATTGCGAAAGATTCACGGCCGCTGTACAAGGGACCACAGCTGAATGTTCGTCTTCCGCCATTGTGCACGGCTCTGCGCAGCACGTGGTCTTCTGGCCTTCCTTCGTAGCGCGCGCTTATCGCTGCGGCGGCGGCCTCCTTACCATCCTCCGCCAGGTGGCGACACGGGTGCCGCGCATGTCTTCGTTCTCTCCTTAGCTACCTCTCCCCTGGACCCTCTCTCTCTGCAATCTGGCCGCTGCTCCGTGCCGGGCGCTGGATGAACAGGGTGTAGTTTACCCTTTTGTTGCGGTAGCGGCTTCCTCGCCTTCCTCCGCCAGTTGGCGACACGGGACCCGCGCACGTCTCCGTCCCCTTCTCGCCTATCTCCCTTCTTGGTCCCCACCCCACCTATTTCTCCCCGCCATCACGCCGCTGCTCCGTGCCGGGCGCCTGCGGAAGGGAACGTGGTTTGACCTCTAGCTCTGAAGCTCAAAACTGGTCACCCCGCGAAGACTGACCGAGGTAGTGTATTGTCGCCTTCGCTACAAAAAATAAGCGCTATTCCCGTCTTTGGTCATATAAAGTGTGCAGTATGTCATCCGGTAAACCTTACCTGTGTAGGTCGCAGCGCGCCGAGGCAGCCTTTGTGGCTCATATCAGTAATGTAATGAATGTTAAGTGTGACTGTTAGGCTCCCTACGAATATGAGGGCATTACAATGCTCCGTACAATACATAATTACGAAATACGCATCTTTTAGCTATGTTTCGACCACAATGCGTTACATGGTGTGTTACCTCGATCTGAAAACATTTGTACGCAGCTATCAGGCAGTAGTCGCGTGTCTTTCTTTCTTGTGCCTTCGTAAATTCCGAATTTGCTCCCTGAGGTTATATTTGGTTATATCGGCTTACCGGAAAGGGCCATTCGTTCGCGGCGATACTGCGTTCTGTTAGCAGATTTCTCCACGCGGATGGCGGTCATCAATGATGCAACAAAGAGAGTCAGCTCCGTTGGTGCGCGTTGAAACATAGCAATAATATTCAGCGTCCTGTCCTGCCGAAAGAATCTGGTTTGTGGAATCGCATCGTACGCTGTACATCGTTTCGCTGTGCTCCTTATTAACGGACGGTATTCTACAGGATACGCGGTCACACATGCTTTACTAAATATGATAGGTGTCCATAACATCGGGTTTCACAACAGGTCAAATATTATAAAAAGGTATTACAACAGTGCAGATCGTTGTGAGAGATTGCTGACGGGATCCTAGAAACGGCTTTTGCTAAGATAAAATAATATTTCTGAGAAAAAAAAACTTTGCGCTACCTTCCCAAGTCGTTTTGGTTACCGCTCAGACTGCACTGGTCAGGAAAAGCCCCTCTCACACTTTGAATTAGAGGATATAAAAATCGTCGGGATTTCTTTTTTTTTATTTTTCTGTTGTTCTGCTGTCATACAACCAATTGATGCTCTGACTTTGGAAATGTGGTCCAACAAAGTTAGTAGCTCTATGCAAGAGTATGAAAGAAGTGAAGATAACGAGCGCTGACTGACCAGCTGGGCTAACTATTGGTTTCATAATTTACGGGTTATTGCACTGACGCCAGCAGCTGATTTCTTTTTTCACAGAACAAGCTCCCACACTTAGTTTCATACTTACAACAGCTATCACATCCTGTCTTCTTTTCCTGCTATGTACCCAACGTAGAGACCCAATCTCAAAAACGGTATTTAATGGGTTACTTCAGCTGCAACTTCAGCTGCAAACAGCCACAAAGAAATGTTCGGAGAAAGTACTGCGCAATGTGTATGTTCTAGGACTTCCTCTCACATATAATGGCGCACCTTGAGGATCACCAGGAACCAAAGTACAGCGGGACTTTTTGTATGAATAAGTTTGAACCACCCAGAAAAAGTATCAACGTTCTAAGAACATTTACAATCTCGCAGCAAACTCGATCCCCTAACAACCAGACGGCTACTGTCGAGGCACAAGAAGTCCAAGATTACAAAAAATACAAGCGCAAAAACCGCTCAGAATGCCTACGTGACCGGCAACCTGAGATTGTCGCCATACTTTATCCGGCTCTAAGTTCCTGAAGTGCGAGCCGTAAGCCTCGACGTTAACGATGACAATTGTTATTATTGAAGTGATTGAGTTCAAGCCGGTAATGCCTGCGTTTACGGCACGGAAACATTTCTGAGGCTTTCCAATGACGACAAAATAGCCTTAGCATTCTGCCGGAGAATTTTTTTCCGAACTGAAACAGAATATTGCTTGCGGGAGTAAAAAAAAAAAGGAGCACGTGGGCTGCAATGAGAGATGCTCGATTATGCCTGGTTTTCGAATTAGGCGGGATTTATCTATTTTTACGCAAGAAAGCTCAATGTGAGATTGTTGTGCGGGCTGAGATATCCTAGAGTACTTGCCTATTCAAAGCAATGTGCTGCTTTGAGCCCCCTCCCTGCATTGCGGTGGTTACGTGATTTCTTATTCCTTCGCCGTTCCGGAAAGTCTGCGGGAAGAACCGCCTGCATCAATATGAAGGAATGTCGTTTATTTCCAATGCGATATACCAAGTCTTGTTTTCAAAAGTTTTATCTTTGATCAGATAACTTTCTTTTGTTACGGAAAGAAGAGCTTTAGGAATGGTATAAAGAGCCCGGAATTTAAATATTTAAAAGTTTCTTGGAAGAACTCCTTTCCTCACTTCATTGGGAGAAATCGAGAGCCCCTAACGTATAAGGATAGTGAGAATTAGAAACTGTCTCTTTCAGCACCGGTGATACAGGCATTGTAGGAAAACACACCTGCCCCCTTTAATCCTTCGACGTTGCCTGCACGCTAGCCTTTGAGGGGAAGCACCAGGGAAAGGTTTTGCCAATAAGGTTTCCGTCGCAGCGTGGCTTTTTAAGGAAAACAAGAAGAAACGTTTGGTAAGCAGTATGATTTATTACGCCGAAACAAATGTGTTTGTAACTGTTACAAACATCCAAAATTCTATTTAAATATTTTTACAAACGGTCAGCTAAACATCACAAAAGTGTATACTCGCCTTGAGCGTAACAATAAACATGGGAAGATTTAATGTCACTTACAAAACGAAGAAGCATCGTGAAGCTTTCGTTTTTGGGGGTAATAGGTTTCATAGCGAATTCTTTGGGGAGCACTCTTTTGTATTGAGTATACAGTAAAAGCTCGTTAATTTAAACTGGTAGTGGACCATAAAGTTGTTGGAATTGAGCGGAGTCCGAATCAGCGGGCGGGCACTAAAATGAATGGAAATTCAGCCACACTGCGCAGGCAGAACACGAAGAAGCCACCTCTGGAATCGGTATCGCGAGTTAAGTGCTACTACGCATTTGTGGCAGGTCCTCTCGTAAATCATGTGTCCCAAGTAATTATGGCATGCGCCACCACTCTGGCGCCGGTGGCGCGGCGCACTCTGTAGAAGCGAAATAAGCTGCTGCAGGAGCCTAGCGCACGCGCCATGCTGCTTTATTTTCTGTTTCGTTGCTTCGCATCTCTAGTAAATTTGCTTTGGTTCGGATTTTCAAAACATTGTAATCACTCTAGACGGACTTCTTCTGCGAGGAGCGATGGACGCAAGGGGATTCCAGTTCGAATTAACAGTTATGGATGCCGACGCGTTCGAATTATTGGGATTTTCCCCCCTCCCTGAAATATACACGGCTGTGCTGGGACCAAGGGGGCGAGTTCTAATTAACCGGAAGTTAGAATTGCCAGATTTCGAATTAACGAGCTTTTACTGTATTAGGAATTGTCGCCTTTCTTTTAAGCTTTATCCATCCATCCATCGGTCCGTGCGTCAATCTGTCTCTCTGGCCGCCCGTCTGTCTGTGTTGCTATGAGCTAGCTTTGACGTGCTCCTCAAACTTGCAAACAATGTTTTCGTCACTCAGTAAAATTTGACACCTTAATAAAAAGTTACTTTGTGTGTGCGGGTTTAAATTTGTTATTACTAGAGTCGCTGCTTAAGGTAGGTGCTGAACTGACATCGGCCATCCTTTTCAATTACAAATCATAATTCATAGAATGAAGTAGTAGCACCACTAATTCCCACAACGAACAAGTATGCAGGGCTCTGTCTTAGCCCCTTCTATTGTCGTACGTACCCCCCATTATATGTAAAGGAGGTGCTTGGAAAACATGTAGGCACTACCATCACCTTCCTTCAGCGAATTCGTTTTTGTTGTGCCCCAAGAACTGGAGCTGCTCTTATTCAGCCACTGACGAATGATGCACTGAAAATACCCGGCGGCTAGAGGGAGGCGGCTCGTAGAAGCTTGAACGACAAAGGCCGAAGCTCATATCTGGAACTCACGCAAGTACAGAACAAAGGCCAAAACCCCATCGAGCTGACTGAAAGGCCGGATAACGGCAGGTTATGCCGTGTGTAGGCTTCCTCTTATGGCCTCATTTGCCCTTTCATTCCCTAGATAGAAACGACAGAAATTGTAGTCGGGGGCACTGGGAAGCGGAATGACGCCTGTTTGGTGTGTTACGCACATTCAGTCTTTTAAAGACGATATTCTTTCTTGGGCTACTTAAACCCAGAAATTTTGGTCTGTCTGTATGTCTCTATGTCTGTCCGTCTGTCTGTCTGTGACTCGATTCAGCCAACCGGCCAAAGCAAAACTATGCCTGCGCAATAGCCTTATATAGTCACAGCTAAATCTACCCGTCTATGTCCGGTGTAAGGTTCATACTTGTCAACATTGTTGAAGACGAACAAGACATTACGCAAATATGAGACAACCAATCAATACAGAAGTGATATTTGCAGTGTTATTTATAAAAAAATCAAACATGCTTGACTTTTGCGAAATTAAATACTTCATCAACTGCAGAAAAAAAATTCACTCCGCCGTCGCCTGCTGTCGCCCGCGCCACTATAGCTTCTGGCGCCATTTTAAGAGATCAACCGGCAACAGTTACGCAAGGTTCCACTAGATAGGTTTCACGTTCTGCTTGCAACGCACGTGGAGTAGGGAAACGCGGTTCTATAAACGCTGAAGTAGGGCGCCTCAATTAACGCGCGTCTTCGGCGTACGGCAGCGTTCGCATCGAGACACCCGGTTTGGAGCAGTGCAACGCGGGAAATTTAAAATGATTTAAGCAAACCTTTGGCGTCTTTACCTTGGGAGGAGCGCCACGCAAGAGAAACAACATGAGAGGTGAGCGGGAAAGCCAAGGGAGGCATTTACTTCGCAAAAGCCGATAAAGACTATCGTCTTTTGACGACATTTGCAACGAAAGTAGCAGATACGCGGTCAATTTTTCCGTTCCCTGCCATAAAATGTAAAACTGAAGTACCGTGTTTACTGGCATAATAATCGCACTCACGTAATGATCGCACCCCTGAAGTTTGTCTTCAAATTTCGATTTTTTTTTAATTTTCCGCGCCATGAACGCACCTTTAACTCACCGCAGAAAGATGTATGGGTGTCAACCCAGCTGATGATGATCGTGCTTACCTCTTTTTCCTTCCCTTTCGAAATGGACACGGCTACGTTATTGCTACAGACTTTCCCATATTCACGATATCGGCAAGCATGCGATCAATATTGCTGCCGAAAAAACTCTCAGTAAAGGCACCTAATGTACCCAGAAGACCAAGAAAAAAAGCGCGCTAAGCTGTCTGCATCGGCAGCCATGTCTTGTTTGATATCCCGCACTGTGACAGCGGCAGGCAGTTATTGGTCGACCTGTTGTTACCTCGCGGCAGACTCGTTCCCGCTCATTCCATATATTCATGAAAACACTGCATTTTGCGTCACTTTGCAAAGTGGTTGGCGGTGGTGTGCGAAGTTTTATTATGGTTTCATTTGTTTTTTTTATATAATGTTCACGAGCATTCTTGTTTAAATTTTCACCCCCAGCTTGCTTGCGGTTTTTGTGTTGAACATTTTTTCGCAGAAAAATTATCCAGCGTAATAAATGCACCCTTAAATTGGCATCGACTGTTTTGAAAAAAAAATCGCAGTCATTACGCGAGGAAATACGGTATCCTCATAACAACGTGCAGACATCAATCTGCCTGCAGAAACTATGCTATATGAACGTTTTTGTGGAGTAAACAACACTCATGTGCGATAAGGACGAAATTGGCCCGTTTTGTTGAAATGTTCTTGCGTGCTTCCAAGATAGCTGGGAGAATACATCTTCCTTGGCTTATTGTGTACACACGGCAAATGAAATCTTTGGGTGAGAAAGCGAAAACTGAAATTTAGCACACAGAATTAGAACCGCCCTACGGCCCGCTCTAGTTTGCACGTTTTACGATAACTCTGAAAGCTTGTCCTAATAGTAATAATACTAAAAGGGGAATTTTTGGTACACGTTACTGTAGATCATTTTTGAACAATTTTCAGAGTAGCTTCATGATCTTCAATAGCTGCCGCTCAGCCGCGCAAGAAACCATGCGCTACCTACCCATGCCGCACTTGAGGGTGAACTTTCCGATGAGAGCGATCGACCGAACCTCCGATGAGACGTGCTCGAGGAACGACACTGATTGGCTCCAATTGGAGAGTTAAAGAGGAGGACACTTGTGCGCCAGCTCCCGCGCCAGCTGCGAATGGCAAGCGACAGCTGCACCCGAGAAAGTGAATCCACGGGAGGGTTTCCACCTGTAGTTCAATGTATAAGCGCGCAGAGGCACAATCAACACATCATTTCTCGCCAATCCCCTCAGTGGGTACTTGCAAAAGACTTCAAGCGCATCATCCTCATCGTTGTGTTCCTTAAAGCACGTGGTTAAAGTTGGCTTTGCTGCAAGGCAAGTCAGCATACGCCACCACTGACGGCGCAGGTCAGCATATACTAGCTTCGCTTGAAAACTACGAAGACCCTTTAACACATTTTATTGTGTAGTGAATAAAAAATTATTACCGTCATTTCCGAGCAATAAAATTGCTCTAATGCTCCTGCGGTGGCCAGAAGACAATGACAGCACATCGCTTACTTTACCTTTGTTTCATTCTATGTGTACGCAACGCGTGCCCCGAATGGCTGCCGCACTACTGGGCAAAATGAGCGGAAGTTGCCTCAGTGCCAGGCTCGGTGAGTGCTGAATTCTACGCAAGCCCACACTCTGCGTAGCACCGAGGGCGTGCGTCATTTCTTAGTGTTTCTAATTCTTAGGTACCTGCTATGGCAGTTTCCGCAACCAATGGGTAATTATTGACCATGTTCCTTGGACCGATGCTTTTCTCTTCAATGAGGAACCGAACACTTTTGGATAAAATTATTATGTATTTCTTCTTAATAATTATCGGCTTCGTTGTTCTCATTGAATTTCCCCTACTCCACTGGTATTGCATTGCTGAGAAGCCCGATTTTGTTTCTGACCACAGAAACTTGTTTATATTGGGCTACACCCACCAAAAAAAAAATGTGCATGTGTTCCCTGGTCTTCTCCGCCTCCCCCTTACCTTTCTTCGGTGTGGTAATATATCCTGGTGGCCGAGTGGCAGTTGAAATCCTAAGCCGCTTCACAACTGCCTTTTGCATCCTGCTTTTATGCCGAAGTCTTTCCTTTGAAGAGGCCATGAATACATATACTTGTTTGACGCAATACAAAAGACTATTTTGTCAGAAATCAATGATATTAATTTTATAGCAAACTTTTTTCAAACAAATAATCGCGATAAAACGCATGAAGTGGTTGCGACTGCCCCGCCACTTTCCACAATTTTTCTATCACGTCAGAACATATCTTTTATTGGACATTATCAGCCACCGACCTATAAGCCACCACCGAGATATGTGACTGTGCGATTCTGCTCGCGCATGTAGTTCCGTTTGATTGTATCATTTTAAGGCTAACGTGCGGTTGACACAATAACAACTTCTTTTAGTGCTGCCTTATCTACGTCACTATATCACGAAATTTGCAAGTTTTACATTTCTTGCGTTTTTTGGTTATTAAAACGCTTTTTGTGGTTAGAGTGGAGCTAAGTGATTTACGAAAAGACACTTCTTTCTAAGTCCACAAAGTTGCATTGCGCCTTCGTGACCATTTTATCTGCAGATAGCACGTCTTCTAAAGGCTGTTATGCTCTCCTAAATAAGATTCCGTGATATTAGATTCCTAATGCGAACGCTTGTACAGACACTTGTGTACCATGATAAGGGACAAAACGACGAGTATAACTTCAAAAAGTGTTTTTGTAGCGTGAGCTACACTGGCCGAGGTTGAGCCCCTCCGCGTAGCTTCTGGAGAGCCATGCTGCGCATGCGCGAGGAGCAATAACGTCACACGGTTCCCAGCTTGCGCGCCGGTGCCGCCACTGCAGCGATTGGATTGGATTAGAAATCGTTTTAGCAGCAGTAAGCATGATCATCAGCTAATCTTGGACAACCAGGAAACCTAAGAATAACCAGCTGAACCTTAGCTCACGATACGTATATCCTGGCATAGCCGAGCTAAGCCACTTGTAGTAATAGAAATCTATTCGGTTTATAAAAAAAAATCAAAGATTGCACTCTGGTTTTGAAAATCACCAGTCCTGTACAGCTTAGACGAACAAAAATATATCTGCTTGCCATCCCTTCCTTACGCGTCCACAGAAGAAACTGTGGGGCAAAAAACAACAACGAACAAGCATGAACAAGTCTTTGTCTCTTTGGAGACCGATTTTCCGTCGTGTCGCCGCTAATGCAAAGCAGCCCCCGTCACTTCTCGAAGCAGCGAGCTAAACACAAGACTCACCAGCGTGGGATGCGAAGAGCTTGTTCAGTCCTGTCTAAATATCACTAACTACCAGTGCGTGCAGCAAGGTCCACCCGCCGGTGAGTGCAATGATGTTCTCTCAGCGGAAGCGACGTGTCTGCGAAATGAAGCAGGGGGATCCTGTCGGAGGAGACGCCAGCAGTGCAGACAGTGCGAGAAAAGTGTAGTGCAGCGGGTTGACGAGAAGAGGAGACGAACTGATGTATTAGAGTTCCATGCAGGACGCCACCTATAGCGCTGCCAGGCTGCAGAACGAGCGAAAGTTGAAGTCGGTTCTGGGTACCCTGACTCTCTGCTGCTTTTACTGTTGAAGAATTCAAATAAGGAGTTATTGCCTATGAACCCGTAAGCTAAATTAGGGTAAGGATTAGACGGATGGTAATTAAGAACAGAGGCATCTGTAAGATGAGGAGCAACATTTATCACGTCACACACGCGCGAAGACAAAATGGTTTCAGGTGACACCACGCACCAACTTGTCAACGGCATTATAACTGGTTTACGAGAAGCTTACGAAAGCAAAAGCATGTGAGCAGAAATTTGCATTAAGCCCCAGTAAGTTTGTTCAGTAAAAATCGTTTTTGACCATTTATTGCTTTGAAGAAATGACAACTACGTTCTCCCAGCAATATAATCGAGTGATTATCTCAATGCAGGTTTAAAAAAAGGATTTAAACCACCGAACAATTGTGAGCGCTAAGCGAGAATTTGCGAAAATATAAAGCTGCGCAACTAAATTTATTTATTATGTGGCCGAAGCTTCCTTCCGCCTTCAGGTTATCGTGTACCAAAAAAGTATATGATAGCGCGAGAAGTTTTTGTTTTCAATTTTTTTATAATTACTGATAAGTCACATGCTGTTGATATTTTACAAATATTTGGAATGCTGTATAACGTGTTTCACGTAAAAAATAAAGTGGTAAAATATAAAACAATCAAAATGGAGCAAGAAAGCATACAAAACTCATAAAAATATGAAACCGGTAGTGTTAAGACCAGAAACAAATTACACCCATCTCCCCGAAGGGAACCATGAGTAGGATGCGGAGCGTCATGAGGGTTCCGTTTGCGTTTCCGTGATTCGGTTAGCCAAATTTGGTGGAAATGTGGTGAACCATGTAATGCTCATATATCCTACTCATGGTTCCCTTCGAGGAGATGGGTGTAATTTTCCTTACTGCATGCGTATAAACGCGAGTGAGACGAGATTGAATGGGTGTCTAAAGGTCTGTTAGTGTTTGCGCTAATGCTCTCATTTAATTGCGTCAGCACACTCACTGACGGGGCTGTTGCTTCCATCCTACTTCTGAAGAATCACGGAGTCAAGTGCAAGCACAACCGGAGTCAAACGAAGAATGCGGCCAATTCCTAGGCCAATCCCTAGGGCCATCTTGCCAAAATCATCATCAGAAGTGCGGCGGACGGGGCGACAGCAACGTACACGCCCTCCTCTTCGCAGCTTTGTCTTCTTCTCCTTCTTCGTCTTCAGCGGTTCCCCTATGGGAAGATGACGACGGTGGCGCATGCGCATGTGGCGGGTGGACGCCGGACCACCGCCGACGCCGCGGGACATACCCCCGAGCATAAGACGCTCCGCATCTAAAACAGCCATTTTCAGCAAGAAGCCACTGCTTCGATTGAACCGTTTACGGGCATAGCTGGTTTGCGAACTCGTAACAAATCAATGTTCAAAAGTGCAGTTCACTGAATTACAGCGGCAATTTTGCACTCTGCATGATGGGTTCCCTTTATATGCCCAACACCCCCATCAAGCACTTGTCACAGTCACACACCACCGTAGCTCTGTGGCTAAGGCTTTGTGTGACGCGGGGCACGCGTGTTTAATCCCTGCGGTAGTTTTTGAAACAATTTTTTTTAAACAAAACCTCAATAGGACTATGTGCCAAGGCGCCTTCCCATTACTTAAATACGGTTCTGTCGTTTGGAATCCAACCAAAGCATCGGGGATTGCCTTAATAGAACGAATACAAAAAAGCAGTCCCTTTTGTCTGCCGAAGATATGACCGCGATTTTTCGCCTTCATCCGGCTTACCACCATTGGGTTTCACTCCGTTATCTGCTCGGCGCCACTCAGAATGCTTAAACTTTCTGTACACCTCGATTAATTCCCCGCGCTTGCCGTCGCCTCAAAGGTATCTGCACCTTGCAACACCATGCTCTGTACACACCATAAGCCAACATGCGCTAAATATTACATTTCACCACAAAACGGGTTTGTTTAAATGTAGTTTCTTTTTTTCTTCTTTTGAATATTCAGCTCTGGAACTCGCTGCCCAGTGATACTCGCGGGCTCCATATAGATCAATTTCTGAGTGCAGTATCAAGTGCATGTAAATGGAGATTTCTATGTACTCCTGCTTTCCTTGGTCTTACCTTTGTTTATTGTGCATCTTAATTACTATTGTGAATTGAGTAAATCTGTGCCATGCGCTCGTGTTTTTGTGTCTGCTTTTTGTCACTCGCTCACTTTTATGTCCACTTCTTAAATAGACCTCAAATGGGATGCAGTGTGTATAAATAAATAAATAAATAAATAAATAAATAAATAAATAAATAAATAAATAAATAAATAAATAAACAACAAGGTGGTTTCAATGAAACTCTTGTACTCCGCAGCACTGCACCTGAGCCCAAGTGCAACTGCGGTACGTACACTCCGAAAATACGATTTTCGCCACGGTCGATTCTCGTATTTCAATTTCGGTTAATTGAAGTTGGATGCCTCTACTCAGTGCTAGTGGGCAAAATTTTAAACAGCTTGAACCGTGTCTCTATCAGACTGTGAAAAACAATTTCTCCGCTCCAAAGTACGATACTCCTGAACCTCCTGCAACTCAGAGATTGCTTGTAGATATATCTGCGTTCTTTTTTCGAAAATATTTAGTTGTTAGTCACCGGCGTCTCCTGTATTTTCTTGTCTTCCGCTTTGTGTTATAGTTCCAGCTGCTTTCCGGCAGTCATAAAGGTTATCTGGCAAGTTAAAATGCCATCAGAGGGCCGCTAGTGGTGACGCGTCACAGTTACACTTCTGTTGATTGAAAGAAAACATCCTGAATCCATATTTTGCTCCCTCTCAAATTTTTCGCGCTATCACACTCGATGTTCTCACCAAAAAAAAAAGATGCCATGTGAGGGACAAACACCGCAGCGATATCACTTTTTTATATGCTTGCCACCAAGTGTATTGTGTATATTACGTTTACGCGGTTGATGTCCTTTCGCAGTATGCTCTGTGGGGAACGGAGCAGGAAGAAAACGTTATCTTTATTAAAAGGCAGACTAACCATTCTTGTAAGCCCACTTTTCCAGTCGAGAGCCTCGCCGTATATACGAGGTGTTATATTGTGTTTACTTCACGGGACAAGTGGAAGACATTCGGGAACGTGGCCTGGCAGAGTGTTTACACATATAACCGGCATCGATCTGCCCCAAAAGCTCCTTATCTATCACCGCAGCCTTCACCCCAGTTCATGCAAGCGCCGCATTTCTTGCTTCGTGCTTATCTCGTGGAGTGGGGTAATCTTCTAATTAACGACCACTCAACGACCCTCACGTGAAATCCTTCCTAAGCTACCTGGCGCTTCGTGTTAGTACCGCTCCACCCTTTTATACGTGTTTACGCGCCAGGTGTCGTTGAAAGGTGGATGCCGACGCCGGCAGTGATTGCTCTGCTCTTACACTGGTGGCATTGTAATAGAAACATCAAGGTAGGGTTGGTTCGTGTTCGTGTCTCTCGCTGCGCTATGGATGATAGCGTAATCCGGAGGCAAAGAACACCACACGGGAGGGAAGGGCGGGCGAGGTTGATGTGACCCCATTTGTAAACTTGAACTTTCAAGGCATCGTTCCTTGTGTTCTCCGTCGGTGGTTGATGGGAGGGCCCCACATTGCATTACATAAACCAGACCGCTCAACAAAACGCTTACGTTCATGTTTCCAACTTGGGGTTAGTGTAACACTGCATTTTTTTAACACCGGCCAATTGTGTTCGCGTCAACTACACTTTGCTCTAGTGAGGCCGAGACGCTGTCAGGCGCAAACGCGAAGTGTGCGCTGCTGATAAGCGTATGTTTGCGCGTTGTAGCGCAAGCAATAAAGGTGCTATTCCTCGTTACTATAAAACCAAGAAATAATGGAGTTCACCAACTGTGAATAAGCTTCAGAATACCCGCCGGCATAAATATCTCGAGAGTTGTAATTTTGAACCACCACTTTTGAAATTTTATCCCTACCATGACTTCAGCACTTTGCCGGTCATTTAAACCAGGACAAATGAAAAAAATACAAGGGCGGGTACTGACAAAAGCTGTAACAGAAGCTGTTCGCTTAATTGCACTTGGTGCAACCTGTAAAACCAGCCTGGTATTTTCACGGTTACAACACATGGAACATTTATTGCAGAAAAAAACGCCCGTACCGCGTACCACTAAAGTGGCTGAGAGAGTAGCCAGGGAGCCTATCACCTCAAAAATCACGAATGAATATAACAGAGGCACGACCTCGGTAGATAACGCAATCACAGTATATCAGCTAGGTCACTCCTAATAATTGCATTACGATTGTACGTTACCGTTCACTCACTAACGCACACACATGAAGGAAAAGAACTCTAGAAGAACGACTGGTGCATGCCTTTTGTTGCGAACACAGCGCTGCCATTTTTCTTTGCTGGCCTACAGAAAGCGACGAGAACGAGAGGGAAGCGAAGACTTCCCAAAGAGCAGCTGTCGCTCTCCAATGTTCATGAGAGGCCCCCACCGGGGACCCGAACCGCGGCATTCAACTGAAGGCCCACGTCACAGGAGAAGTCCCGGGTGGATCGAAGGAGACGCTGATAGCCTCTCGCTCATTCGTTGCGTTGGCAAACGAGAAAACGCCTGCACTTTACCTCCTGCATCTACTTACGCATTGCTCTTTCTCTCTCCTTCTCTCTCCCTCTTTCTCTCTCTCTCTGTCTCTTTGCCTTTTTCTCGTTTGTCGTCTCCTTCTCTCCGCTGATGTTTCCAGTTGTCAGAGTATATCTACCCAATAAGAACTTTTCCTGTTTTTATTCTTTTGGTAACTTTTGTGTTCTTGATTACTTCCCAGCATTTTATTTATTTATTCAAAATATTCCTAAAGGTCCCTTAAGGGGTCATTACATACAGGGGTTACGTAAGCACAGGTATTGTATTAGCGCAATAAAAGAGATGGTAAAGAAATAAAACACAACGAAACACGAATGTTCAAACTTAAAAGGCTATAAACACACACGCCATAAGATTGAGAAAAGTGGCGAAAAAATTGAATACTTAAGAACAATGAAGAAAGGGCAGGAATATAATAAAAATGGTTCAAATTCAAACGCAAATACAATGTAACCTATCAGCACAACAACAAGAAAAGAAAATCTGGAGAAAAACATTAGTTCCGGTTTGGAAGACGGAAAACAAAACCACAAAATGACTGCAAAGTGTTTAGTTAGCTCTTGTATTAGTTCTTCAATTTTGCGTTGTATGTTTGAGAAGCGATATGATATGGTAGAATATTCCAATCGGTTATGGTAAGTGTAATAAAAGTCCGGGCAAAATCGGATGCGCGGCAACTAATGCGTTAACTTTGTAGGAATGGTGGCGGAATGGAGAAAAGATTGGAGGTGGCTCAGAAAAGCCATCGTGAAGCGACACGTGGTGATAAAGCCCATGGAACAGTGATAGCCGGAGGAGGTGTCGGCGATGTCTTAAATCAGGTATTTCGGTACGACGCTTTAAAGTGCTGCGACCCTATAAGGAGGTGAGCATATGGTCTGGATATATGATGCGGGCTAGACGGTTCTGCAAAGATTCAATATCAATAATATTGTATGCCTGATGGGGATCTCAATCTGGTGATGAATATTCTATTTTAGGACGTATTAGGGTAGTTGGGAGTATTTTCAAGGTAACGCTGGAGGAAACCGAAACGGCAATTAGAGAGAGCCAGGGTGTGTTTCATGTGGTAATGCCATGACAGGTTAGGGTTTAAGTGAATTCTGATATAATTATATGTGAAGGCATTGTCCATGGCACTACTTTAAAGGGACACTCAAATTATTTGTAAACATTGCGGGATTACTAGCGCAAATTGTAGTCTGGAGTCCTTAGGCCATGTTTCTTCCATTCTGAGCACGTTTACGCGAATTTATTTAGCACAAAATTTAGTTCGAAAATTCTGTGCTCATCTCTGCATCCTCACCCATTTTCTGTGGCGTTTTCGTGTGACGTGAGGAAATAATGACTTGGTTTGACTGCGCTACTGCACTGCAGAGTCACTCGGCCCAGCGTTTATTCCGCCGACCGCCGACGGGTCGTCGCAATTCGTTCGCTTGTTTGAGAGTTTGAGAGCTAACATAGCACATCGTCCAATCAAAGTGCATCTCTTCATGTCCTCACAGCCTTTAGTTTGTGCGGCCACCACTGAACGCGCATGGTAGTTTTTCTTCTTTCGCGCTATATAAAATATTTACCAACTTTATCTTTATCAACCGGATAAACGATTAAAAAGGTGTTAATTTGAGCCTGTCTACGCAGTGCAAGCAAAACCGGGAGCTTGACAAATTCACTTCATTGTCTTTTTAAGCACGTAGGATATGTAAATTCGGAAGGCGCGATTAGTAAAGGGCATATACGTAGTTTTAGAGCGGTTTAGGGTCATTAGCGAAGTTTAGCACTATGCATTGATTGAATCAGAATCAGTTCAAAAACATTCACGTTCATTATCACATGAAATTATTCAGAAAATCAAAGAGTCCCCAGCAAAAATTCCTTTTCGGGAGTAGGCACCAGAGGTTAAGATATTAATATAAGTGAAAAATAGTAGGTGTTCTAGTGCGCTGCCCTGGAAAACTCCAGAAGTAATTTGTTTGGGAGAAGAGGTACGATTAAGTGTTAGAGGACGTGAACTCTATTCATGATGAGCAAACGTATTTTATCCAATGATAAAGTGTTAGACTGCATGTTAAGCCGAGAAAGTGTAATGAGGAGTCTGTGATAAACACGGTGCAAAGCTTTTGGAAAGTCGAGAAAAATGGTGTGAACTTTTCATCCACCATGGGAGATAAATGAATGTCATGAATGCAACCGGTGAGCTGTGTATCCGAAGAGTATCTTCTTCAAAATCCGTGTTGATGTTTATATATAATATTATGACCTCCCAGGTAGTTGTTAACATGTGTGTGTGTTACATGTTCCAGGAGTTTACGAATGCTACCGGTAAGCGAGATAGGACGATAGTGCTTGGGCAAAAGGCGTTCTCCAGATTTGAATATTTGATTGCTTTTGCAATTCTCCAGTCATTTCGGATCCAACCTGGTGATAAAGATAGGAAAAAAAGATCACACCGTAAGGGAAAAATGCTAGCTGAGAAATGTTCAAGTATTCTGTTATCAAAGCCTACGTGATTCGACGCATTAAATTTTAAGTCAATTCAGTAATGAAAGTATACCCGCTTCCGTTATTATAAGTTTGCGCATGCTGATATCCCGCATGAAGTTAAAATTAGGGCATTACGTGGTGTCTTCGCACGTCAATACTGATATGAATGCGTCGTTTAAAAATTTTGCATGCTGGTACATGGGAATGACATCGTTAGGAGTGTCAGCGATGACTATCTCAGGATGGTTAGCAGGATTGATCACGCTCCAAAATTTCCGATGGTTACTTTTTAGAAAAGATGATAAGTCATGTTTGAAAAAATGACGGCAAGCTGATGCAAGCAGGGACTGATATTCTTTATCACATTTTTTGTAATGCAGCCACCTCTCGGAGAAAGGATCTCTTATTGGCGCGGCGATAAATGCATTTGATTTTTGGTCTGAACGTTTATGTATACTTCAGTAATTTTGGTTGCACAAACCCAAATAGTTCGTACTAATAAAAGCTATTTATAAATCTGATGGTGGCGTTCGCATAAGGCAAATTTCTTTTCTGCGAGATATTTTTTCTCTTGTCGAAATTGCGACAGCGCTATTACGTTTACTGTGTCAAGGTGACCCCTCAGCGATAACCAATACCCACAGCCTAATTTTAAACGTTTTTATACTGCAATAATTATCAGAGGATACGTTGGCGACACCTCTGAACCTGCGCCGAAGAAGGCGACACTTTTACATAAAGAAAAGGTGATGTTGGTCACCAGCATTTTGTAACAAAGTTTACTCTTCCTCCGGAAATATCGCAACTTGTGCATGTTCTGTACAAACGAAGTTCAATGACACTGGTACAGTGAGCAAAGTTTGTTTCTGTTCAGCTTTGGTGTTTCCGGGTTGAGTTGAGCTTGCACCCCATACCAACACTTTTAAGGCCACTGTACCATTCAAAAGTGCGCTCATCCCAGCTATCCTACCAACTTGCGCTCTTCCGCAATTTATTCAGTACAAATTTAGGAGAACATGGGGTGTGTTTTTTTCTTTAGAGAACAAATCCTGTTTTAGATTCCCGCCATTAGAGCATACAGCTTGCAACAAGATGCCTTAGTTAAAGCTTCATGCAATCTGAGTCCCCAAAACGCCTAACATTGTTTCGGTATAATTTAAGACCGTCGCTTCTCAATTGCTATTTCTGTGTAGCAGTGTTGATTGCAGGCTCGTTTATTTCGTGGAAAATTTATTTTTTGACTTAGTGCGTGCATGACATAATTTTTAAGTGCTTTCGCTGAAGATAGCAGCACCCGCATTAAAATATCAGCCGTGCCCCAAATTGAAACGTCTAGGAATCATTCTTATGCAGCAGCGTTCGCAGGGCGAGTGTGAATACCAATAGGGAGCTTGAAGAAGGCATCTGAAGCATCCATTTGTATGGCGCTTTTGTTCTATGGCCAAACGATAGTGTAGCTAGGACGTGACACTCCTTCATATTTGGCGTGTATTTGGCGCCCGTCCTGGCTTCTCACGTATTTACAAGGCGCAAACTGTAAATGTAACTCCGCAGTGTAGCTGTTCATTGCCAAAACAAGAAAGTGTGATAAATACAGCGACGTGTTCAGCGACGTCTTCTGTCTTGATGGCGACGTTTGGTGACGCGCATGAATACATTTCGGGCAGAAATAAGTTTAATGCGAACAATGGCTTCAAAAAAACTTTGCCATCCCACAACATAAAAAGCTCTTAATAAATTAAAATCAATACATCCGGTATTCAAACGTCTAGACTTCCGAAAGAGCACCACACTAAATGCTTATATTCGGGTGCCTCCAGCTGGATAGCCCTCAAAAGAATCTCATATCTTCTGGAGCCCTTGGTTCTTGAGTAGTAGCTCGCAAGAAGCATTAAAAAGGGCTACGGTATGTGTGGTGAAATGCTCTGTAGAGTTCGTCAGCCGGCCATCAATATGCCAGTGGAACAGCTTTTATGCAATATATGCACGCTACTTTTGTGCATTGTTTTCTTGCGGATACATTCGTTCGGACCAGCCTGCCTACTGATTTCCAAACCATTATAAACACCTGGCTTTACCATTAGGCTTGGCCAAATGTTGGTGTTACTATACTTCTACTGCATAACAACGAAAGCGTAGACAACCCAGGGAGAGAGAGAAACATCTTTATGGGCAATTGAGGTCAGCCAGGCGGGGAGCCCGTCTTGCTACACCAAATTGGGGTGAAGGTGTGATGAAAATTAATGAAAACTCTCACTTACGCATGAATACTCAAACACACAGACGCACACAAAAAAAACACACAATCAGGCAATATAATCATTTTTCTGAGTTCATAGCTCACTGACAAGTCCAGTGCTCCGGAGGAACCTTAAGAGCACTGTTGCACGACTTGCCATGCCGGTTGTACGCCAGGGCCCAAGGAGGTGACTCGAAGAGATCTGGGCGGACGCGGGCAGGCCCAGAGAAAGCTTTGCCGTTGTACGCTCAAGTTTGTAGCGAGGACATGCGCAGAGAACGTGTTTCAGGCCCTCGCAAACTGTTCAGGTAGGACACAGAGGTGAGAAAGCTCGACGTCGTTTAAAAAGGAAATGCTTAGTGTAAGCCACATTCAGACGTATTCGATGCAGGACAGCTTCATCTCGCTTGCACAGACCGCTTGGCATACGAAATCGACACTCTGGGTCTATTGTGTGCAACGGATCGTAGGTATTATTTGGGTCGGTCCACAGCAATCGCTGAGAACTATTGGGAAGCGATGATGCAGAGTCGCTCCGTCTCGCCTTGTGAAAGGCACTGGAGTAATAGTTGAGCTGAAATGCGCTGATGCAGCAGCTCTATCGGCTTCGTCGTTGCCAGCCACACCGCAGTGAGATGGAAGCCACTGCAGAACAACGACGTGGTGGTTGTTTATTGCCTGCGTGTGCAGGCCATTAATTTCTTGAGGAAGCTGCTTTTGTGGCAGCACCATGAGGTGCTGAAGGGCTGCTCGATAGTCGGTGAAGATTGCCCATGCTGAACTTGAGCAGTTAAAATGTATTAGAATGCAGCACGTAGGTCCGTAAGTTCAGTAACCATCAACGAAGTTTTGTGTCCTAGTTTTGCGGTAATTTTTGTGTGGGTTGATGGGATCCATATTCCGATGGCAGATGACGTATCCATCACTGATCCATCCATGAAAATGTGAGTGTAACTTTCGTAGGTAGTAGCAATGTGCTCCAATGAAAAGTATTTAACAGCAGGCAGAGGCAACTGAGCTTTGCTCTGGATGCCGGGAACGGTTAATGTTATTTTCCAGGAGGCAAATGTCCATGGTGGCTGGGTATGCTCTGGTGGGCTCTGATACACTGCTGGTAATAAGGCGCGTACCTCGGCTTCCGAGCCACAAACCAGCGGATGGTCGACAGTCCTGGTCACAAACCGCAAGCGTGCACGAATGAGTTCTTGCTGGCAGAGAACCGTTGAAGACAGGCGCCTACTCTCCCTGAGAGTCCCAAGGGTTGAAGTATTTTTAGGTACCCCAAGGCACACACAGAGCACTTTGGCTTGTATGCCTTCTAAAAGCCGTGAGTTCGTTTTTGTGAGAGGCTCGAGGGCAGGCAAGCTGTAGCGAAGCAATCCCTCGCAGAGTGCATTGTAGAGCTTGATGAAAGACTCCACCGAGCATCTTCCCGCACTGCTGGAGATCATGCGGAAGATCGATGCGTACGCCTCAAGCTTGTGCCTCAGTTGCCGTATATGTGGGAACCACGTCATGTTCCTGTCAAAAGTCACTCCTAGAAATTTGTGGCTGTCAACGTAAGATATAGGAACGCCTCCGAGTTTAAGAAGATACCGGGAGAGATCACGCCGGGTGAAAGCTATCGCAGCAGATTTTTCCGCCGATATTTTGAGGCCACGTGCTGCCAGAAAGGTTGCCATTGAGTGAATGGACCTTTGAAGCCTTGCGCGCAAAATCCGCCGGTTGCTTCCTGAGCACCAAATGCACATATCATCAGCACAAAGAGAAATTTGAACGGATGGCGGCAAGCACTGCTCGATTCAAATTAGGAAAATGTTAAACAACGTCGGGCTTAAAATTCCTCCCTTGGGGACACCTCGACGCACAGTGTGAAGTCCAGTGTCACCATCCTTAGTAGACATGTACAGTGACCTGTCGGATAGATAATTGCAGAGCCCTGCATACATTCGGCCTTGCACTCCGACGGACTTCAAGGCTATCTGGATGGCTTAGTGCGAAACAGAAGCAAACGCTGCTTTAACATCGACAAACACTGCAATGGTGATGCGACGCAAAGCTTTGGCTCGCTTGACATTACTCACGAGGGCCAGGACAATGTCAATGCTACTCCTCCCTTTTCCGAAACCAGAAAAAGCACGCGGAGACTCCGAGTTATGAACATTTACACAATGTGCACGAGTAAAAGATCATGCCGGCCCGAAATTGTTCTGTCGCAGAATCTTTCGATGGAATCGCTGGAATAAACGCACGAAATTGACTGCAGTAATCCCCTTCTTGAGTAAAGGCGAGCAGAAACGAAGAAAAATCTGCGTGAGCTGTTTTTGGCACCTCTTATTGTGTTTTTTTGACACACGGGACGCGAGACAGCAATTAAGCCGCGCCTAATTGGCAGCTTCTGATAATGAGGACGGCGCACTATGGCCAGGTGGTGTACTTTGTTCGAACAGACGGTACCGAAGAATAACTTCTCTTGAAAAAATGAGAAACAGAGATTTGACGGTAGCAGAAACGACTGTCTTGAAGTTTTGGTGTGACTGGCTTTAAGAACATGTTTCTGAAACCAACATGATCCTTGTAATCGCTTGCTGCCATGATAAAAATATCCGTTAAATTATCTTTCTGGCTGTAAAGTCGGAAGGTACTTTCATACGCATTATTCCGTTTATTTCCTTTTCTAGACTATTCCTGGAATAAACGTTTTAAATGCGGAGCATTTCTTAGGCTCGCCTGGTCCTCCGTCGTTGATGGCGGCGCCGTCCACACGCTCACTGCGCATGCGCAACTCTCCTCCTTACACCCACAGCTCCGCGATTGTACACTACAAAAAAAATAGTTATCGGCGCCCGGTTTCGATCCCACGACTCTCTGGCCAATACGGGAGGTACGCGGTGCTCTTCCCACTACGCTACAAATCCGGGACAGGATCAAGTGCTACGAACGCGCCTTATGTCCTTGACTCATTCAAACTACGTCAAGAAGCTACTGATACAACGAAGGCACGCGAAGCTGAACGTCAACGGAAAGGACGAACTGAAAACTTTAGAGGGGGATGATGAATTTCCCTTGGGAAAGCTGTTGCGGGAAGCGCCACGTGCCTTGCAGCTCAACCAGTCCCGTCTGCAGCGCCTCTGATGCTGATTGTGGCAGGATGCCCCTAGGGATTGGCCAACCAAAGAATCCATCACAAGATAGGTTCGCGTTCAACCACCGTCGTCATCTTCCCGTAGGGGAACCGCCGAAGAAGAAGGAGAAAGAGAAGACAAAGCTGCGAAGAGGAGGCCGTGTACATTGCTCTCAGCCGGTGCACCAATGTCAACAACCTTTACCTCACCAAAGCTGACGGAGACTACCGATTCTACCACAAAGATAACATCGACAAGAACATGATGCACGAGTTTCGGCGCCTCGAGAACTACCGCCTACCCACCGTAACACAACAGCACTTGCGTGCCTTTGCAACCGGTGTGGACCCGGACGCGGAATTTCCTCTGGCGCTTGTAAAAACCAGATAACTCAACACAACGGCAACACAATGGAACCACACGGAACCGCCACGATGCTTCGTATCCTCATCAGGGTTCCCCACGGGGAGATGGTGTAATTTTTTTCGGAGGAGGGGCGATTTTTTCTAAAATACGCATTGGTTTCCTCGGCAAAAAAGAGCGGTAAATAACTGATGCACCCACGCTGGTAAACTTTCTGAACAAAATTAAACTAGCACTGCAGTTACTAAGTCGACGTTGATAGGAATAAATAGCTATAACTTCAATGCGTTTTTACTTGGCGTATTCTAACGAACTCGGCAGCAGTGTTGGATGGCTTGCACTTTTTACCCCTTGCGAAACATTCCTTTTTTTATATTGGTCTCTTCTCTGTAAACACCTAACTGTCGTCATATTCCCAGTGTTTTTAAGAGTATCTTCTATTTATAACATTCTTCTCCCTCTTATTCATTGTTGGTGCGCACTTCTTCCCCTCTTCCTTTTTTTTTTTCACCTCGCTATGTTCACCCCCATCTGAAGTAGCAAGCCCCGCCGTTTGTGGGGCTAACCTCTTCAGTATTCATTAAAGTTTTCTCTCTCTCTCTCTATTTATAACAAGAGCTTGTTACTGCTGCGCACACAGGAAAGAAAAAATATTGAAAGGAGCTTGAGCATACATTCAAGATCTAAGGACACAGGGTGTTGAGCTCAACCATAAATGTTTGTGGGGTTGAGGATGTTTGATGCTCAAGGCTTTAAAACTTGTTTTTTTTCTGACTTGCTTGTGAACAAAGTTTGAGACAGTCTGACGGCCAGCCCCAAAGAGATTCTGTACGCATGGCGCTGGTCATTTCATTGGCAACGTGGGGCACAGCCGTACGTTGTAACCATCAGTCTAGACTGTCTACACTTGATGTCATTTGTAGTTTTCCTCAATAGAATCTCGTTCTTGCATCATTGGTGGACTCCGTAATACTGCCGGTTAACAGCACGATCGAAGTGGAGCAACAGATGACGTCAAGTAACGACACAGACGAGTGCTCTCCATGTCCGAAAATTTCCTCCCGTAGAAGAAAGCCATCTCGAGGGCACCTATTAGCATTCTCGTTCCACTTCCGCTAGCCCCGTTCTACCACACTAGTCTAGAAACAGCACTTGCAAATTGAACTCACATTAAACTAATGTTTAGGAATGTGACGATCAATTGAGGGTGTTCCTCCGTTGCGCCACCCTTTAGTCAGAAGTGACCATGTCCCACTTCTGCGACGATTTGTGGTACAAGATCGGGCAGACAAAACACATTTCGCACTAAAAGGAACAGAACGAAGAGTAGGTACATCTGCTTTACTCAATCTCACATAAATTTGAAAAACCCAAGTTCTCCCCCTTACGCCAGGGCGGCAATACAAAGTCGGGAACCACACGATTCCAAACCTTTTTTCTTCCACACATTTAAACAAAATCCTCATTTCGTCTGACTGCCAAACATACTCCGTTTCCGGACGGTTAATCCCCACATAGGTTTTTTTTTTTCAGTAGGTCAAGCAATAAAAAGAAAAATGGTATGTTTCTGCACCAAGGGGCTAATAATGCTGAAAAAAAGATAGAACACGGAAACTTTTCGCAAATAGTTCGTGCTTTAAACCCAAACAGCAGTTTAATGGCGTGAAACTGATCCTTAAATGGGCGTTACGAGTCGCAATTTAAAGTATCTGCGATCCACGCAAAAATAACGCAAAATGCAAGCATCTCTTCAGACGTGACTGGAATGTTGTATTTGCACGTTTGCGTCGTTTCAAATCGAATTTGACGCAAGTCGTATTTTGTTGTCTGAATTTTCTTCCCGACTGCCCGCTCGGCCACAATGTTAAAGCGTCCGATGCAATATCCGGAAGCATCAGCAGTTTTGCTTCGGCATCCGTTTCACAGGACGACAAGTGCTACCACGCAAACATGGCAAGGTTGCATAAAATATATTTTGTCCCTCCGTACACAAATAAGCAACACGCACACTAAGTTACCTGTCGTTATTTGAAATTTTCGTTAGGTTTTCAGTGTATAAGCTGTTAATGTTCCGCAGAAAAAAGCACACTTGACGTTATACAGTTCTACGGAAAACGTATATAACGTATGACAATTATATACACTTTCTCGATAATGCACGCGCACTAGCGTTGAATTAAGCTTTGGGGGAACAAATTTGAGTGGGTGTGAACCTAATAGTGGCGCACAGTGATGCGGAAAAATAGACTACAACCACCAAGTCACATAGGGCTCAACGCCTGCCGTTCAGTTTTCCTTTGAATTACCACCAAAGGCTTTGGTTTTAAAAAGGTGCTGAGTAGATACTGCAACGTTCTCTAGATCAGGAATATTCTGATGGAGCCTAACAAAGGTTGTGACACGTCGTAAGGTGGCTGCAGCCTTAAAAGCTGCTACGGCCATTGAAATAAGGCGTTATGTTTTTAACTGGCGAATCAGCGGGGACTAGTTACATTTTGTCACTGTTAAAGGGGCCATACAGGCAAAATGCAAATTGAGTGTATTCGAAAGATAGCCTCGTTACAGACAATCTTTACGGCAAACTTCGCTTAAATAAATTGAAAAAAGAGAATTGCCTCGCTACCCATTAGGTCATTTCTAGCACTACACCCTATGACGTATCATGGGCCGCTTTGTGGTTGTCAGCGGTCGGCAAAATCCAACGAACAATAAACATGGGGTTTATTGGCTGTGGAACGATCGGCCTGTTCCATTGCTCGGCCTGTGGAACAACCTATTTACGATTATATTTGATGCACAATTTTACAGAAGTAAGAATGCTGGGGAAAACAGTAGAAGGTACGAATACAGTCGTAAACTTCGAAGCCCCTGCTCGGACCATGCGCATTATGCTGCTATAGATCCACAGCCTTCCGGCGCGTCGAGCTTACACTGGCCAACTGGCATAAGTGGCATTGTCTTCTGTGACTGTGGTGTGTAGCACAGCGAATATTTCACGAAAGGAGTACTATCAAACGTATTAAACATTATTTAGGGACAGATTCAGTCAAAAAATTACACCATCTTCCAGTAGGGGAACCCTGAGTAGTATGCGAAGCTGCCATGGGGTCGATTCAAGTGCCCATTAGTTTTCAGTTCATCGTTTCCGTTAGGTTGAGGTACGTAGCTACCGTTATATTTACCATTTGGTTTTCATGGTAACTACCACACTTTTCACTTACCGGAACTACGAAATGGGAAATTGCGTTGACCCCATGGCTGTTTCGCATACTACTCAGGTTCCCCTACGGGAAGATGGTGTAATTTTATTAGATGCGACAGGGCTAGGTCCCTCCCTTGTCGTTGTTGCGCCGTCCACACCCACACTGCGCATGCTCGGCTTGCTGAACGCCCGGTGGTGTCCTACCCTTTAATGGCTCCTCGAGCGACAGTTCATATCGACAACAGGCGCGGAAAGACGTAGACTAAGAAAGAAATACACAGGACGAGCGACAGTGTTAACAGTGTCTTCCTGGGCCAGCCCGAGATGAGCCGAACATGCGCAGTGGGGGTGTGGACGGCGCCACAACAAGGGAGGGACATCTCCCCGACCATGAGATGCTAGAGCGACAGTGTTACCAGTGTCTTCCTGGGCCGGCACGAGACAAGCACGCTTCCCCTTAAAGGGTTCCTGGAGCGGCAGTGGTGCCGGTGTCTTCCTGGGCCGGCGGATGGATGGACGACGGACGACGGATGACGGAGCCGAGAGCAAGAGATGCTTTGCATCTAAAATATCGTATCGGCTATGAAGACATTCTTAACAATTTTTAGGCTTACCGAAGATACAGAATTCGCATCTGAAGCACAACTCACCGGGTCCGGGGTGCTGGCTTCAGGAAACGGAGATATTAGCTATAATGAGAGAGCTAGTGCATTCAGTATTGTAATAATGATGATGGGCGCTGACACAGCAGGAGTTAAGACTTCTATCAGCCCAAGTGTTAAGCATGCGGCAGGGCCGAAAGTATGAGCCTGGAGTGTCCCATAGGGGTGTGCCCCGTGCGTGCAGATACATATCACAGCTGGAGATGTTTCCGGTGGTCACAAGATTGGAAAAAAATGCACACTTGTTCGCTGCACATAAAAATATTCATGTAAAAATACATTCAATCGTATGCGACAACTGGTTCACAGTGCTTTAAAAGGACGACGGTCAGAGGGGATTACGCATGGTTAACACATAGGCCGCAGCCGTAGGATGATGCAATCAGTAACCGAACGCACACTGCGCAGAATCTGCAGCTACTATACAACGATTTACGAACCTGAATCCACCTCCTTCAAGCAATAAAGCAATCATACTTTATTGCAGCTTTTTGTTACCTGGGTCACAAAAACCGGCTATCAGATGACCAGCAGGTACAGTAGCGGCGTAATATAACAGATAGCCTTGATGTGATTTACTAACATAACAGCATTTCCACGAATACCATCGTGTTCAGGTTTAGCAAAAGAAGCGTATGAAACACTTTTCTAAAGTCGGAAAAGACACTAAATGTTAGCAGCCATAAACAAATCAAGTCAAGTAAGCGGTATTTGGTTGGTTCATTTTCGATAAAGCCATACTGACAGTCGTTTGTTAGAGAATGTGCGCGGAAGAGAGCCGGGAAAGGTCTGTCACCACCGCCGCGGCATTTCTGAGTTTTATGAGCGCATGTTCAGGTCCCTAGCAAAAGACAGTCGCTTCTTGGGCATCGCTGTTTGCTCAATCGCCGACTGGCACCTGAGCTCGGTATCTTTCTTTTATTTTTTCGAGGCTCTGACGTGGCGCAAGCCCATGCGCAAGCCTCGATAAGTATCTAAGAAGAGGCGCCGGCCCTGGTAGCTCCAATTCTTTTTATTGAAATTTTTAGGTTTACAAGTTACAGTTTCGTGTTGTGGGCGCATTAGCTTGCCTTGAACCCGATTGCTGGGCAATGCCCCACGTGGGTATTTTTTTTTTTTTTTTTTGCGAGCTCATTACGAGGCGCAAACCCACGCGCAAGTCTCGATTGGGATCATATGCGCTTCTTTATTGTAATGCTTATGTACCTAAGATATTTTTGTTTAACGGGCACATTAGTCCTCCTTTCGTCCATTCCTGGCCAATCTCCCGTGGGTACGAGAGCTCGGCATTTTCTTTGTATATTTTTTGCGTATGGACGGCGCTACGAACCAGCTGTTTGGTTAAAACTCTTCAACATACATAAACCGGTCGTGGTCATTATCATGCGGTACATAAATTACCCCATATCTACGCTTTAGAAACCTGTGTCGTAGGAATAATTTCTCCGGCAAACATCGGGCGTTTCCTAACATCTCCTTGCAGCAAAATTAGAAATTTATTTCATACCCTATATATTATTTTCTTCTTGCGTTCGCATCCGTTTATGTCGTGAAATAAAAATACGTTTTGCTAAGGTACAACAAAGCAGACCGTCGTAAAACGAGTATGTGTCGCACGAAAATGGACTCTTTCAGGCGTTATTGAAGCCATTTATATTATCGCGACCTCTGCCCCCGCCACTAACTGCAGATTACAACGCATTTGCAAAGTACTGCCCCGTTTCCCCAAGATGAATTTAGACGGCAGAAGTGTGACACGTTTCCTTCGTATACAATAAGCTACACTTATCGCGTGTGCTGACGCGTGAGTGGGGAATTAAAAAGCCAAGCGAGAAGAGGAGTTTCCGGGAGCAATAAATTCCTCACGATATGAAAACGACGACAAGGTGGAAACTTTCAGTCACTGATGTACAGGCGTTAAACAAACTGCTGATCAAAATACGTGGTTTCAACGCAGTACTAATGTAATGATACCGGTAGAAAAATAGGGCTAACAAAACTTACAATACTTTCCTTGCGGATAAATAGTAATCAAAGCAAAGGACAAGAGTGAGAAATGTTTCGGCCATTATGTTCATGATAGCGATTTTTTGAACCAATAATTGTAAAGGATAAATTGTTTTTGCAACAATAAAGTAGGGGGTAAATCTGAGCAAAAAGAACGGCTGAGCTAAGGTTGTATGATGGCAAATTTCTAAAGAAACCCCATTCTACTTCCGCTTGTAAAACTAGAGTATACACGTCATCATTAGCCTGTCTACACACACTGCAGGGCAAAGGCCTCTTTCATACATCTGCAATAATCCCGGTCCTGTGCTAACTGCAACCCATTTATCTCCGCAAACTTCTTGATCTTGATCTTGAAGGGCGTTGATATCGCTATGGCTAAACTTTAGCTCCTTATGTGATAATGGAAGGTTTGAAGTACTGAAGGATGGGGGCGGTACTATTGTTCATTATTCCTATACGTTTGACTTACCTTTGCAAGCAATAATTTTTCGGCTGTGAGATTTGGCAAGTGCTACATAGCGTGACAGCTTAAAACAACGCCACTAGGTATTCCGCTAAACCCTAAACATCAGAACCATGGTGCAAAAAACTGCTTCGAACTTACTTTGAACGCCTAAATGTTCCTCGGGTGAAAATGTTTCTCCCGGCATTCTCCGGAGTACCGAAATTCATGTGCCTGTGTACACACTCATACGGTTACGTGTGGAAGCACGTGCGGGTCACGGGATGTATACTTTTGGTTTGCATGAATGTACATGACGATTTATACATTTATTACATGTGTGCTCAAAAGTTGAATTTTTATAACCTTGCTATAACCTCTTTAGCAATAGTGATATGCCGCCTTTCTCAACAACTTTATTACAAGAAACCACACTAATGGTAACAGTTCTTTAAAACTTGTGCAAACCCTTCAAAATTTGCTATTGCGAGATCCGATGTTCAAATAAATATGTCAATCACTTTTGTTGCAATCTTCTTAATCCGATGTTCTTCGGGTTCACTGAACTCACCGATCCGGCGAAGGGAAAATATAGGATTGAAAGAAAGAATCACCGACTTTACACGGTCCGGTAGAAAACAGGAAACTGAATGTGCAATAACACAACAAATATAAATACTCCGCATTGCACTTCCTTCAATGTCTTTCTTCTTCAGCAAACTTTCCATAAAACCCCATTTCATAGGTCACCGCCAACTGGCTGATTGCCAACGAATCGACTGGATGCGTCGACTGAAAGCGGCGACCCCAACACACCCGGACAAAAAACAATCAGAAGCTGCTGAGCGTACGACTTCGTCCTGCAGTTTTTGTTTGGGGTATACACTTTGACAATTGGACCACAACGTCGCCCACAAAAAGAGTTTGGGAGGAAATTTTGGGAAAGCGCTGACAGGGCCCCTTCGAATTGCGTTGTTAGCTTCACTGCACGTGTCCCACCATGACCGCCTTACAATACTGTAGCAACGTCGTCGTTCGCACCACTAGAGCATCCAGCTATTCAGCAGGAGTTTCTGGTTCCGGTGAGGTGACCTTTGAAAACGACAAACCTGGACGTTTTTACCCCATCCCTGTGATAAGTTTAAGGAATGCACAATATACCCTTTTGGGAATTCGTGTTTGTATTTTCTAGATGTTTAGTAGCACTCTTTCCTGCTTTATTTTTATGCAAACTAAGCGCTGAGACAATTGTGCTGCTGAAACCGTGCTTCGGCGGGCCGAACGTGGGTGCGAGTGCTTTTGAATAAAGTGAGAAGGTTCCGTAGGGAAACCGCGCCTACCCACCCCAATACAAGAGAACAGCAAAATAGTTCATTAACCTGGCACGATGAAAAGTTGCCATATTTTTGCAGCAAGCAAGACAGTTTTTTGCGCTTTCTGTGTTTGCGTTGTGGAAGTAAAAAGCTTCCGGAAACGTCGTGCTAAATCAATCTCTGAACTGCGTGAAATTTATATTCTGCGTCACTTCGAATAAACAGCTCTCTTTTAACACGGCAATCCGAAATAAATAATCTGTCGAATTACGCGTGCTGCTTGAACGAACTGCGAACAATCTTTATTGAGTCCGCAATCCTCATTTTTATTCCAATAATATATACTTCGCAAAGCAGTACCAACTTTCTCTTAAAAATAAAATTAAACTCCCAACCAAGAGTTCATAAAATCAGAAACTGCATAATGTATACCTACTAACTCGTGTAGTGGACATCATCCTATCTTCGTCGCCAGAGATGGCAAAGGCCTTCGTACCAACTGTACAGGACAGGAAGCAGGTACTAATACTTTACCGGCGTTCCGAAACTCGACCTGGCCGTCGCCATTTTATTCAGATCCTTCACTTCAGCGTTCTCCAGCTCGGGCAAGTGTGCACATTCGTGATCAGGTACGCAGCAGCATTTGAATGAGTCCTCGTTTACCTCTCCAGATGCGTGTTGTTTATCTAAGAAATGCATCCCCCATATGCGCTCACTGCCTCCTGTTTGCCTCCCGTTTGCAGACTACTGTATGCAAGTGGCGTTCATCAGTGTCTCGTCAATGATGCTTGACACGCTCCCCAGGGAACGCCTCTTGAATATAAGCAGGAAAAGCGCAGCCCTCGCTGACGAGCTAGAAGCTTGTGCAAGCAAGGGCGCCTATGTCTGCAAAGGTAAATTCCAGATTCCGAAATACAAGCACGTGACAACGAGCCGGTCGAAGATTGCCGATACAAATCTGCCGAACAAACAGAATCGCACAGCTACAGCAAGCGTTCACGCATCAACTGATAGGGTCTGACAACAAGGCGGGACCATATTGCGCAAACTGGTGTGTGTGTGTGTGTGTGTGTGTGTGTGTGTGTGCGTGCGTGCGTGCGTGCGTGCGTGCGTGCGTGCGTGCGTGCGTGCGTGCGTGCGTGCGTGCGTGCGTGCGTGCGTGTGTGTGTGTGTGTGTGTGTGTGTGTGTGTGTGTGTGCGAATTATTTTTTTTTACAGTGCGAGAGATGTAGAAGAGAGAACGAGAGTCATGAATCATAGCCCGCGCATAAGTTACTTTATGTCAGATGTGCACGACTTTTGTATATACTGGGAATAAGCTGCCCTACCAGCCGGGCTTTCTAATAAAGCTTGTGCTCTTCTTCGTGGCTTCATTATATTGTTATTCTGTGAAGTAGTGCGTATATGTATTATATGTATATGCATACATGCGCGTGTGCGTGTGTATGTGCGTACGGGCGCCTGCACGAGTGTTTTCTACATTGGTCATATCTCTTCGCAAGATGTCCTTAGTGATGTCGTTTAAAAAATTGAATCAGTGCTGATGTTCTTCCAAAATTATGTTCACGCTGTTTAAATGGACTATTTCGATCTTCAGAAAGCATAAGTACTGTCTATCGGCGCATCCCGATTTCGGCTTAACAATACTGCAACGTGGCGAAAGGACAGAGCCACCTCGTAACAATATTGTGCGGTGTGCTTGCTTACAATAAAAAAAACAAGGGTTGCTCAAACTACACTGACTTCGAAAAAACAAGACCATAATGCTTTCTAAAAAAGCAGGTATCAGTCAGAGCTCGAAGTTCCCAAATACTACTGCTTGATACGCTTGGTATAAGAATAACTAAACTAGTCTCTAGCGAAAAACGGCTGGGTAATCTACCACCCTCGCGGTAAGCAGCACGCGTTCTGTCCAAGGCTTCTATGATCAATAATTATTGCAGAGAATGGTAAAACACTCTCCCTCTATTAAAACGGTGAGCTTCCAGTTTTATCTCGTTTTAGGTGTGCTCCTAAATGACTGAGAAGATGTTTTACCCAAATTCCCAAAATATTACGCTCTCCGCACAGAAATCTGGTACGCAATCAGAATCGGCTGTTTCTGGTTAACACAGTTGCTAACACAGCAGGGGTTCAGTTAAGTGTCACCACATTTCAATGAACAATTTTCTAACTTTTTTCGTATTTGATACTATCTCGGTCTCGTACTGCGATTCCTATTGTTTACCCACATTCATTCCCTCTCTATGAAAATGTATCTCAGTAGCCCTTCTTCCGCCAATTGTGTGCCCAGAAGACGACCATTGTGTTGTCGTAGATCCTGATACATGATAAAATTTTAAGCCATAATATTAAGCGACCAAGAAGTTTGCGCTGAGATCAAGAAGATTGCGGGGATAAATTGGTCAGTTAGCACAGGACCGGGATAATTGGAGATCTATGGAGAGGCCTTTGCCCTGCAGTGGGCATAGACAGGCTCATGGTGATGATTATTGTACTGCGACGTACGGGCTGGAGAACACTGCACAAGCGAAGCGATAAATTCCCCATGTGAAAGGAAATAATACAGGGAGACCCCATCTCGCCAAAACTGTTCATAGCATAGCTGAAGGGGTATTCACAAAGCGTAAGTGGAAAAACACAAGATTAAGGATAAACGAAGAATACTTCAATGATTTGAGACTTGCAGACGACGTTGTCTTGGCGAGTGAGACGGCCGAACTCCTGCACAAAGTGATTGAGGTTTATGTTTTAAGCTAGGCCGTGGGACTAAAAATACATACAGGGTGTTGCGATGGTAATTGGAACACTTCAAAAAATTTTCGTGAGCGAACCGCCGCTCTGTTCGTGCTCAAACTTCACACGAAGGTCGCATTTTTAGTCTATTTTGTTTGACACCGGGAACAACAACGGTACTTACCTGTTTATCCTGAAAATAAATAAAAACAATTTTCGTCTATGGGAAAATGGCGGCGATTTGGACGTGCGAGCCCGAAAACCGGATTTTCTGATCGTTTGTTAGCTCATTTCTAGGTGCAATTTCTGATCGTCTGCTGCACCATTTGGCTCCGTACGTGAATCTTAAACATGCGTTTCACTCTGCAGGAGGTTCCGTCGTTCCAACATTAACTTGCGCTTGCTCGCACGTCCAAATCAGCCGCCATTTTCCCATAGGTGAAAATCGTTTTTAGTTTTTTTCAGAATACACAGGTAAGTACTATCGTTGCTCCCGGTATCAAACAAAATAAACCACAAATTGCGACCTTCGTGGCAAGTTTGAGCGCGAACAGAGCGGCGTTTCGCTCAGGAGAAATTTTTAAAGTTTTCCAATTATCGTCACAACACCCTGTATAAATAAATCTAGAGTAATGAGAACTAGGCGTGCCGTAAGCATGCTGTTCAGCTTAGGACACGAAACGCTAGAAGAAATACCACAATATAACTGCGTCAGACTGATGGTTAGTGCTGACCCCAACCACGAGAGAGAAATCTGGCTCAGAATAGGTATCTGCTGGAAAGACCGCAGCAAGCCCTGCCAAAAAATGAAAAGTAAGCTACCTCTCCTAATAACAAAGTATACAGCCAGTGCATACTGCCGGTGATGACATACGGGCCTGACCTATGGCGCCTTACAAAACAACTGGGAAGTAAAATTAGATCGGCTCAACAGGCCATGGAAAGAATAATGATTGGAGTAACACTTAGGGACAGGAAACAAGCTTCACGGATCAAGAAACAACCTCTAGTAGATGATATCACAGTTCAAATACAGAAAACGAAATAGACTTCGGCTGGCCATGTAGTTGGATGAACGAACAACCAGTGGTCAATTAGAGTAACAGAGTGGATACCAATAGATCGGTATAGAAGGAGGGGAAGGCTAATAACACAATGAAAGGAAGAAATATGGACCATTCCGCAGCCAACAGTGGAATCCAGCCCCGCAGGATAGGATCTGTTCGAAGTTAATGGTGCCCAGTCCTGAGCCTGAGCCGGCTAATAATGTGTATGTATATATATATATATATATATATATATATATATATATATATATATATATATATATATATATAAACGTGCCTGAGGCAACAATCCTTTGCTGAAGGTGTCTACTATATGCACACCATCTATTACGTTTCATCGTTTCTCTATATATGTGTACGTGATATGCGTTCGTGTTTGTATATGCGAGTATGCACGTGTTACTACAACATTCGCTGGTTTTCCTGGCACGATTGAGTAATTGTTCTCTCCAAAAAAATCGACCACGACTTTCCTTCGAAACAATGTTCGTGCATTAAAAAAACCACTGTAATCTTCAAGAAGCGCATCTACTCTCTCTTGGGGAATTCAATTTGGCTGACTGATATAGTGCTGCACGCTTGCTCAATAAAAAAATCAATGCAAGCGATGCTCGAACTGCCATAACTCCAAAACAAGATCATATTGCTTTTTGGCAAACCAGCAAGTGTGCTCGGAGCACGCACTTTCCCTAATGCTATTGCATCAAACGTTTAATATGTACTTAAACTGGGCTATAGCAAATAACGGGGTTGCAATGCACAACTTTAGCACAACCAGTGTTCTGAAGCTGAATATTAATCGAAGATGTTTAACTCACCAGAACACTGTTCCTGGATAAAAAATGGTTAGCCTCCAGTGGTGTCTGATTTTGGGTGATCTTGTAATTATACTGGAAAGACGTTTCTTGCCACAAGTAACGAAATATTTTAGCTCTGGGCAGAAATTTATCTAAAACGCTATTATTCGGCTTTCTCTGGTGAACACAGTAGGTAACACAGTAATTAGGTGTCAAGAAAGTCTAGCACAGGTAAAATTAGATGTCACCGTCATCGTAATAAACAGTTTCCACATTTGTTTTCCATAAGGTAATACCTCGCTCTTATTCCCCAATTCCTCATGTTCAACCACTGCCATGCCATTGCTAAGTTTTCGCATCTCCGTAACCATACTTCACACCGACTGTGTATTCAAAAGGCCGCCATACATTTGTCGTAGATCGGAGTCACCGAAAGGCTGCGAAAATTGTGAGTCACATTAGTGGTTTATTGGAACCTATTAAAACAGTTAGGGACTTGCAATCATTAAATCAACGACTCTTCTAAGCAACCACACCGTTCAAAATATTGTAAGAACGTGTGGCGTCAAAGTAAAACCTAGATACAATGCCGGAAGTCGTCATTTATCGTATGATTTATCATTATCTTTATCGTATCATTTCATCAGCTCTTTTTTCATTGCTTGCAAGTTTCCGCCTCTTCAATTCAATATTCTCTGGAAGTCATAGGCGTTGGTAATTGTGTATCTGGCCTTATATTTCCACGTGCTTATGGCCGTACTAAACAGTCATTTAGCTTGCGGGTTTCGGTTCACCTCTCGTTTAATTAATTACCGCTCTGTGTTAGGATTACAACAATCTTTTTAGTAAAAAAAGCATGAATGCCCCTTTTTACTATGCTTAAATAGTGCTTTGATCGCCTGTTTTTCTGGGGATGTTTACCCTGTTCGCAAAAACAAAAGGCGTTGCTCACGTCCGTTTTCCAAAACGCCATTTCGAAGTTAAAACACCAAAATCTTTAATGCGCCTTTTTACCAAGACAGTGCCAAAAAGCACAGACACACGCGCGCTTCCCACAAGAAAACCGCGTTCAATAACTACCCGAGATTCCTTAATAAAATGTCGCCCTCAACGCCACCCGTTATAACTCGCGAGTAATTGCATTTTTAATCACTGCTTCCCCTGTGAGTTCAGGCGCAATCGTGTGTTCTGTATGCAAATATTTTAATTACGCGAGTTTCACCATTGTTTTTTTAATCTCACAGAAAGAGGGCGCGATAGCAACCTCTGTACCACGCAGAAAGGCTTCGTTGTTGATGGTTTGAAAAGACTGGCTTTCCAGACGCACGCAGATTTAATGTTTTTGGGCGTAGCTTGTTTAGAGCTTTGCGTTTGTTGATAAGCAATAAAAAGGCACACTTTTAAGGTTTTCTTCTGATGTGAAGGAGGAAGGCCAGAAGTAGAGGCCATAAGGATGCACTGGTCTGAATATCACCCGTCAAGTCCAAGGAATTCCAAGAAGTGTTAAGCAACAATATTTGCAGTCGCTTAGTACAAATTTTTGTCATGTTTTTTTTTTTAATTTTGCTCTGGCATACATTTATTTTTCTGCACCTGTCTTGTTTCGTAGTTTGTCTGGTTCTGTGGCATGCCCTGTAAATCCATGCAGGAATTGACCAATAACACTCCCGAATTCTGGTGCTGCATATTAGTTACAACTAATAAAAATAGGCGAAATGCTGCTATCGTTACCGATGTACTGTTGCTCGCTAAAATGAGAAGTAGTGTTAAGAGCTTACACCGTATTAATAGTTGTTAGCTTGTAGTCTATCTCGAACTCAGACAAAGCAAACTATGTTTTATAGTGTTTCAATGTTCGCTACTGAAGGTCACATTTCTAAAACATTAAACCTCTTTCCACAGCCACTACTCATGCTCCAAGCACAACGTCTCAATAGATTTGTTAACCACTGCGTTTGCAAAAAAACATTGATATGCATCAGAACGTTACTCTATAGCGGCCTATTCGACACGTGTGCAAAAGAATCAAGGCTAATTGGAAAGCACCTGTTCAAGCACAAAATCAAAGGGCTAATGTTGGCTTGTATTCGCTCAGAATTTTAAAAGGAATTTTCTGAGATTACAGAATAAGCAGGGAAATTAAGTCCAAGACTGTGAAGCTTGTAGTTTCTAGCGTCCTCAACTAAAAACCAAGCAGCCATATTTTGCTAGATTTAATGGTTTTGCTTACAAAAGGCGGGAAATATGAATACCACGGTTGCGATTCTAAGTGAGCAAATGCAAAAAACGAGGCATACGCACGATTAAAAAGAGTTGCACGCGTATCGCACACAACCCCCCCGCCCCTCCACTCCCATTCCTAACAAAATGACATTGCCACGCGTTTAGAGCCAACGAACAACGCAGATGAAACATAAAATGTGCATTCAGACCGCCGTATTCTTGCTCTGCGGGCGGCTTTCTTCCACAACTTTCGGAATATTTCCGAACAGACGGTCGCGCGCTTTGACTGGGTGCTACCATATTTTTTGAATTTACATTCGCCTGAGAAGGTCTGACTTGGTGTTCCTGCAGAAAAGTACACAATAAAGGAAGCGATCAACACACGTTAGAGAAATTTTTGCAAACCTTTGTAAGTATCCCCCCGCTGACTTGCCACCCCTCGAAAAAAATTACTAAGGAGTCACCAGTGCCAATCTGGTGCCAGTTCGTTCTATGATTGACGTGGAAGCATGTTGCGAAGAAACCGACTCTGTACGCTGCCAAATGCTAATTCTGATGGCAACCAGAAGACAGCGGAAGTGACAGAATTCTTGTGTCACCAGCTCAGACTGGGAGGAGGCACACCTGTGCACGCTTTTTTCATTCTATGACTTCTTAACATGAAAACACTAAGAGTGAATCTCGGAGAAAATCAACGAAAGAACAGGGTAGGCAATCAACGTATCTCCTCGGTGCAAACATTGCGAGGGGCGCCGACTCTGCGTTTAACGACTGTCTTGGGGTAGTAGCTCTGTCACGACTCAGGTATCGTGTTTTGATGGACACGGCCGACAGCGGCTGTTCCTTCCGAAGCATCGGCTTTTTCGTCACGTCTGCGTTCTTGAACCCCTTGTTGCGAGCGAACACCAACACGCACTGCTACCTGCTGAAGAGAGCTCAGCCTTACTCAAACACACCAAACAAGAAAAAGTTAGCGTGACAAAGATAATTGCGAAAGCAAAGATTAAAAATTTTATACAAATGCAAGTAACTTCGGTCAATTCAGGGTGCATAATGAAACAATGCGGCGGAAGTTCCTTGAAATCAAACAAGCAAGCGTTTCGGCCTATCACGCAAGCTTCGCCAGCATTTGTTAAGTTTATGGTAGCTGTTTCATTAAACGATAGTTGACATTTGTGATGGCAAACACAAATTATAGGGGATATAATAGCTTTTTATTTTCATTTAGAGCGGTTTCTAATACTTCAGAATTAATAGCCGATATAGCGCGCCTATAAAAAAAATGTTTAAGTACTACTCTTACGACGTTTTGTAAAGATACCAAAAATATAAGCATGTAGGTATTTTCATATTCAAATTTAATGATTGGAGCATTGCGCTTTCATTCTGTTGACGCTAACGAATCCCAACAAGCACAGTTTCAGAAAGAATGTTCGAAAGCTTTCAACTCAAGGCTTCAGCTCTTTTAAACGAATGATTGGTGATTGTGTTCTTGCTAGAGGACCTGAGATTTTATTTATTTTGTATGTGCTTATGAAGACACAGGTATTTTTTTTTGTGGACATTTTCTCAAAAGCACTACGATGGCTCTTACGGCGAATCAGAAGTCATAGTATACTTAGCCAGCCCGCCACTTTTCCTCAATGTTTTATCCCTTTTTTTAATCACGGACCATTCGTTTTGCAGAAAGCGCACAACATGGCTTCACTTTTTTATACACCAAACTCTGCGGGTTTCTAAGAGAAACACAGATTCTCTCTGGTTTTTCCACGTCCGCATCTTGCAAGATGCGTTCTGGAACATTATAATTTCCTTGTTTGGCTGCATGCTTCAAGTTGTCTGCTTTTGTTAGCGAGACAAGTTTTAGCTCAAGAAAACAACAGAACAACAGAAACTAATTCGGAAGAAAACAATGAACAGGCACCTGCTTATTGCATTTAGAAGGAGAGGCTAAACACTTACTGATGGTTGTAAGTGGAGAAATCAGCGTACTCGCCCAGAAGAGGACATCCTTGTTCTGTGATACCCAGGCTTCCACTTTCCGTCTAGACCCTCTCTACCAATTCTTGCCAGTTCCCAAGGTTCCCAGTTCCGAAAACATTGAAAATTTAGTAGAACTCTCAGCATACTTTTAGTACGTGAGCAGTGCCCGAAAGTTCAAGCTTTCTCTTTTTTTCAGAGATTCTTCAGTTTTCTGAAGAAATAAAGTTATTAGTCGAAGTTTTTTAACGTAGTATCATCAGCACGAACAAATTGGACAGCTAAAAATAAATCTTTCACTAATGCATAGCTTCGGTCCCCAACTAATAACGTAGTAAAAAGAACAGCTCAGAAAACTCAACACTTCACGCATGTTTTTGTGAAAATCCTTTGCAGTCACAGAAAGTGCAGGAAATTTTGTTGCATGCCAAATCAAACTCGAGCAAGCTGAACGAAATCTCAAAAGTAAAAAGTAATGTTTCCCTCGTAAAGGGAACTGTACGCTTTTAAATGAACTGCTTTCAAAACGTACTGGGCTTAAAACTGAAAGTCTTTGATTTGAGGTAATTGTTTGTTTTTTGCGTCAATGAAGTGCTTCACAGAGTGACTTGGCAAAATCTATAAAAATGCACGTGCGTACTACCAGAACAGTGTAAAATATGTCTGGGAAATATATAGTTTTTCACCACGACGGGACATGGCGAAATTTTTGGTAATAATTTTAGACTGCTGAAAAAAATTGTTTCAGGGCACTTTTCCTTTGCAATGTTTTGGCTTCATACGGAATTCAATCGACGTGTATTATTGGAAAAGAAACGAACCGTGAACAAAAGGCAGCTAAGGCGTACATTTTTTTTTCGAGTTGATGGTATTGTACAGTGAAGCAGATCTGTGAAATACATCAGTGAATAATTTTTTTGAGCCACCACTACTGTAAGTAAAACGTAAGCTACAAACTGTCGAATCCAAAGGTATTCCAAAGCACAAGAAATATGAACGCATTGAACCAAAAAAACATACAAAATTCAACTCGCGGACCCTTCGAAAAATGTGGCGCAAATTTGAAAACAATACCAGTCAAGCTGCGCAATTTTCAAATTATTTCCTGGGCTAACCGACGCGGTCAGCATTACCAAAGTGCTTTCGGCGTTCTGCTCGTGGCTTGCCAAACAATGTGGTCCGGCCCCGTAGAGGCAGCTTTTTTTTGTTGTAAGGCGTCAACAAGTACACCCGTGCGACAAAACTTTGGCGCACATCACAAATATCTACTGGATCTAAATTATTTCTAGGCCTGCATAGAATACGCCTTCCAGCCTGGGTGCACCTTTCGCATGCGTAGCCCTAAAACATGAACATTGTTGTAGAGATAAAACGACCTGGAGATGCAAAAGCAGCAACCTATTGCGTGCTCCATAACTAAAAAAGTACTAATCTCAAAGCCATCAGTCCCACTGGCAATACTGTCGAAACCCCCGCAACACATACAGCCGACAAAGCCCACAGGGAGAACAGATGAAGGGGAAAAGACAAAGCACATGTTCACGCCTATTTTCTGCGCCACAGGCACTGCGGCTGTAGAAGAAATGCCTGCTCGGTCCGGCCAAAATCTGTCGCACGCCACAAACAACGAATGCTCGTTGTGGCGTGCTTGGCGAAGTCAATCTACTGAGTCCGTATGGCCAACGCAAGGGCGGAAGTCCACATCCAGCCAGGTGCAAGTGCATTGATCCACATAATTGGCGACAAACATTAGCGGAGCACAGTTCGGGAAAGGCTGATGCAAGTACTGTGGTGTTCGTCGCTTACCAATTATACGCAGAAGACAATGAATGCTTTTCGCACTTTCGTTTCTTGCGGTTGCTCCTCGCCCATGTGACGAATATTGCTTGCAGAGAGCAATCTTTCACACATCGCTAGAATAAAAGACAAGCCGACTATTTCTTTCTGGGTTATGTTCGCAACAGGGTTTGTACGTGTGATTGGAATCCCTCTGTCTCCTTACTGTATAAGAATACGTGACGTAAAACAAACCAAAAGGTATAAAAACTACCAGTCTGACTAAGCGTCAATTATTCTGCTACTGTCCTTCTTCAGGATAGCTCTGCCTCTGTATGTTTGTAATTTAAGAAAACGGAGGTGTAATGGAAGCACACTGCTACACCCGGTCATTTACAGGTGTTCACCTTCAACTGCGTGCAAGGTTTTCTTTGCGTTAGAACATGTCAACAAGCATTACCCTGGTGATAAGTTGAGAAAATACAAATGCAGTGAGAAAATGAAAGGAAGTAAATTAAAATCTTGCTTGCTACATAAACTCCGCATTGGTGAACACTATTAGAGCAGACGAGGTAATTGCAATGGTATAATACCATAAACTAAAATTGTTTTCTCAACCCTTACGCCTAGAATACCTGCCATGATTCGCAAAGTTATGCTGCTTTTTCCAAGGTTAGCAACCCAAAACATTGCGTCCAAACATGGATACCACAAATGAAGAAAGATATCCTCATCTGTTCAACGAAATAGTAAGTTCTCACATCAGCATCTTTTTACATCTGTCGCGCTCTTGGTTATAAAAAGCAAATAAAGACGCATTTTGAATTTTCTATGAGAGCAAAGGTAGGAACTTCGAAAAGCACCTAAATTGCACAATTATTAGCGAAATACCAAAATAATTACCTTTTAACAGATGAACACCGTCAGGTATTTTCACCAATATCGTTCATTGATAATTCCCACCAACTACTACTTACACTACCTGCTTCCATATTCACTTCTGCCATCAAAAAACTTCCTCCTTCTCCGTTCATCGTGCACACGTTAACTGTCAAGATCTCAGCAGTCAAAGTGGCCCGTTAGAAGCCGTATATCAGCCACCTGCGACCACTGCTTCTACCCGTGCTCTTCCCCATTGAATCCCTGCCAAACGGCTGAAGCCTTGAGTAATCTCGATGACAGCCGAGTGGGAACTCACCACCTTTGAGACACGTGCTTGTTCCATGCTGATCGTGCACGTTTGCTCCCGACTATGAACTTGCTGCCTACAGAGATCCTCGTTTGAAGTCATCTAGACTTTTCTTCGAGGGGAGATTCGCCGTTTCTCGAAGCTCCTCTGCCAGAAAACAAGGAAACAACCTAATCCACGCGGCAAAGACGGGTGTCTCCAATGGTCTCCCCTTCTGCCCGGGGCTTTCCCCCAATCCATTCAACCGTATTCAGCGAGATTGAAAAATAAAATGCGAGGCTCTTTACGACGCTACACCATCTGACCTGTCTTGGGGGTCAGTCTACGGACGGCCCTTGGGCTTCCACTCCAGGAAACGGCTTTCGTTTCTGGTCTCCGTGTACGCTTTGAGCCACCATTCCCCCCTCCCCCCTCCCTGTCACGTACTGTGAACTTGATGGATGTGTTCTCCCTACTTAGCCAAGTGCCCGCCGGCATTTAGGCCGCAATACCAAGAGTCCTTTCTCTGGTGTTGTTGGTCCATCATGAAGGAGGCTTCGCGGAGCTATGAGCATCCCAAGGAGCTATTCACTGAGTAATTAGATGTCTATTTGGGCGCAGCTGCGAAGCTGATTTCTGCATTCAGACATCGCAAAATCGCATACGCTAGATTATGAACTTTGCGTTCAATCCTATTTCAAATGATTCCAGTTTGCGCTTGCAACACTAGCCAAATTTCTGTAAGATTTCGCTCAAGTAATGCCGTACCGCGCACTGCAAACAAAACTCGAGCTTTGTGTTATAAAAAAATACCTACACTAAATTCTGCGCGTTGTTCAATTTTGAAGTTACTGAGTGATGAATTAGATTTTCTTACTGTACATTACACCCCTGAAATGCTTCTGTACACGTTTTGTCGAAATGTATGGTTATTTTTTTTTCAGTGCTAAGAAGATTTAATGAATGTTTCAAACAAGCGCGTTTACAAACGAAACGATGAGCCAAAGTTCATAAAGTTGTAATTCAACGTCCACTCCCTAAAACTGTTTGTGCGTTTTATGTACAAGGGAAATGGGTTGTTTTATGCAAACAAGCAGTTCATAATCTACTTATGCTAGTTGGCGTTTCTTTTTTCAGTACACTAGCAGAGCGCGCCACATGAGACATAAAATAAAAAAATACTCAGGCTCAGAAAAGTCCTTCCACAAAATTGAGGTAAAAGCAGAAAAACTTAATGGTACGTGTACCACAGTTCTGCTGGGCCGACAGTACAATCTTATTACAGGAGCGGTGGGCTTTACATTTGGGGCTTGACAACTGCCGCCGCACCCAGACCCCAATGTTTACAAAAGAACGTATCATTCCACCTTAGCTCCTTCCACCTTTTCCGTTCCCCCATGGCCGTTTTCAACGTTTGTATTTTCAAGGAACGATCGATACTTTTAAATCGTCTATACGTTGCTTTTACGTTTTAAGATGGGGATGTCTCCATCCCTCGTGGCGCTTTCTGGCTTCGAGCGTCAATAAAGAAGTTATATTCATTTCTAAACCTAGTGATCAGCTTGAGACCTCCCAAACCTTCTTTATAAGCCTGGTATTATAGAGGAAGACCAGCATCAACCATTCCAGCGCTGTGCCAGCCTATTTTTTGAAGCGAAACTTTCTGTGCCTGGCTGAGGGCGACCTGGCATCAAAATGCACCGCAGGAAAGCAAACTTTCTCCAACGATCATCATCGTGTGTGAAGTGACAGATTGTTGGAACGCGAAGATTTCTCCAGCTGAAAGCTAATATCTTCCAAGTACAAACTCGAAATTTACAACCCAGTTCGTTCCGCCCTGAACGCACCCAAGAAAAGGCAATATAAATTTTTGTAAAAGTCAATCAAGCGCTTCACAAAAAAAAGGGGTTTTAATGGTTGGAATCTAACCTGGGCTCCTCGCGTTATGAAGCCGATGCCTATACAATTGCTCCGTTGCGACACCGTCGAAGCAGTTTGGATTTTGAGACTTTGACGTAGACTCAGGTTGCATGAAGAAATCTTTGCGTTTTACCCATCTTTCCTTTACGCAAAGGGCTTTGACCTTCCGGTGTTACTGCCGTACAAACTTCTCATCTTACACAGGTGTAAACAGCACAAAGACATTGCAAATTTTTTTATTTCAGGTCCAACAGTACACGTGATACAAATGTTATATGTAACCTTTTGCACTTGCCCCGCCGGTTTTGTTTGCAGGGCCGTATGGAAATTGGCGGCATTGCTGTCTGCAAATATCAGAAAAAATGTGAATTTATAAAAGCTCTTTTCTCCCAATAGCATGCCCCACCAAAGTCCTCCTCTCTTTAACAATTAAAAACTATAAAATTGACAGCTAAGTATAGTGCATTTAAAAATACTCAGGGTTCTGATTGCATTTTTACAAAACTTCCTAATGCGGTTTGAAATGCCACTAAGGGCAAATTTTTACACCCATTATTTTCATTACATTCGCGACTTTCAGTTTTTTTTAGGGTAAACATTGTACACATTTTGCGTCTTTCCCTATTAAATATGTTGGGATTGTTTAAGTTCATTGGTAGCTTTTTATACAACCGCACGACATCTTTTTTTTTCCACATTAGTCACAACAAGGCGCAAATATTCAATATTGAAGAAAGCGAGTCGGAGTGACTGCAATGCCTTTTGAATTTTGCCAAAATATTACATTTACTTGCTCCTAGAGTCAAATAAAAACAGCTTTAGAAGCACTTAAAAAGTTTCTCGGCACTTTTCCTGTTCACGCCCAACAAATAACAATTGATTATTTTATTATCAGAGTTCTTAGGAAAACATATGAAGGTTCTTACACTTGGGGCAAGCGGTAGATGAAAATAGAAAACAAAATAATGGTATTATACTCAATATAATTCCGATAAGCCTGTATTGGTTATAAAGGTAGACTGCACGGAAGCACAGATTCAGTGTGAACTGAAGCGAGCCGTCTGTGATGGTCTTTCTTTCTCTAAAAATGAAAACTATTGCTTCGAATACCGCCCTCCCCCAGTCTCATGCACACTTTGCTGAAATAGCGCCTATTCGGGCCTTTCATAAACATGTCTAGTAGGGAAAGCCAGAGACTTCCGCAGATATCCAGACACGACGGGAGAGCGTTGCACCTTTATAAAAGTGACTATATATGAAACAGAGGCGTGGCATTTTGACTATCGAATTTCTCCCTTACAACCCTAAAAGCTTCCTTTCTTCGAAATTCCCAGCGTCACTCGTAGACTGCGGAGCTCTGCAAGTGGGTTGCCTTACTCTTATGAATGCTCACATTCATGAAAACGCATCCTGTTGCGAATAAAAGAAAGCTGCAAGAAATTGTTTGAAAGAACATGGAAAAAACTGTTACAGCGCTGAAGACCGGAAAAAGTATGCAATCAACGAAGCCGACTTCCAGATTGCCTGAATCTAAAGTCATTCCAAGGTTTATTTCGATAAAGTAGAAAGGCCGCGCGCAAATTAAAACACAAATGAACATCTTCAAGGATTTTCTGGGATTGCTGAGATAAACCATCAGTTGCCTGAAGCTGGTACCACACTGGGCCTTCGAAACTTTTCTTTCAATCATCTTTCGCTAGAAGTTGTTGGAAATGTTTCATAGCACAGTAATACGTGTTTATTACAACGGCTTCCAGGGGCTTTTGGGGCTTTAGTTGAATGCAACATGCCATCTATCTTAAACAGAGGGGCGCCTATTGCTTCAGGATTGGACTATATTGTAACGTTCGCCACATCAGCGAATTCTCAGTTCGCAGACAGAACAACTGCTGCAGTAGCATGAAGCACCAGTCGCGTCCTTTACCCTAATGATCTAAGGGCGCTGAGCCTGTAAGCGAGGGTCAAGGAGTAACGCCTCTAATTTTCGTATTCGTGGCTTCCCCATCCCGAAACCAATGTTTTCAAAGGTGGTTACATAGCCTTGGCAATGACTAAAAATTCCCGAAATTTCCCTAGAGATGCCAGTAAATAGATATTGCATTTTACCCACCACGCAGGAAACAATATCATCAACATCATCACCGTCGTGTCGTCGTCGTCGTTATCATCATCATCTTAATCAAGTCTAATTCAGGACGAGCGGCTATCCCATTGATCCCCAACCGCTCCTGTCATGTGCTGCTCGAGTCCACACTTTACCGCCAAATTTCGCTATTTCATCCATCCACCGGGTTAATTGCCTTCCCCTTCACCTAGACCCATGTCTTGGTATCCACCCTCCTCTCTAAAGGTCCAGCGGTTGTCCGTTTGTCTCACTACGTGGCCACCATAAGTCCATATCTTTTTTCTTTATTTAAACGACGAAATTCTTCTACTCTAGTTTGTTATCCTACCGAGGTAGCCCGTTTTTTTGTTCCTGACCGTTATTCTTAACAATGTTTGTTCGATGGCCCGTTGATCCGACCTAAGTTTCCTTTCTCGTTGTTTAGTAAGGTATCAAATTTTATCTCCGCATTTAATTACCGGCAGTATGCACTGGTTTTAGATTTTTCTTTTCAGTGGCAGAAGTAGCTTACTTTCATTATTTGGGAGTGCTTGCCGAGGGCTCGAAAACCCATATCTATTGAGCGCCGGATTTCTCTCTCGTGGTTGGGGTCAGCACTTACAATTTCTACGAGGTGGTTATATTATTTTAAAGATTCTAGAATTTCGTTTTTTAAGCTCAAGATTGCGTTTTTGGTGTGCTTGTTCCTCATTACTTTCCATTTATACATATTTATTTTTATCACCACGGCCGTACTTTCTGATTTTACTTCCTCAAGCATTGTTTGCATGTGCTCGGCCGTCTCACTCACCAAGTTTATGTCGTTGCAAACCTAAAATAGCTCAAGAAAACCCCGTTTATCACTAATCCCATGTTCTCAAACTTAAGCTTTTTAAATACCCCCTCCAAACAGGATGTGAATAGTTTTAGCGAGAGCGTACCTCCCTGTCTTGCTTCGTTTCGGATCGAAAATTTATCGCTTTGTTTGTGGAGGGTTATCCTGCCTGTGCATTTTTTATATACGTATTCTAGAAGTCTTGTCTAGGTTGCCTCTATTCTCTGGTCTCTAAATTCCTATAAAACAGTTTCGGTTATTTCTGAATCAAACGCTTTCTCGTAATCTATAAATGCCATGTGAAGGGGTTTAGTGTACACTACGAATTTTTCTATCACTTGGTTAACGACATGAATGTTATTTATTGTTCCGCACCCTTTCTAAACCCAGCCTGGTATCTGGGATGTTGGCAATCCAGGCTGTCACCTATGCGGCTAACTATAACTCTGATGAACATCTTGTAAACAACTAGAAGTAGGCTGATGGGTCTGTGATTTTTTGAGGTCCTTGGGATCTCCCTTCTTATAAATTTCCCTTCTTTCTCTCTTATTCTTCCTTCCTAACATCCTTCTAAGTGGCAACCAAGGTATTTGGCAAGATGTTAATATGTTAAGATTAGAAGCAGCCATCTTATGATGGTTAGATGCAAGCTAATTCTGAACCTCAAAGGGGAAAGAAACTCTTGAAAACTAGGAAGCCCGCTAGGAGTCAGACACAGCCAGATCGCCGGAGTTTACAATTTCTCTTTAGAACGAATTCGCGCTTCTGGACTAGAAGAACGAGGGGTCAGTGTACACAGCCTAAATGACAACCTAACATCGGCATTCAGTGAATCATCAGCATGTGTGGGAAAAAGAACTTCTAGGGAAGAAACTGGAATACTGAGATGAGGGACTAATTGCGAAACGTGGAACATGAAAGTGTCAGATACGGCGTATCGGAATAAATTAGCCGAGCTTTCGAAACTGAATAGCAGAAGTAAAATAAACACACATTCGTGCATATAACATGGCAGGGATGAAGAAAACGCTTCAAATTGGGGAAGCTCGGAACCAATTAAGAGAAAGATAGCAATCGGCTAAGACAGGATGTACGCACTCATTAACGAGAAGGGTAACATTCGGCACAACTTGGAAGATATAATAAACGCAGCAGAACAATTCAACACCAGGCTGTATGCCAGTGACGTCAGACCAGTGTAAACTACTAAGAGCGCAAGCTCAACTTGCGATGTCCCACTAGTAACTAAAGGGGAAGTTTGAAAGGCTCTCAAAGGCATAAAAATAGAAAAAGCCGCAGGTGACGATGGCGTAATTATGTATCGTTTGCAGCCGGAAGAAGATATTGTACTGAACACGCTTGCTGTACTATCTACGAAATGCTTGATTGCTCTAAATGTGCCCATAGCGTAGAAAAACGCCAACATTATTTATAAGAAAACAATATCAGGGGGGGGGGGGCAAATTCTAGACGCACTGTCTCTCATCTTGGAACGCACTGATGTCCCTTAACAACATTTGAAAGGGGGCGGTAGTTTTCAATATTTGAAGTAATATGTTCTACTCACAAAAAATAACTGAAGTGTCACAGATGTCAGCAGATTGTAGTATACTATACCACAAATCAATTAAACTAGAAATCTATTATTTCTGAAGTTTCAGAGTAATGAGCAATCATTCATGTTATATTTACCACTTCACCAACTTATTCATTCTTATTTGTTAGGCAGATAGATAAAACCCATATTTTGAACCAATTGCGCATTCATTTAAAATTTCTGAAATACAACTTTTTGTGGCGCCAAAAATCTCCGAATGTAGCCGTTTGTTACGATGTCATCTCTAAATCAAAATACTTGATCGCTGTGAAAAATTGTGCCAGACGACCACAACCGCCTGGGGTAATGTAGGAATTTAGCATTCCTCGATTCCCATCTTCATCTTCCACCCAGCGTTTAACGCTGTCGCTGTGGCGGCCACCGTTTGTCCCTCCTCAAATGTTCTCCAGAATTCTTGCCATTTTGACATAATTTAGAGCGGAACCAAAGCGCAACAAATTACCAGTGCAGTAGTAGTTTCCCGGCCGATCACGGGGAGAAACGCGGCCGTCGATAAACTTAAAAGAACATGTTGAGCGATAACAAATTCAGAGTTATGGCCTAAGCTGTTAGGGGTGAATTCCCTACTTCTGAACCTCGTCTCCTGTCTGGGGACATCTCCTCCTTGAAATGATTTTCGTTTTGTCGACTGGCATTGATCTTGGGACATTCCGATACATGGAAAATCAAGAGAATAGCACGCCCTCATCGACCAAGAGGTTTTCCGGTGCTCAGGAGAAGAGCTGTCTCTATTGGCAACTGGGCACAAGCTGCTTCCCGACTCATTCCCAGTTTGGCGAAGTTGATTTTAAAGCCTCTCGAAACCGAACCCGTGTGTTGCGCTCTGGGAACTTCATCAGTCGGCGCCGAATAACCGGCGCGTCTGTTCGATAAGAGCAGCCTTCGCGTGTTCCAGCTTCGGTTGCCTGCTAAGTAAAGTTTGTGCGGTTTCTAGGAGTGGTAGAGTTCTGTTTTCCCTACTTTGTTTGTTTAATTGCGGTGTTCGCAATGTAATGGCGTGCCTTACCATCAAGCCATGACCTGTCTCTAGTAGAGGAAACGACCTCACGATGCCACGGTGCCATTGCGATATTCTCATCTGTAAGCCGAAGGCCCCGCAACATTGCCGGGTAAAATCGGACATGAGTGAGTGACTTCTTCTGTTCGTGAGGCAATTTTTAGTACTTTTTTTCGCTGAGTCTTGTGTTGTGTTGTACACTTGTGCGCTTTATTGCATATGCCTTATAAGTATTTTTATGTGCCTCATAAGTACACCTTAAAACTCAAGCAGAGCGAAATCAAAAGTGCGCTAGAGTCTGGAAGGAATCTGAGCAACTTTGGGTAGAAAATTTGTTAAGCCGTGCAATTCTGCAGAAATCCATAGCTAAACACGAAATGTTCTGAATGCACTTGCAAGTTAATAATAAAAAGCTTTGCGCTTTGGTTAGAGTATACCTACATGTTCTCTTACGTTTTCACGCTCTACACAATGATTGCGACATTTCGACACGCCAAGAGCACATCACCTGCATTTAGGGCGTACATCCTAGTGCCGCTCAAGTATTATAGATCGCGTTTTCTTGGTTTCGGTGTGAACAAAACTATTTAAAAGGTTTTGATTTCCAATCATAACATTACATCATCTTGTTTCTGGTGCATCGACGTGCTTCTTGAAGTCCCCCAATGAGCCACCATCAATTAGTTTAATGTTTCACTGAAGCCCACGGGAACAACCCTTCACAGGTTACCTCCAATTATACTTACATATAAGTAAAATGCACTTGTGATAAATAATATTACAAAAAATGTAAAAGCCTTTGTATCATTGCGTATTTGCATATGGCTGTATTTTGTGCTAGTGCCAGTCGTTTGTTTACGCCTGCACTGAGTTTTATCACATTTTGTGCTATAGCATATGTAAATTGCAAGTTGGACAAAAACGTCTGTCGGGTTCACCCGGATCATCGGCTTCTCTTTGTATTATTTATCGGGCACTCCATAAATCAGACGGGACTACGTTCCAATATTCTAGGAGGAGGCGCTTTAGGCGTGTTGGCTTTTTTCTACCTTCGATGTATCGGCTTTCGCAATGTTTAGGTTTTCAATATTTTTTTCGTTTAAACGGATCTTATTTAGTACTTTTACTGGTGCAACTAAGCAGTACTAGCTGCAAGCTGCGATAGTATGTTTTTTCATGGTTTCCAATGTACGCAAAATAGGATTACACACAATTTTATGGATAAAAAACAATTCGGCCATTTAATACCACATACAAAGCAGAAATCACCCTTGATGATTTTTCGGAAATAAACAATATCAAGCACTTGCAAGCCTAAACCCCCTGATGATGGAAACGTCAGGTACTTGAAGGCTGGTACTACCATCAATGTAGACTTCCCCTCGATGATTGTCATCGCCACCAATCTCTGACTGGGATTTTTGACGAGCTCGAAATAATTTTTTAACAAATAATACTACCCATCTATTGCAAACATACAAACAAATGCCTCCGGAAACTTTCTGTCTGTTAATTTTGCCCCTTGCTTATCCTTTGGGGAAAATATTCCCTTCTTCAAAAAGACATGGGAGAAAGGCGAAGGAGACAATGTAGTGTTCTAGGGGTTGATTCTTGAACACTTAAAACAATCTTTAAAGTAATTAAACAAGAATACAAAGAAAGCGACAAATGGAGTTTTGTTGTTAGCCTGTCTGAGGAGAAGTATAACAAGAAAGGGTGGCATACAATGGCTACACAGAGAAAAAAGCAGTGGTTGATTCCACTGTCATAGGAATCGGTAAGACACGAAAGTGAAACGTGCATCCAAATCTGCAGCTGGGCATGATTTGCGGGTCGACGGCTGTCTTGTGGGTGTGCTTGGTGAGCGACGTCCAGCTGGCGAGACACTTCGGCAAAGGTGTAGTGGCGTCATTTTTGTGACGGAAATGAAGTCAGGGAAATCTTAGTGTATCCCCGCGTAAAACACTTTCGTGTTAAAATATAAAACTCGAAAACAAATAAGCCTAACTTACTCTTTATAACTAAAGGTTGCTTCCCGCAAGAAGACCCTGTGTGCACGGGTGCACCCTTTACAGGCCGCTTGCTTCGTTGTACTGGCGTCATTTTTGTGACGGGTATGACGCCATTTAAATCTGTGTATCCGGGAATAAAACACTGTCGTGTTAAAAAAGACGTTTCGTTCGCTTGATCAAGTGAAGTTCGAAGGTAAGGCGCATAGGCAGCCTGATAGGTTCGGGTTTGTCGTTGCTTCGTCAGGTCAACAGCGGATTGCGCTAGGTCTGTCCGAGTAAAAAGCAGCTTTTTTTTAGAGTAGAGTTCGTAATAACACGAAAAAACAAGACACAAATGATTTCAAGTGACGTGAAAGAAAGAGTCCCCTTGGGTGAGTTTAAATTGCTACCGCCATTTGGTCACGAAGTGCTTCGAGTGCATCAAACGGCAGCCTGTATGAACGTCGGCTGCAGAGTAATTTTATGGTGGAAAAAAAGAGGGATAACAAATTCAGGACTGTTCAGACTGATATACTAATGCAGTCCTTGCTCATTGACATGGTTGATGACTTGGCCTAATTGGAAACGTAAATACATATAGGGGTACCAAACAGCTGTTCGATTTGTCGGTGGGATACGAGCTTCTTGTATAATACCCACGGGGACCAGTACACAACTGTCGTATTTCAGAAAACACGGAGAGTGGAACGACAAACAGTTAAGATGGCTACGAGGCCTTTATCAAAGAGAGACTCCTTTCGGGAGGGCTCCAATCTATTCATTTAGGTACCCTGAGGCTTCACGACCAAGGAAAGGCAACACCGGTTACGTTCAAAGTCTCGGTCACTGGAGGGAAGTCAGGGGCGGCACTGAACACAAAAGCAGGCCTGCAGAACCTACTAGCTACTGCCCGCCTCCAGTCATAGCTAATGCCATGGCCGTATTGTGACCGGCCACATTTTGATGCGGTGGGGCCGAGATTATTCTGTCAGAACTGGAAGGAATGGTTTAATAGACCGCCAAAGCCACTGGAAGAAGTGCAGAGGCAACAGACTCTCTGGGCTACTTACGGCCCTGTAGACAGGACGTTAGCCTGGAGCATGCTTTCCAACGAGCTTTGGGCACAACATGTAAAATAGAGAGGCCTGTTATATCCCCACTTTTTGATCCTTACAGATTAAGCAAAAAATACCGCATTCAACTTTTAAAGAGGAAATCGTGTTGTCTGCATCCTGAATTGGGTTGTAAAAGTTTGCATAGACCAGCCCGAGTAACTAACACTGCTTAGCCGTCATTTGGTTTGCAGTTTTGTCCCGGCCTGCGACTGGCGGCTATCACGAATAAGGTAGAGCACGTTGTGCCTGAGTGCGTTGCCTGCGCGAGAAGATGCTCAGTGTAACCAACAGGTGGTTCACTGGGATCAACTGATTGTGTTCGCATTGCGAAAATCACTCAATTAGTTCTTTAAAAGCCTTCCTCAAGCTTAATATTCCTTCCTCGGACGAGCACTGACTTCCCCCTCTTGGTCTCCTCGACCATGAGTTACTCAACTTTAGTTCTGTCGTAGGAGGTGATCTGGCACTACTGCTACAGATGCATAGTTAGTGCTGCCTTGGAAACCCCCATGTAGTGTAGTTTTTCTCTACATCTACCCTTCGGCACCCCTCGGCAGACGCCGCAGTTGACAGACAGGCCAATGAGAGAAGCGCGATTAGAGGTAATAACCAGGTCAAAGTAGCAATGACTCCATATCCACTTCGCTGCTGAATACATTGTCGGTTTGCAGTGCCTCCGCAATAGTTAATTGACTTTTCCCTTAAAAATAGCTCCAAAGCCCTTCCCTGTTCGGGAGTCAAACCCTGCAGTGTGTACATACCTCGACAACTGTTTAAACTTTGCGCCACTCTGATGAATGATACTTTCATGTATGCAGTGCCCCGACAAGATGGTTGCCTAGCCACACTGTTCCCTGATCAAGGTAGCCGCTTCTCATACGTAGTTTTTATTTTGATGGCGTTCTTTACGCCGAAAGGTCCTGTATGCTTTCGGACACCTATTACGGATATTCTTCGTGCATTTCGAGTTTTTGTGACCACCTTACAAAGATCACACATGTCTTCACTTTGAACTTGAAATTTATTCAGCATCAGAGTGCGACAAGTACATTTTTCTGCATCAGAGTGCGACAAATAAAAGCGCACAGCTCTTGCAACGGGAGAAAGAACGTGAACCATCTATTTCTCAATAGATGAGAAGTAGACGGCCGGTAGACGAGACCATATATTAGGTTGCAGAAAAACCCAAACCTACCGTCTGTGTGAAATAGCAAAGAGACTGCACAGAGACTGGAAGAAAGACAACATTGTGAAAGCGGAAGGTCTCAGCAACGGCTGCTAATATTGTCGCCCCCCTACTTCCGCTTCCGCTTTTCTTGATCCTCCACGACTTTAATCGTCCACTTCCATATCGGAGGCCGGTTGTCTCTTCCGCCACAGTAGAGCTCCCTGTTCTTTGTATCTACCCAATGTGGCAGGATGCGTTGTTATCCGAACTCTGAAATAAAAAGCACACTGTAGTCCTCGCGCGAGCGGTAAAGTACCGACAACGCAGACCCCCGGACAGAAGAATTTCTCCCGTCGACTTCGTTGCACATGTACGAAAAGAGTACCCGACGGTTCGTACCACAGCAGGGTGCAAGTCAAGAGCCCTATTTGAAAAATTACACCATCTTCCCGTGGCAAACCCTGATGAGGATGCGAAGCATCGTGGCGGCTCCGTGTGGTTCCATTGTGTTGCCGTTATGTTGAGTGATCTGGTTTTTACTAGCGCCAGAGGGAATTCCGCGTCCGGGTCCACACCGGTGGCAAAGGCACGCAAGTGCTGTTGTGTTACGGTGAGTAGGCGGTGGTTCTCGAGGCGCTGAAACTCGTCCATCATGTTCTTGTCGATGTTGTCTCTGTGGTAGAATCGGTAGTCTCCGTCAGCTTTGGTGAGGTAAAGGTTGCTGACATTGGTGCACCGGCTGAGAGCAATGTACACACCCTCCTCTTCGCTGCTTTGTTGTTGTTGTTGTTGTTCCTTTGAATATTGGCGCATACCCAATCAGGGGATCGGCCAAACATCAGTCGTTAATTCGAAAGAGATTCAAAGAAAATTAGAAAAGTAGAATGATTCAAAGAAAATTATAAAAATTTGGAAGCTTTTCTTTTTCTTGTGTTGGAGGAATTGAGTTTGGAATTTGGTTAATATTGAAACAAAAAAAAGGAAATAAGTAAATAAATAATTAAATAAAGAAAAATAAGAAGAGGAAGAAGAAGAAGGAGGGAGAGGAGGAGAATAAAAAAAAAATCAGAAATGGATGCTTTTGGAGGGCTCAGGTGAGGATCCAGAACAAGATGCAGCTTTGTCTTCTCGTTCTTCTTCTTCTTCGGCGGTTCCCTTACGGGAAGATGACGATGGTGGTTGAACGCGAACCTATCTCGTGATGAATTCTTTGGTTGGCCAATCCCTAGGGGCATCCTGCCACAATCAGCATCAGAGGCGCTGCGGAGGGGCTGGTTGAGCTGCAAGGCGCGTGGCGCTTACCGCCACAGCTTTCCCACGGGAAATTCAGCAGCATCCCGCTCTAAAGTTTTCAGTTCGTCGTTTCCATTGACGTTCAGCTTCGCGTACCTTCGTTGTATCAGTAGCTTCTTGACGTAGTTTGAGTGAGTCAAGGACATAAGGCGCGTTCGTAGCACTTGCTCCTGGCCCGGATTTGTAGCGTAGGGGTAAGAGCACCGCGTACCTCCCGTTGCGGCCAGAGAGTCGTGGGATCGAAACTGGGCGCCGCTATTTCTTTTTTTATAGTGTAGTATCGCGGAGCTGTGGGTGTAAGGAGGAGAGTTGCGCATGCGCAGTGAGCGTGTGGACGGCGCCGCCATCAACGACGCTGGACCAGGCGAGCCTAAGAAATGCTCCGCATATAAAAAAACGCTGCCAACAAGTGAACAAAACTCAAAAGAGATTCTTTACATAATTGCGCCATAACAAACGTTTCCTGGCAGCTACTACTGTATGTTTGACCTAGGAGAATCTGGCGCTCCTCAGAGAATTGCTACGGAGGAATATTTTTTGGTTTGTGTTATATATAACAAAAAGCTATGTGCGATAGCTATCGAAGCCGTGCGTCTATTTGAGTGCTACAAAACATTCCTTGTCTGCCTGCTTTAGCGTAAAACTAACTGTACCACCTTGGTTATATGATTTTCTTAATGCTGTACCTTGCTGTTCATTGCACAACAGTTGAATTTGGATGCCAGATGTTTTAACCATTTTTCAATAATTATAACATAACTGGCGATGTAACTTTATTAACGCTCTATTTTACTGTTCAAGCGGTCCAATCCATAATTTCTATCATGGTTTTTCTTTTCAAACAGTGCATGCGGACTTTTTTATTCTGCATTTTGTAGTTCTACAAGTTGCATCCCCTGAGACGACCTGCTTTTATGCAATCACTTGCCATATTGCGGCAGATAACTGCCTTATATCGGTGTTAAGAGGTTATAAAACAGCCCCTCACTGAAGAGTCGGGGTTTAATTCATTATTCAGACGAGTGCCATGAGGTGTTTTGAAAAAAAAACAAGACCGGCTATTCTAAGCTCTCGTGCTTAGATAGCGCAAAAAAAGGAAGAAAGGCCTATACCAGCGTATTCGGTGTCTGCAAGATTGCAAAGTATGTAACAGGATTTTTCTGCATTTTCGCCGCAAGAACATACTTTCAGAAAGCAGCAATCATTGCTTTTCCTTTGCGAAATATAAAAAGTCCTTCTGTACTTCCTGGAGAATTATATAAGCGCAGTACTACAACTTTCCCCGGAAACATTACTAAGAAGTAAGCTGCTCACCATTTACGCAAGGGAAAGCTGAATTGTGCGGGATAACTTGATCTGCATACCGCCTGCAGTGACTGTATTTTCAAACACAGAAATCTTGCTGTCATTCCTTTTTTTTGAACTTATAATGGGCTTATTTCAAGAAGTTCAGATCAAGCTTAGTATGCATGCCTCATTTTAACCCTGTCCTTCTCAAGTCTGTGCAGTGGTTCATGTCGCATTTCTGCGTTTCTTAGTCGAACAATGCAAACAATACCGATGGAGGGAAATGCAGGTTGTTGTAAGGTCGTCTTGTCTTGCTACGAGATACTCATCAGGAAAAGCGTCAAATATACCAATAATAAATTTTGTGAACATGTAAGCGGATATAAGAAATTACGACTTCGGGATGTGGTGCAGACGAAAATATTTTTCGGGGGGTGTTGTACGCCGCCGATAAAAGGAAGCAAAAAAGAAACAAATCCTGTGCCTCCCAAAAATATTAGTCGTATTACAGCTCTAATAAACCAGCACCCTTCTTTTTTTACAATATAGTATATCGATTCGGTGTTTTAATACCATTGGCACCAAAAGGACGAAAGGAAGCGGGACGAAGTACTGCGGCTATGGAAAATTTTGGGGAGTGTTCTGAGGCCGAAACATCTCCCTGGCTACGCCGCTGATCTCAAGAAACCCCTTGCGTTTGACTAGCGAAGAGTGCAAATGTACCACGTCGTTTCAGATGTGCAGGTGCACCAAAAGCTAAACGGAGCATGAGAGTGGTGGCCGGAGCTGGTAAAACTGCATTGCAGCGCGTTCTGTATACATGCACCGCAGATAGCGAGGGTGCCTGGGCGCATGTGGCTGGCCCATCCCGATACTCTGACGCTCGCCTTATCGCCGGCTCTAGAGATGCTGCGCTGCTGCCATTCCTGCTCGCCAGGAGCGCTTCTAATTCTTTAAGCAGGAATGCTTTTACTTGCGTCGGGACGATAAGTGATCTTCAGAGGCGTACGGGTTCCGTTTTGTTAGGAACGCCAATTGTCCACGTCCCTGCCGTGGTTGTAGATTATCCCGGCGGCAGTTCTGTTGTGCCACGAGGTTTAAACGCTTGTGAATCATTCATCAGCTGCAGCCATAACCAAGCTTGGCCCAAGGAAATCCGTGAAAAATGAATACGAACAACCAGTTCATTGGCTACGTTTCTTCAATTGTTTTAGTGGGTGCTGAAGAGAATTGAGGAGGTGACCGATCGGAACCCAGCTGCTTCCAAACAAATCGGCTTTATTACACTAACTTTAGTATAATATGTTGGAAAAGAAGTGTATCTCAGCTTGACACGTAAGCATTGGAAGGGCCTCTGGCGAGCAGAAATGACGGCAGCGCGGCTTTTCTCGAGCCGGCGATCAGGCCAGCGTAGGCGTATTGAGATGCGCCAGCCGGATGTGCCCACGCACCCTCGCTATCTGCGGTACATCTATTCATAGATAGCGCTGGCATGCAGTTTTGCCCGCTGCGGCCACCGCTCTCGTGGTCCGTTTAACTCGTGGAGCACCTGTACACGTGTTGCCGAAAGCAACAGGTCAACTGAAAAAAGAAACAATAAATCGCGCATCACATTGATTCTCAAACAGATAGATGAGCAGCTACCGCTTATATGAGGTTCTCTAACAGAGAATTTTATGTATCTTAAGATTACAGAATGAACAAGCAAGTGTTCAATTTTCGTTCCATTACACCCTTCACAGATCATATATTCCCTTATTCACATATGTGAATAGTATACGCCCATGCTTTGGCTAACATTTGTGCTATTTTGTCTTTTGGTATTCATATACTACCCAGCGCAGTTTTTAATAAAAAGTACCGACTATCCCTACTTTCGTTGTGAGAAATGTAATGCATTCCGAAATCTTCTGCTCCTTTTTGGTTGCGTTTAACTAGCAGTTTATTGTTACACTAGCTTGATTGTATTTGGTTGCAAAGACGAGCGACCAAAACCGTCAATCAAGTTGGTCGAATCAATTCTCTAACCCCAATTTTATACGAAAGTGTTACTTCATGTTGACTTGCTTTTCCGAGTAGTTAAAAACCAAAAGCGCCGCTACAATTATAGCCACTTGAAATCGTCCAAGAGCATATAGGTTGCAATAACCTTCACAACTGGCAAGAGACACGGGGCTATAAAAAGACCATTGTCGAAATACACCCTGATATACGCGATTGATTGCTGTAAATATTATTTATACTTTTTTTATACTCTATTATGGAGTTTGTGTCCTCTGCCGTCAATCAATAATTCCACAATGACGGTAAATCTTGGTTGTGCTAACTCGAACACTTCCGCTCCCCTCCTTATTCCGCCTATGCTGTCAACTGGCAGATTATAAATTGTGAAAGCGGTATTCCAAGTTGTCCTTTACATGTGACTTGGTACTTTAATTTGGTTGGTTGTTAAATAGCTTGGAGCCAAGCTGACACTGGCGCTCACTGAAGCTGGGAGATTGAAAGTCGAATATCGATCTTATGTTGGAAAAGTTTAAGAGGGGAAATCGAAGCGACAAAATTATTAGGTCATGCCACCCCTTTCTTATTTTTCGCCATCAATGTGACGTAGGGTTTTTACTTTCTGCTTGCAATTCTTCGTGTTTAACGGCCAAGTCACCTTTCAGTGATCTGAAAGACTAATGACGGAAGGAAATGCTGACCGGGCTTCACACTTGCATGCGCCTGCGCCGATACGAGTGATCTAAAATAAATATTCAGACAGTACTCGCCTCTTCCATTATCATATTGAGAAGAGCGAGAAAATTGGTCATTACCTTTCTGCATGGCTGCGGGCCCAAACTCGATGGTCTGAGGCTGTTTATTTTATGTGAACGTGTAATTTACCTGACCAATCTTTGCTTCTTTCGCTCTTAAAGGAACCTTGCAACATTCCTTAACCAGTGCAAATAAATCTGCGCGGCGTTTAGATTGGCCTGCCAGGAATACCTTATCCAAATATTACTCGTGCACATGAAGCAGTGAGCACGCCAATCTCTGTGAAACACTCGGAAAAACCAACGCGCTCTTTTCAATTTCCGATATTATGGAGCACTGGCACCGCTGTAACTACGTTATTTAAGCAGTGGCTCTCCTATCGGCTGCTGCTGGTCCCCTTCTCGCAATTGCTGTGGCGATCCGCGTCGTGACAATCTCAATACTTACCTTTCAACCAGGCCACTCGACAACAAACATTTATTGCTTCAAAAACGCCCTACCAGCCTAAACGCGCACCCTTGTGAGCAGGCAGCCATGCCTGCTTTTTTATAGCCCCATACCGCAAAAAGATCCCTCCACGTTGCGGAGAACAGGAGAAAACTCCCCTGCTTTTGATATATTGAAGGCCGCTGAAGAGATCGCAAGGAGCCGCCTCCCTCTCCTCGAGAAAGCCCGCAGCTTTCGCGGAGTAGCCAGCAGCAGAGTTGACAGGGAATGACTATGCGCGATTTCTCATCGCGCGTGGCTTCGATGGTGGTGGACGGATTTTTATAATTCTTGCGAGAGAAGATTCCCAGGACAATAGAGCTTATTTCAAAAATGCAATTAGACTAGTCGGTGGTAAGTGCTGCAGGACTCCTTTATAAATATCATAGCACCCTCCACGCACAACATCCAAAGCATCGCGCAGGTGTGGTCATAGGGCTTGCGCACTGCAATTACCCGGCAAAGACTTTCCCAATCGGCCTCGGGAGGCCGATAGCGAAACGTCGTTTAAAACACGTAAGGCATCAGGGCTCTAGCTCCCTTCTGGTATCGAACGCACAGGTTTGCACTCTGAATGCACAGGACCTAACTCTAAATTTGTGAACAGGAAGATTAAGGTAGTCGAGACAACTCTAACCCCTAACTCTAACTCTAACTCTCGAGGCAACTGTAACCCCACCGCCAGCGGAACCTCAACGAAAGGGAGGGTGGCTCATTTTTCACGCGTCTCTTGTGACGTCCCCAAAAAATGGTACTTCAAAGCGTCCATGTAAGCGTCCTATGGGAAATTTGTTCATTAATTGCCTTTTGGCAAACAAAAAGTAAGACGTTTTTCTTCTGAAGCACTCACGTAACATCTAAAGTTGGCGTTGTTTGATTCTTTTCAGCACGCCCGTTTACTGCATCAAATGTCTGTGTATTGCCGTTCAGCTGGCATGTTTTCAGTGAATGTTTATTAGCTCGAGTTAACAAAAGTTTCGTATAACCAAGCACCATCATACCTAGTATATTGGGACAGCAGTACAGTAAAAGATTGATATTACTTTCAAGCTGCAAACACCTCTTTTCCCAACGTCCTGCCTTGCAACCTCCTGTACAAAGGATTGGCTGCATTCTGCTTCTTACACTACAAATGTCACCACACTATGTACCTTTAATAAAACTACTAACAGTCGGTGCGTACTAATATCATGAACAAAATAGATGCACTTAAGGTAGTGCAGCCCATTGTGTTGGAGATTTTTCCACTGGAAGAATAGTCTTTGCGCCATTCCCGCATCCATGATCCTTCACTGTCACGTCTTTAAAATCTCTTCCTTGCACTGAAACCAGAGGCGCTTTACTCCTCACCGGTCATCAAAGTGCGCTCGCTTTCTCCGGGAAGTCCCCCTTCCGGCATCTCCTTCCGTCTGGCTCCCTTTGTCCAAACACTTCCGCCTCGCGCCTGCCCGTCGGTCTGCCCAGCCAGCTGCCGAAACACTTCCTCACCCAAGGAGGAAGCCATCCATCTTAGCCTAAGAAGTGTTCTGTTTGCAGACTTAATTACCTGCTTTCCGCGTCCCCGCAGTTTCCACTGACAGTCGATTACCCAAACTTAAGCCAACAGGCCCGCTCTCGCCCCAGCTTCTCACCTACCACCACACTTTTAAACGTCTGCGCACTTGACACCACATCGGTCTGCCCTTTCTCGCGGATTGTTTTTAGTGCCGAAAAACGGTTCGAGCTGTCTTCCGAACTGCCCAGTGCCAAAGTGAAGCAGTGAGCAGTTTTTTATCCTTTCCAAAGCTTGCTATGTTTGCAATCGATCCGCTTGGGGAGTTACTGCCTCTCGCCTGCTTTTAAGAGTGAATCCTTTCATTCCATTTGAAGGAAAAAAGGTTGTGATCGACGAGCTCTTCTTTAAGAAGGCGAGTTCGACCATGGTGAGCGCAGGTTAAAAATGGGTGCTTTGTTTTTATTTTTCTATCAAAAACAGTTGAAATGTTATCTCTAAATTTATTTTCTCTTTTCTTTGGCGCATTTATAGAATTGTAGTCTAAAAGCTGACTCCAGACCCAGAAATAATCGCAATAAGTAGTGGACTATACACACGGAACTACCATACTGTGCTATCAAAGACATTTTCCTTGCTTTCTCCTGCAGTGCATTGCGAGCACATCTATACATCACCTTGTACCGGTACTTAACACCTGATAAAACTTGGCGATTCTCCAATAGTGTGCATAATTAACATTTTTTACTGTTTTGAGGGTTTGGTCTCCTTCTTGCCATTAAAACATAAAAGGGATATAATCCTCATTTACCCCAGCAACATTTTCTCATTGTTTTATCTCTTCTGGTCATATGTCTGATGACGGCATAGTCGATCGTTACCAATGTGAGTAAAGAACTGATGACAAAAGCACCTGCTTGTCGAGTTGCCACTACTGTCACTAGATAACATACAGAGTACCGTTACTGAGGCATGCAAGGGGTCAACTGCGGCCATTTTTTGTTTATCAATGTCGCCAGATTGCCCCTTGGGCGACGTCATTTGTAAACAAAACTGCCGAAGACGCAGCAACATGGCATCTTCGGACAGACTTCTGCAGCTTAAATTCTGGGAAGCGCATTATCTTTGATTCGCGTTCGGAACGAAGCTAGTCGCGCGCAGCCGCAGAGCCGGGAGGACAGGCTTCCTTTTCAGTTGCAGCCATAAAACAGTTCGATGTCCTTTTCAAAAGCAACTACAACGAAAGCAGAGTACCGGCTAAGAAACGATATCGTGTGCGGCAAGTAAACTACACCGGGCAATTTTGTGCTCCCAATCCCAATAGCTTTCGCGCACCTTCCAAACAGGAAGAAAATAGATGGCGTTTATCATACCCTCTGCACAACCAATTTATATGTACTGAAGGCTACTGCTTCTATCTATGCGAAAAAATTTCTACATCACCTCCATACATATAGTTGTCACAGACCCCTTCCTAGGCACCAATAATTGTATTCATTCATACAGAAAGATCAGCATTACTTCATATGGGAGCAAGAAACCCTAAACAGAAAAAAAATCTAAGGCCCTTCCTTAAATCGGCCATAAAGACAAAATATAGGTTTGTTTTATTCAAAACATTTCGTGTTTTATTGTGCCCTCAGCGCTTGCCCGGACGCAAACGATGTTTTATTCACTGAGAAATTGATCAATATAGGTTAAAAGTTTTATTTTCCTGCTAAAACGTGTGTTTTCGTGGTCTGCCATGACAACACAGGAATCGACCGCTCTGCAGCCGATTCCGAAGCCTTGTTTCCCCTTAGTGAACCTAGATGGCGCCACCATACAGCGGGGCGGGAAGCCACTTTCTGCCTTTGGCTGTTTTTGACTGTATTTAACTCTGGCTTGTTTTTGTTCACGGAGAAAATTTTTGTTTCGTGAAACGTAGTACTCACTCGACAAATATGGTCACGTCCGACACCGTTGCTCGCGTCAATTGGCCAGTGTAGTCTGAGACACCCCCAAAGCCCCGCAGTCCTGTGCAGCAAAACCAAGTGTAGTGTGAGAAGTACCAACAGCAGTGCGCATTGGTACTTCTATGTTTACGTAACTTTCACTGTTAATGTTACTATTCTCAGTGCTGTAAAATGAATATGCATTACATTTAGCGCAAGTAGCTCGTTCGGCAAGCTTACAAGCTCTGCCTAATTAGCGGTTGCTTTTGCCAGCCTCCGCCAATGGCGCAGCTCGCTGGTACGACATCATAGGTTCCCTTTTTTCCTAATTATATCGCTTATTTGAGCGAAGATTACGTTAAAAGTGGTGTCAGTATGATTCCAGCGAGGCAACCTTTTTAATGAATCAAACTTGCGTTTTGTCTTCAAGGCCCCTTTAAGCAAAAGCTGGTCAAAACGTGAAGCTTTCTCCCTTGCTACCTGTGTCGCAAATACAACTGCTTCGACCATGTCGGAATGTCGCAATCGGATAGACGTCGGCTTCCTAACGCGAAGGACGCATTTCGATTCTCCACCACGCGAAGCTTTTTTTCTTGTGGATTTTGATGTGCCTTCACTTATCATCACCATCTTTCTCTGAAACCCACTGTTTGAAGTTGGCTTTCCTGCAATGTGCTGTGTTCCGATACCGAACTCCATCAGTGAGGCATAGAAATCCTCGGTTAAAAACATTTTACCCGTGAAAACTCAATAAAGATGTTTTACCACCACCTTTCAAAACTGCAGTGGCAGCAGCCGTTTTATCTGTGGCTGAAATACCTCGGTCCGGGTGCACGCCCTGGTAAGCGCTCATGAGACCACAAGCTTGCTTGTGCAACTTCATCGTGTGTTTCCTGAGCTGCACTACGGAGGAATAATGAGGTATAATAAGAAATGGAACATAGCTAAACGCGCAAGTACATAGCAAGTTAACGTTTGCTCGTCACGTGGGCTCGGCTTTCTTTTTGACGCCCGCAAATAGCGAAAATACTTTATGCACGTCAATATGCTGTTCAACGGCAAAGGAGCTCCTGGTCAAAAAAGACCCCAAATTGTTTGCACAGGTTCCTGCTCTCCGTGCCGAGTCTAGCGAAGGCCCGAACCCGGCTCACCAATACTACGACTTAGCCATTGGTTCAAAAAAGTTAGAATACAACTACGCTTAGCCGTTAATGTGTGAGACGCGATAGCGTTACTTCGTCCTCAAGGAAAGGCTTTGCAGTGGAGTTGCTACATTCATCTCTATGCTTTTGAAGTGTTAAAGTTCAAAACAGAGAGCAATACCAGCACCTACAGATTAAGCACCTGGTACTGCTCAGAGCAAGCTGAATGCACACCACATTTTCCTAATCAAATTTGTTTCGGTTCACGATAGAGCTTGCATAATTCGAGCGCAAATTTTTTATCCCCTAACCACCCTGGGCATGAGGTCCAGGGACAAAGTTTCGGGGCCACACTAAACGGTCGCTTCGTAGGAAAAGCAGAGAAAAAAACCGTTGCGATTGGTTCACCGAGGTCACCTTTTCTTTAATGCGTGACGAAAAGGAGAGACTCGGGCCAGGTTCGTGCGCCGGCTGCTCTTTCTTACGTACGTCATAAAGTTATAGAGTTCCCTAACTTAAAGACTTAAAACGGGCAAAAAACTACACCAACTTTACATAAAACACTAAAGCGACTAATGTTTGCCTAATTGTGCCTAAATATGAATGGTGGGAGCAAGAAACGGCTCCGATAGGGTTCATACATAAAACTCGATGGGGGAACATAGATGGAAAACATGCGGTAGAGTAGGCAATGCCCAATTTACAATATACAATCACAGTGCAAATAGTTTGGACGTTCGAGAACACCACTAAAAGTACTAACAAAAACCCAGAGTGTGCCTGGACTTTAAGAGCGTAAACGAAATGAAAAGTGTACGTCAACATTTTTTTCTGAAAGTTGAAATCTCGCTGGCCGGTTACAAGCTCGTCCACTGAAGTTTGCAACCCTCGCCACTTACACGCACCATCATTTTCGCTGTTGATTATACCTTTTTTCAGGTCGGTCGCCTACGTGCGTTCCCTCAGTGAGTCGAACGCAACAAAATTAGAGCTGTTCGCTCTTGTTTAATCAGTGAACAGGTTACGTGAAGTTCGCGCAATCTTCATTGCCCGCACAGAAACCACCGCCTGTTTAAAGGTGGAAGAACCCCACAAAATCGGCCTGGTTAATTACCATACTGGAATAACAACTGCACCATCTCTTCGGGTATACGGAATGTGGTGTCGCAGAGCGAGCACCTTTTTGTGGATTAGCCGCCAGGCACCGAGCCGTCAGACACCCTGATGAAGAGTATTAATGGAGAAGAATGATAAATTTATAATGGCGCTGACGGTGGTGCCCTATGTTCCAGGAGCCACACTTTCTGCCTCTACAATTCGCAACATGAGGCGTGACATTGATTTTAAGAACATGGTATGTAATTCAGGCGACATTTCGCGTTTTTGCAATCGTATGAGGAAGCGCGTCCGATGATCTGTAAATTTTTCTTCGTCTTGGAGTTGCTGGAAATCAAACATTGAAAAAAGCAATACTAATGTGGATGCCAGCGCTGAGATTCCTTTCCACTGCTTACAGCCATTTCGGTCTTCTCTGCACTCTTTACGGAAGAGCTGGATTAATAAATGTTTAGGTAGTTATTTCCTGCAATTCGATCTTTCAATAGAGCCATTGCGCTTACCAGGGCGCTTACCAAGGCGCATTCAATCAATGCTGGTCTTATGCGCCGAAGCTACATTTCATCTATCAGTCGCGCTTTGGTGAATGACTTCAGAATAACTTTTACTACGTGGGGCCCGGGTATCTTTAACGTGTACCGAGATCTCGATGCTCAGGTGTTCTACTTTTTGGCTTTCATTAGAAAACCACCCCTTGCTGCCCGAATCAAACCGGCGTCCTGGGACTCCGTAGCACAATATTTTACTGACTGAGCCACCAAGGCGGCTGAATTAATCAAATCATCAGGCTACATCTCTTTAATACGAAGAGCACACAAGCAGAGGTATGGGGCCATTTGCTGGAATTATCTCATATAAAAGCTCCGAAGTTACACCTGGACGGGCTCCGAGGGGCGCCATAGTGGACGGCTACAAGTGGACGTAGAACCCTGACGATAATTTAAATGTGCTGCCCGTCGGTTGATGCTTCACGCTTAGATGGTTCCGTTAGAATTTATTTAGAACCACGTTTATTTACGTAGGTAAACAGGTACTTTAGCCATTAACTGGTGCTTATAACATCCGCACACCAATTGTAAGCCGGCTATAGCTAGACAAATTTGCTGCGAAACAAATACAACACATGTGCACAAGGGCGCCATTGTTTTTCACTGCACAAAAAAAAGAGAAAGACATGGAACACGCCAGTGTGAAACTCTGTTTCGCATTAGCATACGCTCAGCGACAAAACCTTATGCGTAGCCGAGCGGAGAACGAAAACTTGAAGGGCAACCAAGCCAACGTTTTTAAAGGTAAACCTCGGCTAAAATTTTCATTAATAAATTGATCGATCGATCGATCGATTGATTGATTGATTGATTGATTGATTGATTGATTGATTGATTGATTGATTGATTGATTGATTGATTGATTGATTGATTGATTTCTCTGGCGACTTCGTCGGAGATGCATGCGTCACTTCGGCATGTGGATAGGACCCGTTTCTTAGCCCATCCGTAGTTCTTGGCATGTGCAATTCACTGGGGGTATGTTGCAGAAGTAGCGCTGCTTAAGGGCCATGAAGGCTAAATGCACGTTTGGTTCATTCGGAAGATTGCCTCGTTCGAAAAAGACTGACATCACTTTTACGCAGAGTTCACTAAAATAAGCTATGTTGTAGTTCTTCTCTCTTACGAGCTTGCAGATAACTTGCTTAGCAGCATAATCTATACGAAAACAAGTTACCGCTCTTCTGCACGTATTGTTACGGGGTGGCGAGGCCACGCGTGCAGGAGCCCAAAAACAGAAGATGCTTCCACTTTGAGTTCCGTTTTCAGACTGACTTTATTGGCAGAATCGAGAGAGAAGGAAAAGAAGTGTACATATAGAAAAGAATGGGGAGGGTGGCTGCAGGCATCCACCGCCACGCAAGAGTTCTCCTCGGAGCGGGCGGCGTGGGAGAGTCGTCTTCATTTCACAGCGTTCACTCACTGCGCGCACAACACACACACACACACACACACACACACACACACACACACACACACACACAAACCCAGACATAACTCTCGTGCGCCGGCGTCCTTGGGGAAACAGACGTCCCTCGAAGGGGTCTCCCCGAATTCCGGTGGCCGCCCCGAAGAGCGTCTGCGGCGATCGCACGAGGTGTCGAGTGACGGGGCCCAGGCGCTTTACGTGGCCCGCTGGAGGCAGGCAAGCCTGTGTGATCTTCGTCTGCGTGTGGCGCCGACGCCTCCTCGGTCTCGTCCCCCGCGTTGTCTGCAGCTCCTTACAATAATACAACAATCTCCCCCGGATGAGCGTTTTCTTGCGCTCATGGTTTTTCTTTTTTTTTAAGGTTCCAAGGGATACAGCAACTGTATGGGCCGTCTGACCTCTGCTCCCCCGGGTAGCCTGAGCTTGCAAGATCTCACGAGGCCATCTCTTCCCTGGAAGGTTTCCGTGATTCGACCGGTTTTCCATAGATGCCTTTTGAGGTGATCTTCCTTTAAGAGCCCCAAGTCACCAGCTTGTAGGCCACTTGACACGGTAGGCTTGCTTAGGTGTGCCGATCTCAGCTCCAACAGGTACTCTTTGCGCCACCTTCGCCAGAAGTTGTCCGCGATGGTGCTGCGGTATCTCCAGCGCCGAACAAGTTGCTGGCCACCTAGAGATGTTGCGGCCGGAAGACGATGCGGTGGCCGAGCAGTGAGTTTTCGCCCCACGAGGAAGTGACCCGGCGACAGCGGTTCAGGCTAATCAGCTTCGGAATAAACGACCGTCAATGGACGCGAGTTGATGACTGCCTCCACCTCGTTGAGAATTGTTGTCAACTCTTCAAAGTTTAGGCTGCTCCGACCCAGCACCCTGCGGAGCGACACTTTCACCGATCTCACCAGGCGCTCCCGAAATCCACCCCACCAAGCGCCCCTTTCAACTATGTATTTCCACCTAATTCTGTGGTCAGCGAAGTAAGATAGAGTTTCTTCCGACTGCAGTGAGTCGAACATCAACATGAGGTCTCTTGATGATCTTTTAAATGTGAGCGCATTGTCAGAGTAGACCGTAGTGCACATTCCTCGACGTGCCACGAAGCGCTTAAAGGCCAATAGAAAGGCGGTAGCCGAAAGATCACTGACAAGCTCGAGGTGCACTGCACGCGTTACGGCACATGTGAAGAGGGCGATGTAACATTTCTTCGTCCCACCGCTCTCCCGACACATCAGCGGGCCAGCGAAGTCCACTCCAACGACGTCAAACGGGTTCCCTTGTGTTACTCTATCAGCAGGAAGCGGTGCCACTTGCTCGGACGCCGGGGGACAACTTTGTTTCCGACACTTCAGGCACTGATTTACAACTTTCTTCACGACCTGCCGCCCCCTGAGGATCCAGTATGACTCTCTCAATTGAGCGAGGGTGTCCCGCACGCCGGAGTGCAACAGCCGTAGGTGTTCTCTCTGTATGAGCAGGGAAGTGAACGGGTGGTCGCCGGGGAGCACTATTGGATGCTTCGTACTTTCGCTGTTCTGGCTGAAGTGTAATCTCCCCCCTACCCTCATGAGCCCGTCTTCATCGATGTACGGGTTAAATAGGTACACAGGAGATTTCTTCGAAAGCGGTCTTTGAGTGAGCAGGTTCGAGATGTCGTCGCCAAAGGCTTCTTTTTTATGGTCGCCAACCAGTACCTTTCAGAGGTGATTATTTCTTCAGCTGTGAGTGACCCCTTCCTTTTTTCATCTTTCTTCCGGCAGTTGTCCACAAAACGGAGGACCCAAGCAGTCACTCTAAGTATCCTGTTGAACGAACTATGATCCTTGAGATTCAGGATCGGGTCTTGCGATGGAGACATCACTGGCATTGCAGCCACTCTCATTTCCTCTTTGTAGGAATCCGCTTGCTGTGACGCCTCATTACCCAGCATCGGCCAGCCTGACTCATCATTCAGTAGCCACTGGGGCCCTCTCCACCATAGTGCGCTCTGCACCAATGCCGAGGGCAGTATGCCGCGTGTTAAGAGATCCGCAGGGTTGTCCGCTCCAGGGCAATGCCCCCAATCTTCAGGGTTGGTCAGTGTTTGCAACTCTGTAACTCGGTTAGCCACGAATGGTTTCCATCGGCTGGCGGAACCCTTGATCCAGTACATGGCCACTGTAGAGTCCGTCCAGAGTCGTACCCGAGCGTCCTCCATTCGCAGCGTCTTTACGAGGCACTGGCACAGCCGCGCGCCTATTAGGGCTCCCATTAACTCGAGTAGGGGCAAAGAGAGTCGTTTCAGAGGTGCCACTCGGGTTCTAGCCATTATCAAGCTGACGCCTACCTCTCCCGACGCTGATGTAGTTACGATGTATGCAACGGCGCCGTAGGCCTTGGGGCTTGCATCACAGAAAACGTGCAGCACTTTCTTTGTTTGATCGTCCCCGAAATCCGCGGCGATCATGCGTGGCACTGTAATCTGTTGAATGAGCGGAAGCTCGCTGCACCACTGATCCCACTCGGTTTGCAAACTACTTGGCAAAAGTTCATCCCATTTTACTCCCAGCTCCCACAGTCTTTGAAACATCATCTTAACATTCACTGTGGTGGGGGACAGGAATCCAAATGGATCGAAAATTCTCGCTGACACTTGGAGCACAAATCTCTTATTGTCCACTCTGGCGGAGATAAAATCGATGAGGGCGGTCAACCTGTATTCGAACACGTCGCTTTGGGGGTTCCAGCCCACTCCCAACACCTTTGCGGCCGCAGCATGTCCGAAGTCATTGTATTGCTGCTGAACAGCACCCTGTTCCAATGAGTTTAGCAGCTCGGTATCGTTGGACATCCACTTGTGCAGTTTCATTCCTGCTTGTCCCATAATAGTAGTTGCCTCCTGGCACAGCTTCGTCGCTTGTCATCGGCTGTCCACTCCAGTCACGAGGTCATCAACGTAAAGGTGACGGCGCAGGATATCCGCCGTTCCGTCGTACTGCTCAGGCAGGTTTCTTAGGTGATGGTGCAACGTCGCTGCCAAAAGAAATGGGCTTGAAGTTACGCCAAAGGGCACTCTTGTCATTTGGTAGGTCACGACTGGAGGAAGTTCTTCCCCGATCTTTGGCGTTCCTTCGTACCACAGGAAACGCACCGCGCTCCTATCCGTCTTGGCCAAAGATATCTACAAGAAAGCCTTCTCGATGTCCGCAACAATAGCGATGTTATGGGTGCGGAATCTGGTCAGTACGTCAATGAGCTCAGGATTCAAATTTGGCCCACTCTCCAAAACGTCGTTCAGAGAGGGGCGATTGTTGGTGCTTGACGAGGCATCGAAAACAACCCTTAGCTTAGTTGTTTGGCTGTCATGACGTACAACAGCTTGGTGTGGCATATAGTACACTGGACTTGTACTGCCTTTGTTTTCTTTCACCTCCTCCGCGAAGCCCTTCTTAATGTAGTCACGGATGGAAGTATCATATTCTTGCATTAGGTGCTCGCTCTTGCTTAGGCGTGTTGTTAGAGACTTTAGACGCCTGACAGCACATTCTTGGTTGTCGCTCAATTCCGTTGCTTTTGGCTTCCACGGGAACGATACCTTGTAGCGACCGTCTTCAAACCGGACCGTTTCTTTATGATGCTGAAGAACGGCATCTTCGGGACAAACTCGTTCGGTTTCGTTGATACCAAAGTGCTCAAGCTACCAAAAAGACCGGAGTTGTGAAGCTATCTCTTTGTCTGTTTCTTCACTCACACTCGCTCTCATCACACTTGTCGCAGCGGAACAAATTGCCGTAGATCGGGTCGTGCCAACCTCGCCTTGCAGAGTCCACCCAAAAGCAGTGTCCACTGCCATGAGCTTAGGAGCCAGTCGCCTGACCGATCCCGTGACCACTGCCCAGTAGAAATCAGCCCCAATCAAGAGACCGATCCCCTCATCACTGTGATGACCGTGTGAAACGTCTGCGACTTTCATTCCTTCCTCTAGCATTCGCAAAACGTCTGCGTCCGACGGAGCAGGCATGAGATCTGCACATATGCAGGGCACCTCGAGAACTTCAACCCGCGCCTCTGTTCTGTCATGCTGGCTTCGGAGCCAGAGCTCGACTCGACGTGACTTGGTATGCCTCGCAGCTTCCGCGCCTCCGAACGTAAAAATGTTCAGCTCCTCTTCGCCTAGGACCTTCAACTGCAGATTCTTGGACAGGTCGCTTCGTATGAATGTACGTTGACTACCTCCATCAAGGAGAAGTCTCACCAGTGTACGCTTTTGTTGGCCCTCAGCCCAAGCCTTTGCTGTCTGAAGAAACACCTGTGACCCGTGATTACGAGCATCCAGTGGCGACTGCAACACTGTCTTTGGCTCTGTCACTGTTGTTACGGTAGCATTCTCTTTGGCCGTGTTGTCAGCGCCCGACATGTTGGGATCACACAACGTGGTGAGATGTTTCCCTCCGCAACTGGCGCACTTCAACCATCTGGCTGTTCGGCATTCTTTAGACCTGTGTCCTTTTCTTGTGCAGCGAAAGCAACGGTTGTCGCGCTTTAGAAGTTCCCGCTTTTCCGAAACTGACATCCGAGAATCACAGCTGCCAGCGTCGTGATTGGAAGAGTGGCAGAACACGCATCCTATGCTGTCTTTGTCCGTTACGGCGTTCAGCAAAGCAGCAGAAGGCGATTGCGATCCTTTGAAACCACTCTTGTGTCGGTTGGGAGCAGCGGTAGGCTCGCGGTGTCTGGAGTCAGCTGCCTGTATCTTTTCGCGCGTTTCTACCTCTTTTCTTAGGAAAAGCAAGAATGTTTCTACCTCGCTGCCCTCTTTTGTTTCATCGTGCCTTCGGTAATATTCGAGGCAAAGATCAGCTGGCACAGCCTTCTTGAGTACGGTCAGCAATAGCACGCCGTATGTGCTAGCACTCACTCCCAATGCGGCTAAACTTCTGACTTCCGTGTGCACTTCGTCGACGAGCCCACGCAGTTTGTCGAGGTTTCGTACATCCTGAACCGGCTTCACATGAAGCAAGCGCGACATGTGCTCCTCGATTATCATTTCCTTTCGGCCGAATCTTTGAAGGATGGTAAGGGCTACGTCATAATTTGCCTCTGATAGGTCAAGCCCTGCGATGGCCGCCGCTGCCTTTGCTGTCATGTAGCTGTTCAGATATTTAAACTTGTCAATTTTTGACAAAGTGGGGTTGCTGTGGATAGTAGAGTTGAATTGGCTCCAAAATCCTTGCCACTTTCTCAGTTCTCCTCCAAATTTAGAAATCTCCAACTTTGGAAGCCTCACGACTTGCACGGGGGGAACCGGAGTCATGCTCGTTTCTGCCTGCTGCCTGGGATCTGTCTGCCGCGTTGCTGCAGTAGCTGCTGCCTTTTCATTGGCGGCCTTCATATCTTTGATCCATCTTCTGACTTCGCTTTTGGCTACGATGATTTTCTCAGCGTAGGATTCAGAGCTTGTTACATCCTCTTCTAGCTCTTCCACTTCAATGACTGTATGGATTTCTTCATCCAGTTCTTTAAGAGATCTTTCTTTAAGAGAGAGAAGGTCCAAATTGGATTCCAGCTCACCGATTGATGCGGAGTCCCTCTTGTCGGTGATGTCGTTGATCAGCTTTGTAGTCGACGATCGCACCACGGTCCGCTTGCGTTTGAGGCGGCTGACGTCCATCTTTTTTGAAGTCCCTCCTCCCGGGTTTCGGCACCAGAAAATATTGTTGTAGTTCTTCTCTCTTACGAGCTTGCAGATAACTTGCTTAGCAGCATAATCTATACGAAAACAAGTTACCGCTCTTCTGCACGTATCGTTACGGGGTGGCGAGGCCACGCGTGCAGGAGCCCAAAAACAGAAGATGCTTCCACTTTGAGTTCCGTTTTCAGACTGACTTTATTGGCAGAATCGAGAGAGAAGGAAAAGAAGTGTACATATAGAAAAGAATGGGGAGGGTGGCTGCAGGCATCCACCACCACGCAAGAGTTCTCCTCGGAGCGGGCGGCGTGGGAGAGTCGTCTTCATTTCACAGCGTTCACTCACTGCGCGCACAACACACACACACACAAACCCAGACATAACTCTCGTGCGCCGGCGTCCTCGGTGAAACAGACGTCCCTCGAAGGGGTCTCCCCGAATTCCGGTGGCCGCCCCGAAGAGCGTCTGCGGCGATCGCACGAGGTGTCGAGTGACGGGGCCCAGGCGCTTTACGTGACCCGCTGGAGGCAGGCAAGCCTGTGTGATCTTCGTCTGCGTGTGGCGCCGACGCCTCCTCGGTCTCGTCCCCCGCGTTGTCTGCAGCTCCTTACAATAATACAACAAGCTATACAGGTACGCAAAAATGGTATGGCCACGTAACCAACTAGCTCGTTTCCCGCTCGAGAATTATCACGTATTCTGGACCACTGTTCGATCGGCTGAGGCCTTCAAAAGCAAACGCAGGTTAGGCAGGGTGTATATGCTTAAAAAGCAAGGCATTTGCGCTTAACTTTAATGAATAGTCTTTTTAGAGAAGTTATAATAGTGAGGTGCGCAATGGAATTTACAAACCCACACGTAAACCCAGAAACATCAGTGCGTACGGGCGGCCAACATATGCTGGTTATAGCTGTACATCAGTAAAGCGCTTTCGATTTGTCTCAGACGACACTGCCTAATTGGCATAAGCGACATTGTCTTACGTGACCTGTTTGTCAAGCATATCCATTGTTTCACGAAGCGATTACTGTCAACCCTGAAGGTTCAAATTCGGTCAAAGACAAGAAAAAACGCTGATAGCTGGCACGAGTGGTACAAGCCGCCACCAAGAGAACTGGCGGTAAAAAAGCACCAAAAGACGTTCCGTCGTCTCCACCAGCCATAGCGAATATAATTATATTCCTTTGAAATACCTGCCCTGGTACGTAATCGCTGACGTCACGAATCGCACGATTTTCCGAAATAATTGAGATTTTCAAAATAACTAATTTTCGGTGAATAAAGCATCACTTGCTACTGCAAAAGCGCTGGGTGGACTATGGAGCACCGAAGTTTTCTAATAAAAAGCACTTGTATTTGGTTTCATGGCCCCTTTAAAGATCTAAGCACATGCGTACACAATATAGTCATGCGCAGCTCAACTTGTAGGCCAATTTTCTGGCTATGCTAAGAATATAACTCGCGAAACTGCGTTGTTGATTAACGAAAACACAAGAGCCAAATCGAAAGAAACAAACGAAACAAACTTCGTCCGAAGTACTGCCCCAGCTATGGGAGGCTGCCGACGACAACGAAGCGATTAATTGGAAGATTAATAACTACACTCAGTGCACGCGGTAGGAAACAAAAAATTGCCATTGTAACAAGATTAGCCGCACTGATAAGAAAGAAACCGGAGGGAAAAATTTGCTGCCGGCTTGCTGCGCACCCAAGCGTTCGCTTTAACTTTCGACCTTGGTCCTAAAAGACAAAATACCTGTTAGGTCTTGCGTTGCCCGGGGGGCCAGGGTCTTATTAATTCCCACTAAACGCACCCTTGGCTTTTCTGTGTACCGTTGGGTGCAATTAGTTTCTGTTGGGCCTCCGTGGTTCCTGTCCTGTCGTCATTACCCTTACGCTGGCTTCAGGCAGATAAGAAGGGCAATTCGCTTTAGAGACACCATGAATACAAACTGCCTGTTCCGTCAGAACAATAAAATATTTTAACGTAAATCTTCATAAACCCCGATAAAACTGAAAAAAAGAAGCGGTAGAGGTGATTGCAAAGCAAATTTCTTCAACAGTCCTTGTCACGTCAGAACCATAAGTTGTACTACTGCCTATTTCCGACAAAAGCCACCGCCCTTGACATGACTTAGTAGTTGTTGTGCATCTAGTTGAGCATCTGGATTAACTTTATCGGGCCACTTGAGCTCTAACAAAATTAACAAATTGGTATCGGTATTTTTTATCACGTCTCTGCTGAAATTTAAGCGAGAAATAACAAAGGTGTGTAAACTTTTTTACCTTCGTTTGGTATAAACAACGTACCGAGGAGACGAAACTGAGAGAATTGCCAAAGCTAGGTCTTTCAAACAATCCAAGTTGCATTTTCTCGTAATGGAGGAGTAAAGGGAAGTAACTTTTTTATTGATCAGAAAGGGTGAAGTAACAAAAAGTGGTAAGCCTCATTCGTCCAGGAAGCCGCGGACGTGTGCTGAATGCACGACTTGGTTGTTATCGTTCCGGAGCTTGTTATCCCCAGGGCTTGTTATCGCCCTAGTTCCAGTGCTTGTTATCGCTTCGGTGCCGAGCTCAGGAGAAGAGGAGGTGATGGGACTGGGTTGGTGGTAGCTTTAGTGGACTATGGGTGGTGTGTGGTGAAGGGAGTGTCACAAAGCAAATGAATCAAATTAAAATTTATTTCTACATTGGTGCAGCGTCGACAATGTTGACGTTAACTCTGGCAAGACGCTGTAGGGAGAGCTTGACGGGTCCAGTGCGTCCGTGCAGCTACGACAGTTTTGGTCATAAGCAATACATTGCACAGCTTATTTTGTTGAAAACAAAAATTACCCGGATGCAATGTTACAACACACTGAACAATATTTCACCATTATTATTCAGTCGCGTGGAAATCCAACTTTACAAGGGGTCAAACACATACCCAACAAAATGTCATTCCTTAGAAGAACATGAAAAACATAGTTAATATAAACATCACTGCAATTGGTTGTTGAAAAATATAGAATGCGATTCTTTGTGACTGATATGGGAAACTTCCGCAATATGTGGACGTAATGTCGTTAAGCATAAGAGGTATGTTGCGACTAAACTATTTTAAAAAGTAGTCAGCGCGACGCCGAGGAACAATATATTCGTCTCATTGACGCGTCTGACCTGTTTCGGTTCGTAATGATAGGCCGGAAATTTCCACTAAAACATTATGGTGGGAAGTGCTTGAAAAGTAAAGCTGATACAAGAGACGGTACATATGAAGATTCTGAATGTTGATTACGTTAAGATGCTGAAACAACTCTTTGGTGGGATGAAGATACGGAGCACCACTAATGCATAGCATGGCTTTTTTTAGAAGGAGTGCATTAATGTTCATTTAGCAGTCGTGCCCCAAACCAATGTGAAATAATTCAAATGAGACCTGAAAAGTGCGTAACAAATTTCTAGTTTAACACAAGTTGGGAAAATTTTACGACAACGATATAGCGCACTGACAGCGTAGAATAACGTGTTGTCCAACAATTAAAGGTGGGAGTTTCATATCATGCGCTGCGAGAATACCACTCGTGTGATTTTGTGCTTTTTTTACAACGTCAAAGCGTCGTGAACCCAAATGCAATTCATTACTAAAAGGTATACGTATGTTCTTTGGTGCCAATATTGATTTGATTTCTTAACGTTAATTTTGAAGCTATTTTGGTTAGGCCAGTCGAGCAATTTGGTCAGAACAGAATTTCATAATATTATCACGAGTAACAAACAGACTGGAATCATCGGCATACAAGACGAATAAGGCGTTTTCATCAACACATATGGTATCGTTAACACACACATTGAATAAAAAGGAGATAGGAAATTACCCTGCAAAACCCCACCCGGTGCATTTGGAAAAGAAAGGGGATAGCCATTCATAACAACAGATTGCCGGCGACCAGTAATGTAAGGCTCCAGTAAAAAGTGTGGCCCTCCATGCATGCCACAGCGATATAATATTTCAAGAAGTGTTCTATGACTAATACAATCGAAAGCATTGATATAATCAACCAGAACACCCAAGGTCGGCTCATCCGTTTCTATAATATTTAAAATGATTTCTTCTTGCATAAGTACCGCGGATTCCGTAGAGCATCCCTTGCGAAAGCCATTTTGGCGGGATGATGACATTTGATGTTTAGAAAAGAATGATTATAGACGTGAAAATTATTTTTTTCGAGTCCCTTCAAAATTACGGGCAGAACAGAAATACACCTGTAACTGGTGGGGACATTTTTATCTCCTGCCTTGTATATTGCTGGAAATTTTGCTGGTTTCATTTTTGAAAGAAAACAACCAGATTCTAAACAGCGATTGAAAATGTGCACAAGTCACGGGTAAATGTAGTCTAGGGCGTATTAAGCTGGTATAATTTGATTGATTGATTTTGGGGTTTAACGCGCCGACGCAACGCAGGCGATGAGGCGCGCTGTAGTGGAGGGCTCCGGATTAATTTTGACCACCTGGGGATCTTTATCGTGCGCCGAAATCTCGTACACACGGGCGTTTTTGCTTTTCGCCTCCATCACAAAAGCGGCCGCCGCGGCCGGGAATCGAACCCGCGACCATGTGCTCAGCAGCGCAAATAATTTAAATGTTGTCAGTATCTGTGGCTTGACGGTTTTCCCACGAAATGGATGTGCGATGTACTTTATTGTAGTCCGTTGGCAACATAAACAATTTCTGATGCGCTGAAGTCAACAGTACACGGTTCAGCTGAAGAAAGCGCAGTGTGTGCTATTTATCCGATAAAATAATCATTGAAATGCTCATAGAGCGAAGTGTTAGAAATAACTGTTCCGTCTACAGCAATCTCCCGTATATCAGTTGGGTTTCGGCAAGAGCGTCATTTATGATTTTCCACATGTTGTGGGTGAATGTGGGTTCAACTGCTGTGGGTCAATTCTTAGGTTTTCGTATTTAACGCCAGGGCATGAATTCTTTTACTGGAAAAACCTCACTATATTGTTTTCCCAAAAAGTTTCATAAATTATTCGTACGCGCTATCTGTCGAGCTGTGAGCAAGGACCTGGGACCAGGTACCTTTGCGTATTTTCTCTGTGAACGCATCACGATTAAAGCGTTATGTGCTGATAATTAAACTTAGTACCACTGGTTTGCCTCGTCCGGCAGAAACAGAATATGCTATAAATATTGGGAAGTGTCGCTGATATCCGAACTTATTGTCCCCGATGTTGTAACGGGTGAATCAGCATTAGCGACGTAAAGGTCTAGTGTTAATGAACTAGTTGCCGTAATGCGCGTAGGAGAGCTAGTTACGTTGTGGAAGTCGCAGGACGTTACCCGGTTGATAAATGATGAGGAAAGTGAAATCTCGGGGGAAAGCTTAATATTGAAATCGCATCCAAGAATCATACGATTTTTTTGTCAAAGGATGCGTGCTCTAGCAAAGCATCAAGAAAGTCTGGAAAGTGATTGGCATCTCCAGAGGGTGGTCGGTGCGCAACCGAGAAAATTGTGTTGTTGACTAGTAGAGTAAGTGCTTCGTAATTGTGAGTCACAGCTGTAAACTGTAGCACTAGTTCGGAAGACAGAGAGCATCGGAAACGTGCATCGCAACACCGCCCCCTCGTTTTTTCTCGCGACCGACGGAAAAATTGTTCTATCCTGGATTTTCAGGAACAATGTCATTTCAAGTACACCATGTTTGAAGAACCATGAGGAGGCTGATTTTAAAAGAAAATTAATTCAAGAAGGAAGGCAGAAGAAGAAATAATTGGAGGGGGGGCAGGCGTGATGGGGAGATAGAGGTCGGTAACGGTCTGGCATGGCACCGACACCTCAACCAGCCGAGCTAGAAAGGGGAGGGAGGGGTGTTGGGTGGGGGGACAGAGGGAGTGTGTGGAGGGGAGTAAAAATGGGTGAGTAACAGTGGCGTAGGATAAGGAGCTGAGAGAGAAGAAGGAAGAAGGAAGAATGGGGGGGGGAGACTAGTCCGAAGTAGCCCAGTAGGCTGTTTTGACGTGGTGCGGGCTGTTGAAGCCGAATGAGCAGATTTTACGGGGGAGTGAAAGCCCGGCACGGGCAAATAGACTAGGTAGACAAACAACGGGCTGTTGATGTGAATCCTGCGTGCAGATAAGAGGAATTACAAGCTGCTGGAGGCAGGTGGCAATACCGACGTTCAACAAACAAATAAAAACAAAAAAGTCGAGAAGAGAACTTGCGAACGGACGAACGAAGGAAAAATTACAAGTTGGTGGGGGCAGGAGGCCATGCCGACGTTAAACAAAAGGAACAGTAATAGAACTTGCGAGTGAGCGAACGAACGGAAGAGTCGTCGAAGTGGGCAGATAGTTAAGACAAACAGTGGTCTCTTAACCCGTGGGTCAGAACGAAAGGTGGGGCTGTTTGTGAAAACTGTGGTGGACAAACGACACTCTGTGCGGGAGGGGGGGTGGTAGACAGAGGACTGTAAACCGCGGTGGTGGTGAGCTGTGAACGAGCAGACGACTAGCAGAACATTGGTCAATAAACCATGGAGTGTCCCTTGTTAACAAAATCGATCCACTACCTTCCTTCCTTGTCTCCAGAAAGGAAGGTAGTGGATTGATCTTCTTAACAAGGAAAAGGACGTTTAAGTGAACAATAGAGACAGTATTTCGCTTTTGATGGGATAGTACAACGTCTTTAGGTTCGACAAGTTGCTGGTATAACATGCGTGTAGCAAACATCATCAAGCGCCTTAGTCACTTAATAATATACGCACAGAGGTCATTTTGAGAAGGTCGTTTTCAGAAGAAACATCAAGCGTAGGACTGCCGTCGGTGTCTCGCGTGAGAATTCGGCCATTGCGCGTCACACAAAACGTCGCTTCCGTGCGATAGTGGAAGCCATCAGCCGTTTCAGGTTCGGACACAGGTGCTCATTCACGAACCCAGGAGCATTGTCACCGGGTTCAGAAGTGTCACCCAGCGCATGGTTCGTGATGCGCTTTCGCGCCTTCTGAACTAGACTCCTGAACTGGACCACAGTGTTTCTCTTCCCTTCATTCCCTGTTGGAACGCGGTGGCATAATTTTAAAAGCCTCAATGGTTTCCTCGTGCACTTCAGCTACCTTTTCTATTAGCGCCGCAACATTTTCATGTTCAGTCTTCACCACACCTTTAATTTCCACGTTCTACTTGCGAGACTACTGTTCGCACTGTGTCAGCCTGCTCTCGAGTTCATTAGTGCGTGTTTCATTTTCAAAGAACTACTTTTGAAGACGATCTATTTCCTTTTTGAGTTCCTTGTTTTCCTTGAGCACACGATCCAACTCATTTTCGAACATCTCAAAATGCTCATTCATCAGCGTCATGCTATCCTTCATTTCCTGCACCTCCACACACAGTTGGCGGTTATCCTTCCTAGATTTCCTGTCAGAGGACATCGTTTACTAATTTTGCAAGAGCTCGAAAACCACGAAAAAACACAATCAATGCAAAAAGCACTTTGCAATACAGAAGCAGCGACGATACAACCAGGAATAACCAAAACCCCTTTTCTGTCACTCATCTGCACAAGTAGCGGGACAGCGATTAGCAACGTGGCTCCAAGCGTCGCCGCTGCTGCAAAGGATCGGTCCTGGATGAAGCCGTCGTTATAAACATAGAGTTTCATACTGATATATGCTACAGGGAAATCTGTCACTGCAGTCGCAGGCCGCCACGGGAGGCGCCATTGTCGCTGGAGACGTTCCTCGCCTACTTGGCTTAGATAGCCATATGTTCTTTTTTTGTCTTGAAGCCAAAATCAACAAAAAACGGTAACATATTTTTTGTTCATCTTGCATGAAGCTTCTACATAACTGACGAATTTATCTTTCAGAAGGCTCAATTTTATAATACCAAAACAAATCTGATGAACCTTCTACAGTAATATTGTTGATTTTTTCTGCCACAACCAACATTTCAGCCTGTTCATGAGCCATGCCAAGGACAAGTGGAATGTGCCTGCCTGGTACATGACGGAAAGCTCGCCGAAGCGCGGCTCCCGTAGACAGTGGCGCCCGATTTCTCTTTAGTGTATATTAGTATGGAACTCTATTGTTATAACTGTTTCCACCGTTGACGCCACCGTCCCTTAGCGGTTCTGGCTGGTCGACGCAAGCGTAGACCTTTCTTACTTCACGGCAGGCAGTCTTCAGGTGCCGAATCTTCGCCAATAGACATGATGCGCTTAACATGCAACGGCGGTTGTCGACGGCGCAGATAGGCAGCGGTACCAAGCCTGCACAAGTAGTGGGACAGCCATAGCAACATGACTCCAAGCTTCGCCGCTGTTACAAAAACAGTGCGGAAGGTTAAGGCGAAGGTGAATGGGGAGAATGAGATAGGATTGCTCTTTTAAAAATATTTGCCCGGGAGAAAGTTTGCGTCGAAATAGCCGCAATTCGGTGTACATGCAAACGTCAGTGCTCTTGTTTGGCGTACTCGTTTCGAGAAACTGGGGATTCATTGGTAATGATTCATTTTGAAGTCCCCTGGGCGTAAAAAAAGAACATGTTGCAATCAATACTATAGCGACAAACATAGACAGCTCCTGTTAGAAGGAAAGACCAAGAAGTTTCAAGTAAAGTTCGTGCGTTCTTAAAATCTATTCGGAAGCCTGTAAAGCAAGGGTATAGTGGGGCACCCATTCCCTGTGCCACAGTGAGTTCTCTATGGCAGTCGCTTGAAAGGGTGACTAATACGGTAATTTTCCCTAGTCGTCACCGTACGCAATCGGTTCGCTATTCTTTAATTGCAATACAGGTAGCAAAAGTCTAAAGCAGTCACTATACGGGTTAGTGGCGACGAATAAGAAATCCCGCCGGGCTATTTATAAAACAGACACCGGTCCAAACGAAATAAATCAGGATACAGACGTACCCACACTGTGCGAGCCGAACTCAATTTCGGATTGAGGAGTCACACGGGAAAGAGCTGCTTTAGTGTGCTGACATCATCCGGGTGGTTTGGGAAAACTTGTACAAACTACCAGGAAAAACCTCCAGAGACAACTTCAAGGAGCACAAATAACAAACAACAAAAAGAAACAACGTCTTGTTAAGTACTGAACAACATTATTTTTGCGTGCATAAACTTCAATCGCATCAAAGTAGGACGTTCCTGTTTTTCATGACACGCACCTTTTGTTTGCTGGAATTTTCTATTACCCGTCGGTAACTCCTGCGGAAATCAAAACAACAAAAAAAAAATTCGTGATTCGTAAAATAGCTAATAAAGCTTGCCATCAAGCGTTAAGTGAGCTAACTTCCTCTTCTGCAGGGTTTTCCTTCTCACCCATAGCATTGTCGCTTAACTATTGTGAGAATTCGCCAGTGGGCACTGGTTTATGCCTGGAATTTTGGTGGCATTGACACTAACGCTGTCTCCTCCGCACGACCAAAAAGCATCTCCAAAAGAGCAGTCACCCAATCGAAAAAATACCAGCAGGATAGAAAGTTGGGTGAGTTGGTAGAGCGACATGTTTAAGAAACACCACTGTAAGACGGAAACGAAATAAAAGAACCAGAACAAGAACAAGGAAGAGACCAAGAAGGCGCGTGCCCTGCCTGGTTCTTTTCCTTGGGTTTTGTCTTACAGCTCTCTTTATTCACCATTAAGCAATGCCAGTATTGCCGCTACACCAAATGAAACGACGCAAATGCAACATCCGCGGTAATGATTTCCTTTTGTTTATTCCTGTTTACGTGTAATTCACTTTCTAGAAGGAAGTTTTGGCATGTTTGTTTTTTTTTGTTTTTTTTACTGCGTCGTCACGAATTTTTTCTTTCTATATTAAACCTTTAATTAACCTTTTCATTCTGCAAACCTCTAACTCTAACGGGTCTATTCCACTTGACTGGCCGTATCCATCATGTTCTGTGGGATAGGGTACAAGTGACAGCGACACACCATGATAAAAAAGTACGCCAGTTCGAAAGTGTGGCGGGTATGGCGGATCCACGCTTGTATGCTTTGGGCCCTACCTCTGTTTCCGGTGCGACTGTTTTGTACCGAAGACTTTTGTTTCTTCAAACCCCTATTTCCTTCTTTTTCTGCACAATTTATCAAAGCCCTAGTAATGTCACGCAGACAGAACAATAGTAGACACTCGAACACAGCCTCTCGCCACCGCACGACGCAAATGTAAGGCCGTATCTTTCAATATACTGCCATTTCATTGAATAGACAGACCCAGTCTATTTCGGATAAATAGCGTGCTTCCCCGCTAAACACTGGATGTGAGCTGTAATACAATCCCAGGCCGAATGGGTGGCCGAAAATGGCGCTTCATTTGGCTGCCTCTGTTCCGCAAATGCTCCCCCGTGTTTCCGGAAGTTAAGAGGAAGTCAGCCCCTCCTGGCGTTTCCTTCTCATTTAGCTCCTGCGACAACAATGCCGGTCATTCGTTACCACGCACGCCACCTTTGTTGGAGTCGTTTTAGCGATCGATGTGCTAACTACGTTTCGTGACTGACTCCACCTAAGTGATGCGGTTGTGTACTATGCGGCATTACTCAGGACAGGGCAGACCTCTTACTCCGCGCAGCGAGCAAAGAAGGTTTTTTTGCAAGATTTGTGATTGAGTCGAAAGTGTTAAGTGGGAAGCGGGGCAAGAAGCGAGTATTTTTCACTTGACCGGTATTCAGTTGAGGTCGCAATATATGCACCTTGTTTATTAAGGCTTCACTTTTGATGTAAAGCCTTACCCACATTTGCTTTCAAAGACACTGTGTGGCCTTTCGCAATCTTTTGCAAACTTACTAGGACAAAGGGTGGTGTGGTTGGCTGAGATTATGCATCTGTTGAAGTACTCTTTGACATTATGTTTTCTACCCTTGGAAAGCCTTTACTTCCGGCTCTTTCTCCTTCGCGCGAGACAAAGACTTGCAACTGCATCTGCGGACACTTTTTTTTGTGCCTTTCATCCGTACGCGCATTCATCTGTCGCAAGACTACAATGCATACTGCAAACAATTTCTGTTCCTCATATCCCTGGAGCATTTCTTAGGTCAAATACGGCACGATACCCCTACTTTGCCCTCTCCTTTCTTCTTCTAGCTGCAATAAGACAATGTGATTATTTTAGAGTGGAATGCCTCGTCTTTGTAATTTTGTTTCCCTTCCGTGCGAAACACCATGAGGACTTTGCAACAAATTGACAAAGAACAGCCACTGCGAGTGTCATGTTTCGTTAACAACGCAACGGAACCAAATGACAGCTGTTTTTTTTCCCAAGATAGGGGCTGCATCGTTCAACCAAATCTTCAATGCGCCTCAAGTAAAACATTTGGCCACAAAAGATACCAAAAACATGTCTTGACACGCACAAAAGAATGGCCTGTTTAATCGGCGGGTTTTTTCGCCTCGTCGAAAGGCTTCCTGCAACGACAAAAGTATTATACGTTTAAATTTCACATCGTTTCTAGCATGATTACCCCCTTGTTTATTCCTCGTTTCCAACAGTGAGGACTGCGCTTCCCGTAATTAGACTTCGTGCTTTTTTAATTCTCGCTACAACACTTCTGGCTCTTTCAATTACTTGGCGAAAGCCCAACGTCAGCCTCTCTATAGGACTGAAATATTGACTTTGGACGCGGGAACCTCGAAAATGGAATAAATGAATCTCTGGTGCCGACAGCCTTAACCATAAAGGTTCCCAATGCAAAGTGCTAGGAGGTTATGGAGGGCGTATTGCGTCTACGCTTCTCAGCACGCGAAGTGCATGGCGCTTATAAATGAGCAGCACTCCATCAAGCCGTCGCCGCTGGAAGAATGAGGGTACTCCGCTGCCTGAGGCAGGCGATAACGCACGCGCTATTACCGTACACAGAGAACAGCGGGCGGAGAGGTGTAGCCTGTCGGCCTTCTTCCGTGTCGGGCAGCCCCCGCCAGAATTTGGGTATCACAATTTCAAATCAACCAGTTCCCTACTTGATTCCCCGTTACTCACAATGTGTCAAGTATTGAGGCTGGCCGTTCGATCTTTGCGCCACCTAATCAAATTGTTCGCACAGATTTATTTTTTCATTGTGTTGTTGATAATATGCAATCACTGCATTTTCATTCTTAATGTGGACGATTGTATATTTTAAACAAAACGCTTTGCCATCGGCGGCATGGCTGGATAGCGGTCGAAAAATACACGGCGCAAGCCCCGAACACAGAGTGCGAAGGACGGTACAGTGCAGAAGAAGGGCGCGTGATTTGTCGCGCAGTGAGGGTGCCCCCTAGAACATCGCTCTTAGCTAACAGTTTCATACTAATATACAGTAAAGTGTAATCTGGCGCCAAAGTCTAGACAAGCAGCGCTTCAGCGAGCGTGCCGTCATGAGCCGCGTAGGAACGGTGCACTTGACGTGGGCATGACCAGCTCATGAACTGGATCAAAAGTTGACTGTGGCTGCAAAAAAATTTACTGAAATGTTCATGTAAAGTTGTTTTAATATCAGAAGTGCAAAGCTCGGAAGGATTGATTTTGGTGGTATATTTTGAAGCTTCCTGCAAAACGAACAAGAAACAAATGTTACTATTTTTGGTTGATTCTGGCTTCAAGAGTAAACAGAAGACACGTGGCAAGCCGATCCAAGTAGGCCAGGAACATTGTTAGCGCCCATGGTGGCGCCTACTACTGAACGTGATTGCAGGGACATATTTCCCGGCGGCATATATTATTATGAGACTGAAGGGCTCCCAGCACGCACAGCCGGTGGCGGCCCTCTGCGCAAATCCCCCCCGCCCACCACCGATTCCTCACCCAGGGGCGCACCAGTCATACGCTCGTCAGGTGACTCTGAGTGGCGCACCACCACATTCATAGGCGGCGTCGCGGTCTCCTGTGGCCCTCTCGAAGCGAGTGAAGCCAACAAGTCAACCATAATGCACGTAGAGACATTACTAGAAAAGGTTTCACTTTTGCCTTCCAACGCGGAAGAAGTCTTAAGTGCCTTTACCGAACACTTTGTCTAAGGGTAAAGTTCTTATGAGTGACAGAGGGAGCATCTTGTCTATCCCACTTCTTAATGATACTATAGCGCCCATATTGATAGTTAAAGCACCAAGCCCGGAAAAATTTCCCATTCGATGTCAACTTTTGTGAACTTCTATTAACCTAAGAATAAATGAACGGCACACATGGAAACAAAACGTGTGCGAAAAAAGCAAGGGTCTTGCACAAAAGCGTTATTTTATCACGGCTGGTCCTCGTAGGTAGTTTCACATAGGTGACACATCGAGTACTTACACGTTATATGTCTAACGATCAGGATGATGGCGTAGATGCTACGTAAGGTTCCAGATGAACACGCCACCAACATCGCATCAAACATCCCGTGTTGCATAACACTGCAGGCACGTCCTGGCAGCTGTGCGCCCCAAGACAACGCTACCAGCAATCACCAAATAGAAGAATACAGAGTTGCCGGAGATACAACAGACTCAATGCTATAAATGGACTCTACTCACCTTAATGATGCTACTGAAGGATGCCAGCGACTCTGCTTTTAAAATCTCAGTTAGCCACCTTTGACACCTCTCGCTCTTCTTTTTCATAAAACTCGGGAACCTTGTAAGATCTCGAATTATACCACGTATGTACAGTGCGCAACACCCTTGTCTATAACACTGAGTTTGACTTGAAGTGGTTATCTCTCAAAACGGCTCATTTAAACGTGTCACGAAGAACGTTGAGGTCAAAATATATGGTCAATACTTCAGAATGACGCAATAGTTTTCTTCAAATGTCTTTCGGCCGAGGCAAGATAAGGTTATAAGTGCGAAACCTGTGTTATAGACAAGGGTGTTGCCCTCTGTACATCCGGCTATCCCAACCTTCCAACATCCAACTATACCTACTACACACACACTTTCCAGGCATAGCGGTTGTTATTGTCCATAATTCATTTTAGGCAGTGCGGCACAATTTGGATAAGAGCCTTGCAATTTCTCGCGAAGTTTTCATCGTAAGTAGTCCCGCCTGGGGGAACTCCAATGCTTCTAGTATCCGTCTACCACCCCCTTGGACAGGATCTGTCCCTTCGAATGCTTATGATTGGATTCCATATCTTAGATCACTTAATTTACACGACCAATCATGGTGGGATTGGCTTTCAACGCTCCCAACGCTTTGTAGGGATACTTCCGCACTCATTGGTGTGGCAGGCTGCTCCAACGGGCCCTTGAGTTAACCCTCTTACACCTGCAGAATGAAAATAGCATTGATACCCGTATAGGCTTTCATTCAAAACAAAGTGACTCTACCCCAGACCTAACTCTCACCACTCCTGGCACCACCCGAGCGTGGAAAACGCTTGATCACACCTGGGGTAGTGATCACTATCCCATCCTTCTTTATCTCAACAGTAACAAATTTCTTACCCTTTACACCGTGGATCACTTGTTGGACTTCATGCAGTTATTATGTTTCTGCTAATTCCAAACTTCGCTGATTTTTTTTTTGCATCCATTACCTCAGGCCGCAACACTGCGGTCTAGGTTATCATCCGTACTCTACAAGTTGAGAAAACTCACACGCACATGTATCGCCTCCTCAAAAAACCAGAGCGCTTACCCATCGTTATCATGCGTGTGATAAACAAAACCATCATTTCATGCAGCTCAAACACCATTAAGAACTCACTAAACAATATCAGGTCAACCTTCATTGTGAACGTTGGCTCGATCTCGGTCAGAAACTGGGCCATAAATGGGGTCATTCTCGTCTATGACGTATTTTCTATAGCCTACATGGCTGCGCTAAGAAAAATCTGGCCATCAATAACGGCATCTGTGTAATGCAAGGTTTCTCTCAAGTAGACGTTATTCTTATTCACGCCTTCTTCCCTCATTCTGTGAAGGATCCATCGGTTTTCCCTAGTCTTCCTGTTGTTGACGTAATCGAACCCTTTCTAGAGCTAGATTCTCACTTCACTATGGGAGAGCTTCAGACAGCCATCTCACAGGGATGCTCAAAATCAGTACAGGTCAATGACCATGTCAAATAGCAGGACGTACGCAATCTACGCCTGCGGGCCCTGCACGTTCTACGTAACCTTGGGAACGATCATTGGGCCGCAGGGATGGTTCCTGACCATCTTAAAATTACCATCTTTCATACAGTACCTAATCTTGGTAAGGACAAAAAAACACCCCAACCTGCGTCCCGTAGCATATCTTAAGGCGATATGTAAACTCATTCAGAGAATTATAAACAATAGGCTGATGCACCACCTGGAGTGTTCACGATGGTTCCACCCGCTCTCAAGGATTTCGACCCCATCTGAGCACTCATTACTACCTATGGCTGCTACGCCGGGACAATAACAGAACTGGTCACACAGATTGGCCACATGATGTGCTTGCACTCGACTTTCAGAAACCTTTCCATAAAGTTATTCAATCAGAAATATTTCAGGTACTGGCTAGTGCGTTCCCTATTCGAAACGCTCAAAATTGGGTACGAAATGTACTTCAGCACAGAACCATGTGGTTAAACTCTCCCATACACCAGCCGACCACTCCAAATTTAAATCACGGCGTTCCACGAGGTTTTATGTCAGCTGCAATTTCACATAACCTAGCAATTGTTCGGGTTGAAAGAACGCTCCGACAGGGCACCGCTCCTCGGTTTGCCTTTTAAGCGGAAAACATAGTGGACTGGACAGAGGCTAAACACTACCCTCTAATGGCACCATGAAAACGGAACTCCAGGCTGCCATATTCAGCCTTGCGCGCTCCTTCTCTCAGTTCCAATTACAACTATCACCAACTAAAACTGAATTACTCAGCGTTGGCGGCAAGAATGGCCCAAGTTCAGATGAGGTCATTTTCATTTATATGGGGTTACGCAGTTGAATTCTCATAACCGCGCTTCTGTCTCCTCGGACTGCCCATTGGAAGTTACAATAGCCCCGTGAATGAATCCTTCATCTCAAAGCACCTTCGCGCAAAAGCATGCATGCCATTCTCCGCCTTTCCGATAAGTTTGATGGGGCCTCTGAACAGGCTTGCACGATGCTTGGCCGTAATATAGGACACGGGCGAGTCACTTACGGCTTGCCGGTATATGATCTTAGCCCTGGTCACGTAAAGCATCTCCTTATATTAAAACGACACCTTCTCCGTACAATCAGTGGCCTTCCTCAGATCACCCCGTAGGCATTCTTCACCAAACTGAACCCCTTCCCTCCCTTTACACCATCATTGAAGAGACCACGCTGCGTCTTCAGTACCATCTTGAGCAGTCCCCCAATGTATGGCTCGTTGGACCATATGGCCAATAAATTCAATCCCACTCGTTACCCTCCCCCTTCTACTCTAAAAGCGGCCTGCGATTGGTATTCCTCGGCGTCGTATTATACCTCCCTGGAGGCGATAGCAAAGGAGTTGTTCATCCGTACCATCCAGAACGAGCAGATGGAGAACGAACTCGACACCTTCACGGAAGCCGCCGTGTGCATCATTGAGGCTACAATCGCAAGAACATCGCTTAACGCCCATTGCTAAACGGTTCCTGGCAGATCACGATTACATATGCCCTAGCTGAAGAAGCCGAACTCATATGTGTTCAGGGCGCTGTTCACTCCATCCGCGACCATTGTGATCTCTCTCAGCCGGAAATTTCACATCATCACAGACAGCAACGTTGCCCTTAAAGAATTGAACAGAAAATTTCCGCCTAATTATACGGCCCCAAACATACTTTATGCCATCCGAGACCTTCAACTGGAAGGCAACCGCACGGCTCACACCACCACCTGGGAAAGACGAGACACTTCCAGTGTGTCCTATTTCAACACCCATCACGACGAAGCTGTTAACATTACATGAGGTAATTGAAGGCATCGAGTCTATAGACGCTGCAATGTGCCACCCCACTGGGTGTACTAGGCTCGCTGAATATGCTAACACGCTTGGGGGAGGTGGTAGCTGATACGATCTCCGCTAAAATAGCATTAACCCCCATGCAGTACACAAACGGACACACGGAGCCAGCTCGCACATCCAACGCTGCCCGTATTGTTACTATACATGCATCCCTAACCGTTATCATTTGACAAGGCACTGTGTACACTTCACGGGTTGTCGCTTGACAGTACTGGAACTCAGTTCTCTATTTGCCGATGAAGAAGAGCCTTTGCAACGCGTTCGAGCAGACCTCTCCACACCATAGAATATAACTGAATATCCCGCCTGCGGTTCTTACCTTGGGACCTCCTAGTGCTTTTTACCCATTCACTTTTCATCTTCACGCCTGTTCAATAAAATTCAATTCAATTCAATTCACTAACCAGTGGTCTCTACAAGCTGGTGTGATAACCTGGACCGAGTCCTCTAATAAATGTTCTTGAGTACTTGCCTCTTCACGTAATCTACGAGCTATATCCTCCCCGAATCCTAAACTTTAAAATGCTCTCCACCACTTCACGTGATTGAACCAGTGATATCTTTTTCGATTATTCCCTTCCTCCCTCCTTTCGTGTCCCTCTCTTTCCTCGCCAGTGCATTCATCTTGCCCCCTCAGAAAATAAAGCTATTCGTCCTCTTCGTCTGTTCTTTCGATGCCACATTTCTTTTATTTGAGCTCATAGGAGAAAACTGGCAGTAAGACGGTACTTTAGAGAATGGTAAAAATTATCTTCGCAAATCGACAGATAGCTTGGCAGGGGATGAGTTAGGTTGTTGATGTTCCGCCACCCTCGTTTTAAAGTTCAAGGGGTTTTTTTTTGTCAAGTATTCCAATCCGTCTTTGTCGGAGGAGTTATTTGGTTTTCCAATGACATGTTCCTGGTGTGTGTATTATTTCATCATCATTTCTACATTTCCAAATTCAAAAATGTAATTTTAATTACAGTTTCGGTTGTTATATTGTTCCAGGGATAAATAGGCATGGGTGCTCCAGGAGGAAAACCACTTCAAGCTACAAAACGCATTACGACGCTGAGGCCGAGAGTCCTTGTGGCTCTTAATCACACCCACATTATCATACCGCCATTTTAGCACATGACGTTTCTATGGGAATATCTACACTTCCCATTACTCATGCATAAATTGCACAACTATTCACAATATACGGAAGCAGACCCTTTGTCACATCAAATGAAAAAGCTTACAGTCTTTCTGCACATGAAAATCGCGCCAACAAACGTGACAAAAGCAGACACAACTTCTCAAGCCTTCCCCGCTCTCCGTTCTTAAAGCATAACGAAGAGTATCCCCAGAAATCCCGGGGATCAAATGAGAGGGAACCAGTTTGAGGAATGAAACCAAATACTCCTTAACACTCGAAGGGAACCCGGAATCGGGCCTTCGAAAGAGAACGGCAGGGGGGGTAGGGGACGTGAGGGGATTTAAAAATGAAAAAAAAAAAATGGAGACTGCTCGCAGCCTTCCGAAGACATTAATTGTGGATAAGGTCAATACTAGGAGGAGGGCCCCAATCAGAGAACGAGGAACCCCGAGCGCAATGACAAGAAAAACAAAAAACAAAGCAGAGGGCGCTACGAGTGATACGGGAAGTCAATAATTGCCTGAAAAATTTTATATTCTTTGTGCTGGTTTTAAAAAGGCGAAAAAACGCGCGAGGCACGGCTCATAAAAATTTGAACAATAAATATGCAGTGAGACTACGCTTCTGGGAAAGCAGCACGTCTACAGCGCAAGAAATGTAAAAATTTGACAGCCACCATGAAAAAATACAGCCGAATTAAGGCGGCTAAAAAGACAACACCATTAAAACATCACGTCTTCTCGCCCAGACCATATCCGCATAGCCAACTTACCAGTTTTCAACGGGAGGCTCAGAAAAGTGGGACAGGAGGTGTCTATGATGAAATAAAACACTTTGGCGATCGCAATATTCGTGAAATTCGTCCCGAGTTTCAGCGAGCCTAATGTCCTGCGAGATTCGAGCTTCTATTTTGGGTAAAATATGTTTTCTTCCCGTCTACTTGTCGACAGCGGCCTCCTTTTCACATGATGTACAGACTGCCCATTCCCCCGCGCCTTCAACGAAGCCAAATCGAAGAGGTTCAAAGAAATTCAGTGCGGATATGGACAGCGTTTCAGTGTAGCATTGAAGCGGGGAAAGACAGGAACAAGTTTTCGTATCACCTAGAGAAAAAACTAAGCTAAAAGAATAGTCAGGGGAGCATAACATTGTTCTCGTCATGCAACGCTGCACGTGAGCGCAGCTACCTAAGAGGGCAGAAAAGGAAGTGATACCGAAATGTTTAATCATCTGAAATTTTCATGGAAACCGGAATGGTGCCTTTCACGAAACATAGAAGTGATTTTTACAGCCCTACTTTGTCGAGTACCCCATTTAAATAGGTACTTACACAGGTCTCGCCTGGCGCCAACAGCTTTGTGCAGCTATTGTGACGAAGACGATCTCCGTGGAACACTACCTCTTGACATGTCGACGTTTTTCACGCTTCACACGTCAGTTCCTGGAGGGGCCGCTTTGCAGTTTGGGCATATTGTTACGTGCGGGGAACGACTGTTTATTGCAAAGTCAGGAAGGGGGTAGCTCAGTATGTCCGACTGCAGCCGCGAACGCTAGCAACCTCGTCTTTCTCTACCTTGCCAGCACATTCCCTTAAATTCGTTGGTCAATTCCTTGGGACACTTGACCTTGTGGACCGTGAGTAGACAGCGTAATATTTCCCCCGGTGGAGACGTTGCCCTCCGGGCCACTCAAGGCATGCCGCGTGAGTAGTAGGGTTTGAGTCGGGCCACGTGAACTGTTTGAGACTTGCTGCTTCGTCTGCCATTTCTAAGGAGCCGTGAGATGACGTAATTCACATCGCTGGTACGATTGAGAACTACAAATGGTCCTGTGTAGTGTGCCAGAAGCTTTTCACACAGACCGCGTTGGCGGAGGGGGTCCAAAGCCACACAGAATCTCCTCTTCTGAACGACATGTCTCGGTGGCAGCTGTCGTAGCGCAACTTCGACCGGTGTTGCGAGGCCAGAGTACGTAACCTAGCGATTCGACGGGCTTCTTCAGCGAGGCACAGAGTCTTAGCTACGCTGCGGTCATCGTTCACAGAAAACGGAAAAATCGTGTCCAAAGTGCTCGACGGCGGACGCGCATAAAGGAGGTACAAAGGGCTGTATCCTGTGGTCTCGTGGCGGGCGGTATTATATGCGTACGTAATGAATGGCAAGATGGCGTCCCAGTTCTTGTGTTTGGAATCAATGTACATCGCTATCATGTTCGTAAGTGTCTGATTGGTGCGCTCAGTGAGGCCGTTCGTCTGCGGATGGTAAGGGGTTGAGTGACGAAGCTGCGAGAAAGAATGCCGGAGCAGTTCTTCGACAACATCGGCGGTGAATCGGGGCCCACGGTCACTGATGATGACGCGAGGCGGGCCGTGGCGGAGCAATACGGTGCAAAAGAAAGTTTGAGACCTCGGTGGCAGTAGCTGATGGGAGCGCAGCGGTCTCTGGGTAACGGCAGAGGTAGTCCACGCAGACAATTATCCAACGGTTACCATGCGCTGACCGTGGGAATGGACCGAGCAGGTCGATACAAACTTTCTCGAATGGAGAGCGCGGTGGGTTTACCGGGTGCAGTTGGCCAAGTGGCCTTGACGCAGGAGTCTTGTGCTGTTGACATTCGGGGCAACTCGCGACGTATCGTTCTGTCACCTTACGCATTTTGGGCCAGTAAAAGCGCTGGCGCGTGCGGTGAAGCGTCCGAGCAAGTCCCATGTGGCCCGCAGTGGCATCGTCATGCATAGCTTGGAGAACCGAAGTAAGCAATCTTTGGGGAACCACAAGGAGCAATCGGGAACCGGTTGACGAGTAATTCTTTTTGTAGAGTAACCCGTCGTGCACACAGAAGGAGCTGCGCGTTGGACTTTGACGTGCTGAATCGAAGAGTGATGCTAGGTGCGGATCTTGCAGTTGTGCTTTCCTGAATGTACTGAGGTCGGGAAACTCCGTGGTCACAGCTGCAAGATAGTCGTCGAGGTTATCAGAATCGCCGTCTGTTGTTTCCATTGGGAGGCGGGAAAGACAGTCGGCGTCGGAATGTTTGCGGCCGCTCTTGTAGGTGACCGTAAAGTTGAATTCCTGAAGACGCAAAGCCCACCGTGCAAGACGGCCTGAAGGGTCGCGGAGGTTCACAAGCCAACACAGTGAGTTATGGTCCGTAACTACGGTAAAGCTGTGGCCGTACAGGTAAGAACGAAAGCGTTGAGTCGCGAATATGACTGCCAGGCACTCTTGCTCCGTGACCGTGTAATTACGCTCGGCTTTGCTCAGCGAACGACTGGCATAAGCAATAACGTGTTCACGGCCGTCTTGACGTTGAACTAGCACGGCACCAATTCCCACTGCGCTAGCGTCCGTGTGAACTTCTTTAGGGGCCAGGCGGTCGAAATGGTGCAGGATTGGACCCGATGTAAGCACAAACTTCAACTGGCGGAAAGCTTCTTCACATTCTGGAGTCCAGATGAAAGGGACGTCTTTTTGAAGCATGCGCATTAGGGGAGACGCAATGTCAGCAAATCTGGGCACGAAACGTCGAAAATACGAGCAGAGGCCAAGAAAACTTCTTAAATCCTTTACAGACTGCGGCTCTTTGAAGGACGCAACAGCCTAAGTCTTGTTCGGTTCTGGTCCCACACCATCCTTGTCAACAAAAAGGCCTAAAACAAGGGCTTGGCGCTCGCCGAAGCGACATTTTTTTTCAGTTCAATACGAGGCCTGCGTTCTGTATGCAGTCAAGCACAACCGCTAGGCGGGAATTATGCTCGTCGAAAGTGCGACCGAAAATGGCGACATCATCCAGATAGCACATGCATATGTTCCACTTCAGACCACGCAAAACTGTGTCCATGAAGCCTTCGAAGGTGGCAGGCGCATTACACAAGCCAAAGGGCATAACATTAAATTCGTATAGTCCATCTGGGGTGACGAAAGCCGTCTTTTCTTTGTCGCTTGGATGCATAGGAATCTGCCAGTATCCGGATCTTAAGTCGACGGAAGAAAAGTAAGAAGCTGAGTGGAGGCAGTCAACAGCGTCGTCAACCCTTGGTAGAGGATATACATCTTTTTTTGTGACAGCATTCAGGCGGCGGTAGTCAACGCAAAACCGCCAGGAGCCGTCTTTCTTCACCAAAATAACGGGCGCTCCCCAAGGACTCGAGGACTCCTGAATCACGCCTTGCTTCAACATTTCACCGACTTGGTCGTTAATAACTTTGCGCTTGGATGGTGATACTCGATAAGGTTTCTGCCTAATTGGTGGTGCTGATCCGGCATTTATGACGTGGTGCGCCCGGGATTTTGGAAACGACAGCGTGGGGCGGGTCTGGGAAAAATCAAATACGGCAGAGTACCGGGAAAGAATCCTCAACAGAGACCGGCCTTCGTCAGAGCGGAGAGATTTATCAATCATTCTAATGAACTTTGCTTCCTGGGGAGAAGGATCCAGAGAATGAACTGAGGCATCGGTCAGTGCAAAAATTGCGGTTGGGGCATATTCGTCGTACGAAGCAATTTTCATGCCCTGGGGAAGCACGTTGGTTTCGCTCGAGCAGTTCACCACCCACAATCTGGCACAGCCATCAGCAACTGGGACGACACAGCGCGGAACAAGTAGATTCTTTTTGGCACAGCGTTCATGTACTGGCTCCACCAAGGCTTCGAACGTGCCTGAACGGATTGTGGGCGAAGTAACAACAATAAATCTTGCCGAAAGTGCTGGTACGGCACAGTCTTCCAATACAGAAAGAGCGGCGATATCAGTGCAATCGTCCATGAGGGGTGAAGGAACATCATCTGGCAGGTGAATTTCTCCATTCGTGCCATCAACAGTAGCGCCACACTCTTTCAGGAAGTCAATACCCAATATGACATCGTGTGTGGAATAGGGGAGTACGATGAATTCTGTCTTGAACAACTGTCCACCGAGATGCACTCCTGCTAAACAAGTCCCAAGCGGACACAACACTTCGCCTCCAACTCCACGAAATGTAACAGGTTGATTCCAATGAAACATCACCTTTCGTCGTAAACTCTGTTTAAATCTCAAACTCATAACCGAAACCGTAGACCCAGTGTCCACCAAAGCGCTTATGGGAATTCCGCCAATTATAACGTCCACTTTGTTCTTTAACATTAAGACAGGCACAGGTATTTCCGAAAAAAACTGTCCCGCGACCTCACCCCCATCGGCCGCGCCGGCTAGTTTCCCGGCGGGGGCGAGCGACGTCGTGGAGTGGGGGACCGCCGTAGGCGCTGAGTCGGGGGTGTGACACTCCTGTCAGAGGCCGGAGAGTTGTTGCGACGAGATTGCTGGAATGCCTCCTGTCTAGGGGAAAGTGCTGACTGCGGATGTCCGTAGCCCCCAAAAGCACGAGGGTAGGTAGTGCGCGCCAACACGGGCCGTTGTTCGAATCTCGGTGTTTGGCGACGGCGGCGGCAATAACGCGCAATGTGGCCAACGCATCCGCAAAAATAGCAGACAGAAGGTTCTCTCCGAAACTCGGTCTGACCGTCTCTGTACTCGAGGTTAGGGCGTCCGACATAGGTTGGGTACTGGGATAGGTATGGAGGGTTGAGGGGCTCATTACGGCTCCTCCTATCCCGGTCGACGTGAGGTGCCAGCTCCCGGGGATCCGCGAGCGTCATTGAGTTGAAACTGCTGTTCCTGGTTGGGAAAGCGTTCAAGGGCTCTTCTTGCATTGCACAGCCATCGCGAACGTCATCAGGCCGCTGAGTCAACTCTGCGTGCCGTATGAGTTCTTCTCGCACGATACGCCGCACAATCTCAGCGAGGTCGCCTGACGCGACCACATCAACTGCAGCGACCGTGGTGACATTGGCAAGACGTCCAAACTTGGTCGTAACGCGCCGCATCTTCAAAACTTCACACGTCCTGCAGTGCTGGATCACATCGGCCGTAGTGTTCAGCTGATCTTTGCTTATCAGAAAGTTGTAAACATCTTCGGCGATGCCTTTAAGAAGGTGACCCACTTTGTCTTCCTCAGACATCGCCGAATTTACGATCCGGCAGAGCTGCAGCACGCCTTCAATGTATGCCGTGCATGTTTCCCCCGGGAGTTGAGCTTTTTGTAGCAAGGTCTGTTCGGCTTTTTTCTTTTTGGCTTCGGAGTCACCAAAACGCTTCCTGATTTCCCTCACAAAGCTATCCCAACTGGTGACGGTTGATTCATTATTTTTGAACCAAATCAACGCTGTGTGAGTCAGGGAAAACGGAACATTGTCGAGCTGCATGGTCACGTCCCAACGGTTGTATCGGCTTACTCGTTCATAGTGCCGTAGCCAATCGTCGACATCCTCACCGGATTCGCCAGAGAAGTCACGGGGCTCTCGTGGATGTTGCAAGGTGGTCAGTGGAGCCACGCGCTGAGCTTGTTCGTTGGGCATCTCCGGCAGCGATGGTGGTAGACCCACGACTCGTCGGCTCCGGCGAAGAACCTGGGTGTGCTGATGATCCGTCGTGGCGTACCCAGCACCCTCCACCACAATTGTTACGTGCGGCGAACGACGGTTTATTGCAAAGTCAACAAGGGGGTAGCTCAGTATGTCCGACTGCAGCCGCCAACGCTAGCAACCTCGTCTTTCTCTACCTTGCCAGCACATTCCCTTAAATTCGTTGGTCAATTCCTTGGGACACTTCACCTTGTGGACCGTGAGTAGACAGCGTAACAATATCACTGACAGTGCCAGCTCTACTATCGTTCGGGGCTTCCGAAATGGGTTTCTGCCGCCGGGATGTAGGCCCTTCCCTCCTGCGCTTCATTGAAAATTCCTATAGATTCACTTTATGATTGCAATTGGTCACCCTCGCCTTGATTTTTCAGTTTTTTCTGTCATTTATGAAACCAAAACTTATTGCAGCCGGTCTAAATTATCTTTTCTGAACGCCTCGTAATTATATAAGAATTCCATTTGTTTTAACCATCCGCTGTTGATTGGGTATGTGCCATATCTGAAGGAGCAACAACAACAACAATAATTATGCAATGCTCCGGTTGCATTGGGATCTGAAAGGCACAAACGAGAGATGTAAGCCCGGAAAGCATTTTCTGCGCCACGCTTTTGGTTTGTCATGTTTTACGATTATTACTATAATGTTTTTCTCTGGTGTCCATGATATTTCTGTTGCGCATCTCTGTGTGAAATGCTTTCAAGCTCCCCTTAGGTGAATTAATGGCTGGTTGGTTCTAGCGTTGATAGCTCCTCCTCGTTCATGAAACGGAGGGCTTAGTTCTCACAAATTCACCCTATATGGAGCGAAATATAACCCCCATGACGTATTCGTTAGCAATAACCACTCTAAGCTCATACTTTCGAAATGTCGGTTATTGGCTTGGGGTGTCGCTTTAATGAGCTTTATCCTCAACTAGCGTCACGTATAAACGAGCGGGCGAAAACGCTGATGATGATGGCTGTGGTTTAATGCTTAACATTAAATTGGGGAGATGGCAAAGGCCATCTTGTCTCCGTAAGTATTTGAACTACAGCTGTTTTCTTCATTTAAGATCTTTAGGAGCCTCATGCCACGTGCTGTCACCAGCACGTATATAAAACGACTTAATACAGTTCATGGCAATATAGATATTGCGAGTAAAGGCGTAGAGGAACACGGTATCAGAAAGTCTTATATACACCTCAGTTTTAGATTGCTATGAATATGTAATCAAAATTCTGTGCAGATCACCTCGAGTACACTAAGCTTCAACAAGATTCGATTCGCAATCCAGAAATCTGTTGAGGGTTAGTAACCAAGAAAAAATGTTTTATGGAGGCCCTCACTAATTATCATTTCAGCGCACTTTCTTGCGCGCACCCGGGTACGCCGCAGTTCTGCTTTCATTTCATATGTCAAAGCATTCAACCATCCATCCTTTTCGAAAACGTCGTAAGAGAGAAAATTATAATGTCAGCGTCGTCTCCTGTTTTTGTTTCATCCCAGGACACCGTAGCACTAAGTTTGCGCTCCGAGATCAGTCAACAAAGCATGCAAGACGGCCACGATGCGCGGACGACAACAATTTTCCACCAAGAAAGAATTGAAACTTATTTGAGTGTAGTCCCATCTATCGTGAAAAAAGCAAAAAGAAACAAACACAGCACAAACACCGGAAGCAGCTACTACTGCCGAACTTTTCTCAGCACAGACACCTCGTTTCACCGCAGCAGTTAGTAGTAACGTTTGTTCCACTACAAAAAAGAAAGTTTTTAAAGACGATAGTCTTTCTTGGGCTACTTAAACCCAGAAATTTTGGTCTGTCTGTATGTCTGTGTGTCTGTATGTCTGTCCGTCTGTCTGTCTGTGACTCGATTCAGCCAACCGGCCAAAGCAAAACAATGCCTGCGCAATAGTCTTATATAGTCACAGCTAAATCTACCCGTCTTGGTCCGGTGTAATGTTCATACTTGTCAACATTGTTGAAGAAGAACAAGACATTGCGCAAATATGAGACAACAAATCAATACAGAAGTGATATTTGCAGTGTTCCTTTATAAAAATTCAAACATGCTTGACTTGTGCGAAATTAAATACTTCATCAACTTCAGCAAAACAATTCACTCCGCCGTCGCCTGCTGTCGCCCGCGCCACTATAGCTTCTCGCGTCATTTTAAGAAATCAACCGGCAACAGTTACGCAAGGTTCCACTAGATAGTTTCCACGTTCTGCTTGCAACGCACGTGGAGTAGGGAAACGCGGTTCTATAAACGATGAAGTAGGGTGCCTCGATTAACGCGCGTCTTCGCCGTACGACAGCGTTCGCATCGAGACGCCCGGTTTGGAGCACTGGAACGCGGGCAATTTAAAATGATTTAAGCAAACATTTGGCGTCTTTACCTTGGGAGGAGCGCGACGCAAGAGGAAGAACATGACAGGTGAGCGGTAAAGCGAAGGGAAGCATTTACTTCGCAAAAGCCGATAAAGACTATCGTCTTTTGACGTCATTTGCAACGAAAGGAGCAGATACACGGCCAATTTTTGTTTTTCGTTTTTTTTGTTCCCAACTCACGTGAACCTCCGATGCGTACCCCTCAATGATTTCACAGCATGCACAGCTAAATCATAGCGCAAGCCTGTTAATAATGCTGTCGGAGAATTCTCGATTAAGAGCAACTCGGTCCTTCCATTCCATCAGCTTGCTATTCTCGAGAAGCATCTTCTCCCTCAACTGACCCCCCCCCCCCCCCCCTGTGTGTTTTCTTTGTATGTGCTTCAATCGCCAGGATGGTTTCACTGACACTGCTCACTGAACGTGAAGCGAGCTTTAATTAAACCTTTTTCTATAGCTGAAGTTCCTAGTTCTCCGGTAGTGCAACAGTCGGTGTGCTCAGTCGTCAACCACTGTTATGTATCGTATGCCTTTGCGGAAACAACGCACCCCCCTCCCCCCATCCCTGATGTTGAGGTAACCCATTTGCGCGGCACGCCGCCGAGGCAATCTCCTCGTGTTGGGTTCTGCAGCCCCCTAAAGCGAATTTACACTTTGCGTTCTGTGCTCTTACCCTTCCCTCTTTTTGGAGGCACCTCTTTTTCGCTACCGCGTAAGTTGAAAACCCTCCGGTGTTCGCTACCACTAATCTTCATTTCTCTATGCTCTTCTACAACAGTGACGCCACAACAAATATTGATTTAGCTTATGTTTTGTGCGTAAACAAATGTTCCGTGCTTTCTTCTCACTGTCTGTAAAATGTATCGCATAGCTTTTTCTGAACCTCAGAAATCCCTGACATCTTGCTTGCACCATCTCGAACTCCCTTCCCCTGGCAAGCATGAAAGCCTACTTCGCTCTCCGGTCGCCTGAGCGACAGAGTACCTATATCCAGCGAGAGCCTTGTTGTACCTTTTAGATTCTTGCTAAATTTACTGGGTCTGGTTTTCAACTGCAAATAGTTCACTGCTAATGTCCCTTAAATTCTAGCGTTACTGCTGGGACATTCAAACCCTTGAGAAAGTGTACGCTTTCTTGGACGCAGCAAAGTTGGTAAGTTTTTGCAGAACGGGAGCGTAACTCGCAGAAGAGGCAAGACTGCGCAGCGTTCAAGAGAAGACCTTCATCACGAGTCTCATGAAACAGCGAAGTCGATGGCACCGATTGCGCAAAAACAATCAAAACTATGATGTGAAAGTGGTGCTCTGTACAAAACACAAATTCGGTAGTGTCTGTCCCATGGTAAAACAGAAAGTTCAGGGTAAACATGAAGTAAAAAAATGCTGCACTATTAACCACAAGCGTCCGTTCGTCGAATATATTAACAATGTTGTCTACCCGATACCCTTGAGATGTGAGCACGTTTATGTAGGGCAAACTAGAAGGTGCCTTAATAAAAGATTAAGGGAACATGAGTCTAGCTTGAACGGAAGCCCTTTCACCCACTTAGCCACGCATTGTAAAGACTCTCGCTGCGCACCTCTGCTTAAAAACACAGTTGTTTTGTTTGCCCATCACAGTCAAACTTCCAGAGAGATGGAAGCGTTTTATATTTTAAGTATAAAAGCAAATGTGTAAGTCACCCCTCTGTGGCCTTGTTAGACAAAGAAATATCGATGCTATCTCTTATGTAATGTCCGAAGGAGACACGTGTTTGCTGTGTGCGCTGTAGAAACGTTTTTGTGATGATGATGCGCAGTTTTTTAAGCATATAGGTCTTTCGTTACAATTACGGTAATAAAATTTTAGTTAGAGTGCGCTCGTCATCGTCATTTTCTTTTTTATCCTTGTTTGTTGTTTTCCGCAATCGGTGCCATGGATGAATTCCAACTAGGCCGGCTCGCGGTGTTGCTTCATCGAAGTCAGCCTCACTAACAGCGTGGCGGAATGAGTATAAAACTAGGTCCACAGTTTCTTCCATTCCAGCCATACTTTTCCATATAGGGCCTCATTATTGGGCTAACGAGTTGTATACCCGCAACGCATGCATGGACGATGAGTGGGGGTACAATAAACACCTTGGTGCCTGCCTCGTGGGAGCGTTAGCGGCGTTGTCGCAGCACGGAGCATCATTTGAGGCGTGTTTCTAGCGACAGTAAATGCGATGGAGCAGCGCGCGACAGGGGAAGCTTTCCATCCCCGAACTGCCCATCATGTGGCACTGCCGCCACCTTGTCCCACATCATGTGGGCTTGTCCTAATGATCCTTTTCCCTCCATAACCTGCGACGAGCACTGCGAGAGGGCGCTGGGCAGCTCTGATCCGGAGGTTCCAGCCTCCCTGACGAATCGGGCTGCCATTGTCGCCGCCAGGCTAAAGCCGGCGGCCACCACGTCCCCGTAACAGAGCTTGGCTAAATAAAGTTTACCTCCTCTGCCTCCTCCTCCTCTAACGACAGTTGATTATTGTTCCGCCCTTTTCCTTGTTTTGCCTGTTTTTCATGTCCCGTGCTCTCGGTGAACATCCCCGTGTATTATATAACATATTGCTCCCCGAAGACCTTAGTTGTAGATGACACGGCAACATAATTATGCAGCAATGGTAAAGTGCACCACGAAGGAATCAGGAACAGGTATTCCCGAAACAGCGCGAGCTTACGCTCCTTCAAAGTTTAAGTAGTCAAGCGATCGCAAGCTGAGACCGTCATTGTCCCAACAGAAAATACATGTGTTTGGTCGCACGAGCAATATAGTTCCCATCGACTTCAGTCACAGTTTACTAGACAAAAAACACGGACAGCCTGTCTACTTTGTATGGATACACGGCTGAACACAGCGCACGTAAAGCAGGGGGACAGAACAGAGACAATTGAAACAGGGCGGACAGACATGTACCGGTTTGTTTTGATAACTGCTGATGCCACCCCAATGGCAGTCATAAAAGAAACCATGGCGCGATGAGGACCTACGCAGTGTTTTGCGAAAGTGTGCAAAAAGTACCACCATTGTGAATTCACGACAATACACGCAGAAATTTAAGAACATGCACAAGTATAAAGAGCAAAACACGCACATTATTGGAGCAGACGGCAGGGAACGCGTTCTTGAATTTGCTGTGTTCGCGTTTTTTTTAGCGCAGGACATTCTCTGTAAGGGGTTTGGGGACGTCACTTTCAATAAAACGGGTTGGTTGCGACGTCTTGCAACATCACGACTAACTGTAGCAAAACGCCGACAACTGAGGACTGACTACGTTTTTTGAAGTTTTATATGAAACACTCAAAACAAGGATCGAGACAAAACTGAGCTACAGCCGTGACGAAACTAGGACATCGCCAAACTGCCCGCGCTATGATCGCGGGAAATTCCGCGGCAATGAATGTGGCGAGGCGACGCGACGTCCACGTTCTTCTTCCGCCGCTCTGTGATGGCATTCGAAATCAAAAACGCAACCCTCCCTGACGTTGCTGCAGGTAATCGTTTGCCCTTACCTTAGGGAGAACTGCCATACATAATACTCCGATCTGGTGCGCCGATTTGAAACGCAATTAGCATTCATGGGATGCGTCACCTCGCCCTCCTGAAGCCTTTGTATTGACTGCACGTGAGAATATTCTGAGGGACCCCCGGCGAGGCCACCGCGACGTCAACCGCAAGGTGACCGGTTGAAAGAGTCCACACGGAATGAAGGAGGAGGGAGGGAATGAATTTATGGTCTCTTAAATCTGTCATTGTCGACTACGAAGAACTGTTCCCGAGATGTCCCGCCTTTTTGTGGTCACAGAACGTTTGTTGCGACAGCAGTACTGGGTTGCCCGGAAGCTGCTCAGGTCTCCTCTGATCCGGAAATAAAAGAACCACTTACATGAAAGTAAACCACAGGTAAACCAGATGATATTACGGCTGTAGGCGAGATAGATGAGACGAACCATATCGCAGAATTTGAGAGAACCACCACTAAAAAAAAGCTGGGTACTACAGAATGACAGTGATGCGTATGAGCATAAATCAATATTGAGTAGTCACATGTCAACCCAGGATGCAATTTTACTCTTCTCAATTGGTGACCTTGATTCCCTTTTCAGAATTGATGTGTGCTTTCGATTGTAAGCGGCGATTGAGTTGGCATTCTGGAATTTTTAAGTGTCATATTGGAAAGAAAATATGCTGCTTTACGTGGACATAGAGGTAGCAGGGCAGCTATGTGAAGTGGCCGGACGTTTCTGCACGGCGTTGCATGTCCATGTGTAATCAGAGCTACAGCTTCGCATGACACAGAGTCATTTCCCGGACACACGCCACCATAAGCGCCTGCCATACAATTATTCTCTTTGTCTTGCTGCCACACTCTGGCGCTTCATTCGCTTCGTTATTCAATGCATTGGCCTTAATAATACACTATAGTTAATCAGTGAAATGGCAGTAAAAAGCATATGTCTCAGCATGTTACCTGAAAACATTCTGGTGTCTTCTCGTTGCCTGTTGGGGCTCCTTTTGGTTTTGTTAAACTAGAACCTCTTTTTTTCGATCATTTTCGTTTCGTTATGTCTAGAGAAAGTTTGGTTACAAAATTTACTGCCCTTATTAGTTAACAAATATTGTTTTGGCATGTAATCTGTTACAGAAAAAAACAAAACTCGACGGTACATTATAGCTTAGCAACGTGCGCACTAATTCTTCCAATACTTGAGTGCAAACTGACCATGGAAAGAGTTGTGATTGCAGGGTTTAACGCGCCGACGCAACGCAGGCGATGAGGCGCGCCGTAGTAGAGGGCTCCGGGTTAATTCTGACCACCTCGGGAGCTTTAACCTCCACCGAAATCTTGTATCCACGCGCGTTTTTGCTTTTCGCATCAAAAGTGGCCGCCGCGGCCGGAAGTCGAATCTGCGACCTCGTGCGCAGCAGCACAACGCCTTAGCCACTGAGCCACAGCGGCGGGCATGGGAAGGCTTAGTTGATCGCAAATAAATAATAGCATTGACCACAGACTATCTCGCCAACATTGGCAGAAAAATGTTTTGTCGAAAAGGAGTGGAGCGCTAGGCAGGCATGTTGAATAGGGGAGGTTAAATCCCAAAGGTGAAAGCTACGATTGATTCAGTACAACGTCACAACATACGTAAGCTACTTGCCTCGTATTATACGCGGTTGAGAGACACTAAGCCCACCTGATATCACTATTTGCAAATAGAACTTGTATTGGTCAATGGAAAGCTCCCGAATACATAGGAACCCCTACAACATTTTAGATGCATCCGCAGAACGTGAATTTCTTGCGGATAGTTTTTTTAGTGGGTATTTTTGTAGAAAAAATACAGTGTTTTAGGACAGCCTCCTTATGCTGTAGTGAATGTGAAACCAGTATTTCTTAATTGCAAACAGATCTGCGGTGTTCTGTGCATCGTCATTTTTCGCAGTTGCTTTTTATGTAGGCGGTTCAGAATCCCTCCCCTCATAAGCCGCCCCAGAAGAATTAGTACAAGTCTTGCATGAAACTAAGCGTATTCCTCACATAGCGCGATGTTAAACACACTTGAGTAGTAATAATGTATGCGACCAGCTTTTTTTCTGCCTATTAACCGGTTCCTCAAGTACTTTTGTTTCTAAAAACATGCTTGAGTAATCCATTTCTTAGATAACATTCATACCACCCCCCCTCCCCTTTATTTCGCCATTTAACAGTTTTGTGCAATTTATAATAATAACTCAATAATATAAGGCAGATAATCATTACTCAGTTTTTGATAGCCGCAAGAAAGATTCCTAAAACTACTTTTGAACTCTTCCTGATTCCTTGCAATTACACAACCAATAACGTCATTTACAAATAATGACAGGTTAGTGATAAACAACGCAGCGAGTGTACTTTTTATCATGCTCGCCACAAAGACCACTTTAGCCGACATAATTTACGTGGTTGATGTCACTGCGCCTTATATTGCCTGCTAAAGAGGAGGAGAGAGGAGAGCTCTTACTAGTCTACCTCTGTAGTCGAGAGTACAGGATCAAAAGTTGTGTTTACTAGATGAAATAAGTATGGAAAAGCCGGGTGCATGACGTGGCCGTGTGTCTACACGCCAACCCACATCAATCTTCCCGAAAGCTACTTATCTACTTATCTACCCAGTTCATGTGAGCTCCGCGTTTCTTGCTTAGGGCTCATATTGTTCGGAGCGGTAATCTCCTAATAAACTACCACCGTCAGCAGCCTTGACATGCAATCCCCAGTAAACTGCCTGAACTTTCATGTTACTGCCTCTCGCACGATATTATAACCTTTTTACGAGCCACGTATCATATAAAGCAGGGTGCAGATGCGTAAATCCTTGCCTTGCTTTCATGTGGAGGCGTGTTACAAGAAACATGAAAGACGGGATCCGGTCATCTATGTCTTCAGTGGGAGGTGGCTGATAACGTAATCCGGAGGCAAGGTATAGGCCCACAACACATCAGGGTGGTCAAAGTTGACCTTATCCTATCTGCATTTTTTTACTTTAAGGACTTTCTTGTATATTATGTCGGTTATGTTATGTAATGTTATTTCGGTTATGTCGGTTATGTCTGCATTATGCCATGCTACGCAGGCAGCGCAATGTATTATAAAAAGCGAAAAGACTTACAGAAAACGTCTGCCTATGTAATTTAGTTAAAAGGTAGAGTCGCATTACAATTTTACATGGCCGGGCAATGGCAGCCGCCTCATCTGCGCTTTATTTTGTTGTGCCTAATGCACTGTGCTGCCGCAATCCAAATAACTGCGTGCTGTTACTAAGCTTAGTACACCGCCTTTTTGCAGAAGTAACGGCAGTGGTATTTCTGTTTGACCTAATACTTACAAACGGCTTTGGTCAGAAACTAGTAGCAAGGTTTGTAACCGCCATCGGCATAAATATTCCTGGAGATCTTACAGGACAAGCTGCCGCCTACTCCACGACACAAAAGTGGCTGGAGAGCCGCCGAAGAACATCTCTCGTCAAAAAGCACACGACTGTGTCCGACGCAACTGGGCATCACAAAAACGCAGAATTTCAGCTCGGTCGATTCATGGTGCGTGCATTTCGTTCGCGTATTGTCCTGCACTCCCTAACTCCCACACACGAAGGAAAACACAGCTACAAGGAAGGCCCGTACAAGCACTCTCTGGCGAAAACAATGCTGTCATTTTTTTGCCCTACACAAAGCGACGGACGTGAGAGGGAAGCCGAAACGTCCAAACGAGCAGCTGTTGCCCCTGTGTTCATCAGAAGCCCCGACCGGGGTCCTCCCTTCCCGGGGCAGTCAACTGAATGCAGTCGTCACACGCGACGGCAGCCCCAGATCGAAGCAGACGCTGATTGCCTCCCGTTCCTTCTTTGCGTTGGCAAACAAAAACACCTGTTCTATACCTGTCTTCTCTGCTTATTCATTATACTTTCTTTACCGCTTTTTGTATCTCTCGGTGTTTTTTGATTTGTCATCTCATTCTCTCAGCTGAGGATTCCACTTTCCAAGACATATATATCCAATAAGGATTCTTCTGTTCTTTGGAACATTTGATTTTCCGTATTTCTTCGGAGCATAATTCCCCAGTCATGCCAACTAAGAAAGGCGACTTCATTAAGCTGATAGTTGAATGCCTTTTGCTCAACATCCTTTTCTGTCGGAAATCACTTTTTTTCCAATTTTGCCTAAATTGCAACACTGTAAAATGCTTACTTTCTCATCGTTGCCACTCAATGATTTTATACGCACAGCTTAATAAACACACTTGTTATTTTGGAATAATATTCAGTGAATACCTGAGACAAACCTCTCAATTTCGCGGAAACTGCGCTAAAAATTTACGTAAACAGAAAGCTCTCGTAATCAGATATTGCAAAGTTTGCTCTAACTCTGGAACATTTGCAATTTTCGTAAGCTCGGTGCCACAAATTTTCACGGCAGTGGTACGGCTTGTAAACCTTATTTGTGCTTAGCATTTCTCATTGTGGGTTTAACTGAGCCAGAACTATACACTAACACTTTCCAGGTCAGTGCATCCTTCACATTCGCGCCCAATACAAGAACTCCGCGGCCAATGTCTATTCTTGCGCTATTTATTCGGCAAAAAAAAACAATGGGTGTTTTTGTTTCAAGCACGCGTCCAGTTTTAATTCCCGCATTAAGATCATAGAAGTACCAAAATGGCATTTATGGCTTAATTCGATCACACTGTCCACAAAGCCCAACGTTGGGGTAGTATAATTTAAGAAAGTCAATATTTAAACGCTATTTGGAGTATTGATGTTGATTTTAGACTAGTTTGTTTTCTGGCGATTATATTTCCTAACGTAGTGCGCGTCATCTGTCTTACGAGCTTTAGGCTCTGATTGCACCTCCTGCCAATGTAGGCTAGCCGTGCTTCGAATCAAAACCTACACAAAGCATTGGGTTACAACGTCCCCAGCGCAAGCGTGAGTACACATGGCAAGCTTGAGTGTGCGAGAGGTCGGCGAACGTTAAAGATTCCCAGGGGGTCAAAACTATTCGGAGCCCTCCACTACGGCGCGCCTCATTGCCTGAGTTGCGTCGGTGCGTTAAACCCTACAATCAATCAATCACACGGCAAGCTTGAAGAAGACACCTAATGAATCGATATTTTTGGTGCTTTCATTTTGAGCCTTTTTAATAAAACAGAAAGTATTGATAAATTTGACAGAAGGATCTTTCAAATTTGGTTTGCAGTCAGCACCGCATTTCGCCCGCGCGGGTTTAAAACGTGCATGCAGCAACTGTGAATTCGCAATGTAGATGTTAATTTGCAAACAAGAACTTAAATAAGAACAGAGACGCGTTCATATCTTTCACCTTGTTTCAGATGTTTAGTTAAGTACATCGATGAATTCTGGGCAGAAGTGCGTGTAAATTCATCGATGGGTTCAAAAATTTGCAACTCCAGAATATGAAAGTTATCCGTAGCAAATAGGAAACAATAAATTCTGTTCGCTTCCGATAAAGAATTGCGCCGGAAAATAGCTTCCCCTTAGCTCGGCTAGGAAGCTACAGCACCCGAAGCACCACTTGCCAACCGAAAAGTATGGGTAGTTGAATGTTCCTAGTTCATTGAATGCCAATCGTGCCTCACTTAGGTTACACTGAATATTATGAGTTAGGAAGATGAAGAAGATGAGTCATTGATGAATCTTGTCACGAGAGGAAAGGAATACAACGACGATGACGAAGACGCGAAGGCGCGATCTACGGGGTAGGTTTTAAACACGCCGAGATCACCATCATCATCAGCGTTTTTCGGGTTCGTTCACCCCTCACTCAGGAGAGAGAGAGAGAGAGAGTAAACTTTATTTTGCGAAAAAAAAAGGGGGGGGAGCACGTGGTCGGATTCCTCATTTCAGGATCCCATTAGAGCTTGCTGCCTTTTCCGCACGTTCCACCAGCCGAAGCTGAGTGTCGCTGCCGGAGCTGGCCAGTTCTCTCTCCCACTGCTCATAAGAAGGGTTAGGAATTGGGCGAACATTTGGGTTTTTCTGGCAGGCCCAGACCATGTGGTAGAGGGTACAGATCTCACCACAGTGTGAGCATGTGGCGCTGTAGAGGGTGGGGTTGATGGCGTGAAGTTTAGATAGGTGTGGGAACGTGTTTGTTTGCAAAAGCCTCAGTTTATGCTCCTGTTCCTTGGTGAGTGAAGGGTGGGCAGGAGGATACTCTTGCCTACTCAGCTTGTAGTGCTGTGTGATGCCTTGGTATGTTACTAGGGGATGAGTCGCTTGAAGCCAGTCGTCTCGCGGTGCCCGGTAGGCTAATTCTCGGGCTGTCGTGTGGGCCATGACATTGCCGCGAAGGGACGAGTGGGCAGGCGCCCAAACCAGACTGATCTTGCGTTGAGGGGGTCGCTGGAGAAGGATTCTTGCAGCTGGTCTTGATATTCTTCCGCGTAGGTAGCTTCGGCATGCTGCTTGAGAATCAGTGATGATTGTATCGGCGGAGGTGTGGGCAATGGCAAGAGCGATGGCTGCTTCTTCTGCTTGGGTAGTGTTTATTCCAGTAAGTGTGACACTGGCGACATGCTCGGTGCATGTGGTGACGACAGCTGTCATCGTATCCATGCGAGCGTAGTCGGCAGCGTCCGTGTACACAGTTTTGGGGTTTTTTCCATGGACTATATCTAATGCCTGTGCTCTCGCCGCACGTCTTCCTTGGTGAAACTGAGGGTGCATATTCCGTGGAATAGGAGCCACATAGATGTTTTGCCTTATGGTTGTGGGTATGTCCATGGAAGAACTGCCTTGTTCTTCTGGGGTATTATATCCAAGGCGACCAAGCAGTTGGCGTCCTGTTCTTGTGGTCGCTAGACGGTGGTGCTGGTTTACCAAATGAGCCTCTATGAGCTCCTCCACAGTGTTGTGTACTCCCAGTTTGAGGAGTCTATCCGTTGCCGTGCTGACGGGGAGACCAAGTGCTTGTTTGTATGCTTTCCGAATGAGTGTATCAAGTTTGGTTACGTCGCTTTTGGAGAGGATCGCGTACGGGATGGCGTAATTGATGCGAGAGATGATGAAAGCTTGGACAAGCCGTAGTGTGTCTGCTTCCTTCATCCCTCTAGTCTTCGTGGTGATTCGGCGGAGCATGTGAACAATTTGTCCTGTTGTTTGAGCTAGGTGCCGAAGAAGTATAGAGTTGGAGCAGTCCTCTTGAAAGGTCATCCCCAGTATCTTTATGTGTGGGGAAGGCGTGATCGTAGCTCCGTCAAGGGTAATTTGGATGCTTGGGTCTTGATGTTTTCGACTTTGGCGCTTCCGGACAAGGAGAAGCTCCGATTTCTCTGGAGAGCAGCATAAACCACACTTGGCTGCATAAGCTTGCACGGTGTCAGCAGCCTGCTGAAGACGATCTTGCATTTCCCCTACCGACCCTGCGCCCGTCCATAACGTTATATCATCGGCATATAGGCCGTGTCGAAGGTCAGGGATGGCATCTAATAGTTTGGGAAGGCCGATGAGGGCGATGTTAAATAGCAGTGGGGAAAGAACTGCGCCCTGTGGCGTGCCTCGACCTCCAACTTGAATGGGAGGTGATTGTGCGTCACCGACCTTCAGGACTGCTTGCCGGTTTGTAAGAAAATCCCTGATGTAATTGTACATCCTGGCGCCGCAGTGGAGGTTATTGAGATTGTTCAGAATCATTTGATGATTTACATTGTCAAACGCCCCTTTTAAATCGAGGGCGAGAATCGCTTTGGGCGTGTGATTATTGGCCTGCATCATGATTTCCTCTTTGAGCTGAAGAAGAATATCTTGGGCACTGAGACTTGGTCTGAATCCGTACATGGATGTAGGAATTTGGTAAGTATCTTCTAGGTATTGTTGTAGGCGAGCGAGGATGACGTGCTCCAGTAGCTTTCCTATGCAGGACGTTAATGAAATTGGGCGGAGATTCTCGACGCTTGGCTCCTTTCCTGGTTTCGGTATTAGATGAACCTCAGCCGTCTTCCATTCCGGCGGTATGACTCCCTTTTCCCAACAGCCATTCATGAATTGTGTGAGGGATGTGACGGAGTCATGGTCAAGGTTAGTCAGTATCTTGTTTGTGATACGGTCTTGGCCGGGTGTGGTATTTCTCCGTATCTTGGCTAGCGCTGCCCGTACCTCCGATTCGTCAATGGGCCTATCCAAATGGAGGTTTGGATCGCCCGAGTAGTCTGGAGCTGAGTATGGCGGAGATAGAGGCAGGTATCTTTGCTGAAGCTTTTTGAGGAGGTCGTCCTTGGTGCCTGGGAAAGTGTGCAAAATGTTTTTCATTGTTTTGGTAGTTGCGCCTTTACTTTTTGAAGGGTCAATCAAATATCTGAGTAGCCGCCACGTCTTAGATGTGGTGAGAGTACCACCGAGGCTGTCGCAGATCGTGAGCCAATTATTCTTGCAAAGTTCAGCAGCGTATTTGGCCGCGTCCTGAGTCAGGGCTGCAATTCGCAATTTGAGTTTGCGATTGTGCTTTTGCCTCTTCCATCTGCGGATGAGCGACCGGCGAGCTTCCCATAAGTGGAGTAGTTTGGTGTCTATATGCGGAACCTGTGTAGTGGTATTTAGCTGTTGCGTTGTGGCTTTTACATCAGCTCGTAGCGCTTGCGTCCAGGTGTTGATATCCTCTATCTTGGAGCTAGGCAGCTCAGCCCTGCGCTCGCGGAACTTGTCCCAGTTCGTTATTCGAACTCCGCCTAGGGGTGCTCGATATTCTTCCCCGTAAAGGGTCGTTGAAATGACTGAGTGGTCACTACTTAGATTCTCCTCCAGGTTCACCCATGTGGCGTGGTTGACGTTTTTAGTAAAAGTCAAATCCGGGCACGTGTCGTGAGTTACGCTGTTGCCCATTCGCGTCGGCGTACTGCAGTCCGTAAGTAGCACCAAACCCTCTTCACCCACGCAGCGGAGGAGCTCATTGCCTCTCTTGTTCGCATATCGGTATCCCCATATGGGGTGGGCCGCGTTGAAATCCCCAAGGACAATGAGGGGATTGGAGCCCGCGGTGGTAGTTGCTTGTTGCACTATGCGGTCAACGCAATCTCGCTTATTTTTTGGTCGGAAGTAGACATTCAGGACAAACAGGCTTTTCCCCTTGCGTACCTTCCTCGGGATGAGCTCGGTGAGGATGCCAGTTTGTTCTGCTTGTGTTATGACGTGGTGTATGGTGCCGGCCAATCAAAAGCAGCCAGCGACAGCAGCTGGCTGTAGAAACGGCCAAAGAACACCGAGAGAGAACAGAGTGAGAAGAGTGGAGCGTGACGGGGATGCGCGGCGGTCGGGCGACCGGACCCGTGCCGTGCCCCAGGAGGTCCTCCACCAGCGCAACCTCCAAGACATCTACTCCACAATCCAGTCGTCTTTCCGGGCAACAGTGAAAAAAATTCCCCCGCATTTCCCCGAGGGGGAGAATGTGAAAGTGCGAATGCACGGTTGTCGGCCCGCTTGCGGCGCTTGCGCTCGGCCCCCGCAGCCCACCGCCTCGCCGCCTTCTCTTCCATCTCTTCCATCGGGTTTGTACTATGACGTGTACACCACGCAGTTATCAAGCCGCTATAACGCCGCTGAGTCGCCAACGCACGCCGCTGACGACGTAGTTTGAATGCGTTAAAGATATAAGGCGCGTCACTAACACTGATATCACCGTCGCGTCCGTGGCTTGGTCGGTAGAGCGTCGCGCTGCGGCCGCAAAGTCCTCGGATCGAAACCTGGCGCAGGATGCTGTTTCTTTTTTAAATATAGAGGAGCACTGCGGACGCCGCCGCCGCCGCCGCCACCGCCGGTGGTGGATGGTTTGGGGTCGCTTATAAAGTGCGTTCGCACTTTATAAGCGACCCCCAAGACAGCTGCGTTCGCCACAACGGTGACGGGAGCTCGGAGCGCGCTGCACTGCCACGGCATTGACACACTACGTGAACTTTTCAACGCTGCCGCGGACCTGGGCCGGTAGTATCCACGTACTGCGTCCTTAACTTTAATTCCCGGACCGTGACTTTTTCTTGTATGTTCGAACCCGTTCTGGTTTTCTATACCGCTTTTCAGGTAATATCTCTATTGTTCCCCATTTGTTATTAGTTCCGCTTTGCTCTTTACTACATTGCTTGTATATCGTTTCGGTCTCGAGTGTTGTAAAAACTAGTCCCTTTCATATAGCTTGTTCTTCTGGTTATTATTGTCACCCGAACCTGACAATCTCCAAATCTTCTTGTGCGACATCGATGCCGCAGTAGGCAGTATAGAAGAACCTAACACTGTACCCACTGAGGAACACGCATCATGATATTCGTGTTTGTTGGTTGGTTGGTTGGACCAATAAATAATGGCGCATACCCACGCGGGGGATTGGCGAAGAAGCTGCCTGTAATGATTAGGCCTTGACCAGGTTTATTTTAAAGAGAAAAAAGCCTAAAGTAAACGAAAAAGATTGAGAGAAGAAAAAGAAATCGTTGGATGTAACAGAATTGTGAGAAAAAAAATCACGAATGAAGTCATAGGTGTCTAGAAGGGCATCCGGCCTATCGCCGCGACAAAGGAGTGAAAGGCGGTCATAACATCACTGTGGCAGAGTCCTAGGACGGAAGCACCCGGGGAAAGAACAAGGGTAGAAGATAACGGGAGATTGAGCCGATTAAACGTGTACTCAAGGTGCGTGCGTCGCATTGAGGAAAAGCTGCGGCAATTTTAAAGAAAGTGTTCTATAAATTCGGGAGCCTTGCACAGGACATAGTGGAGCTAAACCCTGACCTGCTTTGTGTAGATAAAAATTTAAAGGGCGAATTCTGCATTGAAATTTTACGATTGCCACCTCGCATTGACGAGATTCGCAGATTTTGGCCTCCCATAATTGAGAGAGCTGAATATAGTCGGAGCCTGAACGAAGAGCATTCTGCCGATTGATTTATAAAACTTGAAGGCGCCTGAACCTCGCCCCCAACAGAAAATTGTCCATTAGACAATTCACGACGACAGGAACCCCTAGAGCCAAACTGGCTGATTGGTCTTCCAGTTCCTTGAAGATTATCCCTGCGTGACCAGGAACCCACACTAACCGGATATCGCGAAGCTGGTAAGATACGAATGAACCGAATGACCAGATGTAGGACAGAGACGGATGACCGAAGTCAATGAAGACGAAATCATGACCGTTTTCTTCGAAAAACATTGCTGCCCGTCCTCCCCACAGATGCGAAAAGGGGACAAAGAAGGAGTATCCTCAAATGGCCTATCATCCGAGACGGATAGCAACAGCGGTAGCCCGAAGTTCGGCACATACCTACTGGTCGAGTCTCCAACTGAACACCGTCCCCATTGTGTTGTGGACTCGGCCACACGACGCGTGGCAATCCATCGGGGCGCTAGGCTGGCGCATATCCACATCTGCATCCAAAGGCCGCATTCCTTTTTAAAGACAATATTCTTTCTTGGGATACTTAAACCCAGAAATTTTGTCCGTCTGTTTGTCTCTCTGTCCGTTTGTCTGTCTGTCTGTCTGTCCGTCTGTCTGTCTGTCTGTCTGTCTGTCTGTCTGTCTGTCTGTCCGTCTGTCTGTCTGTCTGTCTGTCTGTCTGTCTGTCTGTCTGTCTGTCTGTCTGTCTGTCCGTCCGTGACCCGATTCAGCCACCCGGCCATATGAAAAGAAGTCTGCGCAATAGTCCTACATACTCACAGCGAAATCTAAACGTCTAAGTCCGATTTATGTGTTCATACTTGTCAACATTGTTGAACAAGACCAAGACATTACGCAAATATAAGACAGAAAATTATAAACAAGAAATAGTTACAGTGCTCCTTTATAAAAACATTTATAGCTGATTTTCGCGAAAGGAAATACTGCATCTACTGCTGAAAAAACTACACACTGTCGCCTGCGGTCGCCGGCGCCACGATACCATCTGGGGTCATTTTACGAATTCAAGTGGCAACAGTTACGAAAGGTTCCACTAGATAGGGTCCACGTTCTGCTTGAAACACACGTGGACGAGGGCAACTCGGTTCTATAAAAGTTGAAGTAGGGCGCCTCGATTCATGCGTGTCTCCGCCGTACGGCAGCGCTGGCATCGAGGCACTCGGCCTGGAGCAGCGTACTGGGGTAAACTTAAATTGACTTGAGAAAACGTTTAGCGTGTTTACCTTGGGAGGAGCGTGACACAAGAAGAACAACATGAAGGGTGAGCGGGAAAGTGAAGGGAGGCATTTACTTGGTAAATATCGACAAAGACTACGGTCTTTTGTCGACATTTGCGAAGAAAGGAACAGATACGCGGCCACGTTGTCGCGTTTTGTTTCCAATGAACGTTCTATGAAATGGATTTCAGCCAGGAGGCTTTCGGGAGTGCCTAAGAGCACCAGAGAACGCGGACGCCTGTTCCTACGCCAACGTCCGCTTTCGCCCTTGAATGTACATTTATTCCTGTTGCACTTCATTTTGCCACTTCACATTTCTTCGCAGAATCAAGCAATAAACAGAGCTGCCGAAGCGGCGTCGCAAATCGTGCCAAACCTCGTTGTTAGGCTCCATAACATTGGTTAAAAAAATATTACGAAATAAAAAAATTAATCAGAATATTTTATCGATTTCATCGATTCACGGCCTTTTACTATGGCTTATTAGGTACGGTACCACGTGGAACACCCTTTCTGATGGACGTATAGACAACAAACCATTAGACCTTTTTCGGCAATCCGTAGGCCGTGAATAAAACAAAATGTAAGCAAAATGGATCGAGATGGGGCCGGGGGTAGTACTTCGTAAACTATTGACCGCCACGCCGTATTGATCCCGTCTCTAAGCACAGGCCTTCCCTCCTATTTCGCTTTTTGCCTATGTTCCACTAATACCTGGAAAAACAAAGGCTTTTATTGGGCCCGTAGGAGGCTATTGCGAATATCCGAATGTATCTAGGCCTGATAAAATGATGAGTAATAATATTAAATTGATCTAATTACTTAGAATCATTGCAAACTTCAACCTCTCAATCAACGCGGCCGCAGGTTAGCCTCGCAGTTAGAGAGGTTGTGGAAGCGTATTAGGTGCAATCTCAAGCTTTATATTGCTGCGAAAGGTATTTGTCGTATAATTTGTCGTTCATTCATGTATCATCTATTGTTACCGTAACATTTCCTAATATTCGTTTTTTTAACTTCCCGCCTCTTTCACCAAACATTATAAGTCTTTGCCGTCTGGAATTGTGTTTGTCGCCTTCCACTGGGGTACCACTTTCTTTCGTGTAGTACTAAACATTCCTTCGTATATTTTGTACCGAATGCGGATCTAGCAAGTACCACTCCGCTTACCGACTAGAATAAACCAAGCGTTTTCTTTCCGATAATAAACTCTCCAGCTTTCACTACGTTTTCTCATTCTCACTTCCTATAATAAACTTGACTCTCCCTTATTCGTGTATCGCAAGTTACCACGTTCATGTCCTGTTCCTTTGGCGATGTTTAATTTATTTGGCAAAAAAAGACGTCGCCATCTCTCCTTGTACAAAGCGCCGTTTTAATATTAAACCACAAGGATCTGTTTTCCGGCTTCTAACAAAGGCGATGCCAGGAAGCACAGACACACTCGCGGTTCCAAAAAAGCAACGACAATCAATAAGTAACTCTGGTTCGTTAATATATCGTTTCCCGCAGAGTCAACCGTTATAACTTCCTACTGATTGTATTTTTAACCGGTGCTTTCCCTCCGCAGTCAAACGCAGCCGTGTGTTCTGTATGCAGATATTTTCATTTCGCGAGCTTCGCAGATTTTCTTGTAATTTCAGAGAGACGGTTCTCCAATGGACGATTCTCTGCTAGGCCAGAGGGATTTGTTGTTGTTGATTTAGAAATACGGCCTTTCAAAACCAACCGCACATTTAATTATTATATAGAAGCAGGCGGGTGAGGATATTGAGTGGTTTTGTTGGTTTTGTTTTTTAGTTTTCGTCTATGGCAAAACAGAAGGGGTGGGGTGACCAGAACTTGCGACGATGACGATGCGGCGTTCCGATAATCACCCTTCAATGCCAAACGAAGTGTTGTAGTAATGAGGCAACTAAGGCGACGCTCTTTATAATCGGTTACTACAAACCCTTCTAACGCATCTGGTTTTTTTAATCATGCAGTACATTTTCCCCTTGTCTTGTTTTGTGCTTCCTTCGGTTCCGCGGCATGCCCTGTGAATCCTCTCAGAGAACTCACAAATTTCTAAATGCCGTAGACACATTTGCTCTGATCAATGACAAAAACAAAAAATTTATTAGTGGAGACAGTATTGCCGGTGTAGCATTTCTCTCTATAATAATCTGGCTGGTGTTAAGGGATGACAATAAATTAAAGGTTGTTTGTTTCTAGTCTATGCCAAACATAGCCACAATAAACTATGAGTTAACGAATTTTAATGTTCGTTATGGAGGGTGAAAATTCAGAAAAATAAAACCTTTTGCCAAAGGCATTACTCATGCTCCAAGCAAAAATTTGCAATCGTTTATATACAGTACTGTTATTGAAAACAAGCATGCGTATGCATACTAACGACGCATGCCTTGCGCCATTTTGGACACGCATGCTAGAAGTATCAAGGCCAAGTGGAGAACATCTGTATGACCATTAAAACACAAAGTTGATTATGGCTTTTCTTTACTCCTAAATTTTAAAAGAAGTTTCGTCCGATCACGGATTAAGCAGGCAAATCATGTCGATGGCAATGAAGGTTCAAGTATTTTTTATCTTGCTCACGTACAAACCAATGTGGGATATTTAGAGTTCTGCAATATTTAACGCTTTTGCTTACAAAAATCGAAAACTACAAATACCGCAGTTCTGATCGGAAGCAAGCAAAAATAAAAAATAAGGCGACACCACGCTTTACAAGAAAATTAAAGCCGTTCTACACAATGCGAAAGCTGTCGTAAGTGTAGAGCGGTGGTTCGCCATAATGGGCTGCAGCGATGTTATCGGCTCACTGCTGCCACCTAGTGCATTCCGAAATTCCCGCCTTCGCAGTGCTCACGCGCCCCCTGCCTGAAAGTGCGCCAGCGGGAGATCTGCTGTTTTTGTGCTTGGTTTAATTTCGTATGCTGGAGCCTTTCTGCGGCATTTCGAACGCGCCATTTTTTTTTCTTACGAGGCCGCCTTTTTCGCTAACTGTCGTAAAAACCAACAAAACGAGCGTTCCTAACTAAATGAACGCTGGGGCTGCCGGTTATATACATAGATTTCGCCTGAAATGTACCTGCAGTTTTCTTTGCGCTAACGGAGAGATGTACGACAAGTTCCAGCGGTTATAACTATTTAAACCGCGTGATTTTCGAAGCCTCAGCGTCACCCCCTCATGGCGGTACAAGAGGCTCTATTTGTGTCCGTTATCTCGCTGCGCCCCCGGTTTCCGGCAGTCGCATCAACCGTTAGCAAGCTCCGGCGACAAAGCGAGCCCATGAAGTGCTTTGCACTTAAAAATTGAGCTGCGTGCGCTGCACGAACATTGCATCCCTGCCCTTCCCCTTAAAAACTACATCACCACAAGTCTACCACCAGCGAGAAATGCAACAGAGAAATTTTCAAAATTTATTGAAAACACTACCGCACTTTATATTTTTGCTAGGCTTGTCGTCCTAATTTTTTTTTAATATTCCTCGAGGGACAATTGCAGGCTTTCTTCCTGATGTTCAATGAATATAGCATTTTCAATCACCTGATATAACTGGTTTCCTCCGGCGAAAAAGTACGAAATAAATTATGCGATCAATGCAAGCAAAATTTTCGGAAACCATTTTAGGCGGCAACTGCTGGGTTGCTGTACAATACTTCATCCCTGTCCAATAAACAAATGTGCGTTAAAAATTAGGTACAGGAGGCAGCGGGGAGAAAGAAAAGCCCAAACTCATGCCTTCTCCAAAGGGATTTGTAAGAACATTTATTGTGATGAGAACTGATGACTCTGTTCCACGCACTCTCAACAGATTAGCTCAGCTGTCCTTGCAAAGCTGCGCACGCAATCGCAAGTCGTTGTCTCGCTTGAGAAGAGACACCTTGATTGGATTCTTTATCCATTACATGACGCTTAACTGTTACAAACAACCGAAACGAAGGCGTGCAGTCCAAACTGAGCATATTCCACATCTTTCTCGCCAAAGGATTTCGCAAATACATCGCTTTTCGGGTCTTTTCATAGGTCAGTGGTTGGGCCCAACGTATACGCCTATTGTGAGGGGCGGTATCGTGGTTCCATTGATCACTTCAGTCACCGCATCGGCGAGGAGATTTCAACTTCCAGCAAGCAAAGAGGGATCAAGATGACGATGACATTTTTACAACGCAAGGGCTTCATTCCTGGATACACAAAGATTTCCCTGACGTCATATCGGTCACTGAACTGAGGCCATGTTCAATGAAGCAAGCGGCCTGTAAAGGGTGCACCCCTGTACACAAGGTCTTCTTGCGGAGAAGCACCCCTCTTGCCGGGAAGCAACCTTTAGTAATAAAGAGTACGTTATACTGGGGTTCTTCGTTCTCAGGTTTTATATTTTAACACGAAAGTGTTTTATGCCGGGATACAGCAAGATTTCACAGACCTCCTATCCACCACAAAAATAACGCCAGTGCACCTTTGCTGAAGCGACCCGCCGGCAAGATGTCGCTCGCCGCCAAGCACACCCCCAAGACAGACGCCGACCCGCATATCAGGCTCAGCTGCAGATCTCGCTGCACATTTCACTTTCGTGTTTTACCGATTCCTATGACAGAGAAATCAACCACAGTTTTTTGTAGCCCTTACAAGCGGAGATAGAGCCAGTTGTACAAAAATTCGGTAAAATTCAAGCAACGAGGGTGAAGGCCCTTTTATTGGCGGCACTGGTCTTTGGCAGTAAAAAGGCAGGGTCAACACTTGGTTGCCAGTACTCCCAAAACAAAGTGTCGTCAAGAGTGACTAGTGCACGTCTGCCGAGAGTTGCCCACGTCATGAACGTGGAAGGAAGATGAGAAGAACATGGCGGTGTCTAACTCCCTAGGCTCAGTAGTGCTAGCTCGCAGGGCACGTAGAGGGGACCGGAAGCGAAAGAACCCCCACGCTTTCTTCCTTAGACGAGCCATTTTCTCAGGGTACAACGAGGAACACTTACGCACGCCTCTTGCGTTGTGTGACTTCCTGCAGGACAACTAAAAGTAAATCTCGGCACAAAGTAACAGAAGAAAGCTGCCTTGCCTGCTTGTCAAAGAAACAGGGGATGCAATCAATGTCTGTCCTCGGTGCCAACTTTGCGAGGGGCCCCGACCCTGCGTGTGACGAGAGTCTTCGGGTCGCGGCCCCGCCAGGGGGAAGTCACGTTTTTTGATGAACACCACCGACAGCTGCTGTTCCTTGAGATCCATCGCCCTTCCCGTTACGCCTGTCGCCTTCTGTTGTATAGCCTCACCGAGGACGCCTTTCCGACAAACCATCCGCATGGACTCCTAAGTGAGCTCGGTCTCACTGGAACGTACCAAACAAAAATAAGGGCACCCAACAGGGATCATTGCGGGACCTAATGTGAAAGAGATTTCTACTAAATAAATTTTCAATTGTCCGTAGCTAAAACATCATAATTGTTCAATGAAACAAAACGACCAATCTTCCGGTGAATCACGCACGCTTTCACAGCTTTCACTATTTTACTCCAGCAGTTTTGTTTTTCGTGAGGTAATTTAAGTTACTTTTAGGAAGGCGAATTACTGCGAATAAGAAATTGTTTGGCTTTTTCGTGTATAGTTTTGAAAACCTAAGAATTTGTGACTAATATCCGAAGCCTAAAAAAATATTTTACTGCGTGGGCTACCCATACGAGGACCTGCAAAATAAATAAGAAAAAGCACGGATGTTTCCTCCCATTTAAACTTATTGGTTCTATCATTGAGCGATTATTTCCATTTACTTTAAAGAATCCCAACGCCTAGATTTTCAAAATGAATGTGCGAAGCCTTCAAAATAAGTGCTTTAGCTCTACACAAAAGAATGATTTGTGTTTGTGTTTTTTGCTAGATGAACCAAGATTCCATTTCTTTTCTAAGAACTCGATAAGACACGGGTATTTCCTTTTTGCCTGAACGTTTTTTCACAGGCACCGCGAGTGCTATCACCGCGAATGAGAAGCCATAATATACGTACCCAGCCGGAAATTTTGTCTCACTCTTTTATATTTAAATCGAGGGCCACTGGTTTTTCAATGAGCACAGAACATGGCTTCCTTTCTTAAAGCACAAAACTTTACAGGTATGTCAGAGAAATACAGAGCCCTTCCGGTTACTATATGGCTTTCTCATCTCCTTTGCTTGGCTGTGTCCTTAAAGCTCACACCTTTTTTGACCTAGAAGGGTCTTCATTTCAATAAAAGGCAGAAAGAAAACGGGAACAAAACGTTGGCTTCCTGCCTGCGTCCTTCCGTTAGGAGACAACAAATACTTATTGATTTGCCGATATTGATTTGCCGACAACCACTGGCCTACCAATCAATAATCCTACACCAAAGTTAGAATATGCATGCATAATTATGCACCCGTTCACACCAAAAAACGTCAATAAACTGGAATGAATATAAATAAAAACTCTAAGGCATATATAATCTAGGATTCGACCAACTGATTCACCTTCTGATCTAATTAGAGGTAATGACTTTGAACTCCTTGAGTCATGACGGAAGACATTTAGGCCTGATTTTCTTTTCGTCCTTCTTCAGAGACAAGCAGCAGTACATCCGACAAAGTACCTGGCACCCATATCGACAAGACATACAAGACACCATCACCCCGGAACCCTGACACCTTATTTTGCACTCACAGATACACTTAAATTTTCTTTTTTTCCACGAGTACTGGAGGAATGGAACTTTCTCAAGGACTCTACATAGGGATTTACCTTGGTTGTTTTGCTAACTGTGTATTTTTCGGGTCTGTAAACCTGTTCTGGCGTGTCGGATTCTTTCCGTTTTTATTTCTGCCGCAGTTGAGCGCCTAAATATGTACTTTTTACTTGTATCGTGCCCACCTGCTTGGACCTGCCATGATCTGCAGTGCGCATTAAATGAAATGAAGTAAAATTGCTAGTCACCCGGTTGACGGCATCCTTATTCCGGAATACGCGGGCTGTGGCTAGCCTTCCAGACCCTCTTCACCAATTCTTGCCCGTGTCCAAAGTCCGGGTCGGCCAGGCGACTCATTTACGACTGATTAAAAACGTGCAACTCTTCAGAAATTTGCATGACATCCTTGCGAAGGGGCCATGCAAATCCTTGATTTCACAGGATTCTTAGAAACATTGTGGCCACGTCTGAGAAGGTAGTTTATCGATGCGTTACGTAGCGGACACTGGCGTCATGCTGGGCAGAATAGTTCTCGCAGTAGCGGAAGAAAATATGCTGCACCAATAATGAGAAAAGTATGGCGGGGGTTGAAGAATAATTGTTCGCCAATTTATTTTACATATATATGCTATTGTGAACAAATACACCAAGGTCAGAAAGAGTGTGCATGGAGTTACCTTTTGTTCTCCTGCCGTACCTTTTTCATAACTAGTACAACTAGACTACTTCTTAGAAATCTTGCATACTCAACAACACAAGTTAGCCTTGAAGCAATGTTTTACAGCGGTTTATTTTATTATAACGCATCCTTATTTAGGGCCAAATAATTGCACCAAATAATTTCACCATTTTTGTTTCTTCTCTTTGATGGCACGCAGGTAAACGTTTTTACAAATCAGGCCAGCTCCTTTAAGATCAAAGCTGTTGGTCATTCGACAAGTTTCTTAATGAGACATTTGAGTGACGCGCGCAAGAATCACCTTAAAAATGGCGCCGGTCACTTGCAGCGCCCGTTACTTGTCATAGCTGTTTATTTTAATGCGTACAATTTCTTTTTCAAACAATTTAGTATTTCTGAATTTTTAGCTTTATGTAAGCTTTCTCTTTTTTCTGTTGGGTGTGACCGTATTCCTGCACTTTTGGAGAGCGTGCCGGATTATCTTAAAAACACATGCGGAGTGTAGAGTTATATCAGCAGTTTGTTTAACTTTGCGATTGGTTAGAAACTTGATCCCCGCATTGGTTTCAGGTTTTCTTTTACTTGATCGTGCGTCTGATCTTATCTTATAAGCTTCAGCGATTGACTAGTTATTTTGACTAAATACAAGCCTCACAATACCGCAAGGTCACCGTCAATCTCAGGGTACAAATGAAAATATTTACGTCACGGTTATTTTCTTGTCGCGAAAATATTTCGAGCATAAATTGTGTCTTAGGTTCTTCTTACTAATCAATGGTTTTATCATACTTATATTACTGTTTGGATTTTTTCAGTTCCGACTTGTTACAGATTCCTATGCAGTTGTGAAAAATTTATTTGTTTCACAATCCAGGAGTGTAATTTTTTTCCTGTTGAATTGGCGTAGTTTTTTAGCTTTACCAGCAATTCAAAGTACGAAAAAGAGTTCTTGATTTTTTTAAAGTCCTTTTTACCTACAAATGCACCACAATTGCTAGTCACGCCAGCAATAATAACTAAATACTAACATTATCAATAGAAGAAGCCTTTGGTATATATCTAACTTAATGTTTTATCTGTGCAATGCTTGCAAATGTAACTTGTGCACTGTAACTTGTTTGCGAATATTTCACGATACCTAAATAGTACAAAACAAAATAAATATCGTTTACTCCTTGCGAGAAATGCAAACCAGTCGTGCGTAAACACGAAGCGTGTGTCAACGAAAAACACAGTCCATGTTCAGGGCTGCTTGCTGCGGCACAGCCGTTGCACATGAAGAAGAAATGCCAGCTCGGTGATGCGAAAGCTGATTCACGCCCCCAACAACGACTTCTCGTTGTGGCATGCCAGGCGGAATAAACCAAATAAGCCAGTGGGGCCGAAGCAATGACGGGAGTCTACATCCAGCAAGGCGCAAGTGCATAGGCCCACGTAAATGGCGCAACCATTCGCGAAGCACATTGCGTTAACAGGGCATCCAAGTACCGCGGTGCGTGTCGCCTAATAATTATTCGCAGAGGACAGTGCACTGCTTTTCGCACCTTACTTTATTCCCGTTCCCTGTCGCCCACGCGCCGAGTTGCTTCCAGAAAGTAATCAATGTCACATCGGTAGAAAAAACCACGAGCAGACGATTCTATGGCTATGTTCGAATAAGGCTTTGTACGTGCAATTGGAATCCTACTGTCACCGCATTGTATAAAAATGTGGGACGCAAAGCAAACCACAGGTATAAAAAACTACGAGTAATCAATTTGTTGTATCTTAATTTAGCCAATGTTCCTTTTCAGTATAGCGCTGCCCCTGTATGTTTGCCATTTAAATTTACTGACGTAAAATGCAAGCTATGGGTCTCCATGAAAATAACATTGCTACCCGTGGACATGTAGTTCCTTCCTGTTTTGATTGTAAACAAGGTTTCCTCTGCGTTTAACCACGTCAACAAGCATTAACCTGGCGACTACTAGTAGTAGTATAGAAACGTGTTTGCGTGCATAAACATCGCAGTTGTGCACATGGTTACTGAAGAAGTGATAATTTCAGTAGTGTGATCGCCGTACACTCCAATAGACTACGAAAAGTCCATGCCGAAAACCCTCTCTGGTATTGCGAAGTTGCGCTTTTTTTTTCCAAAACTAAGAATCAGCATCATATCGTCAAATGGGTTTTCAAACCTGCGCCACACAACATGCAATCCAGCGTTCCCGTAGGGTGGCAGTGATCAAATGCAGTCACCCAGCCAGCATCATGCCCATGCTGTCATACGCAGTAGCCTATGGTCATTGGCACAAAGCTACCAAGCTGCTTATCACACTAAACGCACGCTTGACGTTAATCGGAAATATTGCAGCATAAAACACACAAGGTAATAGTCTTCCCATCTATTGAACACTACTTTGGCATTTATGCACACATTTTTTACATTTCCGTCAACCAGAAGAACCACGTGGTGTCAATAAATGTTCACAGGCAATTCCCCAACTGCTACGTGCAGCAAATAAAAAAACTTTGATGAAAGCTCTACATAGCGTTGCCTTGACAGCCCGTTAATTAGGAGATTAACCAGTAAAGCGTAAGATTAGTTTCACAGAAGTGAGTCAGTGTACAGAGACACCGAGCTACGTTCGCAGCGGAGGAATCCGGTAACGTCCGTCCTGCGCTTTTCCGAAAGTTCAGAGATAAGGACTACCTCGGCGACCCCTTTGGAGCTCGATTTTAGCGTTTACTGACGCCATTATTCCTTCATGTTATTGGTTTGCACGTATTTGGGCACATAATTTTCTCTGCATGTATGTTCTTAGAAATCGGCGAAACCAACTGCGGAACGCATACGGACATTGGTATTTACAACAGAGATACAACGTCGCCGCCAAGTTCAGATAAGCCGCTAAAGCAGACATTACTTCCTCACCGATGGTCTGCAAGTGCTCTCGCTTTGTTTTCTTTATGCGAAGGCGCTACAATGACAAACGCAAACAACGGGGATTCTGAGAAATAAGCCATGTAATATAGAGAGTAGGCCCTATACCACAAAATACACAGCGTGCTATACTAACCTCCACTTCTGGGTGGCTTGGAAACCCTGGCAATGCCTAAACGCCAAAAACTTAAAAAGGCCATAACCAAAGGGGGCAGGGCTCCTCAACAAGGAAAAGAATCAAAATGATGCCTGAAAGTCCAGGACCCAAGTCACGTTTGACGCCTTGTCCATGATGGCCAAATCGCCGAAAACTGCTTTTTCTAAAAACAGCTTCATTGAACTGGATCGCACGTAGCGGCACGACTGCTTTACCAGCGATTTCCAGCCATCAAAATAGATGCCAGGCAGCCCATTTTCACTGGGTTTTTCGTTTCAGTTTTTTTTTTTTTTTGCCCAACAGTTTTTCTCGCGTGCTTCCGGGTTGTAAATACGAACTGCCGGGACGACGTAACTGCCGACGTGCTTAGAAGCGACAACAGGTTCGAGGAGAAGGACATGCAATAAAGGGGCTTCTGCAGGAACGTAACACACTGCACAATTGTTCATCTCTTGACTGTACATTTTGAGGCAAAATTTGGTAACACTAACCGACATGATCGAGGTAGCCGCACAAACCCACAAAAAATAGCGCCTCACAATCCCCTTATGTGACGGTGACAGCTCTAAGCTTAACATCGCAAACGTTACAGTGATGACAAAACAACAGCTCGGTGTCCTGAGCGTTAGTTGACCGTGCGAAGCACCCCTTGCAGCTGCTTTGATTTACAAATTTCATACACCTGTTGTACGCTGTGGGATGCGTTTAAACATTGTGCGTGATGCGGTTGTTGTTTTTTGGCGCGAAAGTGTTTTATTCCAAAATTTACGAAGGTTTCACTCACATCATCTCCTTCACGGAAAGGACGGCAGTACAAGGAATCAAGCGGCCTGTCCTGTAAGGGTGAATCGCTGCACACAAGATATTTTTGCGCGGAAGCAACCTTTAGTACAAAAGAGGACGTTATACTTTGAGTTTTTCGTTTTCACGTTTTATATTTTAACACGAAAATGTTTTATAGTGAGATACACCAAGATTTTACTGACGTCATAACCGTCCCGAAAATGGCGCCAGCAAACCTTTACCGGAGTGACGCGCCAGCAGGACGTCACTCTCCAAGCACACCCACAAGACATCCGCCGACCCGAAAATCATGCTCAGCTGCAGGTTTAAAAATCGCGCTTCTAATTGGAATAATTGGCCCGTGGGAACTTTACTTAGGATCAACGTTTCCCTCTTTCACCTAAGAAGTTTACCGAATGTTGAATACGGCGAGCGCATCTTTACCTCTTACACAAGAGCCAGAATAACTGGGGACATTCAAGTGATAAATTATTCTATCTTAATTATTCTAAGTTCCCTTAAAAAGCATGTAACGCGCCGGTCAAATATCCAGCTTTTTTGTCAGCCTACGTGCCTACTTTGCGTGAGTGTTGGTTTTGGCATTCATAATTTTTTTTTGTTTTATAAAATGTGGGCCTAAAATGAAATGCGCAAACTTTATACTGCAATTGCTACTAGGAATCCTGCAAAACTAAAAAAACTGCAGTGCAGCACCCCGAATTTTCAGTGTCCCGCGAAAAACACTTTGCATTGCAATTGTGAAGTGAAGCGCTGAGTTCGAAGTGTTGTATTAGTCATAAGATTAAAAAAACTGAATACCAAGGGATATGAAACAAAAGTCGCTGCTCTAAATACGCAATATCCTCAAAATTGCGCCGAGGCAACTCAATTGCCTTTTAGCCTCGGTCAAGAGAATGAAACACGCGTCTATATTACTGGGAAGTTTTGTGGAAAAAAAAAACATTTTATCTATTCGAAGCTACCCTGAGTTTTGTACTGATTCTTTTTGCGGGCGGACATTTATATCGCCCTACCACAACTTGAGAAAAAGTGAAGGTTAGGTGGAAATGCTGACGTCCACATTTCTGGCCGCCTCAAGAGACGGAAAAAAGGCAATTTCGAGTGCGTGAGCTAGGATTCTAAGCTTCCGAAGAGAATCGCGGCAATGACAGCGCGCACCGACGCTTGGGTCGAAGCTTTCGACACTAGCATCAACGAGCAAGCCCCTCTGAAACACAAAGAGCAATGGATGCATGCCGGTCACGTTCAAACCCAACGTGTTCATATCTGCGGGTTGTGTTCTCTCGGCGTCGTCAGGGACATCGCGTTCACAAGATTTATCTCGCTCTTCTAAAACCGAAGTCAATTCATTACAACATACGTTTAAAAATTGTGCGCTTGAAGCTTTTATTTGCCTTTATTTTTTTACTTTGCTTCAAGAGAGTTCTCCTAAGATTAAGCGGAACATTCATGTAAACTCGCTGAAATATTCAGGTTCGGTAGGTATAGATGAGATCACTGACGTTCCTCAGGGAAACACTCCTATCCGTGTTTTTCTCTTGTCTGCTATAAGGGCTACAAAAACGCAGAAGGATGCGGAAATTTGCATTTTTCATCATATCAAAAAGCGACATCTTCGGTAAGGAATGAAGATACTGAGGACGCTTAAAATGCAACTTTTCAGGCTAATGCCAACATATATTTCAGCAAATACATGACGTTTGCCACGTGTTTCACTAACGGAGGACCTTTATTACCTCCTTTAGCTTAGCCCAGTTACCCTAACTGTTTCCTTACCCCCTTTAGCCGTCGTAAGATCTCCTTCTTGTATGCTTCGGGTGCACTCACTAATGATAAGTTCTCCGCCGTGAAAAGGAACCGCTAAGTGTCATTCATCACCAACCCCCAAGAACCGCCGTTGCCGCCTCTCTTTACGGCTTTTTAATCCCAGCAAGGATATAAAGCCTTGAGTACCCTCGATGACTTTCGAATGTCAACTCGGCTGCTTGATAGACCTACTTGCAGATTACTCATCGTGAACGTCTGCACTGGACAATGAACTTGTCTGTCTATAGATTTCCCCGTTAGAAGTCCTCTGAAACTTTTCTCGAAAAAGCGTCCCTAGCTTAAAGCTTCCCTGCCCGGAGAGAACCAGAGTACCTCATCAGGGAGGCAAATACGGGCGTCTCCGTTGGTGCCCCGTTCTGCCTTGGGCTTCCCTTCAATCCATTTGACCCCCTCCTGGGGGATTGAAAGATCAAATGGGGGATGCTTTTCACCACGCTACACCATCCCACCTGTCCTGCGGGTCACTCTACGTATGGCATCTAGTCTTCTACCCCTGGAAGCGGATGCCGTTCCCGGTCTCCATCTACGCTCTGGGCCCCATCCTTCCCTGTCACCTACTGTGAACTTGATCGATGCGTTCGCTTCGCTTAGCCTCGTGCCCGCTGGCATTTAGGCCGCATTACCAAGAACGCTTTCTCCGGCGTTGTCGGAGACCTGGACGGGGCCTCGGGCGGGGCAACAAAAAGGTGGAAACAGAGGGTCGCAACACTAAACTTATGAAAACGGAAACTAGGGCTTGTTTTTGCCCTATCTCAAACAAAAGTGTAAGGGCTAATGGGGCGGCGCAATAAGTTGCATCCGCATAGAAAGAAACAGACCTCCGCTTAGTTTCCTGAAATGAAGTATGCAGACGAGTGTCAACACAGTGCAGTACATATGTTAAAAACATTCATTTCTTCCCAATGTCACCAGCGGGTTATTGCGCTTAGTTCGTCCCACATAAAAACAACTGTCATTCATGTAAGCAGAATTTTTAATAACACGGCAAAACAGGACGCATTTTTTTCTGCCGCCGTGAAATATAGAGAAATCCCACTAGGGTTCGTTTTACTTCCTGATGTCCTCTGGCAAGAAAGTGTGTTGAATGCATCACAATGCAGTCCGTGTGCATGTCTACTGCTTAGGTGCATAGTTCAGTTGAGTTAAGTTGACTTGAGTTGAGTTCCTACCAAATGGGAAGTCTTATGGTTGCAAGGCAAGCCGCCAATAGCTGCCCCTGAGTGCCACCTTTTAAAGATACTCGCACCCTATTACCAAATGCCCAGAGATTTTTGTGCTTCAAAAAGGTCCCAGTGATGAAATATTTGGAGATGTTGGGCGATAAAATTTTCAGTAGTGTATAATCAGTAGGCACAGACCGAGCAAGTGCTCATTTCTATGAATAATGACTTCGCCTAATTGGAAGCGTAGATATGAAGAAGTCAAAAAATCCTTTCAATTCGGCGCTGTGATACGATCTTCTATAATACCCCCCGCAGGGTTCAGTAGTCCGCTGTCGTATTCGGATAAACACCCAGAGTGAAACGGCAAACAGTTCAGCTTACTAAGAAGCTTTCCTCGAGAACAGATAATTGAAGGAAGGTTCCAATCGATTCTTCCGGGTGTCCTCAGGGTTAACGACCAACAAAGGGCAACACCGGTTATGTTTAAAGGCTCCGGCATTGGGGTGGCTGACACAGAAGGGGCCAACGAAACGTGATCAGCGACTGCCTGCCTTGAGTGATAGCCCACCCCATTCCCGTACAGTCACCGGAGGCATTTTGAAGCAGTGGGGTTTGGAGCGTAAGCGTTTTTGTCTGTCAGCGCGGGGGGCAATGGTCTAATGGATAGCCTGGGGTCTTGCAAGACGGCAAACCCCTGCAAGAAGAAGGGAGAATGCAAATACAAACTCAGGCGGCCTCTTTCGGTACTGCAGAGAGAACGTTAGCCGGGAGCATGCTTTCGAAGGAGCTCCGGGGCATGGGATCTAAGTCAGAAGGGCCTATAAGATACAAACCTCGATTATTACAAGGCTGTGCGACAAAATCTCGCAGGAAATCCTTCAGGATGAAATAATGTCGTCTTTACCACAAATGGGTTTAGATACGTCTAGCAGAACCTGCTGGGGTACCGAACCGTGTTCACACGGCAGTTGGTTCAGACTTTCATCAGGGCCACCTGCACATCGCCTGAGTAAACCTAACATTTCAACAGCGCTTAAACGGGACGAACGTTAGACAGGACATGTCCCGTTTAAGCGCTGCTGTTCAAATGTTAAGTATGTACCAACAAGCCCACACTACCACGCTTTTTCAGTAAGCTTCCCAGAACTGTCACACGCTCTATTATTTTGAACGCTGCGTCAAAACAAACTGCCGTACTATATACAAAAACATCTTCAAACTCTGCGACAAAGAAAATAATGTGCTTTTTTTTCGCAACGCCCTAACTTCGAAAGGTTTGACTGACAGGTATCGACATTAAAGTAGTGCACGATATGCCAGGTTGCATCGCCTACTAGAGAAGACGCTCTTATTCAAACACTATGTGGCTCGCTATCATCGACAGACTCCTTCACAGTTCAAAACATCACTCAGTTTATTCTTTAAAAACCCTCATTAGGCTTAGTTTTCCTTCATTGCAAGAGAGCTGATTCTCTTATCTCCGACTTAGAACGTGTGTTGTATCCATATCATAAGTTCAGTGCTAGAAGGGGATCTGGTAATACTGGTACAAAACCATGGTCACTCCCGCCTAGCTAACCAGCGCGTTGTGTAAAGTTTCTCCAAAAGAGGCATTTGACTCCTATTTGCACTTACAGCAGTTGAGCTCTTGGCCGGTCAACGAACCACGAAAGCATGTAATATCCAGCTCGATGCAGCAACGTTTCTTTTTCCACATTGTTGCTGCGAACTTTGCCTATGTGCACTGCATCAGCAAAGGATAGTGGCCTACTTTCCGGCAAAATTACACCCTGTTGGGGAATGGAACCCAAGGACACGTACGTTCAAGGACAAATGCTTGAACGCTACGTCACTGTTATGGATATAATTTTGATACAATAAGCCCCACTTTAGCAAGCTAACTTAAGCATTCTTTTCTATTACAAAATACGTTCTTTACCATACGTCGCTTTTGTTTTTGTCATGCTCCATGCATCGCAGGCCCCGCAGGTCTCTGAGCACCAAATCCAGGTACTGAGTGTGAATGAGGCATTCATGTATAAGAGGTGCTTCAAGTTTGTTGCATCGGCAAGACGCACAGACATCATGTTAAAAACCGAACGTGTACGTAATACGGTATCAAACTGGGCGAGTTGTAGAACGTTTATGATGGTCAGCGCAGAAGAAAACAAGACAAGAAGGCTGTGGAAGAAGAGTGTTGATCAGTTGCTAAACAGCGCTTGTACCGCCCATACTCTTCTTGTCCCGTGTTCGTCTGCACTGACCATAATGAATATACGTAATAACCGAACTCGTAAAGGTGCCATGAAGACAAAATACAAATTTGTTTTATTTGAACGATTTCGTGTTCTATAGTGCCCCCAGCGCTTCTCTGGAAGTGAACGATTCTTTATTCACTGTGAAATCAACCAATTTAAGCTAAACTTTTTATTCTCGCAGTAAAACGTGTGTTGTAATGACATTCGCAATGACATAATAAGAACAGGTCTTTCGGTTAAAAGTTGGTGTAGAATGGACACTTGCTAGTAAAGTAAAGTAAAAGTTCCTAGTCCCCTTTGATGCGGGGCAGGCGCTAGGTAGCGCCACAGGAAAGAGTGTCAGTTTTGTTTACAGTTTGTTCGTCGCATTCAAGTTTTCTTTTTGCCCGGTCGGTGTTCTCCGTTCCCAATCCGCTCCGAGCCATGTCGAGTCGGCGGCGGTGTCAATTGAGTCAGCTGACCTTCGTAGTGCGTGTGGCTTGCTTTCGCGTACGAGTGTGCCAAATAGTTCCGATGTTCATCGAAGGCACTGTCACTGTGTAGTGTGTATCTTCGCTGGTCTAATCGCCACTGCAGTCTCTGGGGCTTGTGGCCGCTCGTTGCTGGCTAGCTGCTGCGTCGCAAAGTTTGTCGGCGTCAGTGTGCCGGCAGTGCTGCTCCCAGAGGCGGAGGCGTTGCTTCGTGAGCACAGCCTCTCTGGCCCGGTCCTGTGTAGAGTTCCCGCTCAGAGCCAAGCTTTCGGCTAGGACCTTGGCTGCCGAGACATCTACGGGCATCTTGGGGCATTCGTAGAGGATGTGGTCCACTGTTTCGCTGGGGGCTTCGCACAGCCGGCACCTCGGGTCAGACCCGAACAGTTCGTGTCGGCGCTGTTGTGTAAGGAGCGACCCGGTTCTAGCTTGAAAGAAGAGGCCGCTTTCTCGGGCTCCGCGGTAGAACGGCCGTTGTTGTGGCTCTGTAGTGTGTTTAGCGTACAGAGTGAGGCTTTGCTTTTTTTGCTACTGCCGCTCTCCAGGCTTTTGTGTTAGCTTCTGTTATTTCCTTTATCGTTACTTTGTCCCAAGCTGCTGCACTTTTTGTTTCGTGTCGCTTGGAGTCCTGGCCGTATTTCGCTTCCAGTGCTGTGATTCTCCTAATCCAGTGCGTCTTGATGTTTCTGTAGCGCAGGTGGAGGTATATTCGTTTGCTCACATTTCTTTCTGGCATGAATTTCAGGCGCCCCGCATACAGGATTTTGGACCTTGCTTCGCGAATTTCGTAGGGGGACCAGCCCATCTCCCCTGTGACCGCTGCTGTTGTCGTGGCTGAGTTTCCTCCGAGTAGCCACCGTCCCAGTTCATTTTGGTTGCGGTCAAGGCACTTCATTGCTAGGGTGGAGTAGGCCAGCACGTCCCCTGCGTAGGTTACTGCTGGTACACCAACTGCCTTCCAGAGAGTGCATCCCACTGTGTAGGGGTTGTACGAGTGCCTTGCCAGATTCCAAACACGGCCTTTTAAGCGGTTAGATTTGGCAAGCAGGGACTTTTCTAGTTGTTCCAGGTAGTTTGGTCAGTCGGATATTGTTACCCCAAGGTACTTATATGTTGATGTTTGCTCAATTTTTTTACCTTGGAGCTGGAAAGTATGGCTTACGGTGGCGTCTATGTTCAAGCCCATCCAATTTGTCTTGGCCTGGTTGAATGTAAGCTTGTCTTTCCTTACCACTCGGGTACAGATGTCTAAGAGGTGTTGCAGGTCCGCTTCTGATTCTGCCATTAGCACAATGTCATCTGCGAAAGCCAGGCTTGATATTTTTGTATACACTTCTTTTCCCTCTGTTGTGGTTGTGTATAGTCTCAGTCCTGGGCCCTCTTCATCCAGCGTTTTCAATAAGTTGTTTATGTAGATGTTGAACACGGTAGGTGACAGTGGACATCCCTGTTCACGCCCACGGTCAGCTTGATTTCCTCCGAGTTGAGGTCGTGGAGGTTGCACACGGCTGTGCAGTCTGTGTACAGTCCTTTTATAATATCAATAAATTTGGCTCCTACTTGTGTCTCACTCAACTTTCCCCACAGCTTTTGGTGCGGGATTGAATCATACGCTTTTTCCATGTCCAGGAAGGCCAACTAGAGCTGAGATTTGTCTGCGTGCTTCATTTCCATTGCTTGAGTGAGTGTGAAGATGTGGTCAGTTGTGCGGCGGTGCGGTCGAAAGCCGTTCTGGGATTCTGTTAGATGCCGTTGGTTTCACAGTAGCTTTGAAGTCTGCGGTTGAGCGCTGAGCTAAGCAGTTTTGACACGTTGCTTAGCACTGTTATTGGCCGGTAGGCGTTAAGGTCATCTTCGTTGCTTCCTTTGCCTTTGAATATTAGTTTGACCCTCCCTGCTTTCCACTTGGGTGGTATTTTCTGCGTATCCACGACTGTGTTGAAGCAGTGGCGCAGGGGTTCTCTTGCATTCGTTTTCATTGCTTTTATAAACTCGTTGGGGATGTCGTCGATGCCTGTTGCCTTTTGGTTCTTTAAGTCCTGTATGCGTCGTTTGAGTTCTGTGGGTGTGATGGGGCCTACCAGGGAGTCTTCAATGTCAGCAGGGGTTGTGCTTTGTTTGGTTTCTGGCCCTAGGGTGGTTGTTTCCCGAGGGTGCACGACTTTCAGGGCCCCGAAGTGGGTTGTCATGTGCGCTTCCATCTCCTCTTTTGTGCTTAGTTGAAGGCCGGACTGTGTCTGGAGGGTGAAGGTTGTTCTAGCAGGTTGGTTGGGTTCAAGGGAGTGCACGTATTTCCAGAACCTTTCACTGTAGGGCTTCCTTTCCTTTGTTATATGTTCTTCTTCTTGTCTGTATTTTGTAGCTATTTTTTCTGCCACAAGTTTACACACATGTTCTTTTTTTCTATGTACTGTTTCCAAGAAATATCTTTTGCTACAGTGTCCTCCTTTGTATGCCGGTGTAGTCTGGACAAGGTACAGCGCACGGCTATTGCAGCTTTTACTTTTTTGTCGAACCATGGTGTTGATCTTGTTTTTGTTCGTTGTTCGGTTTTGCCGATCGCATGTTCGGCTACCTTCAGGCAACGTTCTTCGAGCTCTTCGTACGTTGCTACGTCCCCTAATTCAGACTCCAGCTGAAGAGAGAAAGATTCAAGTCTTTCTTTGTCTTTGGTTTTCCAGTGCTGTTTTGCTGGCCTTGCCCATTTGTCCACTTTATGCTGTGGGCAGAGGTTTAGTTGCAGGCTTATTCTATTGTGGTCACTCCCACAGCTGTTTGCCTTTTCCTCGTCAACGCACATAGAGGTTATGTGTATTGTTTTAAGGAGGGCTTGTTTGTTGTAGAGGACATAGTCGATGGCCGACTTACTTGAACGGCTGGACCATCTCCCTCGGCACACTGCTTCAAGGTTCGCTATTTGAAGATTGCCTTTTTTGACCAAGCGCCGAAGGCCTGATGCATCCTTTTCTCTTCCTTCCAGTTCCATAATGTGGCAGTTAAAATCGCCCAGTATTAGAACTGGTTGGTCCTTGAGCGTGTATTCAATGTCTTTTTCTATGCATTTATAGATGTTGGCATTCCACGTTTTGTCTTTGGGGTTTGTGGTAATGTAGGCAACACAGATGTTTAGTACCTGTGTCCCTATTAGTACCTTTATCCATGCGTGTTCATGACATTGGCTTTCAGGCGGATATTCTTGTGTGTTGGGGAGTTGAGTGATGAAGCCAATTCCTCCTCCTCGTTTTTCTTGTGTGCCCCTGTTCTTTCCAATCCACGTCAGACCATTTCTGAGTTTATGTTCTTCTTGCCCCCTCAGGTGTGTTTCGGTTAGGGCATAGATATCTATGTTTTCCTTTTGAGTTTGGTCCTGCAACTCCGCCCATTTCAATTTGCTGATTCCCTGCATATTGAGAAGACATATGGTGAGGTTTCTTTTGTTTTTGTTCTTGTTACGCCTGTGTCTCCTCAACTTGTGGGGCTTGCAGTGGTCGTGTCCTATTTCACTGTCCTGGCCTGCTGTGATGCTTGTCAGAAGCGTCTTGTTTGGCACATCTGTGCGAAGGCCGCAGTCATTGCTTGAGCCAGTGTTTCTGCAGCTGTCGGTTGCAGGTCTTGGGAGTGACGCCTTGTGCCTCTGCCTCGTGAGTTCATGCCCTGCTTGTTGTGTCTCCTCTGTAAAAAATCAGAGATCATTTCTGCCAGCTGGTGGCTGATGTTTTTGGCAGTAGCTGGGGTGTAGCTGAGGCCATCTTCGGCCATCTGGGCTTGGGTGTCAATGAACAGCACCCCAGTACCCATTTGGTCGCACATGCTTCGAGCATCTGCATTCCACTGGCGGCAGGCCTTGGTCACTTCTTCACCCCTAGTTTGAATTTCAGGTACTGCGTATACTTCGTACCTGTGTTGGGGTGCATGTTCGTGCCAGGACGATAGCTTTTGTTTCAGTTGTAGGATGGTGGGGTCTGTGCCCTTCCCCTGCAGGAGCTCTGTGCTGCCAACATGGAGGATGAGCTGTAGAATGGTGTCGGTGGAGTTTGCCCGCGCAATCTCTCCCTCGGCTCGATCAAGAGTCTCATCCAAGCTTGCCTCTGGCTTCGTGGTTATGTGTAGTCTTCGGTGTTTCACCTGCTGAAGGGTTGCCCTCTTTAAGCAGTGTGCGTTTGAGTCTCCCAAGACTACTGTGCGCCGTCGTGGGGGTCTGGAATCTCTGGGTTTGCTGTTTTGGGGGCTTTGGGGTTGCCTTGCTTCACTGTCTGGGGTAGGCGAAGTGTGGTTTACTTCCCTGTCGTTGGTTATTGTTGATGAAGGGCAGCTATTTTGGGGTGGCTCTGGGTTGGGCTGGGTGTTCTGTTTATGGGCTCTTTGTTTTTTGGCTTCGTCAGCGTGCCGCAGCCGTCCTTGTCCTTGGTTGTCTGGTTGGTTTGGAGGGCAGGGGTGGTCTCGTCTGGGGTGTCCCGCTTGGGTTCAGCGTGTTTTTTTGCGATATCCGCCAGTTCCGCCTTGATCTCCGCCACCTCCGTCGCTAGCAGCTCGCGAAGTGCACTCTCCTTCTTTAGTTCCGCCTTTAGTGCCTCGATTTCTCTTTCGCTTTCTTTCATTGCCGTCTGCCACTGCTCTCGCAGCGTGCCGGCCTGTTGGGCTTGCTCGTCCAGCTTCGCGATGTCATCTTTCATGGCGTCGAGCCGTTGACACACGTTGCACGTGAACGGCGTTTTTTTTGCCTCTTCTATGGCCTTGAATGAGGTGGATTCAATGTAGATCCAACCCGCGCAGCTTCCGCACTGGATCATGCCTGCTGACGCCTCGTCAAGGTCAGACTTGGTGGATGTCGCTGTCTACTGTTAGTCAACCTAGATGGCGCCACCACACCGTGGCAAGCCGTTTACTGCCTTTGGTTTGTTTGTGACCTTATTTAAACTTGGCTTGTTTTTGTTGATAGGGAAAATAATCGTTTTATAAAACGTAGTGCTCGCTCAACAAATATGGTCTCGTAAGACAATCGTCAATCGGCTAGTGCCGTCTGAGACAACTCGAAAGCCCCACAGTGCTATGCATAGTGCGCGCATTACCAACAGCAGTACGCATCGGTTCTTCTGTATTTACGTGTGCTTTTGTAACTTCCACTGCTTGTCCCACCATCCTTACTGATATAAAGCTAATGTGCCCAAAATATAAGCGCAAATAGCTCTTTCGGCAAGCTTACAAGCTCTGCCTAATTTTCGTTTGTTTTTGCAGTCCTCGGCCAATCGCAGAGCTGGCTCGTATGACATCATTGGTTCTGCGGAAAATGAGCTAGTGGGTCGCATGGTCATTTCCTTTTTCCGTAAGTAAATAGCTTATTTGAGCGAAGTTTACGTTAAAGTGTTGGCAGCATGATTCTGACGAGGCAATCTTTTGAATGAACTAAACTTGCACTCTGCCTTCATGGCCCCATTAAGCAGCAGAGTCCTCAAGACGAATGCTAAAAAGCGAGAATGAAAGGAGAACCACTCTTGCGACCAGCGGAAAAATGCGCACCGTCTATTTCTCAATACATGGCAGGTCGAGGAGGACATATATTTTTTGACGGAACATACCGAAGCCACTGCCTGGGGGAAACAGCAAGGAGACAGGGCGGATACAGGAAGAAAAAAACCATTGTGAAGCCAGAAGGGCTCACCACTGGCGGCTGGATATTGTCTTCCCCAACTTCCGCTTCCGGTTCCTTTGATCCTCCCCATCTTTACCCGTCCGATCTCATCTCGGAAGCCGGTTATTTCTTCCGCTAGAGCGCCGTCCTCTGTGCTTTCTCTCGCCCCGCTTGTGGCAGGCCACGTTGTGTTCCAAGCTAAGAAGTAAAAAAAAACGATTCAGTAGTGTTTGCTCGGGTGATAAAGGGCAAACAACGCAGGCAGCGGCCAGAAAGATTGCTCCTGTCGATATTCCTTGCATATATATAAAAAGAAGGTGCGACATTTATAGCCCTGAAAGGTGTAAGCTAAAACCATGTGGAATAAAAGTTTCAACCTAGCCAACAAAATATCATAACAGGTTCTATAACGAGAGTGGCCCATGACAAGAGTTCTCCCGTGATAGCTACCTCTGTATTTCTCTATCTAGGAAAAGTCGCCTTAAATCTAGCAGTTGCTGCAAAGCAATATTTCTTGTTCTGTATAACTACCAAAACAGACCACTACTGATAGCCGTGGAAGTCCTGTGTTCGGCCAAGACTAAAGAACAGCCCATGTCTGTGTCTGCCTGTGCTGAAGCTGGCTATAAACTAGTCTTTTTATTATTTCTTCCATTTTTTTATGTCGTCCTCATTGTACAAAGGTTACATTTTGGCAGCAAAGGCTCCAATGGTTCCTAACAAATTCCAACACAACTCTAGACATAATTTTTATTTAGGCCTGTTTTAGCTTGCAAGCTACCCTCCGTAAATATTTACATCGGTTTTCTTCTGCAACTGTAGGTATGAAGTTTCTTTGTTAGGCATGATGTGGTTTGGCACGTTGTAACACATCGGAATGCATTCCATTACACAATCAAAGGTCCTACTACTGCAGCAAAACGCCTTAGATCAGTCTTTAGCGGTTACAAAAGAGCCGCGCTCCGAAAAGTCGGGGTTCGTTTATTATTCAGACGAGTGCCTTGTTGAGTTTATAATAAAAAGCCCACCATCCTTTTCTTTTCGGTCTCAGTTCGCGAAGAAAGAGCGGACGTCTACTCATTCGTCGCCTTCGAATTCAAAATTTATGTAACTGGAAATTCTTTAACGCTTCATGCCATAGGTACACACTTAGAGTAATAAGTCGGCTCTTTCTTTAAAAGGTGTCCCTGTGAGAGGTCTCGTACCTTATTTCTCGCTAAGTGATGTAAGTATAAAATAGCAGCAGCTGCCTGTAGAAGCAGAATGAGGAATAAATCTACCCAAAATTTACGAGGATGAAAAATGACCTTTTTAATTTAAATTCAATTGTTTCAAAACACGTTTTAATAAGCTAGCTTCCTGAAATTCATACCAAGCTAAGCATATCTACTTTAATTGGAGGCGTCATTTTATATTCAGTCGTTTGCAATACCTTGTATGACTGCTTCTCTCCTTCAAACAGAATGCCAACAAACTTGGTGGCATGCAATGCAGGTGGTGGTAAACTATGCAGGTCATGCAGGTTGTGGTAACGTCACCTTTGCCTTGCGGTAAAGCACGCGTCGAACAAAGTGGAAGTCATTTAAATGATAGAATACCTGCATATCTAATGAACAAAGAAATTACAACATCAAGGAACACCTTTCTCTTTACTAGCTAAGACTGCGTATGTGCACCGTTTACACGTTTTGGCAAAACTAAAAAGTCCATTTTGAAAATTATTCATTGAAGCATATCACTTCTATTGTTCATAAGGTTACCAACCAGCAAATTAGATTTAACAGAGTGCGATAGACTATGCAATGAAGCGCTCCATTGTGATGTTTAATGGTAAGTTTTAAACTCCTACATTTTCACAATACACACAATTTCCTAGCTTGCGTCCATGCTTTGGATGTCTAGTGTGCTACTGTGTCTCTTCGCCTGGCGGCATGTCTCAGCGCTGACAGTAATGAAAGCGTACCAACAAGCCGTAACTTTGTTGATAATAAATGGTTTCCGGCATAATTTGCACCTCTTCGCTTGCGCTTAGGTAACAACCCGTTGTTACAGTAGCTGAGTCGTAGGTGTTTAAAGAGGTCCACGATAACCCGTATGAATAATCTTGGATGAATCAATGTACCAGTTGATAATTCTAACACGATCATCACTCAATCATGATTCAGTTTTTCGATGTTCGAAAATAAAACCGCTCCTACAACTAATGCCACTAGAAGTAGCTGATGGGAGTTTCTGAGGATAACCTTGTCAACCTACGAAACAGCCAGAATCACAAGAATATTTTTAAATGCCTTCATACAATTGGCCATAGAGTCTGCTCTTGATGTATTTTTTATTAAAGCTCAATTCTAGGACTTGCGTAAGCAGTCATTCCAATCAGCAATTCTGCCATGTCCGTAAACTCCCTTCTGCGCCTCCGAACACGCCACCGACATTTCACCTAAATAATCACAGCCCGTATTAAAGGCGAAAGTAGAATTCCGAGCCGTCCGTTCCGTTTCTTTGCGCACTTCAATGGAACGCAAGGGTTCCGACTGCCCTCGTCATCTTCTTCGCCGTAATGCCAAAGCCACCTTTCGGCCTTCCCGAAGGCTACTGATACAAGAGAAAAACACAGCCACTCTTCGAAGGTAACTGCGAAGCTGGGGTGCACTTAAATTCCCATTCAATTATCGCCCGCCGGAGCCTATAGGCACGTTGCAGTGATCTTTGCCTCGCCTGCAGCTGCGCCGTTTTCTATATCCTGTTAGTTCGGGGCGTCATTTGTATTGTGGAAGATGCCACGCTCATCACTGCCTTTATCCGCAGTGTTCAATTTACGTAAGTGTCCCCGCCCCGCCTGAGATACCAACAGCCGGGATTTTCACTAGTCAAGCTCGGGCCCGCACAGAAAGAAGGCATGTAGGTAACGTCACGGCAGCAAAGGCAGAGACGAACGAATAGTTTAACTGGCGCATATAAAAAGACGTTAGTCGCTCATGTTGTAGCCCACCAATCACACTGTCGCTAACACAAAATGTGGGGCGGAACCGATGCATTCCTCACAGCAGTCTTTCTTTACGCCATGCCTCAGTGTCAGCCCCATACAACTAGGGCGCGGCAGGCTTCCGGCAGTAGGTGATAACTCTCTAAAAATCACCACTACTTTATAGCTGCCCTAGCCTGCGCTGCAGGCAGGTTGATTAGGGAAAGTGCTGCGCTTACAACGGCCTCTGTCCAGTGCAGGGTGCCTATAACTTCTAGAGAACGGCAGGGAAATTGATTGATTGATTTCAGGGTTTAACGTGCCGACGCAACGCAGACGATGAGGCGCGCCGTAGCGGAGGGCTCCGGATTAATTTTGACCACCTGGTGATGTTTAACGTGCGCCGAAATCTCTTACACGCGGGCGCTCTTGCTTTTCGCCTCCATCAGGCAGGGAAATTGGGAATTGGAAATATGACTTCAACCTTATCCTAAAGCGGCATCCCCAAAAAGAAAATTGGACTAATTCAATTATGCGCTCGTTGCCGTTTTTGTTTTGACGTCTTCTTTTTGTATGGGGTGGGGGTGGGGGGGGTGGCGTACCGCTTGTGGCATGGTGTACAACTCCACTTATTACTTTTTCCTTTTTGAAAAATATACCACCGAACATGCTCCACCCGCCAAAACACTGAAAAACAGGGAGGGGGGGGGTAATAGGGCCTTCCCGCGGAAATTACCCGGAAAGGAATTTTGCTATCACCCTTGGGAAGGAAGCGCCCCAGGAGCTGTCATTTAAAACCCGCCAGGCAGTAAGGATCCGGTCCCCGTTCTTCTATCAAAAGCGCCCATGTGTACTCTGAACGCTCAGAACCTAATTGAGAAATTTGTGAACACGCCGATAAACGTAGTCGAGACAATTATGCAGCCGCTTCAGCCCAACTTTAACGAAAGAGAGGGTTGCTTGCTTTTATGACGTTGTCTCGCTCTTAAGACGACACCAAAAAATAACTAAAAACCCCGACGTAGCCTGCCGGTGGACAATTCATTGATTGCCTTTCAGCAAACAGAAAGAAGCTGTAATAAATTGTTCCCCAAAGCAATAATGTCATAACAAAAACTGTCATTTCAGAACTCTTCTAAACCCGCACGCTTAAGATAGCAAATGCATGCTTACTTAACTCTGTAGAGAATGCTTCGAGATAATGGCTATAGATTGGTACAGGACGCTTGTGTACTAGTCAAATACATTAATGCTCACGTGATTAGGACAGCACCACAACAGAAGAACAATGTTATTTTCCACCTTTTAAAGCCGCCTCTACCTAGTCTGCCTTGCATCCTTTACGCGAAAGGCTTCTTGCACTGCAACTTTCACCGTAGTATGGGTCTTTTTTAGTGCTAATTACAGGCACTCTATACCAATAGCGTGGACAAACGCATGTAATCAAGCTTATGGATCCCATAGTGTCGAAACGCCTTCCACTGGAAGAATGGTGTCTTATCCTTCCAGCCTCCATGATCATTCACTGTCACGTCGTTTAAATCTCTTCCTTGCACCAAAGCCAGACGCTTTGCTTCTGTCCGTTCATCAGAGTGCACTCGTTCTTACCGAAAGTCCCCCTTCCGGCATCCCCTTTCAACGGGCTTTCTTTGTCCAAACACTTCCGCCTGACGCCTTCCTCTGGCAGAGCACAGTCTGCTGCCTCAACACTTTCTCCGCAAAGAAGGAAGCCATCCATCTTAGCCTGGGAAGTGTTCTGTTTGCAGACTTAATTACCTTCTTTCCGCGTCTCCACTCTTCCCACTGCCAGTTGATTACTGAAACTGAAGTCAGCACGCCTGCTTTCGCACCAGTTCGTCACCTTCCACCTTTTTACTGTCAGCGTGTTTGACACCACGGATGTCCTCTCTTTCTTGCAGAGTTTGGTTTTTCCGACAAAAAAAGGTTCCCACTGTTTTTCGAGTGGTCGAGAGGCAACGAGAAGCCGAATGCCGAGTTTTCTGTTCTTGTCTGAAGTTTGCCATGTTTATAATCGATCCCCTTGTGCCAAAGGGTTGTTTGTACTTTCTGCCCCCAGCGTGCCTTCAGGAATGAGCTGTTCCTTCCCTTTGAATAAAAAAACCGCGGCGATAGACCAGCTTTTTTTTAAAACGGTGATGTCGGCAGTGGTGATTTTAGGTTACACAAAGAGCATTTTGTTTTCATTGTGTGATCCAAAACAGAGGAGAGTTGACGCTCATCACCTCTTTCCGTTTATTGTGGCTCATGGATAAAGTTACAGCTTGACATCTTGCTCCCGGATTAAGAAATATTGGTAATGAGCACCTGGCTATACACAAGGACTATGCCTGCATAATATGCTCTCAACGACCCATCCCTTGTTTTCTCCTGAAGAAAAAGCAGCAGATTATTCCCGGATTACTACGTGCCGGTAGTAAACCAAAATAACGTCCCTGAATTTTTTCTATAGTCTGGGCAATTTTTCTTTCAATACTCTGGGTGTTTTGTCTGCTGTGTTATAAAAGACTTTTTTACTTTCTTTCTGGCCATCAAAAGGGAAGACAGAAAATTTGCTGCGTTTACCCTAGCAAAATTTTCATTATGATTTTAGCATGTCGGATCCTATCCCGGATGACGACATTATGTCTTGATATCAGGGTGAGGACAGGATTAAGGCAAGTGCGCGTGCATAAATGTGCTGATTTCCTGTGACCACCCTCTACGTCCTTACCAGTGATTCTGAAAGAGCAATAAACCCCAAGAATATTTTTTCACTTTTACAGCTTTATTGGCGACTTAGAGAGGCCCTAAAACACTGCTGTTAACCTTTCTTTCGAACATTTGGGATGATTTTAAAGCATGGTTTATAAGCTTGTCCCTGCTAAATTAGGTGGCCACAAAATATCGCAGCCAAATATGACTACTGTACACAATCCAGATCACTTAGAAAGTCCCGTTTTTTCACGTTTGCCTTAAGTTTACTTCTGTTTGTGTGCTGTGTGTGTGATCCTGCGTCTGTCAGTATGTGTGCGCGTTTGCGGTTGTAGTGTCTGTGTGAGTTTTTGTGTCTTCGCTTCCTTTCACTTTCGCACCTCTCATGTTCATGTGGAGTAGCAAGCCAAGCTCGCTGCCAGGCTGACATCTCTTCATCACTAGAGGCATTCCCCGTTAACCTCCTCCTCCCGTTTGTTTCTATTACCTCTCTATTCAAAATTCCATGTATTGTTTGTGTGCCTTTATGATTTTATAGGAGGAACATCACCACTGTGGGCCGGTTTCTTTTTAGTTGCAGCTATAAAAGTTTTCGTTAGACTCTTTAAATAAATAACAAAAGCAAACCACATAATAAACAAGAATCTGCGGCGGAGAGTAAATAGTTGTAGCTTTCATGCTACTCGTTAACATAAAGAAGATATTGTTTATGAGATTCCCTGTGGAGCCCATTAATGCGTAGATACTGCTCCTTCCTATGCAAAATATATTCAAGATCACGTCTATGCAACGATTTTTCGCTGACCCTTTCTTAGAAACACGAACCCATCAATTTGATCTATGGTATAGGAAATGGAAGCTTTACTGCAGATGGGTAGCAAGAAAGAGGAAGAAAGGAATGAACTCCATCGAGCAAAACTATGTTGTGGCAGAAGCCGTTTGATCTGTGGGTCCATCGAGGCGCAGGAACCCTGTGAAGGCTTTGCTTTTGTGAGACCAGAACCTACCTCGTGTGACTCAGTCGAATGCTTCTGCTCCGGCACAAGGGAAGTATAGTCAAGTGTAATTAAACATGGGGCAGAGATACGGTTGTAAATAGGTATCAGGGGAACAGAAAAGGGTGTGTAAAATGGCGGTCACAAAGAACGGATTTAATTCGGTAGTCACAAAACACTGGGTTATCAGTCAGGCGTTACCCAAATCGGGAGTCGGCGTTGCCTGAACCATTTAAAGCAATCTAGGAGTCCATGAACACGCACCTTTCGGTCCTCTTTGTGGTAAAAAAGAGTGGCCACGAAAAGACGAAGGCAAGAACTTGTGAAACAGCAAAAAGAAATGAAGAGTTCATAGTCATAAGTCATTATTTAGAAGAAAGCGCGCAAATTCAGCGCGAGCTACGTGATGCCCCAGTTTCAATTACTGTAGGCTTGGATGAAGACCACATAATATAAGCAGGAATAAATGCAAAGAACATACTAGACAGCTGATGACTCTAAACGAAACCCAGCGAAAGTAATAAAAGGGATTCGCGTCCGCAAACACTATGGGCATTGGTTGCCGTAAATCCGACTACGAAATCGAAAACCATGTTTTATTGTACTGAGACTTCGCATTTCTGCCTGACCTGCCAAAATAGGGAAAATACTTTGTGCAGGCCGGTGTGCTCTTGCGTCTAATGGCAGCGCAGCTCCTGGTAAAAAAAACACCGATGGTCTTTGTTAATAAATACATTTATTTGTCAAGTGTACATAAAGATGCGAGCTAGGCACAGTAATAGAATTCATTGATTGATTCATTCATTTATTCATTCACGGTTTATTAGATGGCCAAAACGCCACTAGGGATTTTACATTGGTGCACATGTAACAATAAAAATATGGGTACTTGTAACAATTTGCACAATCACCACAAGCACATGTCGTTACCGCGGACACACATTCAAAAAATATGGACGCGCATTCACGCCAGAAGCGCAAGTCACTGTATTCGGAGCATATTTTTCACATTACGGTAAAAACAAGTGGCAGGCATGAAAAAAATTAGTCTCAGGGAAGATGCGAAGATGCCATCACTGGTCTGCAAAGTTACTGGGGGCAACTGCAATAAGGCCTTAAGGAGTCAGGCCTGGTAGGATTACTTTGGCTTCGAGGGAGTGCTTTGAACAAAGCCGATACATTCATCATGTATGGTTTCAGTGTTGAGGCTCAGCCGAGAGAACACGACTAGTCGCAATGGTTTTTAGTAACCTGTGTCGCACATTCTAATCCTAATGAATCCGCCTGCCCCGCACACACGCGCTTTGAAAACCCAGTGGACGTTTCGTGGCCAGTAAGCACCCAGTGCACGAGGCCTCGTGACAACGTTTCACAGGGTCACACTGCAGTGTAGTGTCGTAGAAAAAGCCAAAAATAAAACATATCTGTGAAGGGTTTGTCTGTGTTTCTTTACTGTTTTTTTTACCTCATGTCGGTACGCCCCTGAGTAAAGGCCCAGGCCGAAATCGCACGCTATTGCCAAAGTAGCGCTACTTAGAGGTGTGACCATACGTGAACGCAGAACGCCCCTCCTTTTGTATGACTAGTACGGCAGTTTTAGGATACGTTTCGCCTCGAAATTACGAAGAAAAAGCTTCGTAGAAAAGCGAAAACCGAAACACTCAAGAGGCACTACTACGGCACAAAGAAACAAGCCTGCGACTACATCTCTAGCTAAGAGAGGCTTCCTACTTCCAAGGAAGTGATTAATTAGAAGATTAATCACTACACTGAGTGGACGCGGTAGCAAAGAAAAGATTACTTATTGTAACCATATTAGCTGAGCAGTGAAGAAAAACCCGGGTGGAAAAACTAGCTTCCGGTTTCCTGCGCTGCCAAGCGTTCGCTTCAACTCTCGACCTTGGCCCTAAAAGACGAAAGAGATGCTAGGTCTTGCGTTGTCCCTGGGGTGTAAATAATCCCTACTAAACGCTCCCTGCGATTTTTCTGTCGACCGTTGGATGCAATTATGGCTTTTTGGGTCTCCGTGCTGCCTTTCTCGTCGACATGCCCCTTCGGCTGCCTTCCGGGAAATGGGAAAGGATATTCGTTTTAAAAAGACCATGAATACAAACTACGTGAGTCTTCAGACCAACAGACATAAATATTTTAACGTAAATCTAAACAATTGGCCTAGATAATACCGGAAAATGTCGAGGTCTCGGTGATTTTCAATCCAATTACGCTGTACTACTCCCAAGTTCCGAGAAAACGCACCGCCCTTAGACATGACTGTGCAGTTGTAGTTGTGCATCCGGATTGACTTGATCGTATCCCTTCGGTGCTAACATAGATTTAACACATTGGTGTTAATACTCTGCATCACGTCACTGGTGACATTTGTAGTGCAAAATTTCAAAGGTGTGTCAATATTTTTTCTCTTTGTTAGGAGAAAACAAGATCCAACATGGTCAAAGGCTAGGTCTTTCAGGTAATACAAGTCGCATTTTGCATTTTGTCGTAAAGGAAAAGAAAGAAGAAGCTTTTTATTGATGAAAAAGTGTTAGTGAATAGGATATTGGTACGTCTACTAAGTCAAGGAGGCCGCGGGCCTTTGCTGATTCTAGGGCTCGCTGCATTACGGCTTGTTGTCGCTCTGGTCTGGTGCTCAGCTAGTCAGCGCAGACTCCGGCTGCCCAGGGTAAAGAGGGCAGTGATAAGATTAAGATGGTGGTAGCATGAGTAGACTAGGTAGGAGTTTCACAGTGCGGACAATTCTAGGGGAAGATGAATTAGGATGTATGAAATAGGATTCCTCTCTTAAAATATGTTACGGGGAAGGCTTGTGTCGGAATCGCCGCACTTTGGTGTATCTGCTAAAGACAGCTCTCTTAATTGGCGTACTCGATGCGAGAAACTCTGCCTCGTTGGTACTGATGCATTTTGAAGTGCTTTCAGAGCTAAAAAACAGCTCGCAATAAATACATTAGAAACAAAGCAAGGCTGCGCCTATTCGAAGATAGGCCCAAGAAGCTTCAAGTGAATTCGCTGCGTTTAATAAATGTACGTCGAAGCGCGTAAAGCAGGGGTAAACTGCATGTTTGCCTTGTTGTATGCCCATTCCCTGTTTCACATTAGGCTTCCCATGGGCGTCGCTTGAAATGGTGAACTAATACGGCATTTTTTGCTTGTCCTCATCGTATGCAATCAATTCTCCATTTCTTAGCTGAAATACAAACGGTGAAAATCTAAGACCGTCAGACGTGTCAAAAGCGAGAGGTGAGAAGACCCACCAACCCCTTATTAAACCGTCATCGGACAAACAAAATTATGGCAGGATACAGATTTAAGAGCACTGTTCGCGAACACCTCAATTGTGGATGAAGGACAAGACATGGCACAGGCAAGGGCTGACCTAGAGGGCAACTTCATTATGAGTGTCAGAAAATGTACACAGATGATCAAGAACAAACCCCACAGCAAACTACAGAGTTAACAGACAACAAAAATAAAAGAATGCTTTCCCTTGACTACACTGCAATACAAACCCCACAGCAAACTACAGAGTTAACAGACAACAAAAAAAATGCTTTCCCTTGACTACACTGCAATATATTTGCATGCCAAAACTTCAAGGAGTTAAAATAGGACGTCATTAGCACTCACGAAAGGAATTTTTATTTATGTTGTAATTATTTTTTTAAAGCTTTTGTCAGTTCTTGCGCGAATCAATGCACCGAACAAAACATTTCCTGCTTCTATAAATATTTACGGAAGCTTGCCTTGAAGCGTCAAGTATGCTATCGTACTCGTCTAATCGACTTTGCTTCGTTTTAATAGGGTTTTCCCAGGAGTATTGTGAGAAACAGCCAGTGATCGCTGGTTCGGGCCTGAGTTGTGTACTGTATTCCCATTAAACAATACCACTTTCTCACAATTAAAGTATTAGGAAGGCAGTCAATTGACCAAAGAAAGCAATACTCTAATTAAGCCTACACCAAATAAAACGACGAGGGCGCAAATACCCGCGGTAGTTGCATTTTCATGTTCGTTTCGTCTTTACGTATTATTCGGCTTCCAGAAAGAAACCAAGCATTTCTTCCTTCTTTTTGCTGCGTCGACACTATTCTTTTTCTCGTATAAAATGTTCTTCTAGCTTTTCCGCCAGAACCTATTCTTGTGTCTCAAGCTTATGCGTACCCACATGAGTGGGTGCACGTCACTTTGCGTTGCAGAGGGTACCAGTGACAGCGGCACAAATTCGCAAAAAGGACCACCTGTGTGAAGGTGTCACGGTGGTGCCTTTTTATGCTGTGCGCTTTTGCTGGTCTCAGCTGCGTCTGTTTTTTAAGTTAAGCTTTTTTCCTTGAAATTATACTAGCCCTCCTTTCTCCACACTTTATCAAGGCCCTCTTTATATAGCGTGACAAGAACCATATTAAACTGCCGAACACAGTCTCTCGCCGTCACATGTGCGGCCGAATCTCTCCTATACAGACTATTACATTAAATAACCAGAAATGGTGCCTCATTTTGGGAGGAGTTGTCTTCATTCCTGAAATCCTCCCCTGTGTCTCCAGCAGTTAACAGGAAATCTAACCGTCCAGGTGTTTTCTTCATTTCCCTCCTGGGACCATGGTACCGTTCATTTGCTATTGGTATATAGCACTGCCGTTGTTGCAGTCGTTCCGGCGTTTGAGCTGCTATCAAACTGGGTTGCGTGACAGAATCCACCAAAGCCATCCCGTTGTATACTTGGCTGCGTTAATCGGGGCAGGGTAAGCCGTTCTTCCGTAAGGCAAGGAAAGGACGAAGAAACCATTAGGGGAAAAGTGACAAAAAAGCGAATATTTCTCACTTCAACCGAATTCGGTGTAGGTCACGCCATATCCACCTCTTTAACCAAGGCTTGTCTGCGCATTGCCAACAATTTTTTGATTCAAAAGCAATGTGTGACATTGCATGACCTTTTGCGAGGTTACTGGTAAAAACAGTGGTGGGATGGCCTGGAGTGTTGAACGTCCGAAAGTACTACTGAAAGTCATGTGTTGTTGCCTTCAGAATTTCTTACCTGAAGTTCTTTCTCAAACTTTGCGACTTATTCTGGGTACGCAAGTCTATTTTTGCGTTCTTCATCCGCATGCGTGCCCACAAGTAGAATATATTATATCTACTGCCAACAATTTCTTGTCCCTACGTCATTTCGCCATTTCGTCACGCTTGGTATGAAACATTAATTTTGCTTGTCCCTTTTTTTCCTTACCTGCAATTAGACAAGCTATGTACCTTACTGGAATATGCCCCGTACTAGTGATTTTTATTGCGCGCGCGGAAGTACTCACCAAATAGAGAGGAACACACAGATGGGGGAGCATGCAAACTTTGAAAAATAATTGTCAGAACGCAGTCCCTGTCAGTGACAATTTACGATAACAACCGAGAGGAGTCAAATGACACATCTTTTTTAAGTGTGGAACACCACAGGGGCCCGGATCGTCATCGTAGCTCGTCCGCGGTATTGGTGTTAAGCGGCGTCACGCAATAAAACAGAGTCACGCGGCGTTATGCACCCAACAGAGGCTTCGAAAAGACAGCTTCAAGTCTTTCGATTCAGACTCACGGCCACAAGTTAACAGTATAGTTGAACAAGACGTTTATGTAGGTATAGCTGTTCGAAACTCCTGGAACCGCTGGTAGTGTTCATACATGTCCCTATTACTTAGCGCAAAGGAAACTGCAGTTACATTTGCGACAAAGTATATGTGTACTTAGCGGGCAGTCCCCACGTTAAATTAGTTAGGCATTCTCGCTTGTTTGGTTTTTTGCAATGCCTATTCTGTGGACGAGTGGATGATGATGATCATGAAAACAGGATAATGGGCAGCATTATTTTCTGTACCAGACCACAGGGTTTATTATTTATAAACCAGATCAGGTTTATTCTGTGTATGGTACCGATGTATAGTTGATCTTCATTGGTCTGAAGCAACCTAAAAGATACCAATCCACACTTATTTACAAAAATAATAATTACGATTCACTTAAGGGAAGAGGCAACAACAAACATTTACGTGAAAAAAACTACAATACTGCTGGGATTAGAACCCAAGACTTAACCTCCAAAGCCTCTGCTCCACCTCTCCACCACGGAAGTTGGCGAGCGAAGCCCTTCTAGCAGTAGAATCAAAACAGAACATAGCCCTGTGCTCAGTAACGCAGAATAAATTGATTGTAGGGTTTAACCCGCCGACGGAACGCAGGTGATGAGGCGCGCCCTAGTGGAGGGTTCCAGATTAATTTTGACCACCTGGGGATCTTTGACTTGCGCCGAAATATTGTACACACGGGCGTTTTGGCTTTTTGTCTCGATCACAAGAACGGCCGCCGCTGCAGGGAATCGAAACCGCGTCTTCGTGCTCAGCAGCACAGCGTCTTAGCCACTGAGCCACCACGGCGGGACCACAGAATAAAGACCATAGAAAAGCTACCGCGGAAAAAAAACCATGTGATAAAGGTTCCAACATGTGCGAGATGAAAGCAAGAACAAAAAATGGCGGCGGCTTAGGTCGGCTAATCCTGCAAATTCAAAGCGAATGCTTGGGTTTGCCTGGTAAAGTCTGAGTTTCACTTGGTTAATCTTTGATTTAGCGCTGATTTTTATACAATTCGTCCAAAGCCTTCTTTTGTCTATGGTTGTGTTCCGGCGTCGAGCGGGATGACCGGCCCGTCGGGCTATATCCACGGGTTGGTCAGACACCGGTTGCCGCCAACGGTTAAAACCCACCAGGTACCGCACAACGCTCAAAGAAGACGACCCAACCTCGGTCTGCTACAAGCAGCAGCCACATGCATCGAACAGTACGTCCACGAACGAGGCATCGAGTGCTCAACCAAAAAATTCGAAATAATCCAAGTCTCTCAGCACGAGCTAAACCAAGCTGTCTTCGTTGATCCACATCACTGCTTCAAGGTGTACGTCAAGGTAAAGGAGGTACCGGTAAAACCAACGCTGTGAATACTAGGGATGCATATTGAAACCAACCAACGGACTATCAACTTCCTAGCTTTGCTCAAAACCAAGATGACGGAAGTATCCAGAATGGTAAGGCGAGTTGAAAACTGACGCGCCGGAATGAGAGATATACTTTGAAGCTGGTGCGCAGCTCGGTAGTGAGCATGGTGACATGCAGTCTGCCCTAACAGAACATGAACTTTTCTGAGGAGCAACATGTCGAAATAACTATAAGGTAAGCGTACAAGACGGTGCTAAGGCTACCTATATGCAAGTCCACATAAACACAACTGCCTTAGGGGCTCATAACACATTTCACGAACATAATGAATCTTTACTCAATGACCCATACTTAGAGACTGATGCAGATCCCGATGGGTAGGAAGCTCCTGCTCCAGCTGGGTTACATGGAACAAATCAGAGAAATGTCCAAGACAGCAGACATTCCGACATCCGCCGGATGTTCCACGTGGCCCCCATACCTAAAAACATAGACCCCAACCTCCATGAATGCAGGCACCAAACAGAAGCGAATTTCATACAGCACACGTTCCCTGCAAGAACAACACACTGCGCGTGGACGCAGCCACACAGGAATCAAGGAAAGGACGAAGGGTGTCTGCAGTCATAGACAAGGACCTCAATATGACCTCCTTTGGTTTGCTACGTCATTGTACCATTACAGATGCCGAGAAGCTAGCTGTCGCTCTGAAAGAGGTGGGAGGCTTCCGGAAAGGCCGGTCTATTACAGTAATTTCCGAATTGCAAGAGCCGGTCAACCCTTTTTTGAAGAGACGAGTAAGCCACCGTGCACTCCGCGTAAAGGCACGCCAACACCCTGAGCAACCACCTAACATCCAATGCATGATCCTGTGCCCCGGCGCCCTCAGGAATAGAGGGGGCCACGAGGTGGACAGGGTAGCTCGAGGGTATACTACACACCGACTACCCGACGATTCCGACCTCTAAGAACCGACGCTATCCCCCAGAATACTCGGCCGCTTTGGCATACTACAAGGGTACTACACGAGTCACTGCTCCGCACTTGACAGCCTTCACGTTGAGTGGCACTGCTCCAACATTTTTTTCTAAGTTCAAAGCTTCATCAATGAAGCCGATCTTCAAGATGCCTCAAATAAAAAATTCGGACACGAAACAAAGTGAAACATTAATACCGCACGCATATAATAATAAATTGTTTAACCAGGGGGTGGGTTTCAGTTTCCTCTCGTCGATAAACCTTCCCGCAGCGACAAAATTATTAAACTTTAAAAACTCTGCACTTTTCCTGCCATAATGAATCCCTCGTTTGGCCCTTGTTTCACAACGGCGAGGACTGCGCTGCCCGTAATTAAGTTTCGTACTTTCTGAATGCACAGAAAAAACTGCTAGCTCTTCCAATTTCTTGGCGAAAGCCGAACGTCAGAGTGGCTTTAGCACAAAGAGATCGATTTTGGACGCAAAATTTTAAAAACGAAAAAACAAAATCGGATTCCAACAGCCTTAACGCAAAAGGTGCCCAAAGGAAAGTGCCAGGAGGTGGTGGAGAACAGTATCCTTTCTACGCTGCTCAGCACACGAAGTGCAAGGCTCGTATAAACGAGCGGCACTCCATCAAATCGTCGCCGCTGGAAGAAAGGGGGTGCTCGGTTGCCTGCGGCATGCGAAAGTGCACGCGCTATCCCCGTAGACAGAGAACAGTGGGCGGAGAGGGTGTACCCTGTCAACCTTCTTCCGCGTCGGACAGCCCCCACCAGCATAGGGCTAATCACAATTTCAAATGAACCATTTTGTTAATATTTCACTTCTGCTCACAAGGTGCCTGGCATCGATATGGCATTTTATTTACGCCCCTGAATCGAATTTCTCGGGATAATATATTTTTTCATCGAGCCGTTGATTATATTTTCCAGTGGCATTTCCTTTTTTAAGGCGGAGGATTGAACGTTTATAAAGAAACGCTTTGGTATTCGTGACTTGACCGAACGGTGGACAACAAATACACCACGCAAACGCATAGCAGAAGAGAGCGAATGATAGCACAGCGAAAAAGGAGGAAACGTGATTTGCCGCGCACTGAGGACGCACCTCACAGCCCCTCTCTGTGCATGGAGTTTCATTCTGACATAAAGCGAACGGAAATCTGGTGGAAATGTCTTGTCGAGCCGCGCTTCGGCGAGTGTGCCGTAATGTATTGTGTTAAAACCGAGCAATTGTCCTCGGCATGGCTTGCGGAAAAGCCACAAAGTTGCCTGTGGCTGCATATAAAACACATAAAGTTATTGTAAAATTATATTTAACGTTTCTCTAATTAAAGCGGGAGGCTCGAAGATATTTATTGGTAAGAAAATATTTTGAAATTTTATGCTACATGGAAAAAAAACAAATGTTACGATTTTTGTTGGTTCTCTGATCAAGAGCGAATAGAAGCTACGCGGCATTCACGCCAACCAAAAGAGGAACTTTACTAGTGATATGGCGGTGCTTACGACGGCGCGTGATTGCAGACAGATTTCCTTCTAGTACACGCTGGTGTAACATTCAAGGGCTCCTAGCACGGTCGGCTGGTGGCGGTTCTGTCAACCGGATCTCGCCAACCGACACGGCCTCACCCGGCGGCGTAGTAGCCACATGCCAGCCATGTCGCCCTGAGAGGCGCAGCTCCTCGTTTATGGCTGGCGTCGTGACCTCCTTTGGCCCTTTCGAAGTCACTAAAAATAGGGCCTACCATGCAACCTTAATACTTGTGGATATATTAATAAAAACCTTTCACTCTCGCCTTCCGATTCGGAAGGAGTGTCAAGGCAGAATATTGTGACTAAGGGTATATATTCCTCACAAGGGACGGAGGGTGAATTTTGTTTACCGCACTTGCTAGGGTTATTACACTGTCTATAGTAATAGTTGAAGTGACTTCTATGGTTGGAAAACCCTTCCGTTTGATGTCAGCCTTTTTGTGAGCTGCCATTACTCCTCGATAAAGCAGGCTAACTTTAAAAAACGTCTGCGAAAATAAACAAGGCTTGTGCAGAACAGCTATATAATATTACCCCGACTGCTCCAAGCAGTTTCACAAACGACTAATCGAGAACTTATGCGTACCCGCCGCGGTGGCTCAGTGGCTAAGTCGTTGTGCTGCTGAGCACGCGGTCGCGAGTTCAATTCCAGGCCACGGCGGCCGCTTTTCTGATGGAGGCGAAAAGCAAGAACGCCTGTGTATTCGAGATTTCGGCAGGTTAAAGATTCCCTGGTGATCAAAAGTACTCCGGAGCACTCCGCTACGGCGCGCCTCATCGCCTGTGTAGCGTCGGCGCGTTAAACCATACAATCGATCAATCCCAACATTCGAGCACAAGACGTTTCAGTGTCCTTATCTACGTTTCCCATTAGTCATATGTAAAATACAAATCTACTCACAAATTATAAATCCTTACCCTTTGTCACACCACGTGGAATAATCTTTGTCTTTCAGCAAATGTAAATCGCGGCAAAGAACGCGACAAAAAACAGAAACCTTCTGAAGTCTTCCCCGCTCTCTGCGCGTAAGTCATAATGAAGCGAATCCTAGGAAATCCCTGGGATCAAATAAGAGGGAACGACTTTGAGGTGTGAAACAAAATACTGCTTAAAACTCGAAGAGAACACTGAAGCAGGGTATCCAAAGAAAGAATGGTGCGAAGAGTATTCTAAACACCAAGGAAAGAAATAACCGAGCCTGCTCGCAGCCCTCCGATGATATTTTGTTTAGAAAGCGAATGACAGAAAGAGGCCCCCCATCAGAGAACCAAAAACCCAAAGCCCGAAAAAAAATAAGGTGACCCTATAATTGCCTGACGATTTTTGTTTTCTTTGAGGCATTTTAAAAAGGCCAAACAAAACGCGAGGCACGATGAAACATTTCTGAACTAGGAAATTAACAATAAGAATACACTTCCAGAAAAGGGGCAAGTCGATAGGGCAGGAATATAAAAATTTACCAGCCCTCATAAAACATATAAATGAAGCAAGATGGAAAAAAAGAGCACGGTAAAAAAATCACGTCGTCTCGCCCAGACCATATCCGCATAACCAACTTCACGGTTTCCAACGGGAGGCTCCGAGAAGAGGGAGGGAGTGGAGGTGTCTCCCACGCGAGGAAGTACTTCGGAGATCGCAACTATCGTGAAATTCATGCCAAGTGGCAACGATCCTAATTTTGCGCCAGGCTCCAGTTTTATTTCAGGTAAAATGTGTTTTCTTCTCCTCTATTTGCCGACAGCGGCATCCTTCTTATGATGCACAGACTGAACATTCCACCGCGCCCTCGATGAAGCCAAATCGAGAACGTTCAGAGGCAGGGCGGATATAGAAAGCGTTGAAGTGTAGCATTGAAGCGTGGGAAGACAGAAACCAGTTTCCGTATCACTTAGCTAGGGCACTAAAGTTAAAGACCACTCAGGGGAACATAACATGGTTTTCGTTGTGCGGGATCGAGCGAGAGCTTATCTACGTAAGGAGGGCAAAAGACTAAACCACCTAGAAATGCTGCAAGGCTCCGGTTTTATTGGGATAAAAACACCCGAAGACAAGTGTACACGTGTAAAGCATTTCCTGATCCACTGATTTGGTTTGCCATGTTTGATATTGCTACTACGTTTTTTTGTATTCATGTTGTTTTTACCTTGCATCCAGATCTAAATGCTCTCGAGCCACTCGTACGATATTTTGTGGCTGGTTCGTTGGCTCGTTGATGGCCCTACCTCGTTCGTGGAGCGGAAGGGTTTGTCTCCTAAAATTAGCGCCAGTTTGGGAAAAACATATCGTCCATATCAGACCCATTACCATACACCACTCAGTGCTCTTTTGTGCCCTTTACGACTGAGTTGTTCATTTCCTACGGACGCCGCTATAATCACCTCCGTCCCCACTAGCGCTCATGTAAACGAGCGGACAAAAACGCTGTTGATGATTGTGATGGTGGCGGTGGCTTAAGGCTTCACCTTTATGCCCTTTATATTTGGGGCAAGGCAAATTCTTAGAAAAATAGGTAGGTGCCCTTACTAACAGAACACTAACCATTTACTGCTCACAGCATCCACTAGGCACTTAGTAACTACAAGTATTAATGTAGTACTAGTACGTTACTATCTGAAGCAAGTTCTAAGCACCATTCCCTTCAACAGGAATGATCCAGGAAAGCCCCTGAGCTACATGCTTTAACTAACCGGTCATTCATAATCTAGTAAAAAGTGCCGCCTAATCTAGTGTGTACACTTAAAACATTTTAACACACTTTTTGGCCTAAAAGGGTGTAACAATCTTGTTTCATGGCAGACATTTTTACAAGGTGTATTAACTAAAAAGAGTGTGGGCTTGCGGACACCCTAATATAAAGATGTGCGCAGCGCAACCACGCGCAGAACGACATAAAGGCACATTCAACACTCAGATATTGGATTTACGGCCCACACAAATTGAGCAAGAAAACCAACGGGATGCCCAGGGAGCGCGAGAAGAACTGAGACCCTTTAGAAATACATCTACCGTTCTTGTTTTTATATCCAGAAGCGGAAAGCCGTCTGATAAAGGCGGTGTGCTTCTCGCAAGAATGGCGTATTTTAACGACAATTTTGGAATAATCACTGTAATGTCAGCATGTGCAAGTCAGCATGCAGATTCGTTAAAACGTTTTAATCATGAGGTGGATTCGCAAAGATGCTGTAGTTATTATATTCAGTAGGCATTCTTAGCATCACTGAATGTTATTGTCAAACAAGCAGCATTCACTAAGTGCACGGTCTGGAATAGTAACGATAACAGTTAGGATCCATACCTCCTCACAGAGTTTACGTACCGTTCTTCGGGTTTCTTTCCAATTTTGTTTCGCAATTTTTGTGCCTCGAGGAGCTCGACCTTTCTCTTTTAAAAATAAATTAATTACCACACTCAACGGCCGCATATAACGCGTGCATACAGGCACGCAAAGCCTTCTTGAGGCAAAGCCACCACTCCAAAATATTTTCATCATAAAAATAACTCAATCGTTAAAATTTAAAGTTGTGTGGCCATGAAAATTGTGTACATAATGTGAATACAAAAATGACCGTATAGGCATTAGGAAACAAAATAAGATAAAATAGTAGCAAAAAAATTAAAGCCAATTCACTTATTGTTAAGCTGCCGGAAGTGCAGAGCGGTGATTCGCCTTAATGGGCTGCAGCGCCGTTATTCGCTCACTGCTGCCACCAAATGCATTTCAAATTTCCCCCTTTTGTAGTGTTCACCCGCCTCCTGCCTGAAACTGCGCCAACGGGAGTTCTGTTCCTTTTTTGCTTGCTTTAATTTCGCATGCTTGAGCTGTTTTGCGTCATTTCGAACACGTAATTTATTTCTTGCGCTGCTGGAGCCTTTCGCATCATTTCGAACACGTCATTTCTTTCTTGCGTGGCTGGAGCCTTTCTGCGTCATTTCGAACACGGCATTTTTTCTTGCACGGTCGCTTTTTTCGCTTACTACTATCATAAAAATCAACCCAATGACCGCTCCTAACTAAATGAAAGCGTGAACTGCCGGCTAAAAACACGAATTTTGCCTGAAGTTTACCTACAGTTTTCCTTACGCTATACAACAAGGAGATGCCTGACAAGCGTGAGCAGTTAATGAGGTTCGAAGGGTTATGACTCTTTCAACCGCGTGGTTTTCGAAACTTTGGCGTGACTCCCTCACGACTATACAGGAGACTCTACTTGGTCCGTTATTTCGCTGCGCCGCCTGATTCCGGCAGCCGCATCGACCGTTAGCGAACTACGACGACAAGACGAGCACATAAAGTGCTCTTCATTCAAAAGTGCAAGCTTAGATTCAGGCTCTCACATCGTAAGAGCCGATCCTAGCCCCATACTCTTTTTTGGTTGACAGCAGCTGCACAATTTCATTCTGTTCTTGACAGACACAATCAAAGGAACGCGGTCGTAATGTTTGTCATACCAATACCAAGAAAAATCGCTTCGTGTACGACATTTCGCCGAACATTGTTGGTACTCAAGCAGTCTGAATTATTCCACTGTCTCTTAGCACTACAGCCACTATGGGTTTGTAGTTTCCGACCAAAGTGCAGAGAACATTGTCGATAAAATCGCCCATCCCCTCGGGCCCTCCCGTAAGCGCACACCATGACAGCTTCATTCCCGCTTGGCTCCTCGCTTGAAAAGCTGTTTAAGAAGAGTAGGAGCAAATCAATTTCCCTACAGCCACTGGCCAAATTTTACCGCCCACCAGAACGAAACTCGAAGTTATTTGCATGTTCCTCCCTAAGTCCTGCGTTTATGCTTGGATATTCAGGATCATCAGATAAGCGCAAATATGTTTTGCCTGTTCTTTTGCTGCTGCGCCTACTGGGTAACTCTTCTTATTTCTGACAGTAATACCACCACGTTGTAAACTGCGGCCTTGTTCATCATCAAGCCGTCGTGGTCATCCGGGCACACGCACATTAGGCTGCTCTAGAGTGGGCGGCAACAATGAGGAAGTTTGTACAGTTGAAGCGCCTTGTACTTGAGGCTCGCATAACTTCAACGCAAAATGCCTATAAATGCCGTCACTGTAACATTGAAATTCTTTCCTTTTATTGTTACAGCAGGGTTTGTAATACCGTGCGATGTGGATTATAAAATTATAGAATAAAAAATGCCTGGGAAAAGCTATCGTAAAGCTGGATGAACACGAATAGTAATAAAATATCATTCTTATGGCCCTGTAACCATGTCTTGTAAACCACCCGGATTTATTTCGCATTTAAGAACCGCATGTGGAATTTTTACGAGCGTTGTATTTGCCCTACTGTTCTGCTTCAGCATCAAGAGTGGATACGACCCTGGAAAACAGATATGAAAATCATAATACCAATAAACTGACCCCATAGGAGAAATGAAGTGCTTCGAGCCGAACCCGTTGGCAACCAAGCAATCCTCACGATCGGAGTAAGCACCGAGGACCAAGATTAAGGACCATCCGCCAAGTCCCACTGGGACGGAGCAGAACGTATTCCAGCAAGCAAAGCCGTCACGGAAGCAAGTGTCGACCGAGCTCTCTGCATCTCGGATTTCCCACGAGAGGACTTAAACGGAGCCAGGGGCGTAAAGGAGATTCGTGCTACATTCATGAATGAATAAATTCCTGGAAGTCAGTTCCTTGGCGAAGAGAAGCCATGGCGATGGCTCTTCTATAAGAAAAAGCATCATGTAAAGAGTGGAAAGATAATTTTACCCCCCAGTCAAGGAATACGAGCGGTATCGCGAAGCGAACTTGGTCGGGAGCAAGTACACAGAGAGGCTACATTTGCCAGGGTGAATATACTGCGAGATGAGACTAGTACTGTGCAGCAAGCTCCTATCGCATGAGTGAAGAAAGCAGCTGCACGAAGTTTCGATGATGCTGCCACGTCGGGTTCTGATGTATGCAGCTGTCAGCTGCTACTTTGTTGTGGTGGGTGGCTACAGCCCTGGTTGTTTTGTTTTGTTTTGTTTTTTGCAAACAAAACCAAGCTAAACTTGCATCTGTTTAGGCCTAAGTTGTAGATGAACTTCCTAGAATAACTAAGCCGTGCTTCCTCCGCTGGGGAACAACCCTTTACACACAGCTTTGCGAAACGACTTTCATTTTTTTTTTTGTCTGAGGATGGGTAAGAGCTTAGTGCAGATGGTTCCCACTCCCACCCCCTCGTTTCCACAGCTCCCTCCGCCACGGCGCAATAAGCGGTTCCTCAGAGTGCCTACGGAGCGACATAGCGTCTCTGGTGTCCGTTTATCAACGATTCACTTTCGTAGCGCATTACTGTTCCCGCATTTCTGCAGGAGCAGCGGTGACGGGTATATATGTAAATACTTTCATTACGGCCCACCCTAGGAAGTATACTTCTTGTAAAAAGCTCCATACACGCAGTGGTCCGCAATCACGTGGGGACGTGCAACAAACGTTCAGCGATGGAGAATCCGAAACTTTATCACTGTAGTTAAAATAAAGCCACTGTAACTTGCACCACGCAAGCCAGAATTTCTTTTTGTATGTGTTTCCTGCGTTTTCAGCGCACACTAACACCGGCTCGACGTCGACGCTTACTGCGTTCTAAAAGTTATCTTCTTATGCAGAGACCTGTTTCCTAGAATCGTGACGTCGTGATAGTCATACAGTGAAAGAGGAATTCCCAGAGGAGATGGATAGAATTAGATGATATTAGCTGAAATTATATGACAAATAATGTTACAGCATGTTTAGGGACTAGCTCATCATCATCATACCCAACAGCCTACTCAGGTCCACTGCAGTACAGACGCCTCTCTATGTAGCCTCAAACCGCTCCTTTACAGCGCTGCTCGGGTACACTCTTTGCCCTCAAAATTTCCTTTTTTTGTCTTCATCTAATTAACATGCTTTCCATTATCTACCCGTCTCTCGGTACCCACTCTGTTACCCTGGTGGTCCACCGGTTCCCATTGCTCTCACCACATGTCCAACCAAACTCCATTTTTTTAATTGAACTATGATATCCTCCACTCGAGATTGTTCCCTGGTCAAGGAAACTCGTTTCTGGTTCGTAAGTATTGCTTCTACCAGTCTTTAATCCAAAATTCGTTGACCCGACCTAATTCTGATTTCTAGTTATTAAGTAAGGCACCAAGTATCCGCTCCATGTGTCAATACAGGCAGCACGCATATGTTGTATATTCTTTTCACAGGTAGTGGTAGCATAATTTTTATTACTTGGGAGTGTTGGGCGAGTACACCCTAGGCCATACCTATTTGGCACCGGATTCAACTCTCGTGGTTGGGGTCAGCATTAACTATCTCTCCTCTGTAGTAGTGTTCTTGTACTTGTTTTAGCGTTTCGTTACATATGGTGAAAACAGCACTTTCGGCATGTTTATTTGTAACTGCTAGTATAATTTCAAAGGGATAGTAAGACAATCACGGCAAAGGTAAATATTATGTTCACTTGGCCAGTTCGCTCCAGCGACGAGTTCAGCTGAATAAGCTAACATACATGAATATATTCTACGGTGCACGAGCTTCAAGGGCATTCAACATAAACAGTACGTTCTCAATGCTGCCACGTTATGCAATTATCAATTGCTTTTAAGGTTTCGCTGGTGTATGCAATAATCTGTTATCATACTGTAGCCCTACAAGGCGGAAACCCAAAGCTATGCACTAAACTTTAGTACGTAGTTGTAAGACCAGATTTATAAATGAAATATATATATATATATATATATATATATATATATATATATATTATATAACTTTAGTAAGTAGTTCTAAGACCAGATTTATAAATAATATATATATATATATATATATATAAATGAGGAGAGAGAGAGAGAGAGACGAGAGACAGACTTAAGGTGAGTCAAGGAAGCCATGGAAAGCAAAAAGGGAAATGTGTTAGGTAATGTTATGCTTTTTTAAAGAGATATTTTTTTTAAGAAAGAAAGTGGAGCACAACGTTATGGCCGGGCTGTTCTCCCCTCCACTGTCTTGGATATCTAAGTCAAAGTAATTTTTCCCGTGCTTGGGGTGATAGCCAGTGCCCCTCAGACTACTTGGGCTGAAGGGGACCTCCTTTTTAACCTCCGGGCCATGTCTCGAGCGTGTACGACATGTCAACGCTCGAGAGCGTCTACGTTGAACTCTCTTAAGCTACCTATATGGCACCAAGACTGCCAGAACAGAGACCCTCGATCGCTATGCATATAGCGAATCAGAATGAGAAATGAGAAGCTCGTTTAAATTAATACAGAAATAAGCGTAGGCAGTGAAAAAGCCCATGTGAAACAAAGGCAGAAATGTGGTAGGTCATTTTTTTTTTGAAAAAGATGTATTTTTTTTTAAAGACAGAAACAAAGTGGAAAAAAATTCAATCCCGTAAGCTACCTGAAGTTCCCTATTAGTGCCTCTCGCGAGATAAAACCTTTTTACGCGCCACGTATTGTTTAAAGCAGGGTGCAAATGCCGGACACCGTTGCCTCACTTTCAAGTTGATGGCGTGGTAAAAGAAAAATTCCCTCGCACTTCCCCGAGAGGGAGAGTGTGTAAGTGCGAATGCACGGTTGTTGATTGCGCGATTACGGTGGATATCGTGATCTTGGAGTAGAGAGGAGGCGCCCAACACCCGCAGTCACTGAGCGGAGAGAGGAGGAGGAGAGTAGCGCCCGCCGTTACGGCGAGGGCTACACGAGCGCCCTCACGCGTCGGAATGCGGAGCGCCCGCTACGCGAGCGAGAGCTCTCCCGCCCGAAGTGGAGAGGAGGCGCCCAACACCCGCAGTCACTGAGCGGAGAGAGGAGGAGGAGAGTAGCGCGCGCCCATCTCCCCCCGTTGCTAGGGAAGACGAGGAGGAAGACGAGGAGCGCGCGCACCCACAGCTGTTGCTATGCGGACGACGGCGGCGGACGATTCAGGCTCGCTTAAGAAGTGCATTCGCACTTAAAACATGACAGGCGGGATCCGATCATCCACGTCTTAAGAGCAGCAAGGTAGTCCACAACAAAAAAGGGTGGGCAAAGCTGACGTCACCCTGTCTGACATCTTTTATTTAAACGGCTTTGTTGCCTATTATGTCAGTCTACGCGGCGCAGGCAGCGTAATAAGTTTTAAAAGCCGAACAGCCTAATGCAGCACTGCTATTTGTGTGGTTTATTTAAGATGTAAGGTCTAATTGTTTTTATACATCCCCAACCAATCGCAGTCGCATTAGCTGCGCTTTATTCTAACCATCCTAATGCGCTGTGCTGGTGCAGTCCGAATAATTGCGTGCTGTTACTGAGGTAGTATACCGCGTTCTAGCACCTCTAATGGCGGTGATAATCCTCTTCGAGATTAAACTTACAAACGGCTTTGCAGAGCAGTTAGAAGCAAGTTTTACCGCCAGCTCCGGCATGAATATTACTGGAGATTTGAAGTTGAGCTCCGACAGAAGTTGAGCCGTTGCAGAACAAGCCGCAACGTACCCCGAGACGCAGAAGTTGCTGGATAGCAGCCTGAGAACCTACCACAACAAAAAAAACATGACTATGTCCCTTGCAACATGGCGTCAGACAAACGCGCAATTTCAGCTTGGTAAAATCACAGTGCGTGCATTTAGCTCGTTTGTTCTGGTTTTCACAAACACCCGCAGAGACACCCGACGGCAGACACAGCTACAAGGAAAGCCAGTGCAAGCACTATCTTTCGAAAACAATGCTGTCATTCGTATTTTGTTTTTCCCTACTAGAAGCAACGGACGTGAGAGGGAAGCCGAAACGTCCAAACGAGCAGCTGTTGCCCCTGTGTTCATCAGAAGCCCCGACCGGGGTCCTCCCTTCCCAGGGCAGTCAACTGAAGGCAGTCGTCACACGCGACGGCAGCCCCAGATCGAAGCAGACGCTGATTGCCTCCCGTTCCTTCTTTGCGTTGGCAAACAAATAACGCCTGTTTTATGCCTCTTTTTTCTGCTTGACAATTATACTCTCTTTACCGCTGTTGGTACCTCTTGGGACCTCTCTGCTGAGGTTACCAGTTGTCAGGACATATCTACCCGTTGAGAATACTTTCTGTTTTTTTAGAAAGTTTGTTCTTTAATATTTCTTCCTGCCATAATTTACTTCGCATAAACCCCAGTCATGCCTACTAAGAAAGGCGACTTCTTTAATCTTATAACCTTTAATCGGATAACTAGTCTTTCTTTTCTTTTTTAAACATTTTGCCTAAACTGTGACACAGTTAGTATGTTTGTTTTTCATAGTGGCACAACTCAATATTTTAATACCGTTCGCCTGAATTACGACAGTTTTACTATAAAGTAATATTCAAAGGATACATCCGAGAAGCCTGTCCATTTTCCCAAAAATTGAGCTAGGCACTTACGTAAACAGAAAGCTCTTCTAGTAAAAAAAATCTATTATAATGTTTGCTCTACCTCCCCGATTTGGGCAATTTTCGTAAATTCTGTGGGGCGAATATTCATGGCGCTGACGGGGTTTGTAAATTTGGTTTGTGTTTAGCATTCTTGTTCCCGTGTTTTGTAGAGCCTGAACTACAAACCAACACTTTGCAGGTCAGTGTGCCCTTCACCTGCGCTCCCACCACAAGAATTACGCTAACAACGACCACTCTTTCCCAATGTATTCGGCAAAAAAGAAAAAAACAAAGAATTTTTTTGTCTGCAAAACGCGTCCAGTTTTACTGCCCGCCGTCAGATAATGAAAGTCACATCATAAAAGAATCAAAAGCTCATTTGTGACTTAATTCCTTCGCATTCCGCACAAATCCCAACATTGGTGTAGTACAATTTCAGAACGTCGATATTTAAGTGTTTTTTGAAGTATTGGAGTTGATGTTAGACTTGCTTGTTTGGTGGCGAATACATTTTTAGCGTAGTGCTTGATGAGGTTTTGCTAGTGATTGCAACTACTGCAACTGATGGCTAGCCATTCAGAACCTCCACAATCAGAGATTTCACAAAGCATTGTATTGCACCGTACGTTGCGGGAGCGTGAATACAAATGGCAAGCTTAAAGAAGACACCTGAAGCATCGATTTGTTTCGTGTTTTCATTTTGAGGTCTTAAGAAGTAAACAAGAAGTATTGACGAATTTCACAGGCGGCTCTTTCAAATTTGCTGTGCAGTTAGCACCGATCTCCATCCGCGCGTGTTTAGAACGTGCATGCAGGAACTGTAACTTCGCAATGAGGTGTTCAGTCGCCAAAGAAAACTTGGACAAGAACAACGACATGTTCACAACTTTTGCCTTGACGCAGACGTTTGGTGAAGCACATAAACGCACATTTGGGAAAATTGTTTAAAATCTACAATTGCTCCATTATAATTTGCAACTCCAGAACATAAACGTCATGCTTAACAAATAAGAAACAATAAATACTGTACGATTCAGTCGTAGAATTGCGCAAAAAATGGCTGTGGCTTATCTCGGCTAGTAAGCAAAAGCAGCGAAAGCACAGTTTTTCAACCGAACTATTTGGCTAGTCAAACGTTCCTATTTGGTTGAATCCTTTTCGCACTTCCCGTAAGTTACAGCGAAGATTAGTGATTAGAGAGATGAAGATCAGTTGAGTAGAATATTCAAATATTCTTGTGAAACACTGGAGCAGGAGTATGCAGTACAGCAGCAAAACCATGCCTTTAATCCCCTGGGAACAGGCACCATGGTATTTGTGTTTGTACGTCGAACAAAGAGGTATGATCGAACTCAATGAATATGCCATTAGGACCTCTTTCTTCTAAAAAGCATCGCGTCTTCTCCGCCCCTGAGATGAGAGAAGGGTATAGAGAATGAGTATCGTGAAATGGCCTCTCATAAGGGGCGGATAGCAGCGGCCGTAGCTTGAAGCTTGGCCCATACCCACTCGTCAAGTGTCCAACTGAACGCCGCCCTCCTTGGGGTTGCGCACACAGCCACACGACGCGTTGCAGTCAATGGGAACGCTACGTCGGTGCATATCCACATCTGCAGTCACAGGCTCCATTCCTTTTTAAAGCGAAGCTTGCTACCTCTACTAGCTCATGGTTTTGTCGCGACCATTGGTGTCAACAGAAAACTTCCGCGAAGAAAAAAAAGGAAATTACTGGTACCGCCAGGAATCGAACCTGGAAAGAATAAAGAAGCGGAGCGAAAGCCCGTTGTCCCATCAATGAAACTACGAGCGCACGCGGAGACGGGGGAGGCAGACGGTGTGCTCACCGAGCACAGCTGCAGGTTTCCCCCCTCTGTTCTGCCCTGAATGCCACGTGATAGCGTCACGCCACCTCTCGAGCCGCTGTGCGATCCGCCCACGGCATGTGTAGCGGCCATGTGCGCGCCTCGCGCATGCGCTAGGAGTTACTAAAAATTAAAGTAGCTCGCACCAACGCTTGCTATCTCACTTGTCCTTCGTCTCCGCAACTGATCTCGTCGCCTCCGTCGGCTGGGGCCGAAACCAAGGAGACGTGACACGTCTAATACCGGGTTCGAGCTTCCTCTAATTGTATAAAAAAGGAGTTTCTACTTATGTGCTTTACCAATACAACTCAACCAACTACCATTCATAGATAATGCATTGATTTAACGTTAGCACAAAGTCTCCTTGACCTAATAAATGGTGTGATTAAGTTCGTTTCACTTCTCTTTGCTTTCACTCTTTTTTAGCCAGGCGTGTCAATTCAGGTGATGTCGCATGGGCAGAAATTGTGGGTGTCGTTTGCAGCTTCGCTTCCCAACCAGCTTCACAGGGTGTATTGGCCCGCATTTGTTGTGTGTTTTGTTTCCGAGGCACGCTCTATGAAATGGATTGCAGCCAGGGGGCGTCCGGAAGCGCCTACCAGCACCGGGGTACGCGCTCGTCTATGTTTTCGCCAACGTCCGCTTTTGCCCTCAACAGTACATTTATTGCTGTTGCCTTATTTATTGTGCCACTTCACTTTTTTCTTAATATCAACAAAAAAGCAAAGCAGCCTAAGCGCCGCCGCCCATCTTGGCAAACCTCGTTGTTACGCTCCAAAGCATTTGTTTGAGAAGTGAAACGTAAAAAAAAAACAAATCAATAGGAATATGTTATCGATTTCATCGATTCACGGCCTTTTACTATCGCCTACGAGGTACGGTACCATGTGGAACAACCTCTCTGATCGACGTACCGACAACAAACCATTAGAACACTCCGAAAACCTGTAGGCCATGAATAAAACAAAATGTAAGCAAAATGGATCAACACAGCGCCGCGGGTGGTACTTCCTCGCTAGTATCGACCGCCACGTAGTATTGATCCCGATGGGAACGTGCAACTTCAGTACTTGCCGCGACGTCTACTAGCGGGGTTCTTCCCACATATTTTCGTTTTTGCCTAGCTAGATCAAGCTGATACCTGGAAAAGCAAAGGCGTTTAGTGGACCCGTGTGGGGTCTAGCAGCGCCCACACAAAAATCTCCTGAAAAACGTGATTCTGGACATTTTCTTAGGATTTGCAGTTGGAGGTAATAGGAGGTTGGGGCGCCACTTTGGTGTTGTTATAGTCAAGGTAGCATTGTAGCAACAAAAGGTGCGTCTGCTTTATTCTCTGTTTGCAGAACAGCACACGTGACACATGTGACCGGATGGAGTGGCTAGGTAGGCTCCAGGTGCAAACACAGAGAAACATGAGGTGTGTATTGTCACTGTTATATTTTGACGCCAGACAAAAGGCAAGTAAAAAAATTTTCACAAAGAACACCTTCACGGCGAAGCTGCTTTTTCAGAAACAATTGTAGCACCAAAACTTGCTTTCTTTAATTGTCAATTACAGACGCTCTCGCAAGCAAGTACTAATGAGTCATTTTTTCCAATATAAGGCATTGAGTTTCCAATTATCTACGGAGTAAACAAACCGGCATGCTACAAAAAGCATCTAGACCGACCGGCGCCTTCAGACCCGCCGAGTGTGCTTCTAGGACACAAGTTTAGAGGGCGTAACGCAGCAGTTAAAAATCACTCTTAGGAGGCAAGGCTCATGAATTGGCCAATTAAAGGCTAAAAAAGGGAGCAGCGATCTGTTTGCAGTTCCAATGTGTTATTTTGAACATTGTATGCGTGTGAGAGAGAGAGAGAGAGAGAGAGAGAGAGAGAGAGAGAGAGAGAAGGCTCTTTATTGAAAAGCAGACAGGTTTTCCGGCATTTACAGTCGCCTAAGTGATTCTCTTCTGTGGGTTAGGTATGGGGGAAGAAAACGCCCAAAAAAGAGCTGGGCAGTAAAGAAAAAGAAAAAAACTGTCGTGTAATTGGCTCGATAAAGAACTTACATGCATTCATTTTTGTTTTGAGTTGTGCTACATAATTTACAACTTTGAAATTATCCCAATGTCATCCAAATAAGAGAACCAACTCCGTAGCGCTTGGCGCTGCTTCGAGGGACAAATCCATGGTCCTAAAATAATCCTGAGAGTTATTCGCGCCTGTTGTAGACGTTTAATGCTTTCAAAAAATTGCATCTGGGTTCCATGTAGGTCGCACATTCCAATACAACGTGCTCAAATGTTTCGACGCAAGCCCAATTGTCACAGTGCGGATTTGTCGTCGCTCAAATGCGAAATAGGTAACTTTTGCGTACTCGCTGTTCAGCCGTAGACGATGGTATAACGTTTCCAGGTTAGGAGGGAGCCGTCTCAGGAGTCTCTACTTTATTCCTGTGTCAATACTGTGCAAAACGCAGCGACAATTTTTCGAGTTACTGCACAGGCGGTGTCTGTAACTCACCGCAAAGTGGTGAGCCATGGCAGAATCCTGTGTTTTTGTGAAATACACCTTGGGGTATTTCCGGTGCAGAAGACTTTTAAGGGGCGCTTCGTCGGCTTTTTGGTTCCCTTTGATGCCGCTGTGTCCTGGTAGCCACTGCTATTTAATGTTGTGTCCAGCGTCCAGCCGAACAGGCAAGGTGGTGAAGGTATGAGATATCACGGGCTGCGATTTGGTGGGGGGGAAATCTACTTCTCCTAGATAGAATTTGCAGGGTTGCCTGGGAGTCCGTGAAGATGTTCCATTGGTGCGGCACATGGTACAGGATGTAAATGATCGCCTCCTTATGAGCATAGAGCTCAGCCGCTGTCGAAGATGTTTGTCGCTCCATACCAAATGAAAGCATTTCACCAGTTGATCGTATGTATAGTCCATAGGAAGAGCGTTGTATGGTTGATGAACCATCGGTGAATATGAATATTCTTGCTGAAGGCTCTCTAGTCTGGAATGATGTGGAGCATTTCTCACCGGCGCAGGTTTTTTGGGGGCCAATTCCTGGGATATCACATTCAATTTGTAGGGGAGCAAGGTCCCACGGAGGGAATTCGGCCGCATTAGTAATGAGAACTGGGTTGGAACAGACAGCGGTATGATATGAATCGAGTGGGAGAATCTAGAGCGAGTGCACCTGGAGGCGAACAACCTAAGAAGTGATTTCTTGCGTGTAAACGATGCCTCAAGTGCACTCGAAGGGTCTCCAGCAGTCTAATCACTTCAAAAGGGAAAATACGTGCCTCTGCTACGGTTCTGACGCTCTGCTATGCCTCTGATACGGTTTCTGCTTAATGCGGGGATAGCTGGGGAGTAAGCATTATTCATGTGAAATTTTTACTACTCGAGAATTTCGAAATGTTTTCTTACGCGCTTCCTGATTATAATCTATAATCACATATAGATTAAAAATAAACACAATACCCAGAACAGTACCTGAGCATCTTCTTGAATTGTACAGCACATACTTATCGCGAGACAATCAATTTTTAAATGCTTTAAGCAAAAATTGGCTGCAATGCCCTCAGTGAAGGTGGTTCCATAGCAAAGCTTTAAACTACCCCCACAACAATTGCCCATGCGACGTCTCTTGAATTCACACACGTGGCTCTACACAGAGATTAACCAGAGATTGTGCCAGCTGTCGCCTGGAATTCGCGGGGACGGCGTCCCGAACGCAGCAGCATCGTCGGCCACGGCCGGGCTTGAACGGCGGACGCCGCCGCTGTAGTCCGGCCGTGAGCCGAGAGAAAGAACACGCACGCGAGCGTCTTTTGAAGGGTGAGACAGCGGAACCCAGCCATCCTGATGGGGCTACACCACCGGGCGACACAAGCGCAGACACCGAAACAATACGATATGTGAGCTTACTGATTCCCATTTATACCGAGTTAAACTAGTTAGTATAATAAGTTTGAGGATTGCGAAAAACTAACGGAAATTTTACAATCGCTACTCATCAGAACCAGTTGCTACTTCCGCCTTTTGTAATACCTCTTAAAACACAACCGAATTGGTGAGTGTGAGAGGGGTAACAGGTTCCCAGCCTGCACCACATATCTATCGCAGGTAAAGATAAGGAAGCGGAGGGGGTAGAAATATGAGTTGAGGTACTGGTAGAAAGGTGGTTGGAGCAGGAAAAGGATGGGGTAATGGGGAAGAGAAGATAGATTTATGATCAGCGACCACGGCCCGGGAATTGGTATTCACAAATTCAATAAACGAAACGCGCTTTGGGGATTTTTATTGCCTGCCTGCGAAAAGGCCGGCGACACTGCCGACTAAAAGGCCGTCACAGCCGCCGTTGAACGCCGTTGAGGATACTGACGTCCCTTCACCGGAAAAAAAAACCGATGAAGGGCCCTTAGTTGAAACACGACAAGACGAAAACGCTCGCATGCAGGGATGCAGACGTTTTTTGAAGGGCCGGACGTAAAGCGTGCCAGGGAATTCATGCTTCGTCACTTGCTCCCGCGGGAGAGCGGGCATTCCAAAGGCAGGTTCGGAAAGAGAGAGAGAGAGCGAGCGAGAGAGAGAGAGAGTGTGTGTCTGTATGTGTGCGTGCGTGCATGAGTGCGTGCGCGCGTGTACGTGTGCGTGTGTGCGTGTGCGTGTGTGGGTGTGTGTGCGTGCGCGTATGTGTGTGTGTGTGCGTGTGTGCGCGCTGAAAAGGTAGCGTTTCCTTAGAGGCCAGATGTCTGTATGTTGTTTGCAAGTTTTACTTTCCCGCCCTGCGAACCAATCCAGAAAGTATTTTTGCCGTATGACCCCTTAATTCCTTCCAGTGCGGGTTACCCTGGAGGTGCTGTCGAACAAGTTAATCAAGCCGTGCGAAGGCAGCGCGCAGTGGACGCGAAGCTGCGCCAAAATAGGCCCAAAAACTCGGCTTGCTAAAGCAGATGACAAATCCGTACCGCAGACGCGGCCGCCGGCGAGCAGGCCCTCCCGCGCGGGGAACGCCGGATATATTCGCCGCGATATCCACACTGTGCTCCTAGAGTAAAACCCTCCAACCCCCCCCCCCCTCATCTCCCGCCATCCCCGCCTCCGCAGCGTTGAGAGTTTATTGTTCCTCACGCCGCGAAAGAACCATTGGCTGGTAGACGCAGACAGCTTTGCTTTAACAAGGAAAAGGTTAGGTGGAAAAGCGTACATCACTTTTCTGCCTTCAAAAGGGACGGAAAATTAGTATTTCGCGAGCGTAACGTAGAGTCGTAACCTTCCGATGACAACGGCAGCAATGACAATAATATTCGAAGCTCAGGTCGAAGCTTGCGACATTAACGTCCAAGAGGAAGCTGCTCTGAAGCTCAACGAACAACGGAAGCATGCCGGTCACGTTCACATCCAACGCGTTGATATCTGACGTTTCCGCTTTCTCAGTGACCGTAGAGACATTGCGTTGAAAAGATTTATCTCGCTCTTCTAAAACCCAAGTTAATGCCTTACAACATAAGTTTCAAAATCACACACTCAAGCATTGAGTTGCTTTTATTTTTCTGGCTGCTTATATGCAACTCTTCTTGTGTTCAAACTTCTTTTCGATTTTTTTTACTCTTACAGGCGTGGCTCTGAAAGGACAAATCGCGCAGGAAATCTCTTTTATTGAAATTTTTTGAACGTTCTGAATTTACTAAGAACGCCATAAAATACTATCTTCTGATTTACGGGTGCCAACACGAAAAAAAAAACCACGTTTATGAACCGTCGGTAGGAAGTAAATACAATTCTGGGTGATTGTCTACCACTTCTGGGTGTTTTTAAATCCACGTCATCCGGTTTCGGCCACAAAAAAAGAAGAGCACTTAATACCGGAGCGGTAGTACAGATTGCTGCGATGGGTTTTACGTCCTGATTCACTAAAAAACATTCCGCCGCGCTTTGGTGCAGGCCTTCTGTTGATGCTATCTAGGTGGCGCCTGACATAAATACAAGAACGTGTGCCACTACAGCTCCTGTGCGAACTATATTCAAAAACAGCTTGTCTTACGTTTTTTTAGTGTTTTTATTCATTTTCCTGAGTTAGCATAAATTTAGACACTTCTATTCTTGGTGGTCTTCTTGTGTATCAAGAAGACCACCAAGCAAACAGAGGCGCGGGCTACCAAACGCTTATTTGTTAAATATTAGCACTATTGATATCAAGACATAATCCGACAAACACACTTGCCAACATGACATACAACTTTTACAAGATTAAAAATAATTGTAAAAACACGTCCGAGCTGTTCATTGCGTTTTTTTATTGTAGCTCATGAACGAGACCTTAGTGCATAGCTACTTCTACAAGAAGACTGCCGTTTTATGTGCCCAAATATTCGCTCCGTTTCCTTGGCACATGGAATCCTGGGGCGCAAACTGCTTAGCCGCCTTTTATCGGCCACATCGAATTAGGAGTCGGATAATTGCTCGGTGGCAGGAATGGGCCCCGCCAGCGCAGGAGAAGAGATACGATCTGCGGCTGAGCGCTCCCGGCCCACACTTCGGTTCCTAGATACCCTGAGGGACCTGTGGTTTATCTCTCGGCAGTTCAGCGAAGCTTCAACACTGTGCACAGCGAACACGTTACCGCTCTCATCCTTTGTCAGCTTCTTTCCCTCTTTGCTACATTACATCCAGTTCAGTAAGCTGTTTCTGTGTTTCTCTCTTGTCCCGATAACTGGGGGGTGTTCGATGGCTGTCGAAGTTCTGTACTTATGCTGAGACTACCAACTCCTGTCGACTACCGATTTAATAATTAGGGTGATTTTGGCGCTTCCTTTTGTTGCTGAAAGAGAAAGAGAGTGACCGCTGCCCCTTCTCCCCCCCCCCCCCGTATTATGGTTGAGAAAAGGGGCAGATCAATAGACGCAGCCACTGACTCTATGCCTATTATCAAATAACAACCACCAATATTTGTCTTACTGCCCAAACGATGGATTTACCTTCTAACAATGCCCTGAGCACATACAACGATAAAAACACTTTAAGAGCTAACTTAGAACGCCCAACACGCCCCAAGCATTTTATTTGTTTCTTTTTTTACTCTGCTTCATACACAAACCATATCTTTCTTTCCTTGTTTTGTGCATCCCTGTCGAAAATAAAATCCTTCATGCGCCCGTGCCCTAATTCACTGCTTGCGGCAACGGCTGAAGCACTCTGTAACAATGCCCACTGTAATATAGTATACCGGTTTAAGCGGGTTATCTAGTGTTATTGTTCGTAGTCAACAGTAATAACACGCATTGACACCCCTCCCGCTTTCTTTTGAATGCCTTTATTGAAGGGGAGCGGAATCTTTCGTTTGGTTAATCACGAGACACTGTAAGACTGGCCTCCGGTTTTAGTAGTGGTGCTCATTTTTATATTTACCGCACAAATGGTAAACCCGGTGGGGCAGAACGTTCTTTCATATCAGCCACTGCCGCTAAGATTACAGCGAGAACTCAGTGACCCCTATTCTACGCTACCACTCAAGATTTGACATTACAAACGGATTGCGACTGGCGTTTCGACAGTGCAGTAAAAGTTTGTCGTCAATTGCACAAAAACTATTAACTTCTGCCATCAGCATCCTTCTACATTTCTCCCAATCTTGCTTATGAAAAAATGTTATACAAGGAGAAACGGGTTCAAAATATTAATTTTCTGTTAGCGCAGCAGCACAAACTTTGGATAAAAACTGAAATTGCGAACTGCCTAGAATGAACTTTTCGCGAATGTCAGAAAAATTCCCTTTTTACAAGTAAACAGTGCCAGATATATTTCCCAACTATATTCGTTAGGAAACCCCACCTTCCTCTACTAGTTACCCTACCTGCTTCCATGTTCCCTTCTGCCATCAAAAGATTTTTTCCTTCTGTATTCACGGTGCATACGATATCTGGCCAGCTCTCAGCGGTGAAAGAAGGCCGGAAGAAGCCATGTATCACCAACCTGCGAGCACGACTTCACACCACCACTCCTCTCTCCTTTGAATCCGTGCCAAGCGACTAAATCGTTGAGTAATCTTGATGTCACTCGAAAGGGAGCTTCACGTCCTTCAGACACGTACTTGCATGCTGCTCACCGCGCACGTCTGGACTCGACGATGAACCTGTCAGTGTAGAGATATGCCCTTAGAAGTCATCTAAACTATTCTTGGAGGGGACATTCGGCCTACCTGAAAGCTTCTCTGTCATAGGGCAAGGAGACGACCTAATCCGCGTGGCAGACATCGGCGGCGCCGCTGTTTCCGCGTTCTACCCGTGGCTTTCCCCCAATCCATTCGACCGTCTACCGCGAGATTGAAAGATGAAATTCGCGCTCTTGGAGACGCTACACATCTCACCTGTCTCGGGGACAGTCTACCCACGGGCCTTGGACTTCGACTGCAGGAAACGAATGCCGTTCCCGGTCTCGGTGTATACTTTGGGACCCTATCACGCGATGTCACATACCGTGAACTTGATCGATGTGTTCTCTACGCTTAGCGTCGTGCACGCTGTCATTTAGGCCGCATTACGAAAAGCCCTTTATCTGGCATTTCTGGGGCGTCATGTAGGGGCTTCGTTGAGGTCTGAGTCTCTAAAGGAGATATTCTCTGAGCGAATAATACGGACCTATTCAGGCACAGCTGCGACTTTTTTTTTAAAGCGAAGCTCTCTCCCTCTACCAGCCAAGGCTTCCTTCGTGGCGTGCGTGAGAAGAAACTCCGAACGCGGATAGGGAGGGGGAGGGTGGTTTTCACTCCTGGAGCACGGTGTAGATGGCGCAGAGATAGGGCGCTATTTCCCGGCGTTCCCCGCGTGCAGCTGCCTGCTCGCACTGGCCGGCGCTATGGAGGGACGGCTTTGTCGTCTGCATTGGCGACGGTTGCTTTTGGCCTGTTCTGGAGTGCTTCGTGTCCATTGCGCGCTTCCTTCGCACAGCTTGATTGACGTGTTCGACAACACCTCCTGGGTAACCAGGACGCGGCGGAATTAAGTGGTTGTAAGACAAAGATACGTTGAGGATTATTTTGCGCGGCGGGAAAACAAAACGTACAGACCATATACAGATATCTGGCCGCTAGAGAAGCGCTACGTTTTGCGCAATGCTTTTCACGAATGGGACTAAGAATTCTAAATTGGTGAATACGAATTCGGTTTTGTCTTAACAACCATTACAAAAGGCGAAAGGAGCAACTGGTTCTGATTAATAGCGATTATAAAGGTTCCCTCAGTTTTCTCGCAATTCTCGAACTTGCTAAATTAACTAGCTTAAATCGGTATAAATGGGAATCACTAGGTCCACATGCCGAGTTGTTTCGGTGTCCGCGCTTGTTTTGCTTGGTGGTGTAGCTTCTAGCTAGCACATCAGGATGGCTGGGTTCCGCTGTCTCACGCTTCGAAAGACGCTACTCACCGTTTTCTTTCTGCCGACGCACGACCGGGCTACAGCGGCGGCTTTCGCCGCTCTAGCCTGGCCATGGCCGACGCTCCTGCGTTCGGGACGCCGCTCCTGCGAATTCCACAATTTTTTTTCTCTATCCAAACAATGGGAAACTCCTATGCTAGTTCGCGCATTTTTCGTACAATTCTATTTCAAACGCTTTCACTGTACGATTATACCATAATCCGACTTCTATAAGCTGTCGCTCAACTTAAATTAAGAGTTGCAGCACAAACGCAGGTTGATGTTTGTATCATAAAGACTAACTACACTAAATTCGTCACGCTATCGACTTTTAAAGTTACTGAGTGGTGAATGAGAATTTCGGCCAGTCAATTTCAAAACTACAATTTTTCAGTAGCAGTTTCGCAAAACTTAGTCAGTGATAACAAGAGTTAGTGAACGTATGAAATGCGTGCAGGTACTAAACAAACTTTGAGCGCGACGTTTATACCGTTGCAATGTATATTTCACTCTTTAGCACTGTTTGGGCACTATATGTACAACGTAAGTGGTTTGCTTTTTGCACACAAGTTATGCGTACTCTACTTAGGCTGGTCAGCTATTCTTTTTTTGTTTTCTTAGCGGAGCACTTTGTCCGAGACTAAGCTTTTAAAAAATACGCACTTGCGGTAGATTCCCTGCCCCAAAATTAGAATGAAAGCACAGAAACTAAAAATTACCTCTACCGCAGCTCTATTTTGCCGAAAGTACAATCTCATTACGGGAGCGGTGGGCTTGCCGTTTGTGGCTTGCAAACCGCCATCGCATCCAGACCCCAATGTTGACAAAGGCACATATCATTCCGCCGCGGCCCCATTCAGCTTTTCTATTCCTCCTTTCGCCGTTTCGCATATTTGTACTTTGAAGGAACGATCTTTTTTTTTACATCGTCAATACGTTGTTTTTACTGTTTTGAGACGACGCGGTATTCATCCTTGGTTGAGCTTTCTGGCTTCAAGCGTCAATAAAAAAGTGCCCCCGTCACATGCCCCGCGCGAGGGACACGAGTAAATGCAGAGCATTGGGGGTGGTCACGTGGCGTAGGTTGTGGTAGTTGGCGGTGGTAGTTGTAGTTGTTGTCGTACGGGTGCGTCCACGGCGCTTGAAGGCCAAGTACGACGAAATGCACGAGGCGTTGGAGCACGGGGAGTTAGCGAGCTTGGACGAGTTCCTGCGCGCCTTCGACGTGCGGTCCGGGGAGGAGTACTCGGAGATTCTGCGGGCTGGCGCGTCGCGTCCGTCCGTGCTTCACGCGAGGACCCCCGCCGACAAGCGCGTGAACGCGTTCAACCCGTGGATCGGAAGTGTTCTCGACTCCAACATGGACCTGCAGATCATCCTCGACCACTACGCGTGCGCGGCGTACGTCGAGGACTACGTCAACAAGGCCGACCGCGGCATCTCGTTCTCGTAACGCGGGGTCCGCCGCTCGCCGCTGACGTTTCGAAGCCGTGTCTCGCTGTCGATTCGAAGGATCCGCAGCTCGACGCTGACGACTGGCGGCGGCCTCTCGTTCTCGACGCTCGGGATTGGCCGCTCGACGCTGACGCTTCGCCGCTGCCTTAGCGCGCGCATTAGAGGGAGAGGAGGTAGCACCTGCTGCTGCAACGCCGTACGAGAGCCACATCGCGTTACCGCAGCGGCCACGCCTGGAGCCACCACCCCCAGGCATGGGGCAGGCTCTACGCATTGTCACCACATTGCCGGGAGTCCGTAGTAAGAGGTCGACTCCACCCCAGGCTGTCCACCAAGAGGTGGCTGCCCTGCTGCAGGGCGACGCTGCCGGACATCTGCAAGTGTACACGGATGGATCTGTACAACAGTCGATGGGCAGAGCCGGAGCCGCCTGCACGGCCCTAGAACTCGGCACCAGCCAGGTGTGCAGCCTGCCCTTCCCTGCCTCATCCACCCACGCAGAGCTGGCTGGACTTCACTTGGCTGCAGATCTTCTTCTCAAGCAGGGCACCCAGGCCCGGGGGGCCATCATCCTGACTGACTCACGGTCTGCCCTCCTCCGTCTGCGTGCCGCCGACCAGCCAGCCAGCTCTAGCGGCTACGTTGAGCGGTCGCTGGCGGCCAAGCTTCATGCGGTGGAAGCGCAGGGGTGTCCACTGCGACTTCACTGGCTGCCATCGCACGTGAACATCACGGGCAACGAGGTTGCAGACGCCTTGGCCAAAGGTGCTGCTCGCCAGGCAGGGGTTCCAGCCTCCCAGGATGTGGTGTCATTTGACGCTGCAAGGACTATCCTGGCACGAGTGGTGGAGGCCAAGCATCCAGATGCCCGAGTAGTTAGTGGCCAGGCCCCACGGGTCTTGCCCGGACGCATTAGCAGAGACGCCCGGTCGCTCCTTCTTCGCCTGCGGCTCAATTGCTGCAACGTGGGAGCGCGCTTGCACCACCAAGGCCGCCGAGCATCCCCCACCTGCGCCGACTGCCCAGAGCCCGAGACGCTAGAGCACTTGCTGTGCTCTTGCCCGCAGCACGACACCGCAAGGACACAACTCCGGGCCGAACTCCAGCGACTCGGTGCCCCAAGCCACAAGCTAGAAGACTTCCTGTTCCCCACGGGACCGGACGCCATCCGACTGGAGGTCTTCCAGCACCTAGTCAACTTCCTGGTTACAACAGGACTAGCACTGCGTTTGTAGCCATCGAGTCATGGACTAAACGAACGCGATATAGACTATCTCCCACTCTCCTAACGCTCTTCTCTTCCCCCTTCTCTCTTCCTATCCTTTGAAGCCCCAATCCCCTTCCCTGGACTGGGTCGTATGAGGGTGAACTCCCCGTTGAGTTCAACAATATCCCCAGGCCTTTTCTCTTCCCTCCTTTGTTAATAAATCACCACCACCACCCTCTTTCAGCGCCGGAGCACGCTCATGCGCGCCCGCACCTGTTGTTGAGAGCGGACAACGCCGAGGGACGACGGGTGACAGTGCGAGTTAAAGAAATGCTCTGCATTTAAAAAGCCATAATCTTTTTAACCTAGTAGTCAGCTTACTTTCAATCTAGCAAACCTACTGTATAAGCCTGCCATTATAACGGCAGAACAGCGTCAACACTTCTCATGTTGGGACAGTCAATTTGTCTTTTCAAAGCGAAGTTCTCTATGCTTCGCTGATCCCAAAGTTGCTCCAAAACGCACTACAGGAAAGCCAACTTTCTCTGACGACGATTATGACTGTGGGTGCAAAAAAAAATGGTTGAAACGCGAGGCTCTTTCTAGTCAAAAGCCAATATCTTCAAAATCCGAAGTCCAAGTCCAAATTCCAAATTATTACGGCCCGAACGTACTGCACGGAAGTGAACATACCCAATGGATTTCCAAAAGGGCACATAAAGCGCCTCAAGAAGAAAAAACGGTTCTCTTGGTCGGAGTGGAACCTGACCCCCCGCGTTATGCAGCCGGCGTGTGTTCGATAGCACCTTGCCGACTTTGTTGAAGCAGTTTGGAATTCAGACATAGACTTTGACTCCGGTTTCATGGGATAAGGCTTCGTGTTTTGACCATCTCACTGTTAGAAAGGGGCTTTGATTTTCTGTTACTAGTGCCAACCTTCGCAGCGTACACAAGTGACACCCGCACAAAAACAGTGCAAACCTAATTATTTCAGTTCCAGCAGTGCACATTGTTCAAATCTTCTATTTAATGTTTTAAGCTTGCCTCACCCGTTTTGTTCGCTGAGCTGTCTGCATATGATGACCTAAATTCTGAGAAAATTTTGAGCTAATAAAAGCTTCTTTGGCCCAAATACCAGGCCTCTCCGATTTTCTGATACGATACTGAGATTCTATCTTCAACATCTAAAAACGTTAAAATCCGCAGATAGGTTTAGTGCGTTTACGATTCCTCGACTTCTTCAGCACGGTTTTAATCAACACTCCTACGAATGAGTTGGAAAATGCTAAATAGAGCAAATATCAAAACGCGTAATTATTTTTACGATTATCAGCGCATATAACGTTGTTTCTTTTTTCGGGGTAAAAGTTGCACACTTTTTGCGTCCTTCCGTATACGAAAGGTCCGAATGCGTCCATGTTATTGCCGGCTGTAAATACAACCGCAGGCCATCTCTCCCTCTAATATTATTCACATAAAGGAGTGAATGTCAAGTCTTGAAGACATCGATTATCAGTGACTGAAATGCCCCTTGAATTCCTTAAACGTTATCAGCATTTACTGGCTCGTTAATTTACCTCAAGACAGCTGCAGGAACATGTCAAAATACTTCCGGCACTTTCTTTAATTACGCTGTAGAAGAAACCTAATATTTTGCGTTATCGGAAGTCATTATGCAAAAATATGACGTTCCTTACACTTGTCCTGGAGTTTGGACAATATAAAACGAACGTAATGGTATGTCAAAATACTTCCGCAAAGCCTGTATTGGCCATAAAGCTACTCCGCGAGGCAGCACATTTTCACTGTCAAGCGAAGTGAGGCATCCGTAATATTTTTAGCACAAAATAGAAAAATGCTTCGATTTTCCTCCTATCCTCCATCACAGTTTTCTGAACTAGGGCTTAGTCAGGCACAACATAAAGGTGTCGAGTATGGAAAGCCAGAGGCTTCCGGCAATATCCAGCCACAACGGGGGAGCGTTGCGCGTTTAGAGAAGTGACTATATATGCAAACGAAGCACCGGCTTTTTGACGACAGAATTTCCCCCTGTCAACCCTGACAGCTTTCTTTTCTTTTTTGGATACACACAGCAGCACTCGGGGCCTGCGGAGCTCTGGAAACGGCTTGTCTGACTCTGATGATTGCTTGCGTTCATGCAAGCGTATCCTGATGCGAACAGACGGAAACGGCCAAGAATTGCCTAAAAAAACCGAAAAGAACAGTCACAGTGCTTAAGACAGAAAGGAGGCAATCAACCAGCCGATTCCTAACTTGCCCTGAAATAATTTTATTCTAATGTTTCAATCGTAAAAATGAAAACAACGCGGGACAATTTAAACACAAATTAGCATCTTAAAACGTTTTGTATGGTAGCCTTTTTATACGAGCACCTATGCAAAAATGGTTTCACACTCTTCCTTCGGAACGTTGGTGGAATATGGTAGGAATCTCGCCAAAAAGGTTCTGCAAATTTTCTCACAGGTCAATAATAAGTGTTCAACCCTAATTTCTTCTTGGGGCTATTGGTATTTCTTTCAATGTAACATGCCTTCTCCCTTAAATAGAGGTACTGTTAGTGCTGCAGGATTCTAGTATATTATAACGTTTGTCATTCCAGTAAGTTATCCGAATCAGGTGGCAAGAAGAATCACTGCTTAATATAACGCGAAGCCAAAAGTCTTGTGTTTTTTTCTTATTACCTATAAAAAGATCTAGGGGCGTTCATTCTCTGAACCAGAAACAAGGATACACGCTGCCATGGGATGTGGCGAGATGACTGATTTTAAATTAGCTTACTTCGTAGGAGTGTAAAGTTGTGCAACCTTTACGCAGGACCACCCACTGCTACCCGGATCACCCCGCAAAGTCGTACACAAGGTAAAACAACTCCGCAGAGGCATCATCGAACTTGCAGCTTCCTCATCAGAAAACTAATATTTGCAAAGGTGATTAAAATCCCTAAAAATGGCGAAAACTTGCAGAAAACATGGTTTGAGATATCCGCAAATAGAGACGGGAATTTAACCGCGACGCAGGAAATGATATCACATGGTGAAAATTCAAAAATCAATGTTGTTCTCCTTGGACCACACTGACGTTCCCGTTGGAGTATATATAAGAGTATGGTAGTTCTGATGAATTGAAGCAATTTTTTCTCGTCACCCAGGTTAAAGAAGCGTCCCACAGGTAAACAAAGTGTAGGCTCTTTTAGCTCCTCTATGAAAAATTGGAAATGCATTGTTTATGAAGCATCAGAGTACTGAAAAATTTTTCATGGTGCTATTTACTGTTTCACCAAGCTTCTATACTAGATTTTTTTAGTTAGAGGGTCAAAGCACATACTCCGAAACAAAGGAATTAATTTCTAATGCCGTAAATACGTATGTTCCGCGCCACAAAAATAATCTTAATGCAATAGTTTTGTTCCTATACATCGGTATAACACCACTTTTGGTCGCTCTAAAAAAAGTATGTATCTTCTACCTTATTACCTTTCACTCCCTCTAAAATATCTCTCCGGGCAAAAACAACTTTCAGACGCAATACATTATTTTAACAATTCGCTGTTCCCATAGATACACTCGCAATTCATATCACCGCCTAGCGTGCAATATTTAAAGCTGTCGTTGACGCGGCCATTGTTTCTACCTCTTCAAATGTTCTCCCAAGGCTATATTTCAAATCCGCGGAACCTTTCCAGTTCGTTATTGTTAACGAAACCTTCCCATTTTTGCTTACGTTTGTTCGGAAGAAAAGCGCATAAAATTACGAGTAGCAGTTTGTCTGGCGATGATGATGATGATGAATAAATCTTTATTTGCCAAGCTGGTGCAGATGTTAGGGCACCCGCCCGGTGGGGGCTGCCCTATTCCGGGATACCCTGAGCTCGGCTGGCGGTCCAGGCCCTCTTCACCAGTTCACGCTGGATCCCAAGGTCCTGGCTCGTCAGGCGGTTCACCCACTGCTTGTAGGAGGGGGAAGTTATTGGGGCAAGGCCTGGGGTCTTCCGGCACTCCCAAATCTGGTGGTACAGTGTACCGGGCGTTGGGCAGAAATTGCAGGTAGACGGGTATTGGGTGGGGTAAATCGCATAAAATAGGGTTCTGCGGGGGTACGTATTCGTCTGTAGTCTTCGAAGGGTGGTGGCTTCTGCTCTTGTTAACTGGCTGGGAATGCCGAGTAGGGAAGGTTCTTCGACCTTGACGGTAGTAAGTGAGAATGTCAGCATACCTGACAAGCGGTTCTGTTTTGGGGGCCGCAAGCGGTGTTTGTCCCTCTATGGTAATGGCCCGGTGTATAAGCGCGCGGGCAGTGGCGTGAGCCGCCTCATTACCTTCGAGAGATTCGTGTCCAGGTATCCAGATGAGCCGCGTTTCAGGTATGTGAGTAGTATTTTTAAGAATTTGAAGTGCCGTTTTGCTGATGCGGCCTCGTTGGTAACTGCGGCACGCCGCCTGCGAATCACCGTGCGAAATGCAGGGCTTCGAAAACACCTGTGTACATACTCAATCTGCTAAACTGTTAGGGGTGAATTCCCTATTTCTGAACCTCGGCACATGTTTGGGGACATCACCTCCCTAGAGAAGTTCTTCGTTTGGTGGACTGGAAACTATCAAGGTACATCTCGAGACACGGGGAATTCGGAGAGAGAACAAGCAGTCAACGACCTAGAGAATTTAAGCCACTTGCGGGAGAGCTTTCCTGATTGTCAGTTGGGAACAAGTTACGAGGGGCTTAGATTCTCCTCAGGACTCAGCCCGTGGGTCGCGCGTTGCGGTGCGGAAACAGTTGACGCCGAAGACTCGGCGCGCCCGCTCCAGAAGGTCAGCATTCGCACTTTCGAACTTAGGTTGCCTGCTCAGTGAAGTTTGTGCTGTTTCTTTTGGTGGTGGGGGTGCCTTTTTTATTTTATTTTTTTAAACTCTCTTGTGCGCAATGTATTGGTGTGCCTGACTATCAAGCCACGACCTGTTTCACAGTACAGGAAACAACCTCGCAATTCCATCTGCAGAGTATTATTCATCAGTCGACCGAATGCCCTGCCCCTATACCGAATAAAAACGAAAGTGAGCGAGAAGCGTGTTGTGAGAGTTCGCCAGGTTTTTAATAATTCTGCCCCGTTTTACGCTAATGTCTTCTGCCAATTACGAGCGTGGAAGCCGAAACTGGCTCAAACACTGTTCGCATTAAATTATGTTGTACAGTCTGTGCCTCATATGATATGCCTAACAAGTACTTTCATCTTTTCCTTGGAAAAAGTGTGGAAGTTGAAGAATAGTGCCTGTTAAGGAAAAAGATAGAACGCAAATTTTATAGAACCCTAAAAATATTTTAATTGTCTATTGACAAGATGATATTCTTGAGGTCTGCTTTCCCGTTCACGTATGCTTACAAGTTGTAGTTCGTTACCGCAATTTACGTGGCGACTGCGACAGTCGACAATATAAGAGTAGACCCCCTCCTTGTTTTCAATCAGTATTAGACATCACACTATCTTAATTTTCATGAAACGAAATCTAATTCACAGGCTTTGACTTCACACGAGTCAATTTTGGGGGTTTTCGCACGTTTCATACCTCTCTACGGTTTCTTGTTTTTTGTTGGGTTGCAACTCCTATCGTTGCGTCCTCCAAAAGGAGTTTCTGGTTTTGCGCAAGAACACGTGGAGAAAAAAGGCCACGTAATCCCCAATCACACTTAGGATTTGATAACATGTCTGTTATAAAAAAACATTTTTCAAATTTTCTCGAACGCTTCAAGAGCCAAACTCTTTTTATATGACCCACACTGTTTTCGCCACCTTCACTTCAATATAGCCTATGTAAATGCCGAGCCGGACGTAGACTCCCATCAGGTTCCCCGGATGACAAGTTACTCTGCGAAATTTGCCGGTCACTTAGTAAACCAGATGCGACGGCAGTTGAATACCCTCCTAAAAGCCAACGCTACAAACTTCTGCCGTTTTCTGCCTCTCCAATATTTCGGCTGTAGCAAAATTTTGCAAAAAAAGCTCCAAAATTATACAGAGAGACGCACCTAAAACTCTTCAAGCTCTGAGCAAATTAAGAGGTTTTTCACTTTTTGCAATTGGCGCAAAATGAGAGAAAATACACTCTTATGACTAAAAAGGGGTCCGCCTGTTTAACAATCCGTACAAGTGAAAAATCAGCCTCGAAGAGCTTTCTGAATTAAGCATAATCATGCTCTTGCTAGCCTCAAGCCCGATGATGCTAATGCCAGTCACTTGATTGTTAACGCCACCTATTTCTGAAGCAAATTTTTTGAACAAGTTGTAAGACTCTCTTAAAAACAAATAAAATTGACGCGCTGTATTTCAAACTTGCGAAAAAGTGTGCCTAGAAAGTTTCCGTGTTTTTTTTCTTTTTGTTTGATGCCACAAATTTCAGAAATGTTTGCGCTTCATCATAAAAGTAATGTTAGGGAAACTAAGCGCGCAGTGCAGTGCTCTAATAAAATATTTACGAGCACTGAAAGCAGCCTCCTACACAAAAAATGGTGACAACGCATTCCTCTTTTTAAATTTTATCCTCCAGCCATGCTCATATGTCTCCGCCCTGTGTTAGTGCTAGAACAGTAACTTAGTCTTTCCATACGTTTTACCTTCAAAGCAAATATAAAGCATTTGAGCTTCTGCTCTATCTTTTTACGACTTAAGAGTATACTTCAATGTTGAATTGTCACAAAAAGGGCTCTGATTTCGCGTACGTAAACAAAATCAAAGTCACCCAACAATGGCCAAGGCAAACGGAGACTATATCTACGGTTTTAATCCCCGCAGGTTATTCCAAAAAAGTCTGGAAGCATAAGTTCCTATTATTACTGCGTTTCTATTTTATTGCGAATCATCTTAGCAAATTTATCTTTCGTTCGCGACCGTTTTGTTCGTTTCCAATGCTTTGCACCACCGTTTCATTAAAACTTATCAGAAACCGGTTTTTCTTTCCTAGCTTCTCATTGTCTACATCACGGTCATGTTTATTATTTTATTCAGAAACTAACCAAAAGTAACCAATGCCGTATGATGCTAGTCCGTTTTTTTTTTTCAGAATAAAACTATTATTTGCAATGATTGAGGCGAGGGAATGTATTATACCGTGCCACTTCCTTTTTCCCCACGTTCCAGAAAAACGTTATAACAAGACTCCGTTACACTTGAAATGAACGTGCTTTCTTTCCACGTAACTCGAAAGCGCAGCGTTTACCAGTCCCGAAACAAACTGCTTGAAATGCTGTCCTCCCAATCCCGTGCAGACGCTTGGCTCAACAAAGCACACTTGAGCGTCACTTGGCGCTTCAGGCATACTGTGGCGCTTTTCTTTCTTTTCGTAAAGCGCGCGCTGTTTATCAAAAAAGACCAAACACCAAAGAATAGCGCCTACAAATACAAATGTAAGCGACTACTAGAAAATGATTGTCCTGTCTGTAGACAACTGTAACAGGAAAGGTTGCGTAGGATGGCTCCGAAAAGAAACCAACGGACTTCCCATTCCTTTCCTAAATGAAGAATAAAGACGAGGTGCATGCACAGAGAGTTACCTTCTCATTCGTCCTTTCTTCGTCAAGTCCACAGCTCATTGCGTGTATTCCGTCCGCGTAAAAATGCAGTTTTTTCTGTGAGCGGAATTTGTCAGAAAAGGAGAAAACAGGACGCGACTGTTTCGAATGACGTGAAATGAAGAGCCCGCTAGGGTTGCCATAAACTTTTAAACGTCATTTAGTGAATGAATTTGTCCCGTGCATCAAAATGCAGCCCACGAGAATGTCTTCTTCTTTCTAGTCACAGAATGGTCAGAAAATTTTAAACAAAAGGGCATTAAAGTTTCAGTAGAATACATACTAGTTGACATAGATAAAGTACGTGTTAATTGGTATAAATTGTGACTTCGCTTAATAGGGTGTGTTTTGGACATGCATATGTAGAAAACATTTCTTGAATTTGGCGCTGCAATAGAATATTCTTCTATAGTGCCCGAGGGGCCCAGTGTTCTAGTGGCTTCTTCCGGACACACGGGGAAGGGAACGGCCAACAGTTCAGGTTAATGAGAATCCTTCTTCGAGAAAAGACTCTCGAGGGCAGAGCTCCAACCGATTCAACCATGTACCCTGAGGCTTCACGACCAACAAGGGTCAACACCAATCACGCTCAAAGAACCCGTCATATGGGTCGTAAACCCTCAAGTTGGCTTGTAATACCTAAGCAGTGACAGTCTCCCTCTAGTCTTATTCCATCCGATCCCCGAATTGTGATGGGTAACATTTTGATGCACTGGGGGTGGGGGCGTGTGTGTTCTGTCCTGGCAGCACTGGGGGAAACGCTCTAATGGAGCGCCGGAGGCACCGGAAACAAAAAAAGGGGCGGAAAAAAATTGGCCACGTAGCTGCTCACTTCGTGGAAAGACGATTGCTTTCGGCCGCCTCTGCCACGTAATGGTCTCTCAACAGAGGCCTCCCGAGAGAAGTGCAGGAGAGGTGGGCGGGAAAAAGAATCTTCTCTTTTCCGCCAACCTCTCCCCCCACCCCCATCGCGCTCCTTTACACGATCAACACTGGGTGGTTTGCCACGTCAATTCAATTTTCCCGCGCTGCACTACTCGCGCCATCTACTGGAACCTTTCGTTACCGTTACACTTCTTGGAATGCCGCCAGTGGACGCTTTCAGTATT